>NC_083761.1:62586009-63793509 GCF_963514075.1 Conger conger | reverse complement strand
CAAGCACTCAACCCCCTTGCCTTATAAAATAAAATGCAAAACACACAATGATAGGCTTCCCATTAGATCTGGCTTTGTCATTTTTTTTCCATTTCATTTAACAGAGAGATCTTTGTTCACACCCACACATTTTGAACACTGTTGTGGCATTATTCTACCAATGCAAACATGGGAGATATTGTACATAAGGGCTAATGTTCTGTATGAATTACCAGCCTGTAGGCATACCCCGACGAACGCTGGAATTTTAGGCGGTGTTTCATGTATCTGAATCCAGAATTTCCACACAAACACTCACGCATGCAGACACAATAGCACACACGCACGCGCGTGCTTGCGCGCGCACACACACATGCACACACGCATATGCTTGCACACACACACGCACATATACTGCACAGATACTACATATGCACATACCGTACACATTCACAGACAAATACAAAATGAAAAAACAAAATACTGAAACAAATTATATTATAGTAACACTGCTATGGTGATCTTTAGTTATTCAACAAAATGACACTGAATTTAAACTACACTTCTAACCAACTGTCAGTAACATTACCTGAAGCATGTATATATCTCCACTGCGACACCATTCAACCGATTCAAAAATGAGAAGTTTGTTTCACTCGTTGATTAGCAGTATCACATCACTGAATCCATTTTGGACAAAGAAAGGCAAATTTCATTTATAGTAAAAGTAAATACAAATATTCACAATGACCCCACAGTCTGTGTCATTCTATTCACTCTCAGATTCCATTGAGAATTCCGCAGGAAAGACACAGAAGAGCTCCATTATAACACTGCCTGAAAACAGCACCCACGTGCTGACAAGAGCCGTAAACACACCACGCTCAAACTGCAATAAACACACAGCACTGCGCATTCCTCAAGAACGGGACCGTTTCACACAACTTACAATTCCTGCAGCCAGAGTGGATGTTTGGGTGGTACGAAGCAAAACCCGCAGCTCCTTGTGCAGTGGAATGGAATATAATCCTGGCACCTCCAGCACTGACTTTAGCTGGCAGATAGGGTGGCAGACAGTTGGTCTGGGCCTCATTCTGTGAAGGCGGGTTTCACTCAGCAGGGTTTCCCCATCTCGATGCGCAAGAGTTACTCCCTTCCTCAGACACCTGCAGTCTGCATGAGTGCTACTCTCCTCCTGTGTAATGTCTACAGAGCTCATGTGATGAACTTCACAATTAAAATGAATGGTGGCTAGCTAGACAGATTTGAAAATAGGTCGATGCTTGTAATCAACAGTAGCAATGGGACAGCCCAGCAAACTTTGCATTCTGAACTGTGATGAAAACTGAGGGTAACGTCAGTTATGGATGCTCAGACTATGGATGCTCAACTGTCAAAATGACAGTTGACTCCTAAACCAATCAAAAGACTATAGAGACTGCATATATAATGAGACATGCTGTGACAGTGCCACAAATGAGAAGCAGGTAATGTGAGGATATGGAGAATCCCTCAGGAGCAGCCAGTGGGTGGAGATTTCACACAGAGGGGGCACCTGTCTCAGGAAATAGGACATTATCCACCAGGTTCAAATGTTTTTTCTTGGAAGAGTTCTTGCTCAACCTTTTCAGAGATTTATCTCCATCAAACGAGCAAGAGGAGGAATTGGATAACCTCAAATTAGATTTAGAACCAGTTCTCTGGGCAGAGAGAAAAGATCAGAGCCACAAAGTGGAAAAGGTTGAAGGTTCAGAGGGAGCCTCTGGTTATGTTTTCAGAAGCAGAGGAGACCGATATGATAGCAAGCGTATGCTGAGTAGAAAATGCAGTAATTGGATTCCTCATTTCCTCTCAGCCGTCTGTGTTCTGCTGCCTTTTAGAGTCATTTAACCATCAGAGCTTAACTCCTAAAGCAGATGGCACTGTTCTCCTCACCTCCGATTTCCAGAGGCCGAAATGTGCTTCACCACCCCGAAGGTTTCAAATCACCATGGCCTCCTCATTACTGCTCCTGCGGATATTCTTTTCACTGATCCTGTGTTCCGTTCCCGATTCTGCTGTTCCCTATCTGAAACTGACTGTGTCAGAAAATAAATAACATGAAAATAACGAAGAATCTACAGCTTACCGCACCGCAAGTCTACTGCTAAATAAACATTTCATATTTGCTTTATAGTTACATATTTACTGTATATATAGCATGCTTTCCTGAAGAATTGTGCTTCGGGAAGGTTACTAAAGAATGAAACCAAATACCCTTTTTTATCATTGACCAAAAAAAGCAATAAATAAATTATAATGTGCTAATAGTCCAACGATATCAACCGGGGTCTCTTTCTCTTAATCCGATAAAAGCAGATATTTGTGTAATCTAAATGGAATACATCTGTCAACTTTCAATTCAAAAAGAAAAAATAAATAGTTGTGCAAACCCTTGGAAACCCTTAGTTTATTTTGAATGAGAAGTTTAAAGGGGAATGAAAGGATTTGGCAATGTTGCCAGAGGTAAAATTATCCATCTAAAAGAATGATTACTTAAAACTGCACAATTTGGCTTTTAATGCTACGATTATGGACTATGTGAGACATAAAGCCAGTGTCATCCATCCATCCAAGTTTGAAAGTAAAATATAGAAATGGTACATTTGTATATAATTAATGTTTTAAGGGAGAAAGGAAAATGTGCTCAACCTATGAATACAGCAGAAACAAGTTCCATATGTTCCATTCAAAATGTGTAGAATGTAAGGATACCAGAAGTAGCGGAGGAGGATATTATTGTCAACTAAAATTCACAATATTACTCATATTTACTTCTGCTCATATGCATCCAGACACAGGTCACCGTCTCGACTGTTAGACTGAAATACCTCCAACCATAGCACAGCTGAGTTCTGCCAAGGCTGAAGTATAACAAGAATGAAGAGAATGATAAATGTGTTTCCAGGAAAGATGGAAAAATTACATCGTGAGTGAGGCTGCGGG
Organism: Conger conger; assembly: GCF_963514075.1. Lineage (NCBI taxonomy): Eukaryota > Metazoa > Chordata > Actinopteri > Anguilliformes > Congridae > Conger > Conger conger. The sequence goes on along the minus strand of NC_083761.1, from coordinate 63,790,545 downwards.
ATCCATTTTACAGCAGGTCACTTTCTTTGGAGCGAATCAAAAGACCACATAATAGGAAGTCATTGGTTGGCAGCTTGTAGACCATCTCCTGAGGAAACCTTGTTTTATTCATGTGATTTTATTCATAGATACTGAAGCCCATTGCTAAAGGAGCTGCAGACTCCCTGCCCCAGAGGAGGCCCAGATCAGAGGGAGAGATAGTGATGGAGTGAAAGCCTCTACATTTGGTAATGATTCAGAACAGTCAACAGGGGGCTGTGTGGAGCTCAACGACCTTCATTCCCTGTACAGATAAAAAACATTTCTTCTGCAGATAATCCAAAAAGGATCACTAAAATGAATGCGAAGATGTTGCATTCTCCATTTGAAATGTCAACAGACTGTGAACACCAACTGTTTTTATGCCTTACCTGTGTATTATGGCCCTTCATACCATTTAACCCTTGTGTAGTCTTAACATTCTGTATACTCCCCTTGTCCTAAGGGTAAAACCCTAATATAAAGCAGCTTAATTGAATTTTAAAATCCAAATCTATTTTGCATGAAGAAACAACCTGTCACAAATTTTGACATCACATTTCAAGTAGAAAAAAGATCAATTAGGGGGTTTTCTCTGCTGTTAAACATAGTGGCATTTTTTGACCCTTAAGACAACACAAGTTTCAACTCTTTCAGGGCTCTTGATAAGGAGTAGTAGGCGTAATAGTCCAGTTCAATGTATAGTTTTTCTTAAAAAAACTATGATCTTTAATGAACCTAGTTGCCTGTTTTTTGTTCCCAGGAAGACATTTCCTCTTCTGAATCTAATAACTTATTTACAATCTTTTAGTAATGCACTGCTTTAAGGAGAAACAGAATATATTACCCAGGCACATGTTGTATAGATATCAAGATGGTTAGCCTTTGACATTTAAGACGTACTTACCATAATTACCATGGGCCTTGCTTAATCAGCCACATTAAATCAGATTTAAATACTATGATCACATTTAACACTAAAGTGGAATCTGGCACAAAGCATGACATTTCTGTCTTGGAAAAAAAGAAAGCAGAACACTGGTCACAAATATAAGATGTGCCAAACAAAAGACTAACTGAAATGAGCGCATGTGCTCAGAATTCAGTCCACTTTACCTAATCTCTTGGAATAATCAAACCCCTGGGGTCCACACACAGCCAATATTCCTACTGTCCAGACTTGCATCCCCCAGTCATGCCTTTGGTGTGACTGTCATATCTATTGACAATGGGCCAGCTCTATAGCCCTACACAAGTACAGTAAATCAGTCCTGCAGTCTACTGGCCACTGTTCAACACACATGCACAGACTCACACAAGTACTGTATGTACACACAAAAAAAACTGTACACTGGGGATGTCTGCAACGTCGGGATAACTGTGTCTGGTCATAAACCATTCAATGCCTATTTCAGGTGTGAGACTAAAGAGCCACTTCTACGTGAACTGAGAATAGCAATAAAGAAATACCATCTAGCTGCTTTCTCAACAAAATAGTTTCCTGGACGTCACTCAGCACTGTAATAAAATCCATGAGAGAGCATCATTAAATAGGAAAAACATGCTTGAACTGCGGCATTTGCAGACTTTCACTTCACTTCAGAGGCATATCATTAAGTGCAGGACACCATCCACCAGCAGTTAAAAATAATTGCTACGTTCAGAATTACATTTTGTCAACCAGAAAACAGTATCACCATATCTGCGTGACAGCTGAAATCCATACAAATGATCAAATAAAACGCACTGATTACAGGGACTTAGTGTCCATATATCTTTGTGGGGAAAGAAAGATATAAAGAAGACCGATACTTACTTCTTGAGATCTAATGAAAAAGTCATCCTTTTCCTTGCAAAGTCCAGCATTTTTCTCCTCCAGCTCGTGGACCCTGGAACGCAGACGGTCCGTGTGCCCGACAGCGTTCGTCAGCTCCTCGCTCCCCCTCATCCCCAACTGCACGCACTGAGGCAGCGGGTTAACCTGGGCAGCAGGGAAATTCAACTCCTTTAGACTTTCCATTCTTTCTACCGTACACTTTCTCTCCCTCTCCCACGCGGGCCTCTTGGAGCTCTTTAAGACAATATAAAATGTCATCTGCTGATACACCTTCCACAGTGCGAGCTGCTCTGCTGTTCAACGGAAATGTGGAAAAGCACTGCACTTCTTCTCACACTGTGACGTGACTATAGATTTAACCTGATATCCTCTCTATATGAATATTGCCTTCAGACACAGAGAAAAGGAGAAATTCACAAATGAATAGCCAAGAGAATAGCTGCCAGTGCAACTTAATAAAAATATATGAGCTCCCACATATAAACCTATCTAGGTGAGATAACAAAATATGTATCCAAAAAGCATAATTCATGGAATGGATAATCTGCTGGCAGTCTATTGCAGTATTTCCATAGTCTGAATAGTGTATTATTTTCAAGTGCAAGAGATTTGTGACTTTAAGTGCAAATTATGAACAATATAATACAAAGAAATCCAATGTGCACTGGAACGTGTCATAAATTGAACTGATGTCCTCCAGGAGAAGAAACCTGGACATCTGGCAAGATAATTTGGTGGAAGCGCATAGTGACAGTCTCTGTTTAAATAGGGTTGCTTGTGGGTTTAAGGGTTTAAGGGGTACTTTTCTTCAGGAATATCACATATTAAATTACTCATCACTGGATGCCTTTCTGTGACAAAAATGATGATGTCATTTAAAAATATTTCAAAACTTTTTTTATCTCTGCCCTCATGCTTACATAACTGAATTAACACCATTGGCTGTGTGCATGAGGCCAAACTACAGGCCCTGGGTAACAGTAGGTTCCAGGTACCAGACTGCATATTCCTCCACCAGATTTCTGCTGGTGACACTGTGGAATGTGACCGCTGAGTTACTGGCTTTGTCACTCATGTGAACACTAATACCATTCCTTTTACCAATCCAGAGGTGCCTTCTGCATAAATAGCGCATTTCTCACCACTCTCGTGTCCTACATGAGGAGAAACAGTGGGACGATACCTAAACATTTGCCCTATAACTGCCACTGAAGGGATAAAACATGAATCCACCTATTTAAAACAATATACAAAAAAGGAATGTGCAGATAGCTAAGAAATATCACAAACAGCACATTAGCCGATGTTTACTTTGGCCACAGATCTCACAACCTGACCTGAAATGTGTGTATATTTGTCAATATTTACCCTTTCTTAAACAGGCAGCATTGCTAATCAATCATTAAAATTTTCTCGCCTCTGCTTAACGTGATTGCACATGCCATCTGGCTAACCCACAAAAGCATAAATAGGTAGTTTCCTTTGGAAAAACAGATGTGAGCTCATTTTCCATAGCTCACTGAAACAATGTGTGAGAAGCAAAGCCACATAAGAGATAAAAAAAATAGCTTGCCACAGCTTGCTCGGTGATATTCAAGGTATCCTTGTATTATTGGAAAATTACTATCATTAACAAAACACTCTTAAACTGAGTCGAGCATAAAGCTTAAACTTGTATCTAAGAATACAGCTGTACGTGGATCCTGCTTGGGCAAACATATGTTAAAGCATATAATATTTAGTGTAGGATTACAAGATGTATTGCTAAAAACTCTGTAGGTCTCCCTGAAGAGGATGCATTTGTATTTGGCTATGGCAGTAGTTAACCTTTCATATTATCACTTCCTAGCGATTTTCTATGTTGTTGTAAAAAAAATGCACTTACTAAACAAATCTAAATCCTTTGTTACAATATATCCCGTTCACATATAATGAATGAGACCTATTGTGCAGTGAAGTGTTCGAGTTTTGACTCGTTGGATGAGGATGTTTGTCTAATCAGATTTGCACACAGCTGTCAAAAAGACACACATTATTTGAGAGATTTTGTCAAGCCATCATTAAAAAAATATCTGAACTTTCCATTTTATTTGGCAGGTTGCCTGTTCCCCTCCATGGGTGTCTGGAGGATGCCTTAAGACATGCCACTCAGTTCGGAAACTATTTTCCAGTCCCCACTCTCCTGTCCTGCAGTTAATTTTCTTTATCTGTCGAGTGAAGTGAAGTTGATTCATTCTCAGAATCACACAATTTGTCTTTGTCTTGAGACATGTCCACCATGATTATGGTATCAATAATCACAGCAGCATTTCTCATAGAATTATTTTCATATTTATTGTTGAAAAAAGATAAACTCACTGACCATATGAATCTGTACTAAGATGAGTCCCAGAAGATGAAGTTCAAGCAAGGACTTGAATATTAAAATTATGAAGCACAAAAAATTTATTTGGCTAACTAATATATAAATAATCCATAATGCAGGGCTCAACAATATTGCTAAACTTGCAAATGTGCCTTACAGGAAAAGAAAGAGGAGAGACATTGAAAGTAGAAATTTTATGACAGTCTCAACGAGGTGACAGAAAGCAGGGCAGGCCTATGGTAACTTGATAAAGATGGCGGAATGGGGGAACTTACCTCTGGATTCAATTAAAACCATCACGTTTTCTAAAAGGAAAGTTCTATTCAATGCAAACACAAGCTCGGCCAAATCACCCCAGCACCATACTACCATACATGTATAATAAATCGACCTATGGATTGAATCAAATCTGTAGTCATTTTCAAGGGAAACATCACTGAACTATGGTCCATATAGAGGATTTCTTTTCAATAATTCACAATGGCTTCATAGTTTTGATTGGATTATGGGGCTTGTTTACATCTAAATAAGAAAAACCGGCAGTTAAACACCAAAAATGTCAGCGTGATATCTTTTAGCCTTATCTTTAAAGTGGATACGAGTACAGAGAAAAAAAAATGATATTACTGCTAACAAATGTCAACTTGAGACAATACAGAAAAAGTCTAAACTCTAACAGGCTTTCCAACAGAACTCTGTCACCTGATATGGTGCATGACAGCCTGCAGTACTTAAGCTGTTGAGGCACTATTACGATGGCAGGCATCCAAAAACAGAGATTCCCAAATTCAAATATTCTCTGTAAAATTTCTCTTAGTGATTCACAATGGCTTGAAAGAGGAAAACCGACATAAATACATAAACAGCAATATAACTGTGCCATAACTTAGGAATATGTAAATAACTTTGTCATCACACAGACCCCTTCTACATTCTTTCATGGCAACATACTGTTCAACAAGTTAAAAATACATCCGTTATTCACCATAAAAAAATTTGTATTAAGTCCGCAAATTGGACAACATGGGTCATAAAGGATCCGTATTAATTTCTGATGTTATCTGATGTATGGCTGTGTGGTTCTTTGCTAAATCGCTGAAATAAATACACGTAGTAATTTATTTATTTACCAGTGTACACAGGGAGAGCTTCTCATCTGTCTTCATTAACAACCCTTGGTCACTCCCATTAGAAGGCACCCACAAATTACTTCTCCACCATCTCTAAGTATAGCTTCCTGCTGATTACTACCAGGGCTCCCAGCCCACACCTCCCCCTGCCCAGGCAACTTCATGCCCAAGGCCTTGATGTCCCAGCACCTATCTGTACATTTCATTACTGATTATAAGCTAATGACAATGAGATCCTGACCTCATTGACCAGTGATTGTAGATTTAGTAAAAGTGACAGAAAAGGGCCTGGAAAGCAGATGGACAGAGACTCAGGTCAACCTCAGGCTACAAAGGACTGAGCATATATGTGTACCTGTTTTACCACTTGGAATCCCTATCCAGCCTATTCCCCAGGGGCTAGACCCACTACTGCATTGCAGATTTCCCATACAAACCCTTCCCCCCGGGCTTTACTGATAGGCTGCAATTCTCCGTAGTGACAGTGTGAGTCCCAATATGCCACATCAATTATATAATGTCTTTGATCATCACAAATCATTATTTAATTATTCGTGTTGGGTTTGCTTTATGGGTATGCCTCTTTGCATGCTTTGCTTTGTGAAGTTGTGTATGCTGGTTCTCCATAAACTGCACTCCCTGTGAGGAGTGAGAGAGCCAGAGGGGGCTAGTTCTTCCAATGAAGACTTCAGTGAACTTCAGTGAACTTCAGACATCTCTTCAGTGTGGTCTTCATTTGGTCCATGAACCGTTTCTTCTGGCCACCTGCAATGCATTGGCTAAGATGTACAGTAGTTGGCTATACAGGACTATTGATGGTGGTTCTGGGTGGATTCCACACTGCAACTGCCTGCCCGTTTCAGCACCTCTGTGTGTGGCACTCTGTCCTTCTAAGTGATGCCAAGGATCTTCTGAAGGCATCTTACATGGAAGGCCTCCAGGCTTCTGAGATGGTGGCTGTAGATGGTCTGTGCCTTACATCCATACAGTAAGTGCAGTGAGGTGTAGACTGCCAGGTAAACAAGTATCTTGGTGGTTGAGGTTGCAGTTCAGGAAAACCCTTCTCTTTAGATATGCAGAGGCTTGTTTGAGGTGGTTTTGGCACTCATCGTCCATTATGCAGATATTATGCTTCCCCAGTACTTGAAGGTAGGAATGGTGGCTGTTGGCTTTCTACTGTGAAGGTTGTTGGGTGGTGGGGAAGGCTGGCACTCATCTGGCAGATTATCTATGGCTTTTGGTCAGTTCCATTCTCCTGTGTGCAGATACAGCTGCTGACGTGGTCTTTTGTAGGGCCTCTGGTGTATGGGCACGATCATTGGCACACTGTAGTTTAACGTTATCCTCTGTGGTCAACTCTGTGTTTGCTTGTAACTTCCGGATGTTGGCGACATATAGACACACACACACGGGCATGCACACCCACATCTTGAAACAAATGGTGAAGAGTACTTTCAATTATCAAAATTCAATTAGATTAGATATTCAATTAATTTCCGGATCATTACATAATTAAAATAATTTCTTTCAGATGGGGTAGTAATACAAAATTATTTTCATTCATTTTTATTCTTTTTCCTAAGAAAGGAAAATATGATGATTTGTGCTCATCAAAAACAAGATAATTAATGAATACCTTGAATATCAAATGAGTAGATGAATTAATTAAAAAGAGGTAACAAAGAGACCCTCAGCTATGCATGAAATTGCATAGAAAATGAATACAGGTCCATTTGGACCCATGTTGGGCATTGTAGGGTTAAGGACGTAAAAGAATCCTATCCAGGATGTTTTCAACTTCACTTTCACTCACAGATGCCATTTTCTTCCAATTCCAAAATCCAAATGAAATGAAGCCTGTGTTGATTCAGGTGATACTGTATGATCTACTGCTGTAGATATAGTGCTAGAACCTCAGAAGGCCTACCAATGTATGCACTATGCACTGTAAACCCAAGCCACAAGAGATATAAAAAAGGTAATTAAAGGGCCAGAAATTCCATTAACCTTTTGTCCCTCGATTGCTCACATGGTAAAACCTGAAAATATGAAACCAAAAAACAGGAACTTGCGTGAGAAGTACATCTGCTTCATACCTTGTGTAAAAACATCACTGAGTTCCCATGCATACAGAGAATTGAGAAATACTCCTCCAAGGCCAAGTTTAGGGTCCACTGAAACCACTGAAATTCCATTACATTATGGTAACATTCAATTCTCAAGACAGATCAAAAATTGTATAATAATTGTATATATAATAACAATAATTGTAAAATTGGAAACATTGTAATAATCTGGCATGTAAGAGACAAATTTGTAAGCTAGTGCTATCAGAAGCATCTCACAAAAACAAACAGAACCTGGCAGCAAAAGCTATGTTTTTATTTTAGATCACATCATCTGTACTACGGAAGCAACACTTAGGGCATGATCAGCCATGTCATCAAAGAGCCAGCATCATTTCCACTACAGAAGAGCCATTGCAGCTCTTTCACCAAAGATCATGTGATACTGGCCCTCCAACCAATCGGAGCAGAACAGCAATGCCCAGCATGCAAACGAGCCCTTAATAAAATCCAAACTGAGTATGGTTCTCTGACAGAACACAACTTAATGCACAGTTATAATGACCAATATCAAACCCACAATTGTGCTTATTAGCTTTCCAATGAACAGTTATGTATTTATTTGTATTTATTTTACAGCAGCTAATTACACAAAATTAATCTCTTACTACATTGACTTGTGGCTTATGACAGTTTTCACCCAGCAACTTAATCTTGCTTAGAACTGGCTGATAGTTGTAGCAATGTTTGCATTCCTGAACAGCATGTGCGAGTCTGGCTCCAGTCAGCACAGTACCCGCTTGTCTTAAAAAGCTTTTTTTTTTCAAGGCAAACAAAGAGAAGCATATTCTTCTTTTCCATTGGAGAAAGCAGTTTAATTGAATTCCTCCCCTAACCTGGGAGAGGATTGAAGACCCTCTGAATGTTGAGTAGGGGGTGGGGTGCCGAGGGATGTGGAGGGAGAGGACAGGCAGAGGAAGAGAGACAGAGAGACGCAGACAGAGCCTCAGCCTTACGTGTGCCAGGGGCTTGGAGTGGATGGTTACGGTGGGCCGGTACTGGTGGAAGTCAGTCTGGATCACACACACCTTCTTCTCCATCCTCAGGCCGAGTAGCAGACCCTCATCCTGTCCTCGTGCAGCTCTTTGGAGGGAGCGTGGGTCTGTGAAGAGCAGCCCTGTTACCTGACCCTTCAGCACTAATGCTCACAGGCAGAATGGGAGGGAACAGAGTGTAAAAAATACAAACAAGCTTGAACATCCCCCCCGTCTACCTCCTTGCTCAACCACCACCACCCACTATCCTCAGCACAGAGGAGTGAGAGCCACCCTGGTGTGTGGATGTTAACCCCCTCCCTTCGAAAGCTGTTCCCTCCCCAGGGATCATGGGCAAGGATCCTGGGCATTCATTCTTCCTCAAAGGCATTCAAAACAGAGCTCAAGTCGTAATGCTAAAGATCTCAAGAGATTTATAGACAGTAGTTACCTTTTTATCATGTATTTGCTTCTGTCAGACATATGACCTCTTTTAATTGTCTCTCCAGACAGAATAGTTTGAAATACCAGAATAGGACACTTTGCTTGCAAATTTAACTCACGGCTGACTACAAAGACCGATAACAGGAATTCTTCTCAGAACATACCCAGTGTGGAGAACTGTTTCTTAACAGCCTTAAATCCAACAGCACTGAAGGATACAGGAATGCTTCTGAATAAAGGGAGTATGCACAGAATGGTGGGAGGCTTTGTGCTGACAGGCATAAATGAATCTAGCCTGTCACAATCCCCACATCAAAAAAAACCCCTAAGAAATAATGAGGGGAACATGGGTTTTTATACATAGTCTTGCCGAGTACATTTATATTTGGGGGGAAATTGAACCTCTTACATATTACAATATCTAATTGCAGTTTTGTTTAAGTTCACTAGAAACCTAAGCGTCCAACAAGGCCAGCTGCACAAATTGTCTTTTGCCAAAGTCAGAGAAAATTATCATTATGTCTGAAGTGAATGAATAATCTGTTTTGGCTGTTGCATTTCTAAAGAATGTGATCAAATCTTAGCAACATGTGGTTCATTCTAGCACAGAAAGAACTATTAATTTGTGAATACTACTTAAAAATATTAATTTATTGTGTTAAACTTCATAGAAATCTATGTATTGCCATTTTGTTTGTGAGTTTATTAATCAGTTATTGATGTACTATATAGATTATCCCACTCTGCCACCAAACATAATCTGTTGTATGCACTACACCCCTGAGATCAGAATCATCAGTTAAATTCATTTAATTTAAAAAGGTACACAACTTAATTTTAACTGTATTTGTTCACAGGTTATATTGTTTGTTTCTTGTTGATTGTTTCAAAATCAATCAAAATGATAGGAACCACGATCAATAAATCTTCTTTACCTAAGTGTGAAAATGTAAAAGATAAAACCGAAATAGAGGGACACTGAAAAACATGCCTTAATTGCTGAAACTACAAATAATCAGGTTTCAAAGTGGAAAAGGGTATTATACCGATACACAAGCACACAATGGTGTAAATTGTCAGTGATGAGTACGGCAGCAGCTGAACTGCATTACACTTTTAAATGACCAGCATAAACATTTAAAACCATCACACTGCAAGGCAAAAAGTGAAAATTTCATATTTATATTTAGTGTTTGATGACAGATGTTTCTGCAAGTAACATAAACATGCAAGCCCTCACTAGGACTTAACAAAGACTCATTAACAGATACAAACAATACATGTTTTAGAAAATCAAAAACAAAACATATTTTAGAGTGCCTGGAATTGCAAGACAGCAGAGCATTGTACAGTATGCTTAAATTAATATGTTCTCTTTGAAGCGGGGCTTTTTTTTAATTAGCCCTAATTCTCAGACTTCCTACAGTTTTCCATCCTTGCCTGAGCCCAACCAACCTTGTAAAATCTGACAGGATCGCTTTTCATCAAACTGGCCAAGGGGTTACAGGGAGCAATATATCAGAGGGAAAATATGTTTGAGTAAGATACAGAAAATAATTGGGTGCGTTGCAGGCATTTTGTAGATTCATGCCTTTGGCCACAAAAGAGGCAGGTAAGTTACTTTCAGTCGGCATACCAATGGAAACTGAGTGTCACTATACAAGTTTCCATATATTGTCAAACTTTAATAAAAACCTCTTTCAGACATTGACCGTAATCTTTAAATTCATTGGGACTCAAGAGATGAGTGATTGAATGTTTCTCTATTAGGGGATTATGAGTCATTCTCTCCCCAAGGGTCCCAGCTGGGCATCTGGCTGTTCATTACACCGCCAATTATGCCCTTATGAATTACAGGAGATCAAAGACCATGCTTTAAAGTACATGCTCTGCACAAACACTTCATTTCTGTATGTTCTGCATGGCAGTCATGTCAGACATGTGAAATGCATTCCATTTGTAATTTGACAGGAAAAGTGCAACAAAAACAAAGTCCACACATCCGGAGCATGAATCTACAGATGAGCATGAACTGACAGCTAACCACACTGCAGCATGCACTACATGAATGATGTCACTGTGCAACTATAGGATCTTTGTTTGCTTCAGTATCACTGACCAAGGCAAGTACAGAGGAGTCTCATCATTTCTGTGCAGTTGCAAATTTCATATCCAAATTTAGACAGCAACTGAATCAGTGTGAGGTTAATCTTATTCGTAAATGTTACAGGATCCATAATCTGTCAGTAAGGTCCTAAAAGATCTATTGCTTTACCAGAAAGGGTACTCACTTGTACAGTACTGGAAATACAATACATACCCTCTTCAAGGTTCATTCTGCAAGACAGTGCATGCTGTTTCAAGTCAATGACAGAGAAGTTACCTTTTGCCTAATGACTTACAATTGGATATGTCACAATTCATCAACCAAAAATGTGAATAAAACTTGGCCCCAAGTCCTGGCACTATCATGAACAGGAAAAATAAATTACCCAACACCACAAAAAGAATGCTGGCCTATGATTAACACACATAAATCAATGTATTTGTCTGGGCTATTATGGTCAGTGGAAATACGTGCTGACTTTGCAAGCGGATGTTTTATTTGCACTAGTTCAGTGAGTAATGAACCAGATGATATATATCTGGGATGGCTGTTACACAAAATCATGTATACGTGTGCAGGTACTTTCCACAAATCACCTGCAAAACATTTCCAAAATGGTCTTTCTGTTGAAAAAAATGTATTAATTGCACTCATTAATCAGCTAATCAAGTATAGGAAGTATAAAATCTACTGGAACTACAGAATCCAACTTAAAATTTGTTACACGTGGGACTACTGTGTATCACCTCTTAGGTCTGGTTCGGCTTATCATGGTAAAATGCTTTTCTGGCATAGGGCCATTCACAATGAATGGTGCCTTTGTTTGAGCAGCATGCACATGTAATGATAAGCAGCACATCTCTTAATGTCTCTCAGAACGCCGCCTGATCGCTTTGTCATGTACTACTGAAATTCCCAGGAAAAAACAAATAATCCATTCCAAAAGCAGATTTCCCCTTCTCAGTCATTCACTTTACCTGGCTGCAACATGTGCACAGGCTATTTTGTATAAGCAATTTAGCATTAAGGCTTTGGGCAACCATTTAAATGTGTCCATTCTGCAGAAATAAGCTGATGGAGCATGATATCACTCTACAGCAGATCACACAGGAATCTCCACACATGATTGCCTATTCACTCTAGTAAAGTCCAAGCTTATTACCTGCCTGTGTTGCGCGGCTCTGTATTTGTTGTCAGTGTGTCACTTGAGCCCTTTAATCTTCAGGTACATTGTTGTTTTGTTTTCAGGACAAAGGGACGAAGATAAAAGCATGGGATGGCCAGCTGAACTTTGTTGTGGTTCATAACATGGCATATCGATTATCATTTTAGGAAGGTACTATCAAACCACATTTTATGAGACAGCATTGTAATAACAGGCTTTTACCAAGTAACTGCTATAATTTCACTCCCTTCCATTTGAATGTAATGGCAGGGTTGGGTGTGTTGTGTACTTATGCAGTCCTCTCTACAGTATATACTGTCTTTTCTCAGCTAATCATTCCAGGACTGCACTTATGTGACACATGTCTTTGGAATTTGATTAATTAAAGGTTTGTGTCAACATAATTTTTTGCCTCATACATTCCTGACATAAATTATAACTTTGACAAACTAGCATCTGTTCTAGGGTCTTCACATCGAGTACAGTACGTTCTGCCAGTGAACACCATGATCTTAACAAATATGTGAGGTTAAGACTTTTAAACAATGTCTACACACTGAGTTTATTATTCAGTATGGTATAATGCACAATGCATTTTGAAAGCAGCAATTTTAATCTTGAAAAATGTCAGCATTTGTCTGTGAAATCTAACAGGGTTCAAAAACATACTGTATGATAGGGCAAACTAGGGCATAGGGCAAAACATACTACCCCTAACTGGATTATGGGTCATGATTTAAACCCATCTTGAGACGAACCAATCAATCATTCATTAAAGACAACCGTTATTAAAGAAAATCTCCCGCAAGTGAACATAAAACAATAGTGCGTGTTGTTAGCAACAGGGTGTACTGTTGAATTGTTATAGGTTATATAATTATCAAAATAGTAAATCCAAAGTAGTCAGTGTGCTGCAAACAGCATCCTGATTGACACATGGCCACAATTTGTCCTCACATTCCTGAAGCAGCAATAATGTCTAGTCCCCTTTCAAGCAAATTGAAGACAAATCAACACTTGGGGTAAAAAGCTTTAATTTTGGCAGCAGAATAGAAAATATCACATTGTTTTCACAATCAGGCACCGAATGTATAAGGCTATGCAAATAAGTCAGCCTCTACAAAAGCAGCAGGACCCACAAAGTAGAATTTATGAAGTATTCCCTTACCACTCTTAATAGTAGTGGATGAGAGCACAGCACATCATCAGGTTATTCTCTATGGAAAGTATGTGCTTCCCTATCCCTGTGCATGGCATAGTAGTACCCATAAATTTTCATTGACATGAAACGTGTGACATAGCAGGGTGCACATGTATGAATGCACGGAAGCCTTTGAATAGCAAGCAAATTATAAAAGTTGAGAAAAGTTTGTATTAAATGAAAGGTAAGACAATTCACAGGAAAATATGCAGAATTTTCTGTGAAGATGAGGCAGATGAATCCTGACATGCTCCCTTGCCAATTGCAATTGAGAGTGAATCTAAGCACCATGGATGGTTGAAACTACTTCATTGGAGAAGAGCTTTAAAGGGCCTCATCAGCATTGGCAGATTGATATAATATTGTAAGAATGCTTGATCATGAATAAAAGTTGTCCAGCATTTAGGCTCTTCATTTAGCATCTTAAATCTGACAGTTTACCTCCCAAGTGGTCTAATCGTGGATCAATGATAAAGGCACTGAATTGTCAGTGATTCAGTTTATATCAATAGACTGATCATTAAAACATTATACCACAATAAATATATCGGAAAAAATTAATTACATCATTAGTGTTAAAGATTATAATACAAGTGGGTGCCAGTTGTAAAGGTGCAGCTTGAGCAGGACAGTAATACTATCATTCATAACTTCATAGCTTTGGTATATACCTGCCTTTTAAAAAAATATATGAGGTTGGGTTTGGAATGATATTTATACACCACAGTAACTGTCCACAGTAACCAGGTAGGACTGATGGATGTTATCTCAGTGCTCCTATTGGATCTTGAAGCATAAAAGCTTTCTTCAACGACTGAAATAATTTCATTCTTTGGGGTCAATCGAACCGAGAAATTAGTCATCTGATTTAAGAGCCATTTGCTCCAGAAGATTGAGTGTCCAGAAGATCCAATGCTGTGGGGCTCAAACAGAACACAGAAAGTTTATTCAGTGGAAAGCAATATGTCTACACCCGGCCCTGGTTTACAGTGGGGTGCAAAAATTTGGGCACCCCTAGTTTGAATGTCTGTTACAATGAATCAGTATGGTCGAAAGCAAACCTGAATTGTAAATGGTACAATTTTAAATGAGACCTTTCTGCCAATTTTAAAGCAAGATTGCTTTTTATTGTCATGTATTACTGTTCATAAATTATAAAAAAGAAAAAGGGCCTTGGGAACCCTTTTGTATTATTCTTTGTTACTTTTAAAAAGATGATTACAAAGACCCAGGTGATTTACTCCTTAGGGCTTTAATAAATCAGGTGAGTATAATTCCAGGGCTGAACTTTTTATTCCAAATTAACTCCATGCCTTCTAAAGTATCCAACTGTAGTGGCTGATCTGTCTGGTGTTAACAACCATGGGTTCCTCTAAACAGGATTTCAAAATGAAAATGGTTCATTACCACCAAGAAGGAGTAGGCTACAAAAACTCTATTCAAACTACCTATTCCAGAAATAATTAGAAAATGGAACATAAATGGAACAGTTGAAGTCAAGGCAGGGTCTGGAAGACCAAGAAAGATTTCAGATAGCATTTCTCACCATACCTCAAAATCAACCACAAACAACCTCCAGGAAAAACGGATGAAGGTTTTAGAATGGCCACCACAGTCCCCAGACTTTTAGTGAAAATCTGTGGAGAGGCCGAAGAATATTTCTGAGCTAGAGGTGTTCCGCCAGCAAAAATGGGAAAAGACTCTTAGCTGGCCACAGGAAGCGTTTACAAGCTGTTATAGTTGCCCGAGGAGGAGTTACAAAGTACTAACTGACAGGGTTCCCAAACCTTTTCATAGGGTGTTTTTCCTTTTGACTAAAAAGTAATCTTGTTTTAAAATTTGAAGAAATGCGTCATGTTAAACGTTATACCATTTAGAGGTCAGGTTCGCTTCTGTTCACTTATTTAAGATTAATTGTAAAAGTATTTTTGACCAGAGTTGCCCACATTTTTCTCCATTCCCAACAAACACAATGTCTGTACTGAGGCCTTGTGCTTTCCTTAGCTATAACGCTTACTTGGTTTCTAGCAGTAGTAAGAGGTTTTTTGCCCACATATATTGTATGGGGGTCAGTGGGGTGGATCTTTTCCACAAAACTACCACAGCAGTGCCAGTTTGGGGTCTTGCTAGCATGCCCATTGAGATACTTTGATATGCACTTCAAACCACTAGGGATAGGATCTAAAAAAATAAAATAAAATAAATAAAATAAAATACATAGAAAACCAAGGAAGTAATTTCAAGTTGCAACTGACATGTTCATGTAGCATAATAACACGGTAAACTAGTGGTGATTTTTCTGAGAAACAGTACTGATGCACTTTAATGATCAAAAGATTATATGGGGGATTGCATGGGGATTTCTCATTTTAGTCTGCTGGCATTAGTGGACAGTTTGGCTAAAACTTAATGTAATGCAGTTTCCATGAATATGAAGTAGGCAGCTGTATTATCACACTAAAGACCACACACAATTCCTTTAAAAGTAAAGATTGATGCTTATGATACCTCCCCATGTACAAGGAACACATACAAATTATCGACAGTGAACAAGACAAGGCAGGTATTTTAAACAATTATGAGAAAAGTTTTTATTTTAATTTTTTATAAATCCTTCTTATGTTAACGTTTTGACACACTAAAACACTAAACACTAAAACGACTCCTGCTACAGTCTTTGGCAAGCAGCCACACCACCTTACATGCCGGTTCTGTCAGGGTCTCAATGCAGGAAAATATGTTGGGGAGACCGGGGCACAAACTAACACAAGGCATGTTGAAACATGCATATTTTGCATTGTTGCATTTGTGGAAGAATGATGGGTTTGTTTTCACTTATGCATTATAGCAATTTGCTTCTCATGTGTGAGTGGAAGGAAGATTTTAAAACTTCATCAAGAGTTAACAAATCTGTGTTTTAGCACCTGATGTGTGAATGCCACAGACTGCAATACATAAGGGATAATACCCTATGAACGAGTCCATTACGGGGAAATAATTGCCCGACAGGGTGGTGTTACAACCCGATGCAAAGCGTTTACCACCCAGAAGGGCAATCATTTCCTCAAAACAGACTCTTTCAAAAGGGTATTATCCCGCTTATACCACGGCTAACGGACCATTATGGACAATTTACTATTTAGTTCAGAAAAAAATGTATTAATTGAAATGCAATGGGAAGGGGAGGAGAAAACGGTCCCTGTTGCTGAGAAAAAAAATCTAAAATTGCCTGCTGCAACTAAAAGCCCACTGCATAATCGGCAATCGGAAATTTCACTAACTCACCATCGCCGAAAGGAAATAAAACATTATACGATTAACTAATGTTAGCTCACAAAATAATAGTAAGCAACTTATATAAATTTGATGTTGTATTCCAGACTTCAGTGCCATGCAACTGAATAGGTCACCAGGTTGGCTATAATCGGACTATTTGCATGAATTAAAAATGCATTGCTTAGTAGCCTACTTTGTGTATGTTGTGTGCATTGATATTTGTTTTTCGCTGACACACCTGTTTGATTGGGTCTTGTTAGCAAGGTTATACAAAAATAATGCACACCTACATGACACGTCTCGACCAATCAGAATGCCGTATTTGCCCTAGGTGTTCGGATACTGCACCGATGGTGCAGTGGGTAGCACTGTCCTGGGTTTGAATCCCGGTCGGTTTTTAGTGCCATGGTATAAACGCCATTTAAATCGTTTTCTTGTGGGTTATAAGGAAAAGTTTTGACATGTCACTAGCAAGCAGAAACTGAACCATTTATAAAAAAATGTTTTGAGGAATGTTCTATATTTTGATTGAAGTTGTGGGTAGTCTATAGCAGTGAGCTCAGAATTTCAGAGTATAGCCAAATTAACATTGTGGCACCACTCAAAAACACAGTGAAGAAGACTATGGCAACATTTTGAAGAGGATAATAAGCAAAGAATTTGGTGCAAACTATGTCACATCAAACTTAGTTTGCCTATAACAGGTATACAATTAAGCAATAACTCACAACAGGCAGTGGTATATTGTTATTTTATTACAGCTAAGGGGCGTTGTTCAGCCTGCTGCACAGCAAAAAACCTAAAAGCGTTAAGTTGTTCCCCGATCTCCCCTATGTAAAACAATTTTAGATGACATGAGTGGAAATGATTACTGATCATACTGATTAAATGGCATATATTAGGATTCCTTGCTACTTTCTTACATTTTCTTAGGTAACAAGACACAAACCTATACAAATATAATGCTTATATTTGCATTGTTTTCCAAAAGCCTGATCATTCTTGACCACATTCCTTTTTGTACAAACAAGCACTAGAATTTATCCACTGCAACAAACACCTGACAATAAAAGAAAATAAAATCAAACTGCTTCCATTTAAATAGAATGTCTTTCAGTTAAAAATAATTTCAGTATTCATGAAAATGGATTCATTACACTTATTCTGTAGCAAGTACATCGTCCCACTGACAGCTTTTGCAGTCTACGCTCGGCAAATCAAACTGCAAAATGAATGGCAAGGGCTAGAGTACTAGCCCCCTCTGCTGTTATTACACTTCATTTTCTGTAATTGAAGGAATGACAAGTAAATACTGAGATGAGGTAGACAGACAAGGTGACCGGATGTGTGGAAAAGATACTCCACTTCACAAACTAGACAAAAATTATTAGTCTTATTGAAAGTGTAAATGTGCAACAGAAAGCCTCATCTGACTTGCAAATGCCATAAATCACGTAGTGATAAACCTTCATAATTTCATTCATTCATAATTCTGATTAATTTCAAATGTTTTTTTGCAACTATTCTCCACGATACACAACAATATTATTTTCAGTTTCATGTAACTTGACCTCATAGAGCAAGCTTGGTGGAAGGACCTTTTCCATGTTGTTCCAGATGTACACAGCCAAGTTCTCAGATGTACTAAACATTTGGGGAAAAACAGTATTAAACATTAACACAGAACATGCATGTACACATCAAAAACAGAAACTTGCAGCCACTTAGGAGACAAGCACATACCTAACAACGTCTGCAAAATATGGCACATCCTTATCCAGGTGTTTGTGATCTAGGGGTATCATGATGACCTCCTAAATGAAAACAAACAGAGTATAACAAAATACATTCTAGACCAGGGGTCTCCAACCCTGGAGAGCTACTGGGTCTGCTGGTTTTTGTTTTCACCTTAAAATGAGCACCCTGTTGAGACCCAGGTAACCAGGTAACCAGGTAACGTGAGTTAATTAATCAATTAGAGCAGTTGATTATAGTTAATTGCAGAGTAACAACGAAAACCAGCAGACCCTGTAGCTCCCCAGGGTTGGATACCACTGTTTTAGACTAATGCAGAAAACATTAGGCAAATATAAAATAATATTATTGGCTGACAAGGTTTATTCTCCAGCATATTGTCATATGTAGGTTTGGCACCAGAGACCATGCACACTACAAATGTTGCAGTTTATAGAAAAAGGGCTTCAATGGCGCTAAACACATTTAATAAAAAGGTCATTTTGACAAAACTCCAGTTAGATTCTTAAATGATTCAGAGTACCATACCCCATTCAGAACTCCAGAGTCTATTAAAAAATGAATGACCCTCTCGCTAACATTCATATCTAGCTAGCAAGATCAAATCTCTACCTCCAGTCTTGGTTGATACAACATTAGTCATTAGTAATCCAGTTACTGATTGGCCGAAGAGACCAGACACCTTCACTAAATTGGGCACTGACTGAAAAGAGAGCATGAACATTTGCAGACACTTTGGCTCTTCAGTTTGACTCTCCTGATCTACAGTCTCACCTCTACTTGTTCGTACTACAGAGCAGCCTACCTCAATATGCTTCTTCAGGTCTGTCAGGTTCATTACCATGCCAGTAACAGGGTCGATCTGACAGAAAACAGATCACAGCCTCAAAAGAGGGTTCTACACCGCTTTGCCCAAATGGCAAAGTTTAACAGTTCTAATTCAGTATGAAGGCATAGTACATGTCTTCATACTGGACAACATTTAAACCATGTTTAAATTCTAACTAACTATAAATTCTAACTATTTTTTCCCCACACAGAATAGTCCCTGTATGGAATAGCTGGGCAGGTCAAGTGGTAGAGGCAGAAACTCAAGTTTGAGACAGTGCTAGGTAGTATCTAGTTTGTAGGTAAGCAGTAAATTTTAGGTACACTTCAGTAGTAGGGGGGTGAGCATTGTTTGGCTCATTGGCCTGTTCTCAATGTCATTTTATGTAGGTCCATGCCATGGTCAAAAATGTGTGATGACTTTCCAGTCTTAGATTTGATACGGGTGTATACAACTTATTTTACCCAATTACCTAAATTGAAGATCTAATAATTAAACTATGCAATAATTGAGCAGTACGTCATATAAACTTACTACACAGTCAACTTATTTAATTATTTTAGAAACAATCGGATAGAATTTTAATTTCTCTAATAGTTAAGTGTAGTTTTGTTGAACCTAATATTATTTCACTCATTGTTATGAACTTAATTTCAAAATATTTTATGCATTTCTTTTAAGTGAGTGAGTCAATAACTTACTTTTCCACGTACAGTCACCTCAACTGAAAAAGGCAGAAAAAGTGTTGAATAATAGAAGCATAACTCCACTTTTAAGAAGAAGCAAATCAATACCTTTATTGATACATACCTAAACAGATACACATTTCAATACATATTGAAAATAAGAAATAATGGACATTTTTCAAAGATGGTGAGCGGTTCCTGACCTTTATAGTTGTGGCCATGACCATTGGGGTTGTTACACTTTCCAAATATCTTCCGGTTCTCTTCATCACTCAGCTGCTTGCTGAAGGGCAAAATAAATAAAATAGATTTATTGGTTATATTTTTAAAGCATTACCGAATGGCCCAGTGCAAAAATGCAAGTGATTGACCACCTGCAAAGAGGTTCCACTCTCATCACCTATTACATCAGATGCTGATTCTGCCTGAACGGCAGTATGGCAATAGGTGTACTGTAGTTGCCATTTACCCACAACTACGGATGCAATTTAGATGCATTTGAATTCATGCAGTTTATCATGATACCTTAAATTTATGGTGTGTTTCCATAACATACCCCACCAAGTTTTTGTTCTATGGAGATTATTGGCAGATTTGGAACCGCTACCTTATTCAATAAAAAAAGGCAGGATCATCCTTCAGTAGCTTTGTTCAGGGTTTGTGAACCCAGGTTCTTGTTCCACGTTTACTGACGAATACCATAGAATAAAGAGCAAACTATCGCCATTTAATTTAATAAATAATCATAATAATAATCATAATAATACAGGTAAACATAACTGCAACCTCAGGATATTGGAGATGGAAGTAAATCTCAAAGTGCAGACTTTCAGCTTTAATTTGAGGGTATTTACATCTAAATCGGGTGAACAGTGTAGGAATTACAGCTCTTTTTATACATAGTCCCCCCAATTTTAGGGGCTCAAAAATAATCGCACAAATTAACAAAATCATGGATTAAACTGTCTTTTTTTATACTTGGTAGCATATCCCTTCCATGCCATGACTTCCGGATGTCCGTTACCGATCAACATTATCAGAATGTGGATATCTTATTTTCAGGTTGTCTTAAAGCGATACTAAAACCCTGCATTTAAATGAATCTCTATGGTAATTGGGGGATGGATTTTGGATATAACTGATGTGAATGTATGCTGATACAGTATAGAACACATTTCTTTAAGTCATCAAGGGTCCAAGGTATCAAATGAGCTTCAAACCGCCAGACATGCAGCAGATATGGATGGATCACTTCAAGGGAAGTTTCTCCTAAATAATTGTCCTACTGAACCCAATGGAAAATGTATTTAAGAGAAACAACCCTTTAAGTGATCAATCCATATCTGCATGATGGTTTGAGGCTCATTTCATACATTGGACCCTTTATGACTTAAAGCCATTGAATGTTTAGAACTTTTTAACGAGGCATTGTCTTATTTGCTACATTTAACTTTAAAAAACAACATTTTATATAGTTTAGATATTGATTTTAATATCGTGATCAAAGCATCAACGACCCACATGCTCTTACTAGCCTAGTCATCTCCACATGCTTCCAATACAATCCAATCAGAATTCACAACACTAGCTGAAAAAATCTAAACAAATCCACGTGAGAACATCTGCAGACATGGAGGTTAGTTAATGAGGTGGAAAAACGAAAAGAGCTATACGATCCAAGTTCTGGGTTTCACCGAGACACTACACAACGAGAAAGGGCTTGGGAAGCCATTGCTGCAGTGGTATTAACATTCCTTTTTATATATATTTCAGCTCAGTGATTTAAATATAAGGTGTAGGCTACAGTATGACCAATACACGCACTTGGCTGTATTTAATAGTGTTGCCAGTTGCTTTTATTCATTTTAATGACGACCTTAACTGTGGTAAAATGTGTCCAAGAATATAACTCTTACATGTTGTGTAGTATTCGTTTTTTTAACACGGAATGCTCTCCGAGAAGCGTCTGGTGGGTTCAGTTCTGCTCAAATCTGCGCGCAATAAGCGTCTGTGCGCTTGCGCGTCTGGTGGTTTCGTGGCGTTATACACTTCAATGGTGTGCGCAGTTCACAATCCCAGATTTAATTAAATGACGTTAGTTGATTGACGTTCGTTAAAAACGACACGCGTAAATTACCCTGTATTCTTTAGTTATATTGTTCAAGCAACTAACGTGAAACAGAGCCCGGTTGGACTAACCAAAATAAAAACTAGCTAACCTTAGATAGCAACATGTATTTTTTTACCCTAACTGAGCGGAGTTGAGTCGGTAGCTCCACTTAGAAAATATAATCACATATTGCAAACCTGTAAACATGCAGCCACATTCGCCAGTGGGTGGGACCGTTTTAATTACCAAACAATCTGTACACATGTAAAATGCGTTTTCCTTACCTGTGCAATCGATGACAGGCACTGAAACTTTGAACCCGGGTTATACATGCAATACGTTCCATATCCTTTTTTTTCTTCTTCTGGCTATAGTTTCCTCCTGTGCTGTAACGTTACAAATGAATGAGATTAGCTATACAGGTAGTCGTTCGCCTTTACGACCGCGAAGAAAATATTGATAAAATATGACTTAAAGATGATTATAATATCATTACACAGTATAATATATGTAAGGTAATTATAACATAGGCCGACTTACGACCGGTCGGTCGGAACCAATTACGGTCGTAAATCGACCACTACCTGTAAATGGATGTTTTATTTTCGCAAGCTCATTCAACAGCTAATTACCTTGTCACGTGGTTAGGACACTCCACGTTAATGTTTCTTCTTCTTCTATTTTGATTAACCGCAGTTTAAGAAAGGGTGCATTACCGCCACCCACTGATCTGGAGTGTGGACTGAGAAGACTTACAGACAAATAATAATAATAATAAGTCATTATAAACCCTCCCATAACTGTATCGCAATTCTTTATCATTTCCCTCGTCTGACTCCCTCCAAGCCCTTTCGCCAAAACCCCCTGTATATCGTCCCCCTTCACATCAGTTATATCCAAAATCGCTTTAGCTGCGTCCACCACCATCCTGATCCTCCCTTGTTCTGTTCCTATCTCGTTTGCACAATGAATCACCAACGCAATAAAAGCAAAAACGCTATCCTTTCCATATGCATGATTTCGCGGCTTCGTTGCTTCTGCATAGCCTATAGGCCTATTATTTTTCTGTGTGCTCGAGTATTTTCCACCTCACTTTCCCTCTTCATTCTTTCACACTGCTTTGCTCCACCTCGCCCCACTCCCTCCACCTCCAAAAAAGCAATATTCCTTTATCGACAACGGAACCCCATTATCCCTTCCCGTAGCGCCTTAACTAAAAACATACAATTCAATTTTCAATTCAAACTTTATTTCAGACTCAGAGTCCAGATGAAAATCAAGACCTAACATACAATGAATTACATAAAAGAGATCATAAAAAACAACAACGTTAGTCAGTCCAAAACTTTGGATTATTAACGCTTTATCCCTCAGTTTTTTCGATTGGCACTCCACAACCTCCACAATTACAATTGCCCCCTCTCCTCTTCATGTGTGCGTAAGGGACACGTTCAATATTAGACCGCCTTTCCTTTTGTATAATTTAGGAATCGTGGGATGTTGAGCACTTTTTCTTGGGACAGGTTTAGGGACGTTTAAAAAAGGGGATTTATTTAATTATACGGAGATCTGCACATAACTCTACCTTAGTCCTCCCTCCTGATTTCCCCCGCCCCTCCTTTCTGATATCCCTATCCTTGTCTAACCCCCCACCCCCCAAAAAAAAAAAAAATTGCACTTATGATGACGACTATATGTTTAGAACAGCATTCCATGTGTATTTCCCTAGTTCTGGATGTGATGCTTTGACTTGTGGTAGAACCTATGCACTTGTAAATCGCTTTGGATTAAAAGCGTCTGCCAAATGACAAAAATGTAAATGTAAGGTAACGTACTGTATGACGAAGACACTACAAAATTCCAGCTAGGTAAGGGACTGGGGTGAATTGATACGACTCACTTTCATTCTGAAAAATGAAACAGTGTCGTATAGGCCTACATTACATGTTAAAATGTTGCTTTGTTCTGGCTACACAACGGTCGTTTGAAATAATATGGAGGACGTTATAGCCTATGATGAGACTATTACAATACATGAAATATAGGCCTACATTTATGACATAAGAATAATAAAGAACAGGCATCTTATAACAAATCTCCAAGACGACATATTCTGTTTAATTTCAGTTTTATGATTTTTTCATTCTCGCTGCGCATTTGATGAGGCGAATCCTTCCAAGTATGGATAAGGCTGTGACAATATAAATCCGGCTCCACACTTTGTAGAAACGAATAACTTATTCAGCAGTTGCCTATGCCTTCTTAAGTGTCTTGCCTCACTCATTGTGAGCTCTGATTCTCTGATAGCAAAACAATAAAAAGTGTAAACATTTACTAAGTTATAGATGTTTTTAGAAGTAATGGCGATGAAATAATTAAATTACATTCTAAAAATATTTGACCAATTTAATGAATGCATGTTAAATTGGATCAATAGGTTCTGATTACATTTACCACATATTGACCAACCAACATAATCCCAGCTGAATGGCATGACAGTGACTTTTGAATTATGGGGAATCCTACTGCATCCATGTGCTGTTCAAACCTCAGTAAAGCACACAGTTGAATTCATTAAACCAGAAGGTACAATGAAATGCTCTTCACTTACCGTTTGTCATGATAAAAAGGGCAATGCTGTGTCATGTAAGCCAGTTGCTTTATTAACAGTAAATATATACACAGATTCTCATGAAGCACATTATATACACATATTTTATGGAACATTTATGGGTAGTTAATTAGCAAGTTGATATTTCACTGATATTTAAAATACATGGACGTTATACTCATATTTATTTATTTTTCCAGCTGTTTTTCTGATATAAAATAGAGTAAATAGTATTGAAAATTCAAATCAAACTGTGTTACATGCACCTTCTGTAAATATTTTAATCCAGAAAATGTGCTATTTAGCACACATAGTCACAAAAGACCATGTTCCCATATCATTAATACTGCTACCACAGCAATGTAAGTGGAAGTAAAATTTTGGTCACTGGCTCATGGTCTACAGTATATACAGACAATGTACAGCATCAAAACATAAGTTAGCAATAATATATTATAGCATATTCCATATACACTCACTGAACACTTTATTATACACTCACTTTATTAGGAACCTATTCATGCAATTATCTAATCAGCCAATTGTGTGGCAACAGTGCAATGCATACAATCATGCAGATACGGGTCAGGAGTTTCAGTTAATGTTCACATCAACCATCAGGAGGGGGAAAAAATGTGATCTAAGTGACATTGACCGTGGAATGATTGTTGGTGCCAGACAGGGTGATTTGCATATCTCAGAAACTGCTGATCTCCTGTGATCTCTGAGGTTGCAGAGAATGATCCGAACAACAAAAAAATGAAAAACCAGTGAGCAGCAGTTCAGTCAATGAGCGAGATCCTAGGAGAATGGCCAGACTGGTCAAAGCTGATAGGAAGGTGACAGTAAGGCAATTAACCACACATTACAACAGTGGTATGCAGAAGAGCATCACGCAACGCATCAAACCTCTAAGTGGATAGGCTACAGCAGCAGAAGACATAATAAGTCTAAAAAATAAGTCTAATAAATACCTAATAAAGTGCTCACTGAGTGTATATCTGCAGGGGGAATCACTGGTGTTACATCATGACCAGTGATTCCCCTGGAGTGGAGTGCAGTAGGAAGTGGAGCTGACATTTTTTGAATGGAGCACAGAGCAGTACGGGTAACACATGCAGTGGAAACACTTAGAGCAATGATCAGCATTTACACCCATTCAGCCCCAATAACATGCTATGTACAGAAGGACTTGAATGAAAAAGACACTGTATGCACACTGAAGTGTTCAGAGACGGGGGTTAAAACTCGCTCTCCTCCAGGATCTCCTCCATGGTTTCCCCCATAGTCATCTCCCCTTCACTGCTGGAGAGGCTTCCGCGGGCGTAGCGTGCCACACCCGTGGGCCGGCAGTGCTGGATCTGCCCTCTGGTCCTGACGGTCACCTGGAGGAGCTGCACATTGGAGGGACCACTGGCCTTCTCACAGTGCCCACTCTGGCTGAAGCCATGGGCAGGCCGTTTTCTCGAGCACTTCCACAGGTATTTGAACCGCGTCCCCTGGAAGCAGTCGTCCATGTCTAAGCGGTTGGCAAAGATGAAGAGCTGCCATCGCTTCTTGAGTTCTGCTTGGACCTCAATATGAAAATAATACCATTTATAAATGAGTTCAGAAATGCGCTATGTAGAAACATATGACAGTATGTTTAGGCAGCCTGTTGCATTTGTGGCTAAGCTACATGACTGGGACCCGGAAGGTTGGTACTTCAAGCACCGTTCATGGCTTTTTATTTACATTTTAGGAACTTTCCTACTTTTCTATAGTGTTAGAACTAATCAGACATGTAAACTCATTAGTGAAAGCAGGATTACAGAACTGTCTTACCTCTCCATTGGCAAAGCAGTATAAGATGGCAACAATGAGGCCCTAAAATGAGACATATCACTTGGATGAATAATGTGTGCAATGTACTAAGGAAAATAATTATAATAAAATGTGAAATAAATCAATGTCTACTGCCAGAGGGAAAGCAGATCCACCTCATCTCACCTGGAAGGAGCTCATTGTGAGATTGATGAAATTGCGGATGTAGCGAGTTTGTCCCTCTACGGATTCATCCGGGATGAACGTGAAAACCACCTCATGAATCCCCAACAATGGAATTAACACCAACGTTGCTTTGGCTAAACTGTCAAAGGTAAGCATCAGGTAATCATCAGGGATGTGTATCCCCAATTTTTGGTCACATGGACAGTAAGGACCATTTGTGAGACTTACCTACACCTGTAGTCAGTGAATTTCCCCTGGTCTGCTTGTAACTTGGAAAGCAGCAATATTATAATTTTGATGAATATGTAAAAAACAATCTGTAATGAAGTCAGACAGATGAAAAGAGATATTTGAGATAATGGACTTGTATACTGTATACTTGTATTTCTGAAAATTGGATGGTAAGGAGCTCAAACCTCAATTTGTAAGATAATTGGGATATAATTAGCATAAAATAAATACTGTATAACACTGCACACATGTCATTATGCCAAGCTTCTTTTTAGAATTCTGAAAGTTGCACTTGATATGCTTGACAATAGACCTTTTAAAAATTATGTGGGCAAAATTTATGATACCATACTTTATCACAAAGGGTGAAAATAAAGTGATGCTCTGTACTATACTTACTGCAACAGATAAGGTTATTGGTCCTTTGATTATCCACCAGATCCATTGTTTCTTATTGGACCAGCATCTAAGAAAATAATTGTGATTAGTGTTTAGTATAAAATTGCCCTGGTTTCAAAATAATCCATTTTTAAAAAATAATCAATAATAAATTCAATATTATCAACATTTACATACTTTTTGATACAATGGACCAAATTAGATCAACATAGCATAGTTCTCATGTAATTATCCAGCCTGTAGCCTAGTGGCTAAGGTACATGACTGGGACCGGGAAGGTTGGTGGTTCAAGCACCGATATAGCCATGATAAGATCCACACAGCTGTTGGGCCCTTGAGCAAGGCCCTTAACCTCACATTGTCCCGGGGGATTATCCCCTGCTGCTTGCTTCTGTTCTTGGTATTTTTAATGTTGAACAAATAATGTGTCAGAAAGAGTATTTTAATACATTTCTCCAATCATGTGGATGCCAGTACAGTGTGACTTATTTGAAGAACTGCACTTATATACTCACCCTTGGTTTTCATACAAGATTTTGGTTACTGTCCAGGGCACTACAAACAAGACAGGAGTTCCTAATGGAAGACAAAACACATCTAATATCTGCCACAGAAAATGTAATTAATCAATGATACCACAACACAAATAAAAACCTCTCTAAGCAGAGGCGCACATGATTTAAAAGTTTGGGAACTAATATGGTTATACTGCTTTTATAGACATACAGAGTGTGTTTTGGAAGGTATACCCCAGCCGATGAACAAGTACTTCTTCAGTAACCGTCTCTTGGTGAGCACTGCAGTGAACAACAGAGTGTTGAGGAATACCCCCTCCACTAACAGCCAGAAGTAATTCCCTCCCACAAAGTAATGCATGAGCACTTGAGTCGCCTTGCAGATTACAGAGATCTGGCAAAAGAAATGTACATGTCACTGATCCAGTTTTGGCACACTGGGAAGCTGGAAATACACAGACAATTCAGTACTTATACTTATGTGTTATTGAACTGAATAAATGACCTACTCAAAGTAATATTATGTCATTTGTAGCCACACATGGCAACATTTTCAACTATAAATCAACTATGGGTTCATGCGATTCCATATATAAAATTTGTGAGACAACATTGTACTTATCTTTTTCTCATAAATAATTATTTTAAGTATTTTTCAAGTTACGTTGTGATCTCCTCAAAATAATATTATACTTAATTATTAAACTTAAGTATATTGTACTTAACTGGTTTTCTTTCTCTTATTTCTGATTTATTTTATTTTTGGTGTTCAGTTACTTAGTCCTTGTTGCTTCGTTCTTTCATTTCTGATTAATCATGCATGGCCTACATATTCATGACACTTATTGTATGTCGCTTTGGATAAAAGCATTTGCTAAATAAATAAAAATGTAATTGTAATTATAGTGCAAAATTCTGGGCCGTGTGCCAATGCAAACTCTCTCTACAAAAACATGCCTATATCACAACAATTCCATGTAATGCAAAGAATAACAAAAACACATATAAAGATAAAGATAATACCATTGAATTGGAATATCCATTCCAGCCAGTTTCATCACTGGGTAGGTTAGTGTACATGACATGGAGGATTATTTCTTTTAGAATGATGGCTGCTGCACGTAATATGAATGACACAAACAGATTTATGTGGATGTAATTTCTTGTGCAGTGAAGCTTCCTGTTGGCCCAAAAAAAAACCCAAAAAACGAAATAAATATTTATATATAAAAAATATACATATAAATACTTAATAGTTTCACATGTTTGGTCATTGTTATGGATTGGTATGGTGGAAATTAAATATGGATGCACAAACAAGGTCAACACCTAGGACATAGTAGAAGAATTTCTGTCCAGTACAATGCATGCGAATGTATTATATTTATTTTGAACCTATTGCAGCTTATTTTTAGCTCGTAGAATAATGACAATAGATGAGACCATAAAAAAATGCAAAACACAATTTGTGATGGATACAGAGGTGAGAAAGCATAAGAGTTTTCTCAGGTGCTGCCGATGACTACAGTGATACACATGACTGTACTGAAGCTACACTGACAGAAATACCAAGTTTCTCTGTATCCCTCACAGCGTACCTCAGCACAGCCAGAATGAAGACCGCCAGTAACAGAGAGAAGAAAGACAGGGAGTATCCGATGATGGAGATTATGCGCAGGGCTGACAGCGGGAGCACATCTTCTTCCTGTAACGACAAATCCTTCTGTAAGGACAGATATACTGCAAATATGTTAGGGAGACACTGTTCTGTCAAGTTAAGTCAAAGCCAATATCGGCTTGTTACAAAAATAATAATAATTATGTGATCCATCTATCTCGGTAGTAAAAATGATTAGGGTCACCTTTTTTTCATAAAGCGCATAACCTCCAGGGATTTGAGCTTGCAGCACATTCAATTTCCTTGTGGGGTCCACATATGCATTAGATTAGCATTATCACCTGACAAATTCATTGTCTCGTAAAATGTTTTCTAACATGTGGAGATGATGAAATTAACCCAGAAATGTCAAACAAAAAGTATTTGAGTGACCAAGAACACCAGTATACTCACATGTGTATATACTGTATATATGTATACACATAGACTGAGCAGTTTGCAATTTATCAATACATGTACACAAAATAACAGTTGATTGACATTTATATAATCTACAGTGTAGTTGGATGTATCATTTGTCAGCAGGGCACAGGAGAGCTTTGAGCAGCAGATAAATATCATCCATGATTTGACAGATGAAAAACATTCCACTAGAAATTCCATGCATTTTCTCTATAAGCATGTCATCAATGGCGGGGAAAAACAGCTTCGGCATAATATGTAGCACAGGCATCACAAAAAGCATATATAGTTGGAACTTGTGAAGCTGAGAGCATTACTATGGTCACAGATGAGTCAACAGATATACACTCACTGAGCACCTTATTAGGAACATCTGATCACCTTCTGATCACCTACTTATTCATGTGAGTATCTAGTCAGCCAATCGTGTGGCAGCAGTGCAATGCATAGAATCATGCAGATATGGCTTCAGTTAATGTTCACATCAACCATCAGAATGGGAAAAAAATGTGATTGCAGTGACTTTGAATGTGGCATGATTTTTGGTGCCAGACTGAACTCACAACACATCATAACTCTTAAGTGGATAGGCTACAGCAGCAGGAAACCAATAAGTCTAATACATACCTAATAAAGTGCTCACCACATGTAAATTATGTTTTTCAAGTTATAGTTGTTTTGCAAATATCATTGTAACGTGGCAATTGTCTTATCTTCGTGGATGACTGGGGAGCTGCAATGTGATTATTGTTAACTGACCACTTGCTGGGTGATAACTAAAATGCAGGTGCAAAAACTGATTTTGAAAAAATGTTGACTCTCAATATGATGCATAAAGCACAAAAGGTGCTACAATGAAACCTCACACACTTATGTATGTGAATGGAATTGTGGCAATAATTAAATATCGTGTTCACAATATATTAAAGTGGCTTGTTGAGCGTAAAGGTTCAGGTAGCAGTGATTCATTTTCTTCTGGTTGCGCCACTGTTGACCTGTACCTGTTTTCTGAAGTAATGTGGGTTGAAGCACTCTGACTGGTCCCGCCACACATCTGTGGAATTTTTTATCTTCCGCCAAGTGCCTGTGGGGGTGCACTCCCTGTACACGTTCTCTGAGCCTCCTGCAAACAGTGGAACACGTGAGCTTCGCCCATCCTGCCATGTGAATGCCTGTTTTGTTTGTTGAAAATAAATTCCTTTTAAAAAGTCATAGCCTTTTAAAACAAACAATAATTTAATCTTCATACAAAGAAAAAAACACATGAGAAATGTTTGATTATACATACAGCATAGATTCAAATGAAGAAAAAATTTATTTGTCCCAAACATTATGGAGCTCATGGTAATTCAAAGGAATACATGTCTGGCCACATGGCTTGGATCACATGAATGCCTGAATATCTTAGACCTTTTCAGTTGTGCAATAGCAGTCTCATGGCTGGCGTTTCACAGACAGTATTGTTAATGTTCATTTTGCATACACAAGGACACTGTATTATTTGCCATCTGTCCTTCGTCTTCGCTGATGAATGTTACGTTATTCAGTTTATTTTTCCTATAAATGGCTTTCCTGTTTTATCTGAGGCATGAACATGTCTTTAACATATTAGGCCTAATGGGAGACTGTGGTACACATGGGAGTGAGATAAATAGGGTGTTTACCCTCATTAATCCAGGGTAGATATATGGGACAGGGCACAGACACGTTGCCAGGGGATGAGTGTGGCCAACAGACAAAAAGGTCAAATGTCCCATTGCAATAAATTCCTGAAAAGACAAAATGCTGTTCATTGGTAGCCATATGTTTAAACTGTACAGAAAGACATTGGGCAGCTGTGGTTCATAGTTCAAAATAACAGCTCAACTGAGTCTTTAGAAACCAAGGATAACATTTTTGTCATTGAATCATTGCAAGTTCAGAGTTTAACTACAAGTTATGCAAGAGCAGTTTCTCTATTTTTACAGCCTGAGCTGAGTGCAGTCAGTACTCACCAGTTCTTGTGAAATAGGTGGCTGCTAAAGATTTGGTGCAATTTTCTTGATATTCAGCCCGTTTACTCATGACATCCTCAAGTACTGAGCCCATTGTCTTCAAAAGATATAGAAAATAAATTGAGAAAAGAGAAGGGAAAATTACTCATTCCAAAATGTCTTAAGTTCATACATTTGAGAATACTTTGAAACTGATACACTTTGGTATCTACTGAGTAGATGTTAAATATATCAGAAATAACTGTCCACATGATGGCAGTGTTTAAGCGAATGTCAAAATGAAAAAGATGTTTAAATTTTGTGCTTCACATATATGTTGTTCCATGACCCAGTGTTATACTATTTACACATTCACAGGGTTTATGGAATAAAAGGTTGTTTGTTTGTCATTTGTACAAATGTGATAGCAGTAATACTGTACACATACCTCAGGTTAAATATGGATGTACACAAGTGGAAAGCAATGTAAATACAGTACATGAATATCATTGTAAAATAAAACGCCTACTTTATATAGCCGTGGTTATATATACAAGTTATGATTAATTTAGTACAGTGCCATGAAAAAGTCCCCCCGTGCACCCTTCCTGATTTTTCCTATTTTTGCCTGCACTGAATCATTTCAGATCTTTAGACAAAATGTAGTTTTAGACAAAGGGAACCCGAGTAAACACAAAACACATTTTTTCATTTCATTAATCATTGTTTCATTTGATTTAATTGATTTAATTTAATGAAAATCAAACATCCATGCCACCCCTGTGAGAAAGTAATTGCTCCCTTAAATGTAAAACTACTTTCACAACATTTAGCAGCAATAATCACAACCAAACACTTCCTATAATTTGATATCAGTCTTTCACATCGTTGTGGAGGACTTTAAAGACAAGTTGGTAGGTTTCTGACCATGAACTGCTCTTTTCATTCTGCTATAGCATCTCTATTTGAGTCAAGCCAGTACTAGATCTGACTAGATCACTCCATAACTTTCACTTAGATTGTTTTCAGTCAATAAAATGTGGATGTGATTTTGTGTTTTGGATTATTGTCTTGTTACATAACCCAGGTATGCTTCAGCTTCAGCTGATGAACGATGACGAAACATTCTCCTTAAGAATTGTCTGGTAGAGAGCAGAATTCATGGTTCATTCAATAATGACAAGATGTCCAGGCAGCAAAGCATCCACACAGCATCACCAGACACACTGACGCCAGCCATAATGGGAGCTGTATCTTTCAAAAAGTTGCACTTCTGACTCATCTGTCCATAGAAGGGCTTAGGGATCATCCAGGTGTTTTTTGAATGTTGATGTTTCTCTTGGTTCGTAGTTGCTATCTCTCCTGAATCCTTCTTTGCCCTGGCTCTTTCCTACTGTAGAGTAGAACACTGATAGGTGAGGCTAGGCCTGCAGGTCTTTGGATGTTCTTCTAGGAATCATGTGTGACTTCCTGGATTAGATGTCACTGTGCCCTTGGAGGAATTTTGGCAGGCTAGCCAATATTCACCACTGTACCAATTGTTCTCCATTTGGAGATAATGGCTTTGACTGTGGTTTGGTTTTGGAGTCCCAGAGCCTTATACAGGGCTTTGTAACCCTTTCGAGACTGATATATTTCAACCTATTTTGTTATCATCACTTCTGTAGTTTCCTTTGATCGTGGCAAACCAAACCTTTGAATTAAAGCTGTTTTATTGCAGCTGTTGCTGCTAATGGTCGTGCAACCAGTTTTTCAGATGAACGTCATTTCGGTGTTTGACACAATCTTTCAGTAAAGTAATTAAATAATAATTTTAAAAACATGTTTTGGGTTGACTCAGCCTTCCTTTTTCTAAGATTACATTTTGTCTAAATATCTGAAGCCATTCTGTGTGACAAATACATAATAATAGAGGAAATCAGGAAGGGGGCAAATACTTTTCCACGGCACTGTACACTTGGATTCACGTTGCATCCAGTTGAACACATTTCTGGCCATACCGAGGTGGGATCTAAGGGTAGGTAGCTGAAAAAGCACTCAGGGACATTCAGGGACTTATTGATTTAACTCCATAACTTGACAGGTCAATGCGTTTTAATGGTACTCCAAAATAAATAACACATTGCTGATTCTTTGTCAAGCAAATTAACTGACATTAAAGAAAAAACAATACCACAACTATGTTCCTTGTACTATATATTTCTCAGCTGATAATCCTCTGCAAACATTCCAGAGATTTTATCCACAACCAAAATAAAGGGAATCAAAGAATATCAAAGAATTTAATGGAAAAATTCACTTTGCCTGTCAACAATGTTGGAGCTGAATAAAGATATTTAGTAAGATGTGCTTTCATGCACAGTGAACTATTCTCATGGGTTCTAAACACATACTTATAATCGGCATGTATTGCCTCTTGTAGCAAATTCATATCAAATACATTCAAACAACCAAGAAAACCTTGAACTTTTACCAAAGGGCGACAAAGGAAGTTTACATGAATATTCAATTAATATTGTAAAAATACCACCATAATTATGAATAATTTTGCTTCTAAACTGCTCGAATTATGTGAGGAAATCTATACTGCAAATCTCTGTTGGGCATTATGCTATTTTACAGATAATCCAGTATTTTTTTTTTTGTGTGATTTCCTTCTCATACAGGATTGTCTGTCCATAGTAATCACATAACTACTGCATTAAGCTATTCAATAAAGACATCCAAAAACATCAACAGATCATTTTCATATTTTCAGTTTCATATGGATTTTTTTTAAATGCCTCAAATAAATAATATAAATAAGAAATAATTTGATTCCAACGTATTTCGTTTTTGTTTTCCTTATACAAAAAGACATTTAATACATTTAGTGGAGAGCCTTATCTGAAATGACTGATATCGCAAAAAGATATGACAATTTCAATGTTAATGATTAACTAGCATTGTACTAACTACAGGGAGTGTTTATTGTTTGTACTGTACTAAATAATAATAATCACCAACCCACATGTTGCTATTTCAACAATTGTCAATTCAAGAAATAAATGAGAACAATATATTTATTTCTTTATTATTATTATTATTATTATTATTATTATTATTATTATTATTATTATTATATACTTTCAAAAATAAAAAAATAAAATGCGAATAAAAAAATAAAGAAATCTTATTTTGTGACATTGACCATTAACACAAAACCACTTTCAGCAAATCAAGTACTGTAAATAGGAATACAATTATAAATATGCATATTAACTATAAAGTCCAAAATACATGCATTTAAAAATATAGTAATCCCTGAATTCCCCTGCTCTTCTGAAAATAGCTCACAGAACTATTGTAATGTTCATTAAAGAGAAAATAAATTACTCAATAAACTCAACTAAACTATTCCAAGTGCAATTATATCAAATGCTCTCTAAATGCAACACAAGTTTTCCAACACATTTCAAGTCTTAAAAGGTATTCATTCATTTATTTTGGTAACTCCCTAGGAATGAACTTGAAATGGTTGCAAATGTGTAGAACCACTTTTTAACCTTAACACCCCAAGCCGTCACTATTTAAATATACAATAGCAGTCGGCACTTTATGATGATGTAAAGACACAGTGATGTAAAGGCAAAGTGAAGTGTCAGACAGTGGCAGTAAAAGCCGTGGACAGCTGGATAGCGCTGGCGGTCTCTTACCTGTGCGGTGAGGAGCAGCAGGAGGAAGGCAGGCAGACCAGTATTCCCCACTGCCAGCTTCTGCCGTTGCCAGGCTGATGACGAGGTGGCCATGGTTCACTGTTTACAAGCACACCTCCAGCTACGCACATCCATGGGGGCACCTGCCTCTACACCCCCTGCTCTCTGTTCACACATCTGACTGCCCGACACCACAGATGAAACACACACACTCCTCGCTGAATGATAATCACCAGCAACCTTTCTTCTTATGTGAAAATGTCAAGCGAAGGAAGTTACAGCCAGCAAGCGGTGGTTGGGGCCTTACAGTTGTCCTCATCAGTTGTGTAGGGGACCTCTACAATTCCCCCAGCGGTGCCTGCAGTGCCAGAACCACGACTGACAGCGCCTGCCTTGCTTCACTCCCCAGGAAGCTTCTCACTGGGGTTGTTCAGCCAATCAAGATAAAACATCACGACTCTGAACAGACCAGGGTTACTTTGCGGACCAAGAGAAGGAAAGAGAAGTGACAAAACCCAGGTTGTTAATGGTGGACCATTGACTAAAAAAAAAAAAAGGTAAGGTAAACAGGGTACTGGAATGACATTGCAGTGCAGTGAACTGTTTTATTATTTACTGCTGTACTTCCGCCTTCCCCACACAGAGCTTGTAAAGCAAACAAAGCACATTTGCCATAATATAATATGAGTGAAATTTTCTCTCTAAATATGGCAATACTGAGCCTTCACCAGGCAGAGCTTGTATAGCAATCTAAGCACATTTATTGTAATATAAGGTGACATAAATGTTTTCTTTAAATATGCCGAGGATGAGGGTAGTGAGAAAACTGAACACATCCACCTTATCCATAAACAAACCTGGTAATCTATTCAGACTATGTGACACTGTATTTCTTTGTATCGCTCTTTTGTATTCTAGATAAATTAATAATGGCAGTCTTTCAAGGTCTGAGTCACAAAGCTAGTGCCACCCACAAGTATTATTTGATTTGTGGATATAACTTATACAAGGTTTCATGCACTGACAGAAAAACAAAGGGACCCAGAAAGGACTCTATTATCCAGAAGGAAAAATATAAACAAGGCGATCTGCCACACAACTCCATGGAAATCAAATTCTGCAGGCAGGAATCAAGAAGGCCGATAATGAACCTTTTGTACTTATTTCATTGTGTCAGCTCGACGCAACTTTTAAGTTTATATTAATACCCCAAAGCAAACCTTTCATCTTTGCTGGTATTGGCACTGACTGTTGAGGTGACAGGTCTGAACTCTCAGTAAACTGACTTAGCAGACTAGTATGATTACATTATCATCACAGGCCACTCTCCCAATAAAACAAATACAAAGCACCATATGTCTCCCCTCTGCATCACAGAGTGCTGATAGCGCTTAGTAATGGCTATGGGGCATTGGGCTGCACTTCATGTTTTTTTTATTTATAAGACAATTATGAATTTTTAAAAATATATAGAAATGCACCTGCATATTCGCTAAAAAAATAAAATAAATACTGTATATTTAGAGTCAACAAAATTAATTAAACTCAGCTGCATTCTGTTGATTAACGTCAAGGAACATGGCCTGAGCTCACTCTAATGGAACAGTTATTAGATTCCAGGGTTCAGGCAGTAGTAAACAGGAGTAATGTGTACACTGTAAATCAAGCTAATGCAATGATTCCTTTCAGTAAACTGTCAAAATGTAAGGATGAGGGAAATACCTAAATATTACAGAAAAAAAGAAAATATGAGAAAAAAAATGTTTCAGGAATAACGTTCTTTTGTATAGATGGATACAGTCTTTTAATATAAAAATTCAGTCAAATTCTTTACATATTTTAGAGCAAGTAAGGTTTCAAATACGGCTTACAATCAAAAATTATGGGGAAATAAGAAAGTATTGCTTTCAGTATGCTTGGGGATGCGTTTTAGGATTAGCAATGCATCAGCTGGAATAACTTACACAGTGATTTAGTGGCTCACTACCTCTAGTGGAGCATTTGACATTGAGTATAAATGTGGCATAATTGGTATGGTATACTGGCAATGAAGATGAGAACTAAGATGTTGTTTTGGCCCATTCATAAAATTTATTGTGACTGATTAATATAATATGAAGCCCAAATTGGTATATTTAAATTACTTTGCTTCATAAACTGATCAATATCACTTTGATGGAGCCATTTTCAAAATGAAATGTATGCATTTTCTCAGTCTTCTGAAGAGGTGGTGTATTGTTATGCTACTTTCATCACATTCAACCTATTGAAATCTTCCTCCATCGTCCTCTTTCACTCAACTGTGCATGCGCCAGAATGATAAAACTAAACATAAACAAAATGGGGTACACACCGAGTATGCCTTGAGTGTCTAACTACAGATGGAGCCGATTTAAGAGTTCCCATGATCTTTCACTAAGGGTCAAGATATAAAAATTTTGACAGCAGCAGATACACACAGCAGATAGCATACAAAAACAGAGTTGTGTTCTTCTAAAAGCAATTCATTTCACCATATACTTGTTACTCAGTATGAATATAAACTCCAACACTTACTGCATAAATTAGAGATACAGATCAAGATCATAAATGTTATGAAAAAGATAGCTAAAATTATAGTGCCGTCTTCCCATTTCAGAAATACACCTTTGTCCGTGAGGTGTTTAAGGAATGTTCTACAGTCAAAATATGTACGTCCCATGATCAGTGATTAATTATTTCCTGATTCAGAGAAGCAAACCAGCATACCACCTGACACAACAATCACCATGATGTTTTTTTTTTCTTTTTTTTCTTGTTTCTCAGCCTAATAATGGCTTCCTTGACTATCATTGGCACAACTCTGGGCCTCATGTTGACAAACACCGATAACAGACTCCAAAGGCAATCAAAAGCCTAGAATCAAGACTAGATACCGAAAGCATAAGTGCACTAAGAAATACACATGACTATTCAGAAGCAGCTGAGAAGCCAACCGTCCAATTACATTTGGTCCCCTAAAATGGGGGGGGGGTATGTATAAAAAGAGATATGTACTGTAAATGCCCTCAAATTAAAGCTGATAATCTGCACTTTACTCTCATATTTATTGTTTAATTTCAAATCCAATGTTCTGGACTACAGAACCAAAAGAACAGTAATTGTACCAATTGTCCAAATACATACCAAATGTACAATCATACATTTCGCAATAAGAAAAAAACTGTTAGAGAAATAGGCCTTGCCTTAAGCTTCCCAAAATCAACTGTTGGAACATCAATAAGATGAGAGAGCACTAGGAAGACCTTTATAGTTGATGACGGCTGAAGAATTCTCTCCATAATGAAGAAAAAACCCCAAACACCTGTCCGAGAGAACAGAGACATAGAAGCTGCATTGCAAGATGGCCATGCTACAGTTTGCTAAGAGCCTGCACAGTTCTGGGCTTGTGGACAGATGAGACCAAAATCAACTTTTATTACAGTGAGTCTGGAGGCCAAAAGGTACTGCCCAAGTTTCTGTGAAACATGGTGGTAGGTAGCAGTAGCAGAATGAAATATGACGTGTACAAAAGCATCTGAGGTACTCAGTCATATTAGTCTTATACGTTCAAAATGTATGATGCTGTAACAATTACTGACTTGATGAAGTTTTCTATGTCAAAACAATGGACTTGCAGTTAATAAAATATTATCAAAGTATGTAAAAAGGTACTGTCAACATTGCTTCCAAAGACCAATTTTATGGAATGTTTTTGTTATTACCTCTTATGTTCGTACTTACATTTGTACTCTATGTAGATTTATGTTACCTGTTGAAAAACATGGTACAGTATGGCAGAAATTCTCATAAAAATGTCAGCAAATTCCAGCCACCCCTGATCTAAGTCCTCCACAGACTAGGCTGAAGCCAAAAAGCAAGTGAAACTGGATTTTTTTTTTTTTTGGCAGGTTAAGCAGCAACAGATGCTAAAGCTAACAGTGTCAAAGGATGAAAAGTTTTTAGTCACAGTAGAACAGCCAATAGTGACACAGACTCGGTTAACATGCTGACTGAAAGCGGTAGATACTGTAGTCTAACATTCAACATTATTGTTATCCTGTTCTGAATAGACACTTAGAATTCCATTAGTTACATGAAAATGGTATTGCGAAAACCTGGAATGTGAAAAGTGAGGTCACTGTTCATGTCAGGGAACAGGAACAGTGCCAGGCAGGTGACGGTTCAGTTAATGTTGGGCCCATAACAAAGACACAAATTTATCAGCAATAGATTCCCCACTGATCTTTTAACATAGGATCATTTATAGCATTGCTCAGCTGAAATAAATATCTGCAGCACATTTATCCAACAATAAACCATTAAATCTAGCTGGGGAATTTATACTTTCCAGGGCAGCAATGATAATGTTACTCGTGTGGAGAAAGGTGCTTCATCGCTAACTATTCTATATACACATCCAGTATACTGTATGTATTCTCATTTACAATATCAGCCTGGCCAGGATGCCAAAACATGGGATGCAGATAAGATACTGTAGATACACAGAAAAACAAGGGGATTAAAACATGGCATGGACATTAGAGACTGTTTACACTGGTTGCCCTTGTCATCTTGTCTTGACCATCTTGTTATTTGGTA
This sequence comes from Conger conger, assembly GCF_963514075.1. Taxonomy (NCBI): domain Eukaryota; kingdom Metazoa; phylum Chordata; class Actinopteri; order Anguilliformes; family Congridae; genus Conger; species Conger conger. Next base: position 63,750,409 of record NC_083761.1, on the reverse strand, counting down.
GCCAGTAGGCTACTGTGGCTCCAGCTAAGCTGAGCAGACAAGTGTACTGTAGCAAGTTTTTGTTTAAATTCTGTAGCATGCCCAGAAGTACAAGCAAAACAGTTCAGTGTGTGAGCTCTGTTGCAATCTTACTTAGCTACTGCAAATATCCATTGCAAACTGCAAGGGTCCAAATAAGCTCCAGAAATAATGCTTACTGTTGATGTTCTGTTCATTGTTATCTGTCCATCTAGCACGGTTGATCAATACATGCATCTGGCACATTGTCGTAAAATGCATTTAAACAGGTTTTATTGTGTGCAACACAATACTGTTTTTTGTTTTGTTCAATTTCAGAGAGAATCAATGTCTGTATTGCTACAACAAATAATCTGTGCGTTTCTGAATGTAGTATTTGCTTTTGGATACACCCCTGGTTTACACATATATACAAGGAAACTGTAATCAAATGGTTCTGCAATGTTTCCTGAAACATAGAGCTCAGCAACACCATCACTAAGTGTCAGTGGGGATTTACATGATTTGTAAATAATGATCATAGCGTGAAAGTAGAGGCTGCCTTTGGCGTGATATGTTTATGGTCCACTGCAAATGGGTCAGAATGTTTGGTGCAATGGACAGGTGGTATCTGTGAAATTAAACGGGTTGCACTTGCGGATACATAAATTGTTTGGAGCTCACCATCATTAAGGTCCTCTTCATCTGTTTTGGTGAGAGCAGCAGTCATTATTCAGCTTAAAATATGCAAACATTTCCTCTCAAAATGCAGTCCTTTCGAGTTTGTCCGTATCTTGATAATACCAAAGTAACCTCGCCAGCCCAGTTTATCAGAGTCACACAGCATTGCAGTTCCTGATACTGTAACATGTTAGCAGCCAGTCTTTGCTCCTATTCTTGAAGGATGGTGTGGAGTGGGGCCTTGGACTGGATCTGCTTGGCATTAATGGTATGCAGCGGAGTTGGGCTTGCATGCGTGGCCAAGCTTTTATATACACTGGGTTTACAGCAGGCTAAAAGGTTGGGTGTTAGAAGCCACATATCACAGTCTTTTCACATTAGACAAACAAGCGAATTAACGTCTACGTATAAATGTAGCCCCACATCAGCGCTCCACACTCTGCTGGGTCCACTTGCATTGCTGTGTCGTTTGTTTACATTCTTTCTGAGGCAGAGGGGAGTCGTGGGGCCCCTTAAGCAGCTGATGATCACAGTGGCAGTAGGAAAAACAAACAGGCTGCTGTGCTGAACATCTGAGAACATCCTGTCCAGACCAGGTCAACAACAAACTAGCCATCCTAGGCCAATTATCTAACAGGTGAGATTCAACATTGCGGTGGGATGCAATGCGATTACCCATCATCACTTAACATGTAAAAAATTTAAATATGAATACATACAAAATATATGAATATATTATAAATATAATATAATATAATAAAATATTTATTTTGGAAATGATTCCTCTGGCCATTGATTAACATCATAATTGACCTAAACAGAGATGACATTTGAATCTTGAGCAGGCACTCGCTCCACTGATCTGCTGTAAGGTGTGCACCTCAGCACCGTATCACCCTACCCTCACACCCTCACAGCAATGAGCTGATTTGCAAAAGTCAGCAGCAGCACCTTATTAATGGTTTTTGTGCTTAAATAAACTATTCATCAATCATAATTATTACACACCCTCTTAATGCCTCAAACTGCAAATAAGTAAATGTAAACAAATGTTTCTGGACACTTCAGAAGTCATACTGCTGCTGACACATAATTAAGAGAGCCAGTTCCAATGGAAGCCATATACAGTGGGCTCCAGAATTATTGGCACCCCTGCTAAATCTTTACAAAAAAAAAAAAAACAGTTATTGACATAAGCCTTTTTTTCCAACATGCATAAAGTAGTACACTTTATAAACAATTCAATGGAATTAACCAAAGTCTTACATTTGTCAAATAAAAAATAATATTTCCCCAAAAAACAGATTCCACGATTATTGGCATCCCTGGTTTAATACTCTATGCAAAGACCCTTGGCAAAGATGATTACCTTTTCCTATAATTTGTGATAAGCTTACAGAATACATTTGGAGTGATTTTTGACCATCTCTATGCAGACTTGGGATACTCCTTCTTCAGCTCAGACCACAGGATCTTCATGTGATTTAGGTCTGGAGACTGAGATGGCCATTGTAGAACATGGTTGTTGCTTTTTACTTTATATATTTCTGTGTGGATTTTGGAGCTTGGAGTTATTGTCCTGCTGGTCAATCTACCTATGACCAAGACTCCACTTCCTTACAGAGGCAACAAGATTTTCTGCCAAGAATTCCTGGCTTTTTTTAATTAATTGTGCCATTTATCTTAAATTATACCCCTGGACCACTGGCAGCAAAAAATCTCCAAAATGACAACCATATCCATTGAAATGGTAAATAACAAATTTGAACCATCTGGCTAGCTAACCAACATTTATACCTTGTTCATGACTTTCAAACTTTGCTGCAGTGTAGAGTTCAGTGTGGGCTCTCCATAACTATGTCTTTGATTATGGGTTGATAGTTTACAGATTGACAGATCATACTCCCACTTTCCACCCATTGTTGTTTCGTACCATAGCTACCTCCATGATACGCGCTCATTTTGGGAGACTGAATTTTCACAAGCTAGTTAACTTAGAATATCAACTATCGATTGCTAAGGTAGGGACGCTGACTTATTCAATTGTAATTTTGGCTAGCTAGCTAGCCAAGTTAAGATAAAGGCACAACTATAACATCCTTTGAAAATTAGCTAATTAACTAGTTAGTTAACATTAGCTAGCAAGCTAAATGAATGTCACCAGAAATAGTCTAATAGTCCTTAAAAGTTACTCTAATTTAAGCGAACCTAACGTTAGTCAAATATTTGCATTGTCTTGCCTGGAGGCCAGAGGCACAAACTATGGGTCATGAACTATAGGAGAGGGATAAGGAGTGTGGTTATTCTTGAACAAAAGAACAGACATATTTAATACTTTCATTGTGTTTCTGCAATGCCCTCTTGTGCAAATTGCTTATAAAAACCTAGAAAGTGTACCACCTTATTACTTATTTAATATATAGTGTGTTTTCTGAATACACAGTGTGTTCCACCATAGTATAGTGCAATAGTAACATCACATTTTACAATTGATAGCAGTCTGTAGTGTAAGTAAATTTTATGTGTGGAGTTATTAAACCTTTAAGCTTGATCAAGAGCTTTTGGTAAATGAATAATTAATTCAGTGGGCCATTGTTTGATATATGCGAAGAAACCCTTTGTCACTAACCATCTAGCCAGCAGTGACTGGTTTCATGACAGTTTTTGTTGTCTTTGTAAGCATTTCTTACATAGAATGACCATTATTGAAATCAATTAAACACATTTTTATTTGCTTGCTTAACCATAACTACTTCGTGTCCAGATTCCACACTTTGGCTCTGCACCTTGGGTCTACATACCATATATGTGCCACCCTTACACAGCAACCTCACAACGCTAATGTATTAAGATATCACAGGCAAGGTCGGGTAAAACTAACAGTGTCCCAATGTAATGAACACAAGATTAATGTTCTTTACACACAAGGTAATACAAATTACAGCTGCTAAGTTAAGGTTATTGTGCCATGTGTGAAGTATCTGGAACTTAATCATATAGTTGTAGAATATTCTGGTTAAATTTGCATGTATATTTAAATTTACTGATCCCTATTTTTGCAAAGCTAGGATGCAGCTCACCTTTGTTTTTTTCTTTCCATAGCGATGGGCTACAGCACTGACTGTACATCCTTATAGAGGACATATAGGATGTGTCCTTTCAGCATGGCTAATAATACTGTAGGTGTTATATTGAATCGCTTAGGTAATTACCATTTAGAAGTCAGTTTTGCTTCTGTTCACTTAGATATTAATTCTAAGGCTTTTTGACCAGGGGCGCCCATATTTTTGCACACCACTGTATACCTGCCTACATATATAGCTTCTATATGTATTCAACCACTGCCATTAGTGCACTGTGGGCCTGCAAGCAGGACTGGGCATTCAACAGAAACCCTCAATTTATTTGCAGTGTTGGAAGGTACTTTCATTGCTGCCTTTTCAGTTTCTCTGAGATTAAAGGTTTCATGACAGATTCCCCAAGGGTATTCACCAATGGATTCTAGGTATATGATTCAAAGGCAACATTTTCAGTGGAAGTGCAAGGATGGTGCATGTTCTGGACTAAACATGGCCAGGGGTAACAGGGGGATATTTCTTCTTAAGGGGATTACAAAGGTCATACCTGTGTCAGGCGTCTATTATCTGCTGCATTTCCACATTGAAGCTATCATATGAGATAGAAAATGCAGGGAAGACTTTAGGGGGTTCAGATATAATGTTTATTTGGTTGAATAAACAATATTACGAAAAGGGAAGTGAATATTTTCAGTCAACTTGGTATTTTGTAAACAAAAAAATGTGTGTGATAAAGGGTGTGATAAAAGGAACCAAAGTTCAATTCTTAATACACTTTTTAGCATATACACAACAATAACACATAAGTCACTTGGACTATCAAAATCAGTCGTATTGACCCCAACATGTATCTTGAGTTTTAGAAACTAATCAAAAGAGGAGAATATAAGCTTTCTAAGGATAGCAAACGTATCTCTCTACTCCAGAAATCAAGGAGTTTAATCATTTTCAGATTATGAAAGCCAAGATATTGTTCTACAAAATGAAGATGAAAGCCTAAAACAGTGAAAAAATAATATTTTTATATGAACATTAAATTGGCCATCCCAATGACTGAGTATGAGTATGACTATGAGTATATGAGTATCATAGAACGGGTCACATATGATATCTTAATTTAAGTGTTAAAAGTTTGAGTAACCAAACGTGACTGGCTTTAGAGTAAATAGCATAGGTGGAAAGCTGGTCCACAAAAAAATGTATGTGTCATGTCACTTGCTAATATAAAACACTATTTTTTTTGAAAGTATAATGTACCTGGCAGCCAGGTTTGTGATTTTGTGTTTCTGTCAGGTCCACTCTGGATATATATAAGCATATAAATTAGCTTGTCATTCCGTTTCCGTAGACAGAAAGCTATTTATATTCAGAAGCCCAATATGCATAAGTTGTCATTCTGAAAGTGGTGTGGAAGCTTATGGCAGAAATTGCATCAGGTAAATTTAAATAAGCTATTTTATAATGAATGTTAACTGCTTATTGCTATTGCTATACTTCAGACTTAAGGGAAAAGTATAAGTGACAGTAACCCTAGGTGAATGCAATAGGATGCCTCTTGACGTATGTCATGCTTCCCCGTAAGCTGTGCTTAGCTAAATTGTATCATACTGTATATTATACCACACATGCAGTGGCAGATTTACAGGGATCCACAGTGGACTTGAAATAAAACAATGAACAGTGAATGAGGTTAACCCGCACACTTTGCTCTTGCCACGACTCTGATGCAAGTTATTCTTGGTCTCATCTGTCCACAAGAGCTTTTCCAGGCCTCATTTAGGTACTGCTTAGCAAACTGTAACCCGTTTTTGAGGCTAACTAGTGGTTTGCTCTCTTTCTTCTCGATGATGTTACAAACAGCTTATTTTGGTAACTTATTTTGGACTATTGTTTGACCTATGTTTCTGACTGTTATTCTCTTAATTCTCAGCCTCGTAATGGGTTCCTTGACTGTCATTGGCATAACTCATGTTGACAAAGTCTAATAACAGACTCCACAGGTGATCAGAAGCCTAGAATCAAGACTGGACACGGGTTGTTTTCTTATGCAATGCAATCAGAAACAGCTGTGAAGTCAACCATCCAACTTTTGGTCCGCTAAATTGTGGGAACTATGTATAAAAATTCTGCCATTTAACCTCATATTAATTGTTTCATATCATATCCATTGTGCTGGAGTACAGAACCAAAAGAACAGAAACTGTACCACTGTCCAAATACTTACAGACTACACTGTATGACCTGAAGTACCCATCATGTGGCAAGATACTTGTCAGGATTATTCCCACCTTTAAAATAAACTAACTCACAGTGCCATTTTGTAAATATAGTGATTGCTTGATCTTGTTTGTATAGAACTTGTGTGTCTGTCATTGAGGTGGTTGGGGAGGAATGTAACCCCAGCATACTGAAACAAAAATGCATTATGTTAGTGTTCTGGCTTGGGTTCAGACAGGGTACGTAAGACCTTGTATGCTCCCAAATGTTCATTCTGCATTGTCTCTCTGCTGCAGCCATGGCAGATGCAACTTTTAAAAAATACTATACAATAGCATTTTTCTACTGATATACATTACTGAATTATAGAATAAATATGTTGTTTATTGTATAACTAATCCACGGACACCAAGCTGACCTCTGTCTTTCAAAAGTTAAGAGAAACCACTCACTCTTATTGCTGTACCAAATAAAGCCATCATGAATAGCAATTCATAACCAACATAAGGATGGCTAGTTGCCATGACATTCAAGTTACAACCCAACTGAGAGGTTTACTTGGCTGTACACAGTTAGATAGACACTTCTTATTGTGATGGAAATCACCCAACCTCCACCCAGGTCAGAGTTATTATCTCAATTGCCCTTACATATTTGTGAAGTTTTGCAGCATGAACCTCCCAACCTTCCTCCCACACACACACACACACACATACAAATCAGAATCTCTGAAAAACCCTTATCAAATTACAGAAAAAAGGGAAAAAAACTATTTTCACTGTTGCTCATGAGTAAAACGTACATTTTTGTGGTAGGGAAGAGATGGTGGAACATGGTAGAAATTATTTGTGTGACTATTTATTGCATTTTGACTTGTTAACCATGTACTTTAGAATCATCTTGAATGAATTAATCACCAGAATTACTTCCTATAATTCTGAGGTAAGAGACACTTGTCCATAGCCTCCTGTAGTGGTAACGGTTGCCCCTCAGATTATTCATATTTTTAAAAATTACTGTGTGAGCTTATTTCATATACTCTTATCACGTTCCCATTTCCTTATTTGGGACAGAAAAACGTGCATTATGTCAAGAGCATTCACTATATTCAATTTTATTTGATAGTTTGTCTGTCCAGTTACATTTTGCTTGAAACTTACCCTCTTAAACTTTTTGGCTTCATAGCTCAGAGCTCTCATAGCTTTTTTTTTTTTTTTTTTACTGGTTTCCTGATAACGATCAGATAATTAATATCCAAAATGTTAGGGAGTTTATCTGTTAGTCTGACAGTTTTGTATACAGAACTGGAAAGGTTTGGCATGAATTTTGCTAATCTTTCCTGAAAAGACAGCTGCTGAAGACAAACAAAACTTTGCTCAGGTTATTTGTTTGTTTCTTGTTTCTTCTTAGGTTAAAAGTTCAAAGTGGTACTAACAGTCTAACCTACAGTATGTGGCATAGCAAATAGCTTGGCAACTGAAGAAATAAAAATGTGCAATGCATCCAATCCTACTAGACTAGAGGCCTGGAGTTTAGGTATAATAAGCATTTATGTGGGTCTTGAGCACAATATAAGTTATGATTAAAATATATCCATCAACTTGAATGAATTACAAAATGAAAACCATTTAAACTGCAATGCAGCCAATTGTTTCAGTGATGCGATTACAAATAAGGGCATGGATTGTGTGAGCAATTGTAAAGCTTCTGTCTGACCTGTAGGTCCCACTGAAAGAAAGCAGAACTACTTTCAAAACACAAGATCACTGAACAAGAACAGCTGCAAATTCCATTGGAAGAACTGCATTTGGCTTTCTTTAGAAACCATTTTCTTGCAACATGTCAAGTTGTTCTATAGGTCTCTTGCTGGCTACACAATTTTTTCACCAACATTCAGCTCCTTACAATGCCGTGAAACAAGAAAAGTGAACTAAACAGTTACAGTTCTATTGTACATGACTTGATATAATATATCCATTTATTGATATAGTTACCTAGTGTGATTCAACTTTTCTTATTGGTTGCCATTACATATTGTAAGCAGAACTGATTACATGAACATTAGGCGTATTCCTTATATTTGAAAGCAAACAAATCCTTGAACCGATCAGAAATATCCTTAATTTCCATTAGGAAATGGGCAGAGCCTTGTGATGGAGTTTGCATTTAACTGTGAGTACTGTAAGTGTATTCAATCATAATGGATATAATGTCGGGGTAAATGCTATATCTTTCTTTCATTATTTTTGAATTAGCTACATACTGTAGTTGCTTAATAATTAATTTACTAGCTACTGAGCAAGTGTTAGCTCGCTAATTTGGCTAACTGTAAGCTTGTAAGGTCATAAGATTTCTTACTGTCAAATTGAACAAATAAAACTCAAGTCTACAGCAAAATGAATGGGGAAAATCTCTGCGGTCTGTAAACATAACAAACTGAGTTCCTGCCTATGAACTGGCTCCCAGTTGTGGACAGACAGTGTTGTTTACTTATTTTCTCCCGTCTTGACCATATTTAGTTAAATTACTTACTTAATTACTAACAGGATGACTGTTTTAGACCACAAAATGACATGATAGGCATGAAAGGGATATTACAGATCTTTAAGGTGCATATGTCTTGCACCTTATGGGAGCTTGCACCTAATGGAACGTTATGAATGAGGTAACAGAAGGATTACTGTAATCCAAACAGTTCACTAAATAAGCTTGCTATGCTTACATGATGTAGGATACACATTTCCATCGCCACTATTGCTTGAGGTATTCGAGGAGTACGATTACACAGAACCTGGTACAGTATGTGTCCCATGAAATTCCCCCGCTCAGCGGAAACAGCTGACAGAAGGTCCTACACTCCAACTTATCTTATTTTAAGAGCACCAACCAACAACCTTATTACTTTCAAACGTCTCCTTTATGCTGAGACTTAACTGGAAGGATTGGCTATTTAGTGGTAATAGCCAAAATGCTGGATTCACCAATATTCATTCATTCATTCATTATCCTAACCCACTTATCCTGAACAGGGTCGCTGGAGCCTATCCCAGCATGCATTGGGCAAACGCAGGAATGCACCCTGGACCGATCACCAGTCCATCGCAGGGCACACACACCATTCACTCACACACTCATACCTACAGGCAATTTAGACTCTCCAATCAGCCTAACCTGCATGTCTTTGGACTGTGGGAGGAAACCAGAGTACCCGGAGGAAACCCACGCAGACACGGGGAGAACATGCAAACTCCGCACAGAGAGGCCCCGGCCAACGGGGATTCGAACCCAGGACCTCCTTGCTGAGAGGCGGCAGTGCTACCTACTGCACCATCCATGCCACCGGATTCACCAATATGAAGTCACTTAATAGAATGCTGGACCACCATACCAAAGCTTTTATGTGCCTTGGCATAGAATCTACCAGAATCTACCAGCTTCTGGAATTATGCAGGAGGGATGTGGCACCATTCTGCAACATGTCAATCATTCCATGCATGTCAAGTATTATGTATAATATTTTGTAAGCAAGGCAAACATACAAATATTAAGTTCAACACAGCCAGACAGAAAGATGAACAATGATAATAAGTATAAATAAGAAAACAATGCTAATGCAAAAGCTTAGAATATCTGGTATGACAAATTTTACTCAGATTCAAAAAATGTATGGCAACACTTAGGGGGCAGTAAAGAACTATAAAAATGCTTGGCATGGAGAGTAAAGTCTGAAATTAAACATTTATATGGCCACCATAATAGCAGCATGCCAGAGTACCTGAGAAATACCCTGTGGATAATGGCATTTCCAGTCATGAAGAAGACACCATCTCATTCCACACGCAGGACACCAAAATCTATGCTGGATGCTGGTTGTTTAGAAAAAGCGTTTGACAGTTTAATGCACCACGTGCCTCGTATAATGCCATAATCATGAATATAACAATGGAACAGTTGCAAAAGCTCACCTGAAAAAGTGACTCAAATTGCCTCATACTGCTGAAAATCCTCCCAGAGTGCACTTATCTTTCCCTCCAGCAGGTGCAGCCAAAGATCTGCTAAACGTATTTGTAAAATACTGAAAATGAATTCCACAAACCTGTCCTAAGCTGTCTACCTGCCACTATGAATTTAGCAATGGAGAAAAAGCTTAATCAGTTTCAAATTGTGTTGCCCCATTACCAATTAAGGATGTCTGGCATGCTCTCTACATTTTGTGAACATGTGTTCTTGTGTTTTCTAAGACACAAATAACATTGAGCCTGTTGTTTGAAAACTATTATGATTTGTGCAGTTGTTCAATAATCTTTTCACCAACTGAGGATATGCTTTTCAATGCATGTTCACCAGTAGTCCATCCAGTGTGATTTATCCATGTCATTTTTGTAATGATTTCTTCCCCAACAGTCTTTATGGAACTAATAATTGGAGTGGTAGGTGCGCCATCTGCATGTTACCTGTACCTGTACAATCCTGGGGGTTTGCCAATTTCAAGTTTTGTACAGAAACACACTGGGCACAGACACGTTGTCCTTACAATTATTACCTTCTGTGCCCTCATGTAAACAAACAGAATACTCAATAAAGCCTCATACCTGGTTTATTTTGCATTTATTCCTGAGCTTCTTTTTTTCTATGCCCTTTTTCATTTTCCCTCTGACAGCATACAATAATTTATGCTGTTATGCTGTCCTGCCCTAGTTATTTTCCCTATTGGCCTTTCATGCAAACATAGACTAAGTGTATCTGCTTCAGCTAGTAACAACATTTGTTGAGAGAGACAAACTGTTGGATGCGCATATAGGACTTTAGGATCAGGATTCAATCAACATTTGTTATAAAACGTACAAATTTACTTATTAGCTTCCAAACTGTCTTGCGAAGTAAGGTCAGTTCGTGCAAAAGAAATAAAACTTATCGAACGTTATCAGTTCCTGTTACCTGTTTGGCATGTTACCATGTACTATCCTCTAAAAAAACATCCCTCTTGGCCATCCCATTCAGACTTCTCTGCATGCACCCCTGGTAGTGTGGCCTATGCGGGTGCCCCTGAGCCTTGAGACATCTCAAAATTGTTAAGAATGCTGCCTCTCGGGTACTTACAAGAACTTGGAAATCAATCCAGTGCTAACATATCGTCAATAGCTGCCTGTTAAATTTAGAAATGACTTTTAATGTACAATATAAGGCTTTTAATGGTTTGGAGTCACTCATATTTATTCTCCTCCAGGATTGCTTTGTTTACAAGGTTCTGACAATTCCATGTGGGAAGCAGAGCCTTCTCTTATAGTGCTCTGTTTTATGGAATAATCTGCCTTTGCATTTTTGGGCTTCAGTGACACTTTCTGTCATGAAGTGTTGGCTCAAAGTGTGATGTCTGGGAAAGGGTAAATAAGGATCATAGACCTGCTATGTGAGCTGAGCTGAATGTGCTGTTACCCTGCCATTGCATGTTCATGTTCAGGTTTGCTCTTCTGGGCTGTTCAGGATCAGTATGATGGTTGTGTATACCCCCTTTCTTTTAGATATGCTGCCACAGCATAGCACACTGGGGCTTTTCAATATTCCACGCAGGCCTCTACATATGTAGCAGTTAATCTCCTAATTATATAGTGCCTAATCCTTCTTCTCTTCTTTTTTTTCTTCGCGGGGACTTCTGCCCCCTCCCCGGCCCTGAGTTTGCAAGCCTGCTCCACCCAGAGCCCCATATTCCCCCAACCCATGCCATGATTCAACCTGGAGGCATCACTGAGCCCCTCTGAATTACCTTATAGTTAGTGTGGTATCAACTGCATCGTGGGTAGGCAGTAGCTGACATGGACTGTCTAAAGTGGCAATCAAGCCCTAAATTACAGTAAAGAAAAGAGTACAGTAAATAATTGGATAAAGTAAAGCGAAAAAGAAGCCTGCTCGATCGGCGTACATAAAAGGAAAACTTGTGCTGTGCTGATACCTTGATAGAGAGCAGGCTGATGTGAGTGTTAGGAATGATTTAATTTCCTGTCTTTTGAGGATTTCAGCAAATGCAAACATTTCACTTAAAATGTTTTTTTGTGTGTGTGTGATTAATATTACTATCTGCTAAAGTTATGCTAATGTTCCCCAGACCCTCAATAAGACTGTGAGCAAGAAGTAGTTCAGGACGACATTCACTTAGATATAGTCGCAGCAAATTGATCGTTTTCTCCAAAATGGCTGAACAAGATAAACATCAACATTAGTTTATTCATGCAACTTCTGAATTGTATATTTTTCATCTTAGACTCAGGAACATGATTTTTTGACATGGTCAAAAGGGTATCAAGGATTGTTAGAATTTGCCTTTTACTGAGTCTGTGGCGAGGTGAGGGTTGTAAATTGTGAGCGTGGCAAAGGTGAGGCTATGGTTTTATCACCCTGCTTTGCAAATAAGAGGCTGATAAGCATCGAAACTGCTTTTCTCACTAGCGAAGAATCTTTTTAACAATCTTACATCATCTTTTGCGGTTTTATTACGTCACAGTTTTTTGTATTAAAAAAATAAATGCAACAATAATTTGAGATGTTGACGACTCAACCACAAGCAGGCAAAGTTGATAGGGTTAAACAAGTGTCCCTCCATTAACTTCATGGCTTTTTGTGTGCTCTTTGAGCTGAGAAAGTGCTATAATGAAGAGATAATTTGTGAAAAGTGAAGAAGGATAAGCCAGGGGGAGGTCTGGACTAGTGGAAGATTTAAAGCTCACTGTGAATGTTCCTGTCCTGTCATCTCATTAACTGTGCATGTCTTGGCAGCTCCACAAAAAGAGTGCTAATTGGGAGTATAAGTGACTCCTCTTGTTTGGCAGAGAAACATGAACTCTATCAGCTGCAGTTCCATCACTGTTTCCCATAAGTGGACTTGACCCATTTGACAGTGAGTTTGAGGGAAAACGGTAATGAAAATAGCAATGAGGAAAAGATGCATTGTGCAGCTATCATTTTTCCACTACATTCCGTGTCTCACCCAAAGCAGCATAATGTTAATGCTCACTTTGAGGCCTGACTTAACAATAAATTAAGAGAATACATTTACAAATTAGTTGCCAGTGGCAGGTGAACAGTTATTTTCAGTAACAACAGACATAAGCCTCTGGCCATTTGTGGAACCAAAAGCAGCAGCCTGGCATTCTGTAATCACCCCACTCACATTTGAATGCATTAATTTGGATCCATTTCTTGCTACTGGCTGGCTAGAAACAATGAAAATAAAATATTGCCTCACATGCTTTTCATGATGACTTGTCTCTTTACATTAATCAATTTTTACTACAACTACAGAACAGGCCAGAAAACAATGTTAACCAGAACCTAAGTAGATAATCATAGTGTCAATAGTATGTGCTTCAAATATATATTTTTAAAGATGCCTCAATTTCACTGAATATGAGATCAATGAAAATGTGTGCACAAGCTATGGAGCGAACAAAAAACTTTGAGTTGAGACTTGGATGCAGTTGATGTATTCTCTTTTACAGATATTTTTCTCTCCATCCATCCTTTGTCCTGCAGATTTTTATATCAGTCTCCATCAAAAGGACATTGTTTTTAAAATACTTTTTTTGTTGACTTGTGCTAGCTAGATTTCCTCTCCGGGGAATAGTTACAGTTTTGCATGAAAAAAAGAGGCTGCAGGCCTAGTCTACCAAAAAGTTGACAATGCTTTTATTAATTAAAGTGACCTTATGTTGTTGAAGAGCCTTGATGAAAAGATTAATGACTTTAACCTCGCTAACAAGACCAAACATGTATATGTTCGGAGGTGATGCAGCTTAGCTTTTGAATACCTCTGCAAGACGAGAATATACTCCTGATTGTAAATTCCAACAGGCATTCAGTTGTCATGGATTGACATTCGACCCTGACACCCTAAAAAGTCATTCCTGACCCTTATGGCCATCGGTGACTAGCTGGACCCTGACACCCTATAAATATCTTTGTGTGCTAGTGTCTCAGAGACAAATTCTGCAGGTTATAAATTTAATGTGTCGATTAGGGTATGAGTGTGACATTTAATTGCCCCTTTGATGTTTGTGGAGGGAAGAACATTACATTACATTATTGGCATTTGGCAGACGCTCTTAGACTAAGCTCTTAGCGACATACAGTTGATTAGACTAAGCAGGAAGCAATCCTCCCCTGGAGCAATGCAGGGTTAAGGGCCTTGCTCAAGGGCCCAAAGGCTGTGCGGATCTTATTGTGGCTACACCGGGATTAGAACCACCAACCTTACATGTCCCAGTCATTTACCTTAACCACTACGCTACAGGCAGCATTCTTCGAAACAATACAATATTGTATAGACCTTGAATAATCACGGGTGCCAAAGTTATTGTTGGTAGATTGTCCAGCAGAACAAGCATACATCAAAATCCACGCAGAAATGGTTAAGTAAAAGCAACAACCATCTTCTGCAATGGCCATCTCAGTCTCCAGACTTGAATCCCAAGAAACACCTGTGGTCTGAACTGAAGAGAGGGTTATACCAAGGATATTAATGATTTTGAAAAGTTCTGCCAGGAGGAATGGTCAAAAATCCCTCCAAATATGCTCACTAATCTTATCACAAATTATAGAAAAAAATGCATGGCTGTCATCATTGCCTGGGGTGTTTGCACAAAGTATTAAAACATGGGTGCCAATAATTGTGGAACCTTTTTGAAAAAATGATTGATTCCATTTAATCACTAATAAAGTGCACTACTTTATACATGTTGAAAAATAAAGCTGATTACAAGAACTGTATTATTATTTTAGTTTACAGCATTTCTTGTGCATGTTTATCAAAGGTTCCAATAATTCTGGAGTCCACTGTATCTCTGAAGTTCCTTTTGATGAACATTGTATATACAGCAATACTCTCTATTATGTGTCTGCATCAGGCTGCTCCCTGGTATTACCCATTTCATCCGACTGGAAAACTTGAGCAGTGGGCTCTGAAATTAGGTTGTACCACAAGAGAAAAAATTAGAAAAATCCAATTAGTTAGGTTTCAAAGGCAGGACAGCTCCATCAGCAGTGAGGCATGCACAATGCCCTGTAAAAAAGACAATCATTGTCACAAAATGTAACAAAGTCAGTTTACCAGTGTGTATGACAACCCTTGACTTAAGCATGGATTTCATCCTTTGTCTTCCTGTCTACTGGAATGCTCCAGCCCTCCCTAGATGGAATCAGTGTATTTAGAGTTGCCCTATTTTCTACTGCAGTCTGTCCTTAAATGTATTCATTGAGTTTTCTCTTAAGTCTGCATGCCATGTCAGATAAGCATATCTCTGTAACTTACAATGCGTTTTGAAAGTGTCTTCGACCTCAAATACCTTAGTCTTAGACAGAAGGTACTTGAGTGGGAACACAGTAAATGACTCTGCTCTGCTGTCTCCATATACCTAATCAAGTTGCTCTATAAATAAAAACATTCTCTGGGAATCAAGAAGAGAGACTATTGCATATTACAGATGAGTGAGTACTGCATTATCTGTATCTGTATCCGTTCAACCAACTATATGATCTGTGTCCATATTACTTGTAAGTGGGCATAGCTCAATACAAAAGTGGGCCTCCTTGGCATTTATATAGTGCCTTTATCCAAAGCGCTGTACAATTGATGCTTCTCATTCACCCATTCATACACACACTCACACACCGACAGCGATTGGCTGCCATGCAAGGCGCCGACCAGCTCGTCAGGAGCATTTGGGGGTTAGGTGTCTTGCTCAGGGACACTTCGACATAGCCTGGGCGGGGGATCGAACCGGCAACCCTCCGACTGCCAGACGACTGTTCTTACTGCATGAGCCATGTCACCCCACTGTCTAATTTGAAGCGGTAAAATCAGATATTTCATAATACTGGCCTATCACACAACAGTATGACATTTATGTGACACATTCCTTGCAGATGTACAGCTACTGCAGCTAAAGGAAAATAAAAAAATAAATTATATAGGAATACAGCCATTCTCAGATCATCGTGGATAATGATCCAATTGTTCATATAGCACTTGCGTTCAGAAAAATGTCATTAATCGTAATGGGTACTTGACTCGTCCGAGTATTCGGATCACCCCTACTAGATATGACTGTATGACCTAGAAATTTTCGCAAAAATACTACTTACTGTGACATTTGGCTCTAGCATTTGCAGAGATGGGGGGAAAGTCCTGACTGTAATTGGCCTGCTCACCAGTTGCATGGACAAGCTGTCACTAACAGTGCTTCCAGTGGAATGTCATTGTCAATCAGCCTTGGTGTTCTAAAATCAGTCACTTCTAGTCATGTGAAGAACCCATCAGCAACACAAGTTCTTCAGAATTACTTTGTCAGGTTAAGTGTGGAACCGCCTGGATTGAATTGAATTGAATTTTATTTGTATAGCGCTTTTTACAATAGACTATAATAAAGATGCTTTACGTAGTAAACAGAAGGGAAGAAAACTGGGAAATATCAGCCCAGAAACACCATATGTGGTAAAAGACTAGTAAAAGAAAAACCCTCAAACAGTAGCTGGAAAAAAACTTGGGATTCCCGATGGGAAGAAATCTCGAGAGGACCCCGGCTATAGGTGGATGCCCATGCTCCACTGGCCTATAGATTAAGATGGTAACAGTTCAGCTATTGAGCTTGCAGCTGATCTAGAAAGTCCACATGGATGGACGCAGAGTGTGCAGTTCAGAGGGGAGGGGGATGAATTTGCAGCTCCAAGATGGCTATATCTTGCGGTTAGTGTCTAGTTAAATAATTTACGAATAAACACAGGGATACAAGCCAATATTTAACCACCAAAAAGTTTTATTCCATTATTCCATCGCTTCAAATATAATTGCATAATTATACCACATAATTCGACCATCAATATCTGCAACCAAATATGGAATATATAACATTTTACAGTTGGCTTTACATGTGAAGATGTCCTTTTCGAGATTCGCTGGTCATTTCTGGTCTTGGACAATCCAATTTGGAAAAACAGGCTCATTTGCAAACGCTTGTCCATCATCTGAACTAGCAGTCCGTAAAAACCACACTTGCTGTTTAGTTTGTTGTGGGGTGTTCCAATTACGTATGAGTTGACAGTATGACAGTAAGTACTTTCCAACAATATATCATGTGTCCCATTTGAGTTTCCTGACAGCTGTTTAGAAGCTGGTGTGAGTTATTTGGCATGAGTTATTTTTTGTTGTGTGCTGGAAGGAAAAGGACACATGGTTGTAATTGTCTCATTTTCTAGAGCAACAAATAGCGATTTTTGAGAATGTCTCGGCATGGAGAGAAAGGCTTCTGAGCTGGATGAGCCTGTATTTGTGCAGACTGTGAGTATTAACATTATTGTTTTCACTATTTTAATTATAGCTTGCTAGCTCAACAACCAATAGCCTTTTCTAACTAAATTGAGCATAGGTTGCTACAGTACAGTATTTGTTTGGGGGTTACATCTAGCTATGAAATATGGCTTTTGTTCCCTGACCTGGGCAAGCTTACTGTAGATTGAAACAGGGCTATTGACTCTGGTATGGTCTAAATCTTGATTGATTCTGGTCTGAAGCTATGTTATGAATGGCCCAGTATGTTAATAGTTTTCACCGGAGACAAGAGGGATTCCACACACAGGTAAGGAATGACAGAGACGTAGTATTTCAGTTTTCAGAGTCCCAAACAAAAGTACCGAAATAAATGCATTTTCTACGAAAGTCAAAAAGGGATTACAGCATGACAGGGCCACGGGCCATGGCACAAAATGGGGTAAATGACAGCCACCAGAGACAATAAACAATGGTGCTGGAGGGCAGGGACAGGCTGCCGGGGAGGTGATCCTCACAGGAGATATTCACTATGTGTGTTCTTGATCCAGGTGCATTCTTACACACACATGTATACAGACACGCACCGCAAAAGGTGACCACAATAAATTGTTAAGTGCACTTTACCATTACACCAGTGGCACCACATGTAGTGTAAGGGTAGGCAATCAGCCTCTTTGGAATGGCCACAACACTTGAATCTATGGAGGAGGAAGAAATAAGTAGGACACAACAGTTGAACAAACAAATAAAGGGGACAAAATACTGGGGCAGCCAGTACCACACCAATAGCCCATCCAATAATAACAACAAAAAAGAAAAGGCCACTAGGCCAAAGAAACCCGGAGGCCCACTGTTTCACTCCGCTGTCCAGTGTTAGGCTAAGCAGTACCCTGGTTGCGGCAAATCATTTATAAATAATGATAATAATGATAATAATAATAAATAAGCTAAATAAAGTTTCTAGGAGCAGCAGTTGGAAATCTTCCTAAAGTGTAAAAATACAAAATATTACTCTTTGTTGCAGATATACATTTAACCATAATGTAAATACACTCACTGAGCACTTTATTAGGAACATTTTTACTCATCAGCCAATTGTGTGGCAGCAGTACAGTGCATACAATCATGTAGATACGGGTCAGGAGCTTCAGATAATGTTCTCATCAACCATCAGAATGGGGAGAAAATGTGATCTAAGTGACTTTGACCGTGGAATCATTGTTGGTGGCAGACAGGGTGGTTTGAGTATCTAAGAAAATGCTGATCTCCTGGGATTTTCACGTACACTAGTCTCTAGAGTTTTCAAAGAATGGTGCAAAAAACGTTTTCAAATCCAGTGAGCAGCAGTTCTGCAGGCAAAAACACCTTCTTAATGAGATACGTCATAGGAGAATAGGACTGGTCAAAGCTGACAGGAAGGTGACAGTAATACAAATGACCACACATTACAACAATGGTATGCAGAAGAGCATCTCTGAACACACAGTGCATCATAACTCTAAGTGGATAGGCTACAGCAGTAGTAATCTAAAAAATAAGTCTAATAAATACCTAATAAAGTTCTCCGTGAGTGTACGTCACGATTTCACCTGTTGGCAATGTTGCAGCAATATCCCTTTGTAAAGTACAGGATATGTCATGTGGACAACAGATGTTGTAAAGTAATTACACATCATATTTTTACTTTTTCAGCAACGTTGCAGCAACATCATCCTTATAACGTTTTAACCATAAATCTACAGTAACGTATCAACGTCATAAATGAAATGTCACAATCATGACTTCACAAGGACATTGGGTGTTTGTGGGGTTCTTTATTTAATTTTAAAATAAAAAAACACTTAACTGCTACAATGTGTTGAGTTGTGTTGATGCTCAATTAACTATTCTTCACAGGCTGATATGAAGCTTTTTTTTACACCAGGTCAAAAAGGTTTAGAGCCTTTACAGATGCACAGACTTGAGAAAGTTGAAAATTATACAATTTAAATAATCATTCCTAGCAAGAAAGGCTTGGCATGTCTAACAGCAGTGACATAAAACAGTGCTAAACAAAGTAAGTGTGTTTGCTTTCCTACACGGGTGTCATTAGGAGAGAAATATCCATGCTGATTATCTAAAGCCTGTACATTATCTTGACTGAAATGCCTTAAGTAGATAATTTACATTATTCTGAACCCCACATTTCTCATTTAACACAAGATGAGGAGGTCCCATTTACTCTGAAATGATGCAATCTTATGAAAAGAAGATAATAATGTTTAATGGTGAGTACAGGACATTCAGCTCAGTTAGGCATTTAATTTTCCCAATAGTGTTCAGAATGTCTTCTGCTTCAACTGTTGTCCTGATAAGCTATTATACATATTAATGTCAATGAAAGAAATATTAGACTGCCATAACAAGAGTGTTCAGATTTGCCATGGAACTCCGGATGCTGACAATTGTTGTGCCATTTTTATGCTTGTTTAGTCTTAGCTGGTCTCTGCATTTAGCCTTTGAATTGCTTTAATAGTTTTGCCGGTTGCAGTGGACAGCCAGTCTGTTAAAACAGTTTAACATGCTTTCATACACTTGGTTTAGGTTGTGAAGTACAATCCTTCTCTTTTTTGGCCTGGGTTTGCAACCTCCGTCCATACATAGACTATGCCTATGTATTCTCAGGTCCATCTCATTTTCATCTGGGTCTTCTATTTTTGTTGATGTGGCTTACTGTGTCCATTGTCATCCCCACTAATTAAAAAACATTATATTGTAATTATATGGGTTATCAATTTGACTATATTCACAACAGAAGTATTTATCTGAATAAATAAACAAAGACATTTGCAAGTACAAAAAATTGGCTAAATGTTTATCATTTCAGATTTAAATGTCAATTCCATTAGTTCATGTAAATTCATTATTAAATGAATTATGAAATTCATTTGGGTGACAAACACAATATAATTGGATAAACAAAAACAGCATGTAGTTATAGGCTAGCTCGGAAAGGTGCAGCCCAAAAACGAAATTGAATTAAATGAAAAACAATGAAGACCAATGAACAAAAAAAGTTACAAACAGTTCGCATAACACTTCATTACATAATATATCATCCAGTTATTCATGGGCCTATATTTTAATGAACATTTCTCCATACCCTTCACTGATAAATGCATCTCAATGTCATACTTTGCTCAAATGTGTGTCCCCATAGAATACATAAAATACACTACTTCAGATGTTCATTCTTACTCTGGGGCATACTTTTGAAATAAATGTGTCAGTATACACATAACAGTATTGCTATGATTTCTTATGAATTCCCAGAACAGCTCAGATATGGTGATAAAGGGACAATTTTGGTATATACTGACAAACCAAAATCGTGAATCAAGTGGATTTTATTTAGAATAGATACTTGTTCATAAATAATATATACTGCATTTGTTATTTGTAGATGTAAAATGTAAACGTGTGCGTGGCATTACTCTGATTGGTATTGCTTTCCGATATGATTTCCTGGAGGCAGAGATACTGTCTATGGTTTTCATTTGTCCGAGAAGGTGGGTATTGTTAAATGAACCCTGGCCCACAGCAAAGTCTGCTGGCGCGACACAGCAGCGTCAAAAATAAGAACTTACTGTTCTTACCAAGGTGTCTCCTGATTTAATCCCCAGGCATATTGCAGAGGGGTGTCACTTGTTTGGCAGACTGCCGCCTCACCGGGGACATCTATAATCATCTCCATCACAAGACTGCCGTTCATCTTGATGAACAAGCGGTGGGTCGCAGCTGTGTCCTTCAGCCCAATCACAGGTCTTTCCTCTTGGAGTGGGATGACCAGAATGTCTAAGCACTGGCGGAAACTGTTTTTGACATTTCCAGGTTCATTAGAATGCATAGAGATTCAGGCATTGCACAAATATTCAGTGGAACTAACTCTTCAGTATTTATGAAGCCCAGTAGTCCCCTTCTTCTCTTTTTGGAAACACATTGTTTTTATTTTAATGTAGGGATGACAGACAGACAGTAGGAAGTATAGCAGGATGAAAATTGGTACTGTATGATCACAGTACCCACACAGTTGTCTAATTGAAGTCAAAGACAGGGCAAACTGATTAAAATAATAATGGAAAAATAATATTCTGTGAAAAAAGGATGGATGCAGCTTTGAAAACACACTAGCACATGCATTATACATAAAAATTAATCAGCCAAAGGAAAATGGCAGACACGGCTCTATTTAGTTTGTGGTATTTTTAGGGCCCCCAAAATATCCAGTATACAAAGTATGTACTAAGGGTCTCTTCAATAAATCCATTTCAATTTAGCTTTCCTCCATTTTAGTACAGTCTACAGAAAAATAATGATTGCGAGGTGATAGCAAATAACAAATGTAAATGCAGAAAAAAAATTGCTGTGAATCTGTCATTGCTATCAGTTGATTATTACTGCGGAGCAAGTCTCATCACATTTTCTAAGTGGAAAAAAAGGCATTTTATGACAGAGGCTTTAGAGGCAGCATGGGAGTATATTGCAACTGTCCGGGATTATATTATGTCTTTGTTCCTGGGCATTATAATGTATCACTCTCCCCGCTTGCGTTGTTAAAATGGGAAATTGCCAACCACCACAGTATGTGCTGTATATACCCATTAGGATGGCACATAGTTTTGGAAAGTAAAGTTTACATATAAAGTGTATGTTTATTGCATACACTCAGTGCGCAAGTTATTAGGTATTTATTAGACTTATTTTTTAGATTTATTGGTCTTCTGCTGTAGCCTGTCCACTTAAGAGCTTTGACGTGTTGTGTGTTCAGAGACACTGTTCTGCATAGCACCATGTGTGGTTATTTGTGTTACTGTCACCTTTCTGTCAGCTTTGACCAGTCTGGCCCTTCTCCACTGACTTCTCTCATTAACAAAGTGTTTTCACCTGCAGAATTGCTGATGACTAGATGTTTTCTGTTTTTCGAACCATTCTCTGAGTCTGTAGACAATAGTTTCTGAGATATCCAAACCACAATGGCATCATCATTCCATGGTCAAAGTCACTTTGATCACATTCCTTCCCCATTCTGACATTTGGTCTGAAAAACAACTGAACCTCTTGACCATGTCTGCATGCTTTTATGCAGTTAGTTGCAGCCACATGATTGGCTCATTAAATTTTTGCATTAACAAGCTGGTGTACAAGTCTACCTAATAAAGTGCTCAGGGACTGTATGTATAGACTTGTTTGAATTTGGACAGCATTTCAATTTCAATTAACATCAAAACATAAAGTGCAATGCTATTATTTTAGCCCTCATAGTTTTGATCATATTTGAGATAATGTGACTCATGAAATCATGATAATAAATATTATTTTCTCCAGGAAGCAAGCCATTGATCATACATCATAGGTCACTGATGGGGATAGCACCCTCAACACTCAACACAACGACTGTGATAGATTTGAAAGTTACCATTTACCCCAGATTCAATCCAAATTCCAAAGAACAGATTTTTAGAACAATGACTACTCTGAAGTTACCTTGTAGCTTTTTTAAAGAACAAAACCAAACCAGTGATTACTGAGGCAGTTCCAATAGTTCTTGGCCTGGTATTTTCCATTCTTCAGGTTTATAGAGCAGAAAACCGCCTGCGTTTGGAAGTACATGAAGGTAAGAAGCCAATTTTCTGTAGCATGCAATCACCTCTAAACAGTCCCTGTTCTGAACAAAACCTCACTGTTTGCAATGAAAATAAGGATCCAGTTAATAGCTTGGTGTTTCTCAGACCTATTCCCCATAAACACCCTCTCAACACAGCCGAAAAATGGATATTGATTTTGCCATGGCTGAAATGGCGGCTGCTGAGGCTGAGATGACTGTCAGGTTTTTTAACTAATGATGGGTTGTGTGATGCCCCGGTCTGCCTGCATGCAGAGCTGCTATGGTACATTACCAAGAATAGGTAATTACCCTTAAACTTAATAAGTAATTGATTCAAACCAGTATGATAACTGCTCCTCTGGAAATGACAGGGTAAACTGTTTCCAAATGTAAAATGAATTTTACTTCATTACATGCAATTTGCAAAAATAATATGCATCCAGTGAGCAACAGTTCTGTGGACAATAGTGACAGTATTGCAAATAACCATGCATTACAATAGAACATCTCTGAACACACAACATGTACCTTGAAGTGGATAGGTTACAGCAGCAGAAGACTTAATAAGTCTGAAAAAGAAGTCTCATAAATACCTAATAAAGTGTAATTCACCCGTAATTGTTCTGACTATGATCGCAGAGGTTGGGGAGGGATGGTGAAGACTGCGATTATGGAGGGTGTACCGAGCAATTGGTTGAAATTCTGGCAAAAGGGGGGTGGGGGGATGTGGCGGACTGTGGTGAGGGGGGTGGGTGAATTGCAATTGCGGACAAATTCAAGACATGGTGAATTATATTTCCTTGCCTAACTATGACCAATAACTATGACCAATAATTTAATTTGTCACTTCAGTCTGATGGTTGCAGCAATTATGAGCAATTGTTTGCAAGGAGGAAAATATGCAAGACTTTAAGGCCAAACATGCTGCAGTTTGAACACAACTGGGCCACAGTCTGCTGCAAATGTAGAGAATGAGCACAAACAACACAAACAGAAAACCCTTGTGGTTCCCTTCTCAGCTGCCATTAATTATGAATGCCTGTAAGAGGCTGAAATGACTATTCTTAATAACTTCTGCAAATACAAAAGTAAATGATAAGCCTTGATTAATGATGAGTCAAGCTGCAAGCAAAATGCACAAATACACAAATATAATAAACAACATTTTTAATGAAATGTCTGACTTCATTTTAATTATCCTAAACAAATTGAATATTAAAACTGCTATGTTTGCTTTAAGCAATACCTTGAAAAACATGGTTGTGTTGTACACATGAATCGGAAATCAAATCACCAAGAATGTTGCTCTCTTCTCTGACCTATTATGCAGAGAAATAAAAATTTATTGAGCATATTTACTGACAATTTACCCTGCTTAAATCTAAGCCTATGTTTACTGAAGCACTTTTTCAGGTTAATGATGGAAACACTTCATTTTCACAATGAAAACAATTAGATTCAATGGAATAACGAAAATAACAATGGAATCTAAGCAGTATAAACTTTATAGACTATAATATTAATAAAACCACAATTACCAAATCTGGCAATGCTTGACTTGTCTTACAAGTCTTGTGACACCCAGAAACATTAATTAATCTCTGGTGTTCACAGTCCAATAATACACAACAGTTAAAGCAAGACAAAAATATTTGAAAACCACATAGGCACATTCTATTGCGTTGGTCCATTTTTCACAAACCACACCCACAATGCTCCACCACATCATCACTGAAAACCACACTTACCTGAAAGTTCAGGGACCACGAGCTGGCCCGCACATTCATTTAAATTTGCAATTAAAATTAGAACGACATGACACCGCTGTATGCGACTGCAAAGCACACAAAAACATCAATACAGACAGGCTAAAAATACATAGACACCACTGCGGTATAAATTATTATCATCTTTTAGCAGAAACAAACCTTTGGCTTCTGCTGCTCTGCAGTGTGGAGTTGGGGTCAGTGCTGTTTCCTTTTCCTAGCCTAGTTCATATCTTTACCATCACCCCTCCCTTGCTTTTAAAATGTTCATTTCAGGTCATTACCGGCTGATGTTTAAATATCAGTGCTACATTGTCAAGCTTTTGGGGAGCTGGATTAGGCCTATTTGACACATTTCAAAGATGTGTGTATCATTTTGGAACAGCTGGAATGTTAGGCAGGTAAAATAAATCTCAAATGTGTCTCATGATTTTGTTTAATCACATATCCAGACATTTTTTACGATTCGTTTTCAAGAATGGCACTGTAAGGATGTTAAACACTGATACTGCTAGAACTGACACAAAGGGTCTGAGCACAGTGTGCAGCCGGTGGGATGAGCACAGTAGATCTGCTTGCTTACATAAATCTGTTCCAAATCCGGTATGTGGAAACATGTCAGTATTTTACTTGTGGTAAGAATGTGCATACAATTTCAGTGTGGCTGGATGGGGAATCTTACTGCAGGCAGACTTTGGGGGTGAATGCTGGAGGATGTATCATGAGTGTTATGATGGTTAATGGTCAGCACTCATTGGAATGGAACTTAAATTCTGTGACGGTTATTAATATAACTCTCTTGTGGATTATGCACATTGAAATATACAGTATGTAGGTCATTATGAAAGAACATTTCTGTATTTGAAATATTAAAAGCCATCGAGAAAGCAGTAAGCTAATGAATAATGTAAAATAAGGGTATATTATAGGAAGACAGCCAAAATGTTTTTATATTTGACAGATGAAAGAATGTTTATTCAGCTGCTGAGCAGAAATTCCATGCTCTTTCACTGAAGTTCGACATAAAGTGAATAAAGCAGGGCTGCTGAATGAGAAACTATCTGCTAAGATTTGCAATGATCAGCAGTGTTTGCTGTGATCAATCACAATTCATTAGGGGGAAACTAGAGAAAACAGACTGAATGTAAACATACAACATACAAAACACATACACTTTTTATTCAAAGATACATTATTAAGAATAAGGGGAGCTTATGAGGATGGCATCATCAACACAGTAACCAGACCTGAACCCAATCGAACATCTCTGGGAGCAGTTGAAGAGCGGAAAGGCAAAACATCAATAACATGACGAATCATCTATGGAAAGTATTGAGAATCAAGGCAAAATGGGGACAAATACTAATGATTTTTGACCTCAATAAATCAATAAAATTAAATGAATACCTTATGAATTGAGAACATAGTGTATTGTTGAATCGGAATTGTTCAATCACTTGATAAATGATGAAAGCAGTTCTTGGTAGTGTCCTGAGACTTTTGGTCCCCATTGTTTATATCATTCCTCTTCCTCTTAAGAGTTGCTGAATCAACACAAAATAGACAGCATCCAGCACATACCAAGCACTGCTAATAACATTTATACATACTTTTGAACTGTTTCTAAACCATAGCTTCAATAACAGATGAGTCTTTTTAGTCCTATATAATTATTTTAGCAATTTACAGATTTTAACTTACAAGATGCTCTTACTATCCAATTTTATGTTTAATATTCAGTCATATTCACTTAGATGGAACAATAGCTTGCTTGTTAATGCTGGGAAGAATCACCAGATTTAAATGAGATTATTTGAAATTTAGAAGCACACAATGCCCCATCCACCAAACACCCCATTACATTACATTACATTACATTACATTATTGGCATTTGGCAGACGCTCTTATCCAGAGTGACGTACAGTTGATTAGACTCAGCAGGAGACAATCCTCCCCTGGAGCAATGCAGGGCTCAAGGGCCCAACAGCTGTGCGGATCTTATTGTGGCTACACCGGGATTAGAGCCACCGATCTTGGGTGTCCCAGTCATTCACTTTAACCACTACGCTACAGGCTGCCCCCTCATATCAGTAAATGAGCACAATCAAAACTTTACATTAAATGGAGATTTTATGATTTCATTGAGATATTCATCAGCCACTAAATTATTTATTCTTGATTTGGTAGTGGATTCCACTTCCCAGTATTTCTTTAGAAGGACCCTGGTGCAACAGGAAAGAACGACGATGACTTTGTTACCGCATATGGAGAGCAGCTTGTGAATGCACTGAAGTCATAGATTAAAAGGCATCTCCCTGAATCCACAGGAACTCGGCCCTTTTGACAGCAGGCCCAGTTTAGCTTCTGTTTTTCCCCAAAGGATTTGTTGGTGGCACTACTTGTACAAAATGCTAGAATTCAGTCAGTACTTAAATTAATAAAAGTAATATATGAAGGAAACTGTACTTACAAATTATTTTCCAGTTATGCCATGTCACACTTTAAAGCATGAATATTTTGGAAAGAACCATTTCAAACTGTCTTTCAACTGTCTAGTGGTACAGTTTGAATAAATCAGCAGTGAATATTTTATTCAAAGGGAATTTTATGCATACGGGACTGTTAATATTGAGAACTGTTCTCACTTTGTTCAGCCTCCTGTGACATTGCTGTAAATAATCCTTTCTGAGACTGGCAGCTTGATTATTTGCTGAATAACAGTGGGTCATTACCCAGCTTATCAACTGAAGCACGTGGGAGGATGTGGCTCATCATTTGCTAAACTATTTTTAATGATACACCCAGGTTAAATGCTTCCTCTTCTCAATGACTCTGGATAATATTTTCTCTACCTCTATGAGCATCTTGCTACCATTTCAGTCTGGCAGCCCACTGTAAATGGTAATGCCCTCAATTCACACAGAATGCCTGTCTACTGAGCTTAAGAGAGATGAGTATAGCAGCAGGCAGGCAAAGAGGCAGTTCCTGGGAGCCTTACTCCAGCATCCTAGTTTTCATTGAATGGCAGTTTATACTGGATCACAGGTTTTTTCTTGGGAATATATGCACTGTATGACGAATTTCCCTTGATAAACATTAGCACAGCATCGCCAAGCATGAAGAGTTAAACATGCTCACATGGTCCTGTAAACTTTAATTCCATACTTCACTTGCCTATTAGCTTCCATAAATCAAAGGTGTCCTTACAACATAAAGTCACATCTGCCACATCAATACCTTTACTGCAAGTATGCATATGTCATTTTATTTTCATTTTATGTGGATATGTATAATTGCTACCCGTGTTGTAGGCAAAATGTTCAAGAGAGAATCTGTAAATAACCTGCTTCAAGGTAACGGTAACAACATTGTCAAGGCAGCTGCAAAGTGATCGACTGCTCTTTGGTGTCTGACCTTGAGGTAAAACTGTAGGTACTGACATCATATGACTCATTTCCAAAGGAAAGGATGTATTTGTTATAAATCCCATGCACAATCAAACAAAATGTTATCATTATATAATAAAATAGTCAATTGGAATGAAATAAAAATCAGAACACACCCAGTTACCCAGCCTCATCAACACAATATAAAATAGATTCATGTGGATGCATAATCATTCTTGGACAAAATACGTAAATTCATTCACCGGTCCTAGCTGTTTAGTGAGTTTCTAAAAGCCACTCTAACGCTGTGGAGACATCTCAGATTTACATCAGCCATATTCATCAAATTATTGTCAAGAGATTACGTATCTGTGATGTATTATTTAATTACACTAGCCAAATAACAACTGTCACGGTAAATAATCCAGTACGCTTATGCACTGTTAATAATTACGATTGTATATTATTATTAACTCCCTTGCTGTCATGCATATTTATTTCTGAAACTATTTTGCATGCTCATCCTGGCATGCAGAGCAGAACTAAGGTTCGGCCTCCAGTAACTGCTTCCTTCTTCAGTGCTTTGGATGGGCAGGCTGCAAGCAATTTGCTGCAGCATAAACTGGAAGGATTTTTATTGCAATCGAAATGTGAATTGCAGGCAGACTCTCTGGGAAATGTGAATGTTTGTGATTACTGTGAGATTAAAAACAGCTAATCAGATTCTGAGATGATGGCTCAGCAGAGCTACACCTAGAAAAATAATGAATAAAATGCTGTGATGCATAGCACTTTGGATATTAGAACACTGCATTCATAAGATGTGCACATCGGACTAATCTATAGAGCAACAGTACAGACTGTGTCGCATTGTTCTCTCACTAATGCAGAGTTCACAGTCCTTCTGTTAACTACCTTGTGTCAACAAGAACAACAAAGCACCATTAAGTACATTTTTGTTTATTTTATGGATGGTTAAGTCAGATGCATTGCTGGTCACTTTGCTCACTGTGTGGAGGCCCCCACTGTTTACTGTCGAATGATGACCCTGCCAATCAAGACTGCCAACCCCATGGGGCAGTGTACAATTATCCATAATTTCATAAAGGCAAAGTGGGTTTGAACAACAGGTTTGTCTGCATCATCATGTAGGAATGACCTTCACAGGTTGATCAGGTGCCAGCAGCCTGTCTGCACCAGCTGGGCTTGAAGCACATCCTCAAAGGCACAGACTCAGCTTGTGGTCCCTGGTATGGAGGGGAGCTCACACTTTTCTGCATTCACGTAAACTGATGGACGTTATAGTAGTGATACTGACCTCAACAAGCATCCTGGATTTACATTACATTATTGGCATTTGGCAGACGCTCTTATCCAGAGCGACGTACAACAAAGTGCATACCCATAACCAGGGATAAGTTCGCTGAAAGACCCTAGAGGGAAGTACAATTTCAACTGCTACCTGTACAACAAAGATAAGGACGAGGGCCTTTTTTTTTTTCTTTTTTTTTTTAGAACAAAGAAACGAACAAACAGAGCAAAAGTGACCAAAGTTAACTATCCAAACACTGCTTACCTAGCCAACTAAAAATACCGATACACAAAGCAAGTCACAGAGACAACAATTAAGGTTCACAGGGAGAGATTCTACAGTTCTGACCTCAACGGGGAGTTCGTTCCACCACCGTGGAGCCAGAACAGACAGTAGTCGTGAGCGTGAGGTGGAGGTTCGGAGAGGGGGAGGTGGAGAATTTGGAGAAGAACGAGAGGAAAAGGTGATAAAATGTAAAAGATCCTTGCTCACACGTTAAATAGTAAAATAGTGGAAAACTTACTTACAAATGCACACAATCACCAGTGGATCAACTACCTCTTACATTTTACTGACATTGCCAGTGCTGCTACATTATTATGCATTATTTATTTTTTATTGAAAGTTACAACAGAAGGATTTTTGTTCTTGAAAATGATAACGGCATAATGTATTTGATTAGTTCAGCTTATACACTATCATTGGTTTATTGGTGTATTATACTATAATTTTCAGAGTTTATTTTTATTTTTTAAATCTGGGGATTTTTCGGGTTTTATTTTTACTTTTAAAAAACACGAACTGCTTCATCAGTCTACCATTTTTCCATTAAAAGCCTAACTTCATAGCTACTACCAACATCAGGTGTCAAGCAATTGCCTGCCAGTGAATCAAATCAGAGGTGGGCACAGTGCATGTGGGTGGGGTACAACATGTTTACCATTTGCTTGTTTTTATTTTTTTGCAATTGAGGTCTGCTTTCATCATTGGATATTAACATTTAACATGCATTTCATGTTGCATTACTACGAAGCCCCTAAAGGGACAAAAAACGTAAAGTATCTTGTGCTCACAAGTAAACAAACTTGTGCGCACGAGAGACTAGGCCTAACTTGTGCGCACAAGATACTACTATTTTTTTTGCAATGCCCCTTTATGGGCTCCATACATTACAACTACTTCCTATTGTGTTATGGTTGTTTGCAAAGATTTTCAGGAAATTCAAGGAAATTCAGAGAAGCATTTAGCATTTACTATGCTTTTTGGGATATGACATGATTTCACCCACTCTCCAGGGGGATTATAATAATCTGGATGGTTAAGAGGACATTCATAACCAGGTCCTCAAGACAGCATCTTCTTTCACTGAGAAATGACATTAAATGAAAACTATACTCTAAGTTTCAAGCTCTTATTATATTGGAAATTATCATAGTTACTAAATTACTATTAGTTTACTAATTTACATATTAAATTATGCTCATTCTATCAGAAATTAAGGGGCTTCCTGTTTCCATGGCATTCAGTATCTGCTTTTTATTTGGGCCCCATGGAGAGTAAATGGCAGGTAATAGTGTTCCGGTAACACATACAACAGAGGCAGTTCCCAATATTTATCATGAAGCTGTTTGTCTAAAATGCTAAATATTTCAGTATTATAATTCAATACATATGGTCTAGTAGTAGTAAAGTTAAAAGAGAAGTATTGTGCACAGTGCAGTGCAGCAGCAAGAAAACATGTAATCCAAAAAAAAAAAAGAAACACTAGAAAAACACATACTCAGACTCAATTGGTTGAGTAATACCTAAACTGTTTGCTACCTCAACTCTATGATGCCTTTAGAAAAATGTTGAAGTTGACTCAATCAATTTCAGCAACTACAGCAAAGAGATAGCATCACCAGCCAAGACTGTTCTGCAATTCCTCTCTGATACTCAACAGCTTTGTGATGAATCCCCTCAGAGAAAATAGTCTTTTCTCACAAATTCTGGTCTAATATCAATGTATAATTTCTTACAGGATCAAGGGCTGTATATATACTGTATATAATATTTTACCATTGCTGCTATCTTGCAGTCACCTATTCCCTTAACACTCTCACCACCAGCAGTAAATAAAGAGATGTGATTTTTGAAGGTTCCCTGGTAGGTTTAATCAAAGTTCAGTTTCCACATGACATACAAGGCAGTTGCTGACAGGCCAAACTGATGGATGATAGTAAGTAGAGGTTTGTCTTCATACAGCTAACTTTGTCTTGTCAGAAGTGACCTAAAATACAGATTGCTATGTCTGACCATGGCCACATTGGAAAATCAATTACCTTTACACTGTAAAGTGATGCTACATTGCTGCTCAACAGATGGAAGGAACCCAATTTTTTCTTCAGGAGCCAGGAACTGCTATGCACATACAGTAGCCTCCAGAACAATTGTGTAATAAAAAAGGCTGAATATGACAACATGGATTGTATTTAGTAATCACATTTTTTCTGAAAACTACAGGTGCTAAAATCATTGCCACCCCTAACAAAAATCAAACAAATTGAAATTGGTAATACAATTTTGCATGAATTTAATTAATCTCCGTCTAAAGGAACTATATTGTGCCATTCCATCACTTCCTTTCAAGAGAGTATAATAATGAGGTAACAAGCATGCAAATACCCTTTGTCAACAAGCAGCATGGGAAAAGCCATAGATCTGTCAATTCATCATGGTAACTGACCATCACAAGTCGGGTAATGGGCACACAAATACATGAATGGTTAAACATAACACTTAGAACTGCATGGGCAATAATATAAAAAGCCCTCTAAATGTGTTCTCTAACCTTATCACACATTATAGGAAAAGACTCATTGCTGTCATCATTGCCAGTGGTGTTTGCACAAAATATTAAACCAGGGGTGCCAATAATTGTGGAACCTGTTTTTTGGGGAAATATTTAGTTTTATTTAGAAAATGTAAGACTTTGGTTGATTAAATTGAATCATTAATAAAGCACACTGTTTTACACATGCTGAAAAATGAAGTACTCATGTCAGTAACTATATTTTTTTTGTTTACAGCATTTTTTTGTGTGTATTTATCAAGGCTGATGATAATTCTGGTGCCCACTGTATATATTCCTTTTATGCTCAGTTGCACTCCATTCCCTTTCACTTTGTAACAGTTTGTGATGCGCGTGAGTAAAAGAGAGGCCTGCCTCTTCAATGCAGCCTCTTCCTCTGCAGCTCTGAGCGATAGAGCACAGCTCTGCAGTGTGGCAGGGCACTTATTAATTAGACTGATAGATTACAGCCATGACATTTTCTCTTCCCTACCATCAGCATGCCTTTTGTGATATTGAACGCTGTGATAATCTCTGTAACATATACAGTGCAACAGCCAGATGGCATATCTTTCAGGGTAGTCTGTTGCTAGATGTACATGTTCAAAGCAGTTGGACTCTGACGGGCTAGTTTGCACATGCAGCATTTTAGGGAAGGATTCAGGTTGTTCAGGTTCTATTATTTTGACATATTATTTATCATGAATATGTCAAAACTGGAACTGGCAGGTTTTTTTTAAATGCCGTTGAAAAGTTGAAGATTTGCCATTAAAGAATATTTCTGATGGAAAACTTACTGGACTAGTTAATAATTATTTCCATGTATTTCATATCAGGGGATGAACTCAGTCATGGTGGTATCTCAAATGGGGTATGAGATATGCCTGTTTAAATTCTAGCCTCTCAAGCATTTTAACTGGTTATAGTGCCATCATGTGGATAATTAGCTCTAGAATTGGTCTAGTGACCAGAAAAGAGTTTGGACCCCCTGCAGATAAGCACACAAAGTCTGATGGTGTTAGGTGAATCTGTTGAGAAGATACATGCCTTTATGTGAGAAGTCACACTGCCCTTTTTGCAATTGGTTTAAAAATGTAATCACTTCTTCCATGTAAAATGACCAACCTTTCCACACAGTTTTGTGGTGTTCGTGAATCCATTCTGAAGTGATGCTACTGTCTGAAAAGCCAGTTCTTCCCTGCCCCAAACCAACCTTTCCTCAAAGTGTAATACAAATTTGTTCATAACTTTTGGAGATATCCTGCTGTGAGACAGATAAACAAACAGGTGTTAATATACTGACAGAGTGGGTTCAAAAACTGTTAAAACAGCAACAAAAAAGTACAGGTATTTTGTGAAATATATACAATTTATATGGGGAGGGGGCCATAATTATTATTTGGAGATAGTGACTGTTATTGCTTCATGTGAGTCATCACCCCCACCCGTGTGGGAATTTGGAATAAAGAAATCTCAATCTCTCTTTTTTTCCTGAAGGATTGGGTTTTTATTATTTGTGCCCAGATGTTTGGGAGCCTTTAGGGTGGTGGATCCGAAAATGTTGCTTTTTCTCGGGTTGTCTAATATATCGGGTCTCAGAGCCTGTTATTTTCTATTCTTCAGTGGTGATCAGTGAAACAAGGTTTCATTTTAAACTTCCTCTGTGTTTACATCATATAGTGGGTGCTTGCCTGTGGGTCTTTCCATTCTTTTGATGTGTGTTCCTACCAGGACAATTCTCCAGTGGTATTCTGTTCTGTCTTGTGTTGGATTGTAGCTGCGCAGTCTTAGTTTTCTCTCTAGGGATAAGAGGAAGCCATTCTTTGGTTTAAGAGAGAAACGATTTTCCATTTGTGCTTGATACTTGGAAATTCAGTCTTTACAGAGAAGGACACTATGGTGGCATTTCCTTTATTTTGACAGTTATTTTGAGAGTTACCTGTATAAAATATAAAATATATACAGGTAACTGTCAAAATGTATGGAAGCATTGGAATTACATAAATATTACCTTTGGCGGCCTAAATCATGTTTAAATTGCATCTAGTATACAGCATATTAGTTGCACTCAAGCCTGAATGCCAATCTTGTGTGATCAAAAGATTGACATACTATATATCTGTAGGAAAAGAGATAAAAATTGATGATGCGCATTTGAGTGTATCTGAGCTACGACTAACTCATGTCAGGTGTGCACTGGTGCATATCAATTAAATATGCTCATAAAATGAATATTACATTTTCAATGTGCATTACAGAAAATGCAATGCACACAGAAATAGATGTGTTTTTATAAGTTATTCTCAGCAACCCCTTTCCTCATAAAATTAGCTGGAAATCATTTACTAACAGGATTAAACATTCATGAACATCATATAGTTCTAATTCATATTCACATTATTTCTGCTGATGAACAGTATAAAACCTAACCTGATTATGGATTTTGCATAATAGTGCTATTCAGCCCTAGTTACCCTATCTTACCTTACTTACGTGATCACAGACATTTCCGGACTGAATTTCTGTCTAGATGGATATTCACAGTTGTACACTATGTGCTGGAATGGCACCTACTCTGCCTCCAATCCTTAGCTTTCTGCTGGGCAAAAATCTGTATATTGGGATCATTGAAATGGCAGTCCCAAAGGCAAGGACAAAATGTTTACACTTTCTCCTGCTCACTGACATTTAGACTGAGAAATAATTGTAATTAAAATTAGCAGGAGTCTGCCTTCCTGCAGTGGGACGTGAGACGTGAGACTGCTAGGGCTGGTGATGATCAGTGCCAGCTCTGGGGACCCTCAGCTGTGCCCACTCCTCTCTCGCTGATACCCACCTGAGGCTCCCTTAAAGAAAACATCACATGAAAGAAAATGACTTCCAAAGAAACTGTCCTTCAGCCCCGAAAGCGGAGAGCAGACTCATTAAGAAGCCCGAGCAGGATTCTCTTTGTGCTGGGATTCCACAGTGTTTCTTTGGATATTCTTTCAAACGGGGCTTTTTGAACTGCTTCCAATGATTCTCCATACACCCTGAGTGCTGAACTTTAAAGTAAAGTTTCCACAGTGGAATTCTTACAAAAACGAACGGAGACCACAGAAGAATAGCTCTACTCTAAAATCAAAAATAAGGGAAATACCTCCCACATATTTTTAAGAAATCACTTTTACTTACTTTTATACTTTTACAGGGGGTTACATAAGCATTGGGCTTATTGTTATGTGTAAAGGTACCACAAAAAGGACACGACATAAAGGAGTTTACATCAAACAGCAAGCATACACCAGGCCCTCAGAATATCATCTCTGAATAAGGCTGCACTGTCATTCAACTTTACCCCGTTGAGGAGTAGTTTTTTGTAATGTTTTTTTTATTTTTTTATTATTCACTGTTCTTAGAATTAAAGTGTTGCTTTCAATTATCAGTAATGATAGTATCACTAGCATGATAATGTCCCATTAAGAACCTTCTCTTCTCATATTTCTGATCTTACACCTAAAAGGGTTAAACATATTTCAGTGCCAAGGCAAAAGGTTTTCTCAGATAAGCTTAGGAGGATGAGCAGTACTGACCCTTGAGTGGTAACTATAAAGACACAGCATTCACTGTGGGCATCCAGGGTCATATTCTGTAAGTGCGCTCAAAATGCAAATTTACACACAGTAAATGCCATGAGATTTTCATGAGATGCAATTGATTTACTTGGTTTAGAAGGGAGCAAAAGGACATATAGGCTGCAGTAGGTGCTGAAACGTAAAAGAAGAAAAATGGTCAAAACAGCCAAGACATCTAATGAAAATTAAGATATCAATTTAATAAATCATAATTTAATTCTGAAGTCTCAAAGCAAATGCAAGATAATGTTATGAGCTCTGTGCTGAGTCGCGCTGTACAATCTGGGTAAAAATAAATTATCAGTTTCATATCCCAGTTCTAAGTTAAATATGATAAGCCATACTTAAAACTTTAGCTTTCACCAATGCATATCTTGCATGCTTAAATATTAAAATCTTAACATTAAACAAATAGCTTTCTAAAGCATATATTTATGCTTCTAAATTGAGCTTATTTTTTCCGCTATTCATTACACATGGCCCATTTTAGAGGGCATAGTAAAGTCAAAGAACAAAGGGAATGCATGTCTGCAGAAGATGTTGCTAAATAATATTGTGTTTGTGATTCAATGCTCAAAGCAATTATTCAGGACACAAAGGAAAATGATGAAAGCAATGGAACTAATACTAGATCCAGTGTAGCTTTATTTATTTATTTATCTATCTAGGTGAGCCCCATTGAATAAAAATATTTGATTCAAGGTAGCTCTGGCCACCTTTCTCTTTGTTCTATACCATTACTGCCTTATGCCTGCCATCCTACACCATACATTGTGCCTCTTACATTATACTGTCCTCTTACCTCCGGTTTTTGATTAAATGATTAGATTTCTGCTTTCTTCAGAATCAAGCTATTAACTCACAGGATGAACCCCTTAATTTAAGTAGGAATATTTCAGACGAGAGTATGTACATCTGTAGGTCTTCTGCAGTTACATCCTAATCTCTTGCATGAAGCATAGCCCCACATGCATGTTGGAATGCAGTGGTAACTGTATTGGATTCGACATTGCTAAGTGTATCTTTTCACTCTGAAAAAAAACCAAAACAGTGTTGGTAGATACTAATATACTGAGCAATAATCAAATTGACCAAGTTAAGAAAAACATTAGCAGAATGCTATTAATTTTAACCTTTATAATTAATAAACAATTATGGATGAGACCACCATCTAGATCAGACGCAGAGCCCATCTTTTTACAAATGCAGAACATTTATTTACAATGGTTATGAAAGACACAGAAGCGCTGTTGGTAAGACAGCACCTACTGTACAGTTATCCCAGCTCAACTACCACCAAAGTGTACCACTCACCTGGGTGACGCACAGCAACCAAGATTCCAAGATGATTTCAAAGATGAATCCCCTGCAATGAGTAAGTGGGCAAACACTAGTTCTTGATAATCTATTCCATGGCCATTCATCTTAGTGCCACAACAGCGTTGAGATAGGACTTACAGGGCGAGCAGCTCTCATTACTCACAGAAAAAAGGGATCATTGTCACAGTGTGCACAGGATATAATTAATATTGTATATCTGGGATCCTGTTGAAACTTCAGATATGAGACAGGACCAAGAAATATGAGGCAGGACCAAGAAAACAAATATTTCACTAACACCAATAGTACTATTGTGAGCAGATTCCTGTTTCCCAATCCAGCAAGTAATTGTATTACATTTGTAATCAGGTAAATGCATCAATTTTATTGCATCAGACATACAGATATAAGATATATTTTTGAAAATCACTTTTGGTCTCAGGAGATGACGTCATTTTATAATGCCAAAGCATCAAATGATGTGCTTTATTGTAAGATGATTTTTTAAATTATTTAATTATTTCACCTTTTCAAGAGGCTGTATCCCATACAGATGGGAATGGCACTTCAGATAAAAGACCATCTGTTGCTAATTAAAGCCCAGTCTGCTTAAGGTCGGGGAGACCAGAGCACAAACGGACACGGGGCATGTTGAAACATGGGGATTTTGCATAGTTGCATTTGTGCAAGAGGTTTGTGCATGGGTTTGTTTTCACTGATGTATTCCAGCAATGTGCTGGCTGGACATTGTTAAATCTGTGTATAAATTTCATGCACCATAAAAGTAATGTTATTTTCACCAATTATTTTTAGGATAACTGATGATTTGTGACCACCACTCCAAATATACGTCATTGAAATCACTTTCTTGTGGGTTATAAGACTGTAGAGATTCGACACATGTCACGAGCAAGCGGAAACTGTGAGTCTTGCTGGAGTCCAACATGCACAGCCGTGGCAAGTTGGAACTGTTTGTTCCAATGTGCCCCTGTCTGTTATAAATGCATCAGCCACAATAACTTTTATTGTAATGTTGTATATTCCATGTAGACCATGCATATATTCAGTCCGATTTAGCACTTGCTCTTATGAATTTCTTCCGAGGCATCAATTGCATATATGTCATATGTAGTTAGTACAGACAACATTATAAACAATTTCTCGAAAATTTTAATTTTAAAATTCTAAGAAATTAGGGATTCACAAACTTTTGACTTAAAACAAAGCATTACAACTTAGCCGGGGCACGTTGGACCAGTTTCACTCCCACTGCTTTTGACTGAACTGTAATAACTAGGAATGTCCTAGAACTGTACTGATGGTCATAGCAAAGACGTGTAGACACATGTCTTCTTTCTGGATTAAAAATATTTGGTCTGATATGTGTTTTTTTATTTTTAATTAGCCAAAAACCTAAAAGCGTTTGCTTGTTCCTTGGTCTTCCCTACATATTGACTACTTTAACCATCCATTGTTTGTGACATTTCAGTGCTCATTAAAATGCACCGGCAGAGAGCTGAGAGAGCCAGCTCAAAGGAGAGGTGGTCTAATTTAGATTAAGCCTGAGCAAAACACCCTGTTCCTTCTGTCATTTGTGTACTTCTAATTCTGTATGTACAGTGGCTGCTTACATTTGACAAGTTTAATTATGTTCCAGTACAGACGTGTCTGAAGGACAAATGCAATTCCTAACTGGAAATGAGAGGTTTTCAAAGAGAGGGTGATAGCAGTTTCATTATGGCAATATATTATACTCTAATTCATACAAATAATAAAGCATTTTAGACTTTCATGTCATTGCCATGCTATGAGGATAAGAGAGTGGCTGGGTTTAGATTTGTGAATCCTACACGATTAAATAAATTACATTCCGGAAATGGCAGATTATAAACCTTTGTCTGAAAACTAAAACTCATTATGCATAACTTGGTCAGAAGAAAATCTCATCTGTCAGAGATGTCCCTGTAGGCAATCCTACGAAAATACTGTGCCCAGGACTATTCAGTATCATTTGGAAATCAGCACTGACACATGACTAATTAGGGCCTAATTATGAGTTGTGCCTCAGAAAACAATAAAACGACACTGCTACAGATCAGCAACAGTGAGAGCAGTGAGAGGCGGCATGACTTCATTTATGAGTTGTCTGAGACAGAGGATAGAAATATTCTCTCTGGAAAAGAATTATGGATTTTTAAACAGGTGAGATGATAAACAGGAAAATTAGGTACTGTACACAGAACATCTGAGAGATGCACTCATGCAGGAACATTGCTCTCTACCAAGAAGATTGCCCCAGAGCCATGAAAACCAAAAAACAGATGGAGGAATTGGTATTCTTCCGTAGAGTACCATTCAAAATACATCAGCTGTTATTGAAGCCCAGAGGAGATGGCAAAGTGCATTTAAGGAGGGTAGGACACTGTTGGGAGGCATTATCCTCCCAACGCCTCTCAGTCGTTCCTCAGTAAGGCAAGTCTGACGTACCTCATCTGATTGTTTGACAGTCCGGAAGGTAGAATTTACAAACCCCACAAGATATATGACAGGTAACGAATGCATATTGGAGAAAAAATGGTTCAGTAAAGCAGCTCAGATTAAGTGCTAATTGTATTATTATATGAGATGATTGCCTCAGTGATTGGCTAATTTCTGGAAATACTCTCTTGATACCTTGGAAATACATCTGTTTGTAACATAATTTAAGTAACTGTTGCATCTGTCTTGTGCTTGATGCTACTCTCGTTAATGTGACTTAGTGCTTAGTGTGTAGTAGTGGGTAGTAATTGTTTTTGACATGATTAGTGTGGTTTGGGTGCTATTGCTTTGCTATTTCGCTAGGTGTTGTTTGGTATCAGAGACCTTTAATAAGCCCTTGAATGAGCAGCTCAGTAGAAGAGTGCCTTCACAGCTGCATTGTTTAATTAGCTCTTAATAGTGTTTCTTAAGTAAGACTTTTGAAATGTAGCAGCAGAAAAAGGATTGTTCAGACGAAGAAAACCATGTAAATCTTTGACAAAATAGATGCATGAAAATTAAGACATTTAAAGTTCTGACAAGCTGACAGACTAGCTTGCTAATTGACTCCGTGACAAACTTTTGAAGTACTTTGTGCTGCCGCTCCAACATCGTGACACAGTCAGCTCTGGCATGATCCTGATCCAACATCCAAACGAAGATAGTTACAGTGGATTCAGTCATCTTTTTATTGTTTGCAATCACAGAATTTGCAAACAATATTAGATTATTAGAAAATGAGTAACCATCAACTACACTACGAGAGCCAAGTCTTACGCTGATTAACCAGTCTAATGTTTACATAGGATTTAGGGGCGACATGGCTCAGGTAGTAAGAGCAGTTGTCTGGCAGTCGGAGGGTTGCGGGTTTGTTCCCCTGTCTGGGCTGTGTCAAAGTGTCCCTGAACAAGACACCTAACCCCTAAATGCTCCTGATAAGCTGTTTGGCGCCTTGCATGGCAGCCAATCGCTGTTGGTGTGTGAGTGTGTGTATGAATGGGTTAATGAGAAACATTAAAGGCGCTATATAAATGCCAACCATTTACCATTTGCCATTAACAAAGCACCTCTAACACCCCCAAGGCTGGATATTAGTCAAGAGGTGTTGATAGCCGAAGTGGGAATGTGTCTGGCCCGCTATTCCCTAGCGAACTGAATGACAGATGAGGAGAAATCAAAATGGACTGCAGGTTTTAGGAATAGAAAAAGTGTCTTGTGAGCTCAAAATTGGCAGGGCACAAAACTTCCCTTTTAACTAAGCATTGATCTCAACCTCTTTTCATTAATTTCTCCCTTTTTCCTTGATAAACTCATACTACCCCGTCTGGCACCAACAATCATTGTAAAGACGCAAAGGGATGAAAAAAATGATCATAAAAAATAATGTCCTCAATGGGGTTTCTCACAGAGGCTTTATTTAGACATCACAGAAAGCATAACATTTGATTGTTAGCTTAATTGTTGGTGTAGACATACAAAAAAAAAAAACATAATTTAATCCATTTTGTAGTAAAAGGAGCACATTTGGAATAACAGCCTGTTTTGCTTGGAGTGATGAGCGAATATTGAGAGGAGCGGGGAAAAGGACATGGATGGATGGACTGGAGCAATCGCACAATTTTGTGAGCAAGAAACATGATTTCATATCACTCAGTTCTGCTCAAAGGTGCAGACTTATTGTTTAAAGTCAGTTCAATCACAGAGACTCCCGAATTAAAGTTTGATAGATTTAATAACAAAATGTGTTATACAATAGAAAAGTTTTGGTGATGACTCCATCACTTTAAATGAACCCTACGGCAAGGAGAGGATGCTGATCTCGAAATTTAAAGTTTGTCATGGCGTGTTCAGGAAGTAAAAATGACTACAGTTTGCCTTTAATATTTCTGTCATTTGAGGGAGAAGGGGCAGGGTGCTGCACATGAGTTTGGGGCAGTACCGTTTTTTTTTTTTTGTCAGAACCTGTGACCCGTGCCATGTTAGACTGCAGACGAGCAGGGAATAAATATTTCTGACTTAACACTTTGCTCGTCGGAGCTGTGTTTTAAAAGGTATTTCAGTTGCCCATCTTGCTACAGTATTTATGTTCCAGTCATAGGCTACAAGTGAAGGAGATCCAAGCTTAGAGCTAGTTGAAGCCATATTTGTGGTTGCACACCAGTTCCTGAAATAAAACATTGAGTTTAGTGATGGTTAGAATAATTTAGTTCATTTAGGAAGGCGGGAAAGACCATGCAGAGTGTTCTTATGGAATTGAAATATGCATTAATGTTTGGTGCATCTACAGCATTGTTCAAGCTTTCTCAACACTGAAAAACGTTTGTACTGATGAAATCAACATGTTGCATCAGAGAAAAGCATGTCTGGTCACATTCAACTCAACTGAGTGAGGTGAGTTTAATCGTTATGTTTCCGAGACTAGGAAGCAATTGAATGCAGTAAATTGGCTAGCTACATTTTGTGTAGTTGTGCAAATGGTTAAATATGACATTTCAAATGTCCCTTACAATTTGGTTCTGGCTATTTTGGTTTGGGCTTGTCACAATCAAAGATGAAATGGACGCTCCATTACGCGCTAGGCAACAATGAACCATTTAATGGGAGCTGAATAACCGATCTATCTTTTCTGAACATTGGAGTTGAGAGCCAGAGTAAACTCCAGAAATCACCAATGCTTCGCTAGTTGCTCTGCTAAAAACAAACAACAGCTAACCGGAATTGTCTTAGGGTATACCATGGCAATGTGCACGCATTCCTTTGAAAGTGTCCATAAAATCCACATTAGGGAAGGTATATTATTTTTTCTGATTTAGTGGAGGTTATTCCAGAGTGGCAGCCTCTCTCCCTATTATCAGTTTCCAAGGCGCAGTTCTGGAAAATCAATCAAGGGGGATTTTCCTTTTCTCATGTTCCTGTCTAGCCAAGGAGGAAATGGAGAAAATGCAAGCAAACATTTCTTTGAAATGCAATTTGCCCAGGCGCTAAAGCAGGCAATGGGCTGCAAGGAACACAGACAGCACAGCCTCCAATGTCTTTTCATTACTCTCCAGAAATGCTTCCTCCAATGCAGTGAGGAATGAAGCCTAGCTCAACCTACCTGCTTTTAAGCACTTTGTTCACAAATTATCTGGTTCTCCAGACAAACAAACCATTATTTTGCTTTGACAGGAGAAAGGAAAAATGAAAAAAGAAGGTTTTCAGTACTGTTTTATCTCTTCAAAAAACATGCCAAATAGCGAGAGTATAAAAATGTTTGTCGTTAAAATATTTAAGGAAATAGGCTTTCCATTTCGAATACCAATTACCAATTA
Organism: Conger conger; assembly: GCF_963514075.1. Lineage (NCBI taxonomy): Eukaryota > Metazoa > Chordata > Actinopteri > Anguilliformes > Congridae > Conger > Conger conger. The sequence goes on along the minus strand of NC_083761.1, from coordinate 63,707,419 downwards.
AATTATATCTGTGCAAAAAACCTTACCAGGCAGGCCAAATCAATGCGCGATTCAGCTATGCATAACCACCCTAACCGTACTGACATTTTTGTGGAGACCTATCAATAATGTATGGCTTAATTTCATTGGATAATGCTGATATTCCTATGCGCCTATCTCCTGAGTGGCAGCATGGAATGGAACAGAGGAAATTGAGAATTATACTGATCTCTACGTGTCAGAGAAGCTGATGAGGTCTGAAGAGAACAGGAGTGTCCCTCAGTGGACTCTCCGAGAGACTGGATCGGGATGTGGAGGGGCACAGACACCCTGCTCACAGAAGAAGAGAACAGTGAATTATTTATGCTCTCAAGTTAGAGGGTCAGCAGGTTGGGAGCAGAATATAAAAAAATGTGCCTGCAGGCTTTAGCTCCACATGGCTAAGATGTTCCCATTACTTCCAGAATATGCCTATTCTAGTATACAATATTTTTATGATACATTTTCTGGGAACTTTTCTGTGAAATTCCCCTTCATCCCTGTCCATTACATATAGAGTGACATGTTTGTAATTATTGACTGTGGTGTGATTAACATATAAAACAAAAGTAACTAATTATTGCTCAGTCCTAAGAATATGGATCCAATGTGCCTCATGAAAGAAGATTTTTTTTGTATTCTTATCTTTCTCTTTTTTTTCATACAAAGAACTCATACGAGGATGCCACAGTCGGATTCAACAAACACACCTAACTTCAGAAAACTGTCCTGAATGACCACATAAAAACATGAGGAATCCCCACCTGTTTTTAACTGAGAATTGTGAATTAGCATTATTGGCACTCCAAAAATTCCATATAAGGTGTGTCCGGAAGATGAATTAATTGTCCATTTTATCGGCTGAATTGTGGGTGCTTCAGTCAGATAGATGGCTCAATGGGATCATCAAGAACAGGGCCGTAGTCTACCATGAAACACTGTCAGCGCCTGATTGAGCAGACTGCATTCACTTATTTCGGCAAAAAATAACAATATGGCTGTTGATAAAATTTGTATTCCTTCTTAACAGTCCACTAAAATACATTTCTGAAAACAATTAAGGTGAGAAATAAACAATGCAGTTGCTGAATCTTTATTCTCATTTTATCTGCAATGCCTAGTTTTAAAGTTTGATCTGGGTTTTGTGAGGCAGACGAGCTGTGCTGGATTAACTGCATGTATGCAAATACAGAACAGAATGTACCACAGCATTCGCTGGACGGCACCCATCATGCACTGCAAGCCTCTCCATAGAAAATAAGTCAAATGTGTTGCTTATATGAATTGCACGACAGGTCGGGACTGTACTGTAACTCAGCTTGCCAGGTGCTGTAGCGGCTTAAAATGTTTCTGGTAATCATCCTTGAGTCATGGCAACCTGGATCAGTACCATCATAACTGCATGTGCTTATACTGCAGCTGCATAGTGTTTGCAATATTCTGTAGCCATGATAAAAGATTTTATATTAATGTGGGGAATGCATTATTTTTCCAGTGATAATGTTCTATTCCAGAGGGACTGAAACCTGGCTGTTGTTCTCCTACTGGGTGTCTTTTCCTGCTGTTATTCCTCACTGCTTGATTTCACTAAAATCTGGCTTGCTGATTGCTCACTTTTTGTAGATGAGTGTAAATAACTTTCTATTGGCGTCTGATCAAGTTAACCAACAATGTGCCTGCCAAATTATTTGTATCATGACTCTTGGTCCCTGTTCCCCAGTCCAATAAATAGTATTTATTCTGCAGTATTGCTTGTTTGGGCTCACATTTGGCACACATACAATATTGTTCATGGTCGGTGGATATGCATAATAAATCTATAAGACACAAAAGGCTATAATGGTTGAATACTGGAATAACTGGTACCCCCAAGCAATGATAAGATTAATGATATATCACAACCTTAAGTGCCTTGTTACTTGAATAAAATTGGTTACATGGATGTTCAAAATGTTTATAACAGTTTATTATTACTTATACTTAATCATGTTTCTAGTTAGCGGTGAAGTGAACTGATGCATTAAATATAAACTGCAATTTTAATCATCTTAAAAATTCTATATTGGGTAACTAGCCAGGATTCAGTCTCACTGGGTCAGATATCATAAGTTGCACAGTATCTATGAAATATTTAATGTCTATTTTTTTTATATATGAAGAATTCTATCTACGAAGAACTTTCTTCAGGGTTGCACTATTGTTTATAACTTTCTGCAGGGTTATAGCCACACACATTCAAGGTACTAAATGTTAATTCTGTGCATTTACTCATTTCATAGACACAATGCTGCTCTTGTACTGGACTAAACACTCTATTCTTGGATTAAAGAGTATATTTTTTGCTTCTGAAATAAACCATGTGAAAGTGAAGGATATTTTCTTCAAATAATCTAAAGGACACAACTGAACATCTTATTTCTAAATTATAGCAGTTTTATTTTGTTATATAGATTAAGTGAAAATGTGTGAAGGCATATTAAGCTACAAGCACCCTGAGCATTAAAATAACAGAAGACACAACACAAAATGGAGAACGTAGTTAAAGAAACACACAAGTTACCCAGCAAGCTCATCCATTCCTCCTCTTCTCCATTCAGCAGTGCGCTTTTACACAAGCACTGTCTCTATCTCCTTTTGCATATCAATTCCACCGAGAATGCACAGGATTGATTGTTTGTGTGAGCAGAGACCACACTCAAATTGGTTACATTTCACGCAGTTGTCATGTTGTCTGTTCAGTTTAGCTACTCAAAGTCTCCATTTCAGTGAAAAACTGAAAATATGTCAGAGGAGTTTTCTCCACAGTTACAGAATTTACATATACAGTATAATGTCCATAACTACAGTGTCCACAGTTAATTAGTTATTGTCCAGTATTACCACATTGATTTATGTAGGCACATCAATCTAATTTCATATAAATTATGAAACCAAACTATTTTCTTGATATAAAGATTACAGGTGAATCGATTTCAACAATTTGATTTCTAAATGATCAGTTTTGTTATAGGCTAAGAGAAAAATATGTCAAAGCATATGATATTACAGGCGCACTGATAAAAGTGCTATAATGTGCAAAATAATAAAAAACCCAAAATGGAAAAAGGAAATATGAATTTCAATATTTTAAAAAGGAATATCTCCAGTTGCAGAACAAATTCAGCATGTATGCCTTCCCTTCTCTTTCTGTCCTCCCGCTATTACATGCTATTACATGTCTCCCCTCTGACTCATTCCACAGAATCATCGTCATCAAATAATTGCAATTAATTAGTATTACGTGTGCTAAATCACTTTCGATCGCTTTCGATAGATCTTCTTCTTTTGATGCAAGTTGCATGAAAGCGTTGATTATTCACTTACTGAATAACATGCTTGGTAGAGAGCATGTCATTCACACCACCAGTTTAGCAGTACCTGTTTGACTATTGAATGCCATTGGATTTCTTTGAAGAAAATAGCACAAACTGCCTTTATTTCTTTCCTGAGTCAATTTCTTGAATTTCAAAAATGCAGTTATTTTAAATCCAACTATTTAAAAAAAAACCTGTGGAAGAAAGGGCGTATTATAGTGTTGAAGTAAATTGCATTTAAAAGTCCAAGTCCATCATGTCAGCTCTGGCCTTTCTAGTGTTAAGTATCTTGAGGAATCACCAGGGTGGTATTTGCTTTCAATTTCGCTTTCAACCTTTCAGCCTAACTCTCTACCTTTAAGCCATCAGCAGAAAATTAAAGATTTTATAAAAAATTAATGCGATAGGCAATGTAGCTAATACAAGTACAGGAATAAGACTCTATCTGTGTTTTTCATGTATGTAAGAGGTCTCTGTTTTATTGACATGTCGTGACTCCTCTTATGCGCAACCATCAGTCCCATTTCCCTTTTGTCTATCTATTGAACGGAAACATCACATAAACAATGTTCCTGGCTGGCCCCACCTTTCCTCAGAACAAGATGTAATATCAGATACAGTCATATAGACAGTGGTGTGGGCTGCTGGTTTCAAAGCAAAAGAATATTTCCTCAGGAGGTGAGGAAAGATGAGTGATGTGAAGATGCAAGCATTTTTTGTTGAGACATGTCTTCCCCAACCCCCACCTCTACCATCCTCCAAATTCTCAAAATATTGATTTTGTTTTGTGCTCTACCTTCATCTGCTTTTTAAAATAGTCACAGGGGACTTTGTGAGGTGTCCTGTCAAATGAAAGTGTGACATGCAAGTGAAATACAGCTCCAAAGATTTCACGGCCAACAGACGAATATTTAAACCAAAAACTTGGTACTCTGGCAGTTAGTGAAATGCCATGACTAGATGTTCTGAACCGCCTGTAAATTCATCATTTGAATTCACTTTGATTCGTTGTGCATTCATTTTTTTCTGAGCTGAGACTATTATGACATGTCTTTAATAATGCATTTGGTTTTGCATCATTATACCATAATGACAGATGGAATACAATATTTTAGACTGTTTTTTACAGTTTATCCCTATCTTCATTAATCCACAGTAGAGCTGTGTGGAATAGTGGTGTTCCTCAGACCACAGTGCTAATGTCTGTGTTACTATTGTTTCATCACAAGTCTGGCGATCAGCATTCAGTGAGTGATGGGGTTAAATGAGTCAATGAGCAGGATTTGTTTACCTATGTTTCACAAAAATCACTCAGCATGGACACAACAAACAATAAACCTCTAACAGAGATCTATCACACAACAACAAAAGCTCTGATTAATTCTTACACCCGTGTAACACTAACCTCGAGCCAGAAAATCTAATTTAGTGTTCTCTGGAACACAGAATCCCATTTCCACAGTTATGTAGAGGGTCGCAGAATGGCTGTGGTAGTCAACCTAACCTTCTGATGGAAAAAATCATCTCATTACAATCTCAGTGTGTTAAGCCATCATACCGCCTGAGAGCACGGCTCCCCTTTTAGTGCATGTGATGCATCACTGGTGACAGCAAGTGATTGATGGGGAATCAAGGCCACTCTAATGAAACCAGCCACCATGATTAAAAACAACCTACTTTAACCTGTCTGTGTATTAATGTTTCCTTTCTATCCTAGTTCCCCCCTCTTTCTGATGCTCTCTCTTTTTCCCTTCCGTCTGCTTGCTGTCTCCATCTAGCATGTCTTAACAGAAATAAATTCATTCTGACAAAAGCAAGGTAACATTCGAATGACATTTTCTTATAAAGTGCGAGGTATGCTGTGTTATTAGATATTATTTGGCTATACTGTAGTTGTAACCTAAAAGGGACAAGGGAAGGGACCATTGACACAGTTACATGCAGTAATACACACGCACGCATGTGCACACACACACACACACACGCATGTGTACACACACACGTATGTGCACACACACACACACACGTATGTGCACACACACACACGTATGTGCACACACACACACACACATGCACGCACGCATGTGCACACACACACACGCATGTGCACACACACACACACACACACGCACACACTGCAGAAAAGGGAGAGGGAGAAAATAAAGGCAATCTCATTTTCAGGACGCGTTCACAGGTGAGGAGGGGAAATGAATCCAGATGCTCTCATGAATTGTTAATTTAATCTTAAATGCAGACTTGCCAGGTGGTGTTGATTATATCTGTCAGCTGTTAGTTGAAAAAATGGTTGAATGGTAAAGCAGAGGGAAAGCCCTGGAGTGATTTGTAGCAGTCTTTCCCCCCGTATGTAAAGAAATATGTCAGTTTCCTCTTGGACTTGATAATCTCCTCAATATTTATAAGAGTTTGGCATGTAAATAGCTAAATCAGCTACATATAAGTACAGGGGTGCTCAACGACTGATGAATGAATAGTGATTATTTATTTGATTCAGCTGAACAAATCAGAGACCTTTAGTGTTAATTATAGTTTACTATTTCACCCAAATCAAACTTAATCTACTGTACATTTTTTCGACTCCTATGTGTGAAGTTTGAAGCAAGCTTTGGGTTATGTTTAGGAGCTAAGTAAAGGATTAGTGTAAGGGTTAGTCTTCTGGGATTTTGTGTACAGCATAGTACTGGGGTATTTGTAATCAAACAATGGGGTAAAAAATAGCTGTTATTTCAGGAAATATTCATAGAAACTACAGCACTTTAATACATAGCCCAACATTTCAGGGCACCTCAGTTTCAGCAGATAAGATGGTTCTCTACACTTCAGAATTCATTCTGCTGCTGCTATCAGCACTTGAAGACAAATGAGCCAGTACCTGTTGCAGTACCATGTCCAAACCATAACACCCCCACCACCACGTTTCACAGATGGGGAGGGTACTTTGAATCTTGGACTGCACTCTTGCCAGTACTCTGAAACAATTTAATCTTCATCTCATAAGTCCACAATACCTTTTTTTCCAGAACTCTGTTTTAGCTATTTCTTTGCCACGCAACAGGATAGACAGACTTGCAGCGTAGCCTCTGTTGTTCTGTTTGTGAAGTCTTCCAAACAATTGATTTTGGTAAGCGTAACTTTTGCCCTATGTCTCTATCAGTTTGTTCTTATTTCTCAGCCTCATAATGGCTTTCTTGACTATCATGGGCATAACTCTGGCCCTGATGATGTCAAACACCGATAACAGACGCCAAAGGCAATATAAGCATAGAATCAAGATTGAATACTGAAAGCTTTTGGATTCCTACTCTAAAAGCAATTGACGACACACAACTAATCAGAAACACCTGTGAATCCATGTGTCCCAAACATTGTTGTGTCCTGAAATGGATGTCTATGTATGAAAATTGCTGTAATTTCTACAACCAAACTGCATAAAACCAAACCAAACTGCTGTATAGTTGAAATTTGGAAAAAGGCGGCCCAGCCTGAAAATCTAATTTTCTGCTGTGACATGCAGATGGAAGGGTCATAATTGTTATCCATGGATCCATGCCTTGTGTCAAAGGCTCAGGCTAACAGTGGAGTTGAAATGGTGTGGGGGATGTGTTCTTGGCATACATTAGGCCCCTTAATACAAATGAAGCATTGTTTAAAGTCCACTGCCTACCTGACTATCGCTGCTCACTATGCATGTCCCTTTATGGCCACAGTCTACCATCCTCTACTTCCATCAGGATAACACCAATGTCACAAAGCACACGTCATCTGTTTCCACCAACATGATGATGAGTTCATTGTACTCCCAAATATGCATGATGGTATCATGATGCCTGATGCTATCATGCCAACATGGACCAGAATTTCTAAGGAATATTTCCAGCACCTTGTTGAGTCCATGCCAGGAAAAAATTCAAGCTGTTCTGGGGGCAAAGGGAGGTCCTACCAGTGCTCAAAATGTATAATAAAGTGGACATTTAGTGTGTGAACAGCTGGCACCACTATTAGCCCTTCAATTTGTGGGTTGGGGCACCGGTCCATAGGATATATTGATATAAAGATATAAAGCCAGAACTCGCACAAAAGAAGATCCCTCATCCAAATTATTTGGTTTACTGTGCAGAGTGATAACTGCAATGCTTATGCATTCCAACTAGAGATGCTGGGGCAGGACCACAAACAAGCAGTTCATGCTCAAAACCCACCAATTTGTCTGAATTAAAGAAGTTCTGCAAAGAAGTATTGGGTGAAATTCCTCCACCGCAATGAGAAAGGTCATGAAATTATAGGAAGGGTTTGGTTGAAAGATGATATGATAAAATTATGATAATATAATATAGTCTAGTATCTAATACTTTGTCTAAAGATCTGAAAACCGTTCAGTGTGATGAATATGCAACAATAGAGGAAAGCAGGCAGGGTAAATACTTTTTCACAGCACTGTAGGTCTCGTAGAGGTTCAGAAAATACTGGCACTGAGAAACAAGTCTGTGCAGGAAACCACAAACCACCATGAGACCATGGTAAATGTTCACTTGTATGTGTTGTATGTAGACGCTAATCATATACAGTATGTAACATGTCAATTAGATTGAATATCAACAATGAGACACTGTATACCGTATGTGTACATATGTGCCCAGTGAATGGGCTGTCAGTGACAGCCTATTTTTATTGAACAATACAAATTACTTACAAACAGCTAACTGCTTGCACCTTTCCGCCTACATTTCATGGGCTGTCGGCATGGCCCTCACAGGAGGCCCACATGAAAGGACCTCTGCAGCAAGTGGAGACCATATCAAAAGCCCAGAGGCCAGAGCCCGGGCTTTAATGAGCACAGAGATCCCATTAGACTATCGCACTACAGCACAACCACATACACACATATGATGAATGTGCACAAGCGTGTATACATAAAAACACATACACAATCTCAGCAAAAAAATAACGATGTCCAGCACTCGGTTCAACTTGAATGCCTCCGGAATTCATGGTGTGCACTGATACATGCTTAAATAATGTATTTATTTCGTCTTGCCAATTTGGAGCTCATAAGAAACATATCTATATATCTGAACATACTTTCCGTACTTTGAAGCAGACCCTTGAAGAACTCAAGGCCAGGCTTGCCAAAGTGCTGGATGCATTTTACAGTGAAGACCACCTAAGATTCACATGTAGCACCTTCCTGGGTGGTACACAGCAGTAATTTTGTACCAGAACAGTCATCACACATCTGCTAAGTTGGAAGCTGGAAAGTTGTCTTAAGGTGATTAAACTGAGATATGGTGGGAAGGCCAGGTGACCAAGCTGAGAATTTTGCCAAGCCTCTTCTCTTTGCAGTAAAGTCATGGAATCTGTAATAACCCCAGAGCGGCACTGGACTCATATTAGGATTGTTCCCCAATCTGTTGTTAGTAACCGCATTCCATCTACCAGAAAACAATCTTATCAAATTTGACAAGACATCTTAAAGACCCATCCTTCAAATAGTGCTCTTTCATAATAAAGACCCCCAGATGATTCCAGTGCTGTATTACAACTCACTGAAAGTGTGGTTTAGATTTGAATCCCGGTATCACTTTAATGTAATGGTGCCACAAAATCATCTTTATTATTGAATGGAGTTTCCCTTAAGATGGCTTCATTTTGGGTTAATTTCAGGGGTTTAATGGTTTTAATATCAAATTGGAACATTTTTGTTTTATCCCATTTTTGTTAGATTTGTTTATAACCATGTCGTCTTCTTCAGGATTAACAGACTTTAAGGTGTTTTTTATAATGATAACCCCTTGTGCATCTCACAATATTTTTACTGTATATGCAGAATGTTAAACAAGCCAAGATTGGCTGAATTTGATTTACTTTGGAAGATCAATCACCATCACTCTTTCATCCCTCTTGCCAAAGCTTTGATTGGTGGCAATCCCATCATTATTTGCCAGGATAGAACAAACTGTCAGTTGTGAATGAACAATCACTGAAAGAATGGAGAGCCCTCAAACATCAGTCGTGCCATAAAAGAGTCTCAGTGAGTTTCTTTTACCATCATCATTTTTTTCAATTATATTGTGTGCTTAACCAGCTAAATAATGACAAAGTGTCACCCTCTCAGAATGCATGAAAACAAGTTTAAAGAGATATGAATTTGTATAAATCAAAGCTGTTACACTGTCAGTCAGCAGTAATGGCACCAAATTGGCATTGGTGACGCAATATCTAACTTCTAACAGTGTTGTACACATTGTTATTTAAAATTAACATTGTTATTGCTGTCATTCCTGATTTGACATTCATTAACTTTCATTTCTTGGTTATAACGTAGCATGTAAAGTGAAGTGCAGAATCTTACTAGCTTTGAAATTGTCTGCAGACTTTGATCCACACATTTAATAATGCTTTCATGCTCACAGACACAAGGACACACAAAGTGCTCCCACTGTGCTGATCAAACATGTACTGATAGTGAAACCACTCAAACTGTCAGTACCTGGCAATACATGGTAGCATCACAGAGAGTCAAGGACCAAGAGCCAATAGAAGAGAATGCTTGAAGACACTCAATATCTGTGGCTTCAGGTTTACCAATCTATAGTGGAAAACAATTTAGTTGCAGCACAGCTTGTCAGAAGTTGCAGCTGTATTCATTTGGTCTAGATGTATGATGTGAAAGCTGACACAAGCGCAATGAAATTGCTAAATTATTATTTTTTTAAATCTGTGTATATACACTCACTGAGCTCTTTGTTAGGTATTTATTAGACTTATTTTCATCGACCAAAAGCTGATGACTGGCTGCCCAGCTAAGTAATTTAATTTCAACATAAATATCGGGCCCTGAATAAAGAAAATTAAAAAAGGATTGTTTTGTGATATGTGATTTGTAAGTGGTTTGGATTAGGTGCCTTGAAAGAAAGCCACAGATTGAACTGTGCTGGTGCCCTAAAATGACTGCACACTTCCCTCTGTATATCTGACAAGTTTTAAACCGGCCCTGACCCATCTTATGTTGGGTGTTTGACTACCTACAGTGACTACAGACTAGAGATGTGCAATGCATTAATTATTCATTGTTTTTACAAAACAAAAACTATTCACCAGCCTTGGGGTTACCACAGGTCCTTGAAAACTTTTAAAAAGTGCTTGATTTTGAATTTTGAAAATGTGAAAAGTATTGTCAGATATGGACTTTTCACACCACTCTTGTATCAGTTCTCAAGGTTTATTGTTTTTCTAAGTTTTTTTTTTCTTTAGCATCCCAACTTTATTTAGTCAGAATAGTACACTTACATCATGAGTTCACAGTGAGCTTGTCTAATTACAGAGACTCAATTTATTAGTGAGCTGAATATTTTTCTTCCATAGGATTGATTCATCCACAACCTCCCAATATGCATTGCATTATTATGAGCATGATCAAAGGCACAGCTCAATACAGGAATAAATAAATAAATATACAGTATACTGTATACACTGTGTGTAAACCCTAAGACTGTAAACACTTAGGCTGCATCATAATACCACACGTTTGCTCTTTTCATTTTGGTGCAACTAGTTTCAGGTTCTGGAACCCAAATGCACACAACTACATACAAGCAGACATTTGACAATTAAAAGGTCCAGCAATTTAAAAGGCTAGTCTAAAAAGTGTGTTTCAGGCACTGTTTAAAGCAATCAGCAGACTACCTAGCAGGTAACCTACCCACAGCAGCTTGGCTAAGGCAAGAGAACAGTAGTCCAGTAAAAATGAAAGCATGAATGATATGCTCCAGATTCTTTGGGGACATGACTGATCTAATTTTAGCGATATTCCACATATGGAAAAAGCAGGATTATACCAGTTTATTAATTTGCACATCAAATTTCTTTTTAACAATCGAAAATAACACCAAGATTCCCAGAGGAAGTCTTGATATTAGGGGCTAAGGGACCCAAAGCTGGAGAAAATGTTGAGCAATCCAGTCTTTAACTGCAGCCGGTCTGGAGAAGGGCCAAATTAGTCAGATCATCAGGCTCTAGTGCACTGTGTTTCATATGCCTGCGACCACACTTTTTTATCTGCTGCAACTGTCACTCAGCGGTCCCTGGCCCCAAGATGCCAGCGCCACACTTGCGATTGGTAAGTGATGTAGGCTGACACCTCAGAATGATTTATTCTTCAATTGGCATTCACAACAGTATGTTTGAACGCACAGAAGGGTGGCGACATCCTCTGAATTGACAAGGCACAACATTTCCATTGATTTATTTAAATTCAGAAACCCCTGTATTTCACAGCTTAGGTGAATAACATTGACAAGGAAATAGTCTGAATAACACTGATCAAAAAGTACCCTCAAAAATATATATAATAATAATTTTACACAAACATGAGGCATAATTCAACATAATTCCATTTCAAAAATATTGCTGAAAATAATTATTTACTGCCTTCCATTTCTAATTAGCAATGCAAAGCATACTGTGGTAAGGAAAATCTGAGGTATTCACTGGAACAAATACCCTCTGTATGATTAATGAGCTGTCATCTTCAATTGTTCCAGAACCTTCATCTCTCTGACATTATACTACATCCCTTGAGTAGAGAACCACTCTGTTCGGGATGAGAGGTCATCTTGATATGTTAATTAAGGAAATGGACAATAGTCCGATCTTAAAACAGGACTTGAATATTAGGGAGACATGAGGATGTTAAAATGGTAACAGTGCCCCACTGGTTCATAGAGCTTTGGTTTTTACCCTTGTCAAGAATCTTTGCATTGTTGGCACCTTTGAAATTGTACTAAAGGAAACAAAAAATAGGAAGGTATGTCTGCTCAAGGTTATACAAGTGGCAATTGGAATACTTTTTGCTCTCTAAATTCATTAAATTCCTCCAGTCATTACGGTACATGTTGCAAAGGGGTTACCTAATCCCCAGAAGTCTGGTAAATTGGCCTTTCACACAGTTTCACTGTTACACGAAATAAGGGGCTATTCTCAACAGTGCTGTCAAAAACAAGGTATGGCAGAAAAAGACAGGGGAAAAACTGCTGTAGCAGAACGTATCGCAGACAACTAACTAGCTTATCAAGAAATGTTTCCATCAAATATACTTGAGGAGGTCATGCATATTTACAAAACATAATGCCTTCATTCTTATATTTTCTACAAAGTGGGAGTATTTTTCAATATGCTGCAGCCAGTTCCCATGAAACTCATTCCCTGTGTGACAGAGATATACAGTAGTATATTCCTTATATAGTCATACTACAGCTGTATACCCAGACAGAGCATTAGCTATTCTTTTTAAATCTTTAATGTAGCTCTTTTCTTATTTACTATATAACATGAGAAGTGTATGACTGGCCCTGGTTCATTCCTGACTTAAGGGGGATGTTGTGATCCACAGAAGTGGATGTGATGAGCATAAGTAACATGAATTTATTTTCATATTTTTGTGCAAAAGGCAACAAGAAACTGGTTCATAAAATGCATTATGTATGACAGGTTATGATGACTTTTAAGTGTGAAATAATTATTTTTAAGCACTTTGAATGGTGTGTATTTATTCAATAACTACTGAATTAACTCCATTGACTCTGTGCTTAGTGCACTCTGCAAGGCTCTTGAGCTACAAAAACTCTGAAGCTCTCATATGACTGGTGGTATCTGAATGCTTTTCACCTACAGGCTCAATGTTATATATAGGAATTATGCAATTGTAGAGTTTCTTATGGATGACAACTTGCTCTATTAGATTTTTACAGCAGTGCCCATAAGTAGCAGTATCAGTTTTACCCATGTAATCTGGTCACAAGAATACTAAGAATTAACCATGCAGAGCAAGGAGAAGTTTGGAAGTATCAAAATATAATTTATTAAACATTGATTTCATTACAGAATGTTTGAGAGCACAATAAAACTTCCCCACAGTTAACAAGGACTAACCCCAAACTTAAAACAATTATTGTACTCTTCTGAGTCAGAGCAAGGGGTTAAACACACCGTTGGTCAGAAACACCCCACACAAAGGATCATCAGGTGCAAACAAAGAACCAAGTTCAAATCTTCACACAATGTGGCACTGCAAACATTAGCCCTGCTCTTCCTCCCAACATACATATATCTGGCGCTGGGTTAGCCTGGCAAAGAATCGGGAAGGTTTTGACAAACAAAACAAACAAACAAATATACAAAGCTGCTAACCAGCGCCGCCACAGGCCAAAGTGCTAAGTCAACACAGGCTGATCAACTAATCAGCATTATCATGGGCGCTGGCTAGCAAAAAGGATTAAACACTCGGAAACAAAATCAAACAAAAGAAACATGAAAAAGAACACCAGAGGAACAGCGATTGCCACACACTTCCACTCTGCTGTTGTCATCTCAATGAAAAACATCCCCAGCAGTTAAAGCAGTTAAAACAGATAAAGACACCAATTACCAACATATTGTTTAAAAGGTTTACATGCACAGAATGAACAGAATAAATCCACATTGCCTGTGGTCGTTGCAAACAAATACATACCCCAGGAAACAGTACCCACTCATACCTCCATACCAGGAGAACAATCAGCAGCTTCCTTCCACTGGCTGCACACACACCTTGTGAGAAGCATAGGACAGGTGCTGAAAATCAGTGGCCTTCATTAAACTTTCCCTTCCCCCATCACATATAGGGAGGAACCAGTTTCAAACATGAGCCATCTAGTGTCTAGTTAGTGTAACTCCCTAACTCAGCACCCCACTGCCACACCCATATGTTCTGTCATCACTTATGAAGCAAAATAAAACAATCAGAATGGCTATTTACATGATTTTAGCCATTTCTGTAGTAGTATTGCATTTGCTTTTATGGTGCTATAAGTATAAAATGAAAGTAGTAAGTGGCTTGGTAGTCCAGCCTAGTTTTTCTTCATTAGCCTATCAGACTCCCTGATAGTTGCAGTACAAGCCCCTGTGTTAGTTTTTTCTTATGTCATGATTCTGTTGTGTTTTTATGTTACCATTTTTGAAGATGTGTGTGGTTGTAATACAGCACTTCACAAAATAATGTGCTACCCATGTGTATATGCATTTAAAATCTGGCTTTAGGATCAGGATTTAGCATGTTATGATGGCCTATGTAACTGCTATGGTGAACAATATTACTAGTTAAATCAGAAAAATTACCAGTGATCTGCCCTCGGTCCTTAAAGCCTACCTCACGTTATCCCTGAGTCTGCTCTTGGTTCTCTCTGCCCGGTTCCTGATAATTAATATCTTTAAAAAAATATATCTTTGACTCATGAGGGAGCGATAAAATCAAATGAAAATTGAAAATATTTCACTGTGCTGATAGCATGTGGTGTTTTTCACACCAAGCAAGTTGCCCATCAAGTTCCCGTCGGGCAATTAGACCCTGACTGTCTGTCCCTGCCTGCACTGAAGGTCAGCATGAAAGCATTTTTCAAATTTAACATCACACTATGAAACCTCAAACACATCAGAAACTGGGGAGCATGAAAACTCACATAGATCTTCTGATTCAAACCATGGTGTAGATCTATTATTCATTTGTTCAGTGGATCTGAAGTGCAAAATACATCAACAAACTTGCAACCCTTAAATCCAAAACTCAAACATACTATATAAAAACAAAACACATATGCAGTGAAGTGCAACAGTGGGAAGCACTGCCGCCTCACAGAAAGGAGGTCCTGGGTTTGAATCCCGGTCGACCGGGGCCTCTCTGTGCGGTGTTTGCATGTTCTCTCCGTGTTCGCATGGGTTTCCTCCGGGTACTCCGGTTTCCTCCCACAGTCCAAAGACATACAGGTTAGGCTGATTGGAGAGTCTACATTGCCCGTGGGTTTGAGTGTGTGACTGAATGGTGTATGTGCCCTGTGATGGACTGGCGACCTGTCCAGGGTGTATTCCTGCCTTTCGCTGGGATAGGCTCCAGCCCCCCTGTCACCCAGGGTCAGGATAAGCGGGTTAGGATAATGAATGAATTAATGAATGAATGAATGAATGAATGAAGTGCAACATATACTCTAAGTTCAACATTAAATATGAGTTGAACCCTTTTTTTCTAA
This sequence comes from Conger conger, assembly GCF_963514075.1. Classification (NCBI taxonomy): domain Eukaryota; kingdom Metazoa; phylum Chordata; class Actinopteri; order Anguilliformes; family Congridae; genus Conger; species Conger conger. The sequence goes on along the minus strand of NC_083761.1, from coordinate 63,691,974 downwards.
AGTTTATCTGTATTTATTGTTTAACCTCTCACTTGTATCAAAGTGATATTTTGTCAAAATCATAAAAAAAAAACCCACATGCACAAATAAAACCTTGAGCTATTACAGTGGTATTTTCCATCAGGCTTCAACACATTGTTTCAAGGCCAGTATGTTTGACCTGCATCATATACAGACAGGAACTAAGGAGGTATTGTTTTATTTTCTATATTAGTTGTAATGGTTTCAATAAGGGGTTAAAATTAATTTAAATGTATTTAGTCTACAATGCATGTACATATGTTATCATGTACAGATACTTTGATCATAAAATGTTTATATTTTGTCTTTGGTACTTATCCACAGTACAGAAGGAGAATATTTAGCTCATTTAGCCTGCTGAGGGTTGAGAGACTAAAAGGACACAGTGTTCCTCCTGCTGGGCATTTCACCTTTAGGTCACTTTGAGTACAATCTGACTGACTCCCTCACAACCAGCAAGGTGACCTGCTGCTGTTAAAAACACAATGAGCTCATTTGCATTACGATGAGTTTGATACAGAAGGACTTCTTCATTATCCATACCGCGGCTGCGATAAGATGAGGCTGGGAATTCTGCGGAAAGATTTAGATTTATATTGACAGCCGGGTTTTCCTGGAGACACATTAGGCCGCCCTCCCTGGAATGACAATGAGGCTGTGAATCAGGCGCAGCTGCTGCTGAAAGGCTGAGACACAGAGCCCACCCACCCCCACCTGTTCCACCTGGACAGCCAGCTCTAGCCACCACAATAAACTCACCTGCACCTGTTCCACCTGGACAGCCAGCTCTAACCACGACAGCAAGCTCACCTCCACCTGTTCCACCTGGACAGCCAGCTCTAACCACCACAGGGAGCTCACCCCCATATTTAAACTATTGCGCAAGGAGAAATCATATGAATGCTAAATCAATCAAAATATGCTTCACAAGGATTAGAGAAAAACAGAGCAAACTCAACAAACAAGGGAGGAGCAGGTGAGGCTCAAATTTTATAACCTGCTACATCATTTCAGGATTTTCAGATTTTATGTTATCAAAAAGGACCAATACAGGCTTTCCCACAAGTGTAACTTTTCTTCTGTGGCTCACAAGTGTGACATACCGATATTTGGTCTGATTTAGCAGATTTGTCCAAGTCTACAGTATATAATCCAGACCGCTCAACAAGTGAATGAAGTTGACATGGTATAATACACACACACACAATGATTTTTGTGCATGTTGGGAACATTAATCATCCATTAGCAGTGTACATTGCCTGATGAAAAACATAAACATTACATTTCGTTAATATCCTTGATTGAAAAAGGAATATCATATTCTTTCCTTCCTTATACTGTTGTTCTCCATAAATGTCATGCTTCACTCCAGTCCAGTCTCACACAACCAATAGGGTTCAGGGAAGCTCAAGTGCTGCTAGCTGACGGATTTGGGCAGCCAAGCAAATATATGCAGAGTGGCAATGCGCAGGATATGAAGGCTTAAGTGGGGGAGGGGGAAAGGTCCTGTCTCTTTGTTTGTCCGTCTTTGCAAATCCACTATACACACCTCTGCTGAGCAGAGATATGCTGAAGCATATTGCCACTGCCTGATCAGCAGGCAGCTTGGTTAGCAGAGAGACTCGCACTGCTTCCCAAGGTCATTTTCACTGGTTCCAGTTCTGTGCAAAGCATGTCTGAGGTACCCAGCTGATATCCTGCAAACCCCTACTTCCTGTTCATCATTCCAGCAAAGAAAGTTCAGACTTAATATCTAGTATATCCAAAACATGAAGTACTATAGTATTTAAATGATAATACTCACTACTACTGTATTATTTCACAAAAGTACCTCTTAATACAGCCTAGTATCCAGAAGGAATGTTTATGATAACATTAGAAAGAGTGATGTAGTGTTACTAATTTTATCAGCCAATAGCCAGACTGTTTAGTCATAGAACAGAAATTGTTCCTTGTTCATTCTTGTACATTCATTTTTTCCACTTCCTCTATTACAATAAAATGCTCTTTCTTGCAGTATGCACCCCAGGCATATAACAGAATGTCCCTGTTCCTTCACAAGAAAAAAAAAAAGGTTTCAATATCTGGGTCATGTTTCCAGACCCTTGGAGATGTCAAGTACAGTCAGGGCAAATTCATTACTCAGCACTCCGATCATTAATGAACAGCAATTTCACTCATCCGCCTTTTCTAATTAATTGTACTGCATACATATCAAAGTGAAATAACAAGAAAACGCCTAAATAACTCCAGTGACTGAATCCCTCCCTTGTGTTGTGCATGCAAAAACTAATTAAGAAGTGAGGTGTGGTCTCTGTCCCTGCGCAAGCCTGCTCTGGAGTTCCCTCAGTACAGCTGGAAGGCTAAGAGCGCTAAATTAAAGGTCTCGGACAATATCTCTGTCTCGGCGCACAGCGAGCGCCCATGGGATTCTATTCAATTTCAGTGATCGAGTGTGCCCACCAGAAGCAATACTGCTACCTGGCAGATAGGAAAATGTGATGGACTGCATTCCTATCAGGCCTATGGGCCAGTGGAGACCGTTTCTCGTGTTGACCCGGTCAAACAGTTTTATATCTGCCCAGACACGCCTGTGAAATGGCAGGATTCTGAGCAGATAACACAAGCCTCAGGCAAAAGATTTTTTGTTACTGATGTCAGTGTCAGATGTTGATGTCTGGTTCTGCTGGGTATTTAATCACAGCTCCCTGCGGTTTGGTCCTCACCCACAAAAGGGCAGTTTCACAGATACGCTCTTCCAATCCGCTGAACAGCGCTTCCAGCGTCCTGATACGAGCTCACAGTGAATAATGATGGGTAGGGTGCCGGTGCAGCCCTTCATGATATTACATAAACATCTGTCCTTCACAGGCCTGGCTTTAAGTACTAAGGCTGCCTGTTCGACCAGGGGCCTTAATCCTCTCTGTGATCTGTTATTCTGTGCCACTGGGATATTCTGTTCTAATGTCAGTGGTGCCAATTGAACTCAACCAACCAAGTCACCCCCAGGGTAGGCACATTTCTGGCCTATCCAAACTGCAGCCAGATCCAATGCTGTACGTGCATCTCTCTCCTCTCTCACCTGAAATTTATCTCCCAAATCAGTGTTCCTGTTAGAGCAGCATCCCTTTAATCATGTGCCCTTGCTGCTTAATCACATCAAAACATCAATATAGTACTCTAATTATATCAAATCATTGCTCGCATCCTCTATCTGGAAAAAAAAAATCTATTAATTTGACATTTCCAGGGCTTAATAAATTAGCTAACATTTCATTACACTGCCAGCTTAATCCAACACTCTGCCCACAGTGCCATCATTGCCTGGGTTCTTTAACTGGTCCTTAGATTTTCTCAGTCAATCTTCAGATGTCTACTTTGCCCACTGGCCTCACACAATTGCCATGGAGTGATTCTTTCCCTGATGTGTTTAGCAGAAGCCCTGTTCCAGGGTGACTTACATAGCCTATGCATTACCCACTTATTCAGCCTGATATTCATTCAGGTTGAGTACCTTGCTCAAGGGCATAATGGCAGTGTCCCAGCTGAGCTATGAAGTCACCTTCAGGTCAAATGTTTTACCCTGGCCCACTTCCTTTTATTGCTGCCTACACAGAATACAATAAATCATTAAAGACTACCGACCACACAACTGCCAGGATTTAACAGCCACCAATATCATCAAAGATCTTTTAAGGTATGAAAGGCATGTTATAATGCATAAATATAAATATGGTGTGAATGATGGGAGAGAAAAAAGTGATGCAACGGAAGTTAATATTTCAGTGCGACTGATTGTACAATTACTAAACAAACAACAGTTGTTTGATTGACTTTAATTGAAACACATCTATCTCAGATCATTGAAAATCGTGTCAGAGCATTAAGGGAGCAATATGGTGGTTGAATGTTACACTTGCCAGTTGTCATTAGGCAACAATAAAACAAATGTGCATATTTGATTTATTATTCAGTCATTTAAATGTATTTTAAAACTTATTTTTGCCATTAAAGAGCTATAAAGGTTAACCCAAACTGTCTGGGCATGGTAATGAGATCTGTTAGCTGTTAGATGTGCCCCAACTTTCCACTCATTGTTGTTTGTTACCAAATCTACCTTCATGATACACGCTCATCTTGGGAGACTGAATTTTCACAAGCTAGCTAACTTAGTATATCAATAGCTTACGTAAGAATCTTGACTTATCCAATAATAATTTTGGCTAGCTAGCTAGCCAAGTTAACATAAAAGCACAACTATAACGTGCTCATGAAAGAAAACTAGCTAGCGAACGCTATCGATAACGTCACCTTATGAAAGCAAACAAGCTAGCTAGCTAGATGAATATAACCATAAATACTCTAATAGACTTAAAAGGAAGTCTAATTTAAATGAACCTAAGTTAGTGAAATACCGTAAATCCTCAAATTGTGGCCTTTTATTTACTTAGGCTGCACAAAGCACAGGCCTTTATTTGGGGCAGGCTTGTATTCAAGGCAGGCCTTTATTTCTTATTAGGCTTCTGTTGTTGAATTTTATTTTCAGAAATAAAGTAAAAGGCTACACTTAAAGTGGGCCAACACTGTTCAACACTTCCTGTAACCGTTCAGAAACGCAACTTGAGTAGCTAAACCATTAATTAACAGATGCGTCTTCATAAAATAACAACTTGCCAGACACGCCTTCATGAACAATAACAAATTAGCATAGATAGCAGCACGTTAAGGATCTTTTTTTCCTAAAGTGCGTTTTATTGTGAGACATGCGTTTCGTTTGAAGCAGCATACCGGTAGGCTATCAAAAGATTTTCGCTTTAGTTTGGGATTTAATTTACTTTTGGACTGTTTGATTCTATTGCTAAATGTTGGGACTGATGGGCACTGAAATCTGGGAGGTATTTGATGGTTCCCTGTTAAGTTCTATGTAGCTGAAAGAGTGTCGGGATTTCCACCCGTCTGTTTATTGCGAGTCAAGGCAGCCGCTTTCATTCATTCATTGAACGTGCACTATGCTGTAAATACATGGAAACCTAGTAGCCAAGTAGCCTAAATTGAGCGGTGCAAACTGTGGTTCACGAGTCATAGGGTAGGAATAAGGGTAGGGAGTGGTTATCCTCGTGTGACGCATACGAGGAGAACATTCTCAACTGGTTGAAAATAGGACGATACATTTAAATTTAAATACTTCTCCAAAACTAAAGAACACTAGCTTCACTAGCTTTAATATGTCTCATTAATTATTTGTGTTGCCATGTTGAGGAACAGGCGCTGCCATCATATACCTTGTTTTCCCTAAACATTTTATGAAATTCCACAGAATATTTAGTTAGCTATGCAAGAGGATTCATACATTTTCAACTTAAATGTATTTTATTATCTCATTTAAAATTGTGAAAAGAACAGGGAAAATTAATAAGTACATGTTATGTGTGTGTGCATTGTATTAATCTTTTACATTTCGTAATTAGAACATTCCTAGAAACAATCATAAAGCACTTAGAAACCGAGTGCTTTACGGTTGCTGTACATGCAGAACTTTTAAAGAGCTCTTGAATAAGGATACATTGTACAGTAAACTACTGGCAACTGGTTTGTCATAACTTTGCCATACTGTGTAAATAGCAGTAACACTATGTTCAGCATACAGTAGCAGTCTGCATATCTACCAAATGGTAAATGAATTATCATGCTTCACCAGAAATAATACAATTATTTAAATTTAAGCTGTTTACCATGTCGTACCAGGAGGATCTCACCATTGAGAACAGTCAGTTGAGGTGGTCCGGGCTCCTGATAAGGATGCCCCCTGGGTGACTCTTTTTGGAGGTGTTCCAGGCACGTCCACCTGGGAGGAGACCCGGGGCACACCTATGACACACTGACAGTATTATATATCCTGGCTGGCTGGGGATTGCATTGGGATCCCCTGGCATGAATTGGAGGAAGTCGCTGGGGAGAGGGATGTCTGGGCTGCTCTGCTTGCCCTCTTGCCACCCAAATCCAGACCTGGGTTAAACCGCTAGAGAATGGATGGATGGAGAATGTCATACCTTCACAATGTTACAGACTTTTACCTTAAAATTCATGGACATTGTTTACAATGAACAAATCCATTTTGTCAACATATGGTGTGAATGATGGGAGAGAAAAAAGTGATGCAACCGAAGTTAATATTTCAGTGCGACTGATTGTACAATTACTAAACAAACAACAGTTGTTGTTTGATTGACTTTAATTGAAACACATCTATCTCAGATCATTGAAAATCGTGTCAGAGCATTAAGGGAGCAATATGGTGGTTGAATGTTACACTTGCCAGTTGTCATTAGGCAACAATAAAACAAATGTGCATATTTGATTTATTATTCAGTCATTTAAATGTATTTTAAAACTTATTTTTGCCATTAAAGAGCTATAAAGGTTAACCCAAACTGTCTGGGCATGGTAATGAGATCTGTTAGCTGTTAGATGTGCCCCAACTTTCCACTCATTGTTGTTTGTTACCAAATCTACCTTCATGATACACGCTCATCTTGGGAGACTGAATTTTCACAAGCTAGCTAACTTAGTATATCAATAGCTTACGTAAGAATCTTGACTTATCCAATAATAATTTTGGCTAGCTAGCTAGCCAAGTTAACATAAAAGCACAACTATAACGTGCTCATGAAAGAAAACTAGCTAGCGAACGCTATCGATAACGTCACCTTATGAAAGCAAACAAGCTAGCTAGCTAGATGAATATAACCATAAATACTCTAATAGACTTAAAAGGAAGTCTAATTTAAATGAACCTAAGTTAGTGAAATACCGTAAATCCTCAAATTGTGGCCGGGGTCTTTTATTTACTTAGGCTGCACAAAGCACAGGCCTTTATTTGGGGCAGGCTTGTATTCAAGGCAGGCCTTTATTTCTTATTAGGCTTCTGTTGTTGAATTTTATTTTTAGAAATAAAGTAAAAGGCTACACTTAAAGTGGGCCAACACTGTTCAACACTTCCTGTAACCGTTCAGAAACGCAACTTGAGTAGCTAAACCATTAATTAACAGATGCGTCTTCATAAAATAACAACTTGCCAGACACGCCTTCATGAACAATAACAAATTAGCATAGATAGCAGCACATTAAGGATCTTTTTTTCCTAAAGTGCGTTTTATTGTGAGACATGCGTTTCGTTTGAAGCAGCATACCTGTAGGCTATCAAAAGATTTTCGCTTTAGTTTGGGATTTAACTTACTTTTGGACTGTTTGATTCTATTGCTAAATGTTGGGACTGATGGGCACTGAAATCTGGGAGGTATTTGATGGTTCACTGTTAAGTTCTATGTAGCTGAAAGAGTGTCGGGATTTCCACCCGTCTGTTTATTGCGAGTCAAGGCAGCCGCTTTCATTCATTCATTGAACGTGCACTATGCTGTAAATACATGGAAACCTAGTAGCCAAGTAGCCTAAATTGAGCGGTGCAAACTGTGGTTCACGAGTCATAGGGTAGGAATAAGGGTAGGGAGTGGTTATCCTCGTGTGACGCATACGAGGAGAACATTCTCAACTGGTTGAAAATAGGACGATACATTTAAATTTAAATACTTCTCCAAAACTAAAGAACACTAGCTTCACTAGCTTTAATATGTCTCATTAATTATTTGTGTTGCCATGTTGAGGAACAGGCGCTGCCATCATATACCTTGTTTTCCCTAAACATTTTATGAAATTCCACAAAAAATTTAGTTAGCTATGCAAGAGGATTCATACATTTTCAACTTAAATGTATTTTATTATCTCATTTAAAATTGTGAAACGAACAGGGAAAATTAATAAGTACATGTTATGTGTGTGTGCATTGTATTAATCTTTTACATTTCGTAATTAGAACATTTTATGAATTTTAATCTGAGCAGCCAAATTATTCCTACGTCTACTATGCTTGCAAAGGGGTTTCACTATATAAGCTTTTCAGGTCCTGTCACCACACACTTTCAAGAAATATATAGTTGCCATCATCTCTTGAATTGCGAATAAACTTATAAATCATGCATGTTCCATTTGCTGGCAAATAAATAAATGAATACATTTAGTGCTTATTGAGGGAAAATATTCCTTTCTGAAATTGTGTCTCTGATATAGGTGGTTTATATCTGAGATTAACTCTCATTGAATCAATAATGGATAACTTCTCCCACCCCTTTGAAAATATGATACTGTACAGCTTCCTTGCTGGTTACATATTGTGAAAACACATTACTAGCTATTCACCAGTGAGCCCCACAAACAACACGTGAACTCTGTTTGCTATAAATAGGGCATAGAAGTTATAGCCTTGGCTTTGTTCCTATGTCAGGCCACTCTTTACATTACCTTTAGCCTACATGTACTGTATGGCTTATTCAAAGATTTGATGCATGGCACACTTTGAGGCTTGTGAGTTGGTTCAGACTGACCTCCTTCTGGCTCTGTGCAAGGACAGGGAAAATGTATTGCTGCCATTCCAAGCTCCTTATATGCTAAACTCAAATTTAGTGAACACACTTTTCATTAAGGATTATTTGATATTCATCAACATACACATGTGAATATGGAAAAAATCTCTTGTCTGTGTTTGAAAAATCATGTGTTTTAGGAAAAACTATGTAACTCATCTCAATCTTAATGGTCAAGAGAATCACTGTAAATTGAACCTAGGTAAAAGTTTGTATACAGACAAATGTGCATCTGTATGTAAAATGTAAAATCTATAATGTATTTTATTAGTCTGCTATTCTACACTGATTTCAGGTTAGGCATTATATGATGGAGTGAACCTGGTCCAACATTACAGGGTGAAAATTAAATGTAATGTTTTTATTTGGTTATTGTTACAAGCTGGTCTTGGTCAGACCGTAGCAGGACAAATGACAGGGAAATGGAATGTATAATGGGGGAATACAATTGAAATCTGCCGAACCCTAACTAACTAAACCTGGCTAGTCTTTAAAGGCTTACTGGGTACACAGCGGCCTTGATCGCTGATCTCCGGAATACTTAATGTGCATGCCGAGACGAAGATTCAGAATAGCACAGCCCCAACAGCAAAACAAAAGTCGAAGTCGAGGTGAACGAACCAGGGTCACACACAAGAAATACACTGGAGCAAACAAACCAAAGGCTCAGGCAAGAATCAGAGTCGAATAGGACGAGGCTTTGGTCAAGCACAAAATCCAATTATCAAACAAAAGGGAGTAGGCAAGAATCAAAAGTCAAACAAAATACGGTCAAACATGCAAAGTCAACAAAGTCATCACAATTCCACAATTCACAAGCAAAGGTTCCTCCACTGGTTAATGCAAACAGAAGAACCGGGAGCTGGAAATGGCCAATCTGGGGCAAACCAGAAGTAATCAATGGTAGTCATGCAAGCAGTAAATACTCAAAAGTAAACACCAAAGCACTGTATACAACAGGGGGTAGAGGTTGTTATACATTTTTAATTAAAATGTTTATTAATATAATCTGCTATCAACTTTTAATTGCATTATGTAACTATGTATAGACCTTTGTATTCATTTAAGATGAACAATGAAATAATTTTTTTTTTCCTAGAAAATAAATTATTTTCATTTCAAGGGTCTTTTGTCATAATATTGAATATTAAATCCATCAATCACCAAAATGTATATTTTATAGTAAGTACAGTAACTGCTTTTCAGTAATGCATTTGTAAATACCATTACAAGACTATCATTGTTCAGTGACATTGCAAGAAATATAATTTCCATTCCTGGACTCCATAGCCCAACATTCCTTTTGTGATATTATATATCAGGATCAAAAACCTTCGGACACATTTATGAAAAGCAATTTTGCAGATTTACTGCCTCACTGCCTTGCTCATTCAAAATCTACATTTGTGTGCTCCTTTGCAAACAGTTGTCAATTGTAATGTTTTACACATTTAATTTATATTACAGAGCTAAACCAAATCCTATAAATGGTGAGGTTATTGTGTGAGGGAGGGATTACTCAAGTATTTCAGAGGGAAATCCTTATCAGTTCAGTAACAAGGAGGTCATAAAAATGACCTTGATGTTAGTGTCTAGGAAGACAGATGGGGCATTACACATTAATTCTGATTCCAGTCCATTGAAAAGCCACATCACCTCCACAGGACTCTACACAAGTTTGAGGGTTAATGTGATGACTGCTTTTTTTGGTTGCATTCCCTGCATCTGCCAGAATAGACCAACCTTGATGGTGACTTCTGCTCCTGCTTTTTCAAAGTACAGAACACAAATAGAATAGTGTATTCTTGGCTGTTATTATGAAATTCAGTCACCGTGCTTACCTTTCTGGTCTGACTATCCTCATTTTGATGCGTGAGGATCTTTCATAATGGTGAGAAATGATCATATGAATCGGATTCTTGAATTATCATTACATTACAATGTGATTAAAATAGAATATTGAATAAATTAAATTCACAAGTACTACTTTTATTATAACCATAAAACATGCAGATTTATAATAAAGGCATGATTCACTAGGTAGCCGATTAGTTTTTGCCTATATACAGTGAGCTCCATAAGTATTGGGACAAAAACATATTTTATTGTGATTTAGCGCTACTCGATTTTAGATTTGTAACCAAACAATTCAAATGCTGAAAGCAGCTATGTAATCTGGATGGCCTGAGGAAGCAATTGAACCTGAACAATCAGGTCTAATTAATCTAAAGCAATTTGTACCAAATATTATGGCACGCTGAAATGGTATAAAATGCGCTGTAATTCTACAGGGTGAAACCAAAATGTATAAAAATATTATTTAATAAAAGCTGGAAATCTGCACTTTAACCACATGTGATTTGTTTCATTAAGGATCTTGATAAGTAGGGAGCTCACTGTATATATTTCACATAATTGTTTCACATATTTGGCCCAGTTCAAAATCCACGAGGAATGAAATCATATCCCATTCTCCCACTGATGCCAGTTCAGTGCAGCCACTGTGGTCCCAGCAGGAAGTCAACCCTGTTCAAGCGCATGGCGCAGTTTAACAAGAGACGTGATTACTCCACTGAGCCCAGGGCCCTGGCAGGAGGAATCAGTGCTAATCTGGGGGAGAGGAGGAGGAACAAATTGAATCGAATCTTCTGTTTTATGTAGGTTTTGGGTGAAACTCTGTGCAAGGATATATTGCACACATTTTAATTAGTTTTGTTTTATGAGTCTATGTTGGTAATTGAAAGCATGTGATCCTTTCAAAGATAATTATTTAATTGAAATTTCTAGATGTGATTTAGCTCAAATAACAAAAAAATATTTGTGTAATCGTCTAAATATGGGGTTCTAATATGGTTATTCCTAATCCATCATTTCCTTACCCATGATTTGTCACAATCCCTTAACAATCCCTTAATTCCATTGATTAACAACTGTACAGTATTATCTTTTATATACAATATCTGGATTTAATTAACATCCCTGCTGAAAATTCCAGCTGATGCTATCCTTAGCTGGTCAAGCTGATTTTAGCTGTGTTTTAGACACTTTTAGCTGGTCAACCAGCTGTTTACCATCTGACCGGCATATATTGTTAACTAGTCCACCAGTTGACCACCAGCTTACTCTACTAGCTTAACCAGCTTCAACCAACAATGACCAGTGTTGAAAGCTTAAGCCATCAGAAAAACAATGTGTCCCTACATGATTCACAGACAAAAGCATCGGTGTCTGTTTCTCATTTCTCCCTTTCAATTCTCGCTTTTTGAATTATCTTTGGTAACCTTGGTAACTGTCCATTGCCATAATCCTGTGCCTAAGAAATATAGCTAGAATATGGTAGTTATTATAACAGGGTAGAGGATGGCTGCTTGCAATTATTCATTTGGTGCAATTAATTTGTCCATGTATGGAATGTTGTCAGGGGAGTATTTTCTTACAGCCGTATTAGGGTTAGGCTTAGGTGTCATAGATCAGGTAGTCATCTGGACTATGAGAGTGGGTTAGAATAGGAGATGCTGTGTACCTGATCTCTGATGAAGTTGGTTTATGGGTATACAGTCTGTGAGCTACAGTATTAAGGTGGCCAATTAAATTAGACTAATATGAATAGACTCTTATTAACATTTTAATCTCTCTGTCCAATTTACCAAAACTCTTCAGTTTAATTACCTTTTTCCAAATATGCGTGCTAATGAGAAAATGCACCTTGAAATGTATTAATTCTCGATATCAAAGACAATAACTGCTCTGTGCTCTGCTGCAGAATGTGAAAATGGAGGTGCACATGCTGGGGTATGCTCACATAATTAATGTCAGATAATGTTTCATGACATTAAGGTCATCAGTTGCCATCATTTGCTAATTTTCTCACATGTACTGCAGTCCACCACCATCAAGAGGTCAACAGATTTTTTGACAAGCCACATTATCCTGATTACACCATAAGAATAACCTATGTTGATAAAGCAAAGCAATTACCATTAGTTACTGTAAGCACAGATAATGAGGGGCACAATGCTACAAGTGACACTCCCATGTCGACCAAAGGCGAGCATTGCTGGGCTGAATGGTTTTTTCTCGCCAGGTATATTATGTTATGTTATGTCAAATTCACTGAGATTGTAGAGCATCACAGATAAGCAGCAGTATTTTGAAATCTGTGTGGAGTGCTACTCTATTTGAAACAGTGTCAAACACATAAATAATGTTTTTTATATGACATTTAAACAGAAATAGATAAATAATTATCTTAGCGATAATAAAGACAGAGGTTTATTGAAAAAAATACCACATTAAATAAATGTGCTGAATATCATGTACATGTTTGAAATGAAAATTCAAGGTTGTAAAGATCCTGATTAAACTTGTTCATGGTAAGTTAGTTAATAGATTATTTCATCATTAATTGACAGTGCTTGGCAAACAGATAAGTTTGCCTTTTGAGTAAGAGTTGTTATTATTTCAGAGTACAGTATTATATACATATACATGTATGCTGGGATAGGCTCCAGCCCCCCTGCGACCCTGATCAGGATAAGCGGGTTCAGATAATGGATGGATGTTGCTGCAGCCTATCCACTCAGAGGTTTGGCACATTGTGTGTTCAGAGATGCTCTTCTGCATGCCACTGTTGTAATGTGTGGTTATTTGCATTACTGTCACCTTCCTGTCAGGTTTGACCAGTCTGGCCATTCTCCTTGGATCTCTCTCATTAACAAGGCATTTCTGCCCGCAGAACTGCTTCTCACAGGATGTTTTTTGTTTTTCGCACCATTCATTGCAAGCTCTAGAGACCGTTGTACGTGAAAATAACTGGAGATCAGCAGTTTCTGAGATATTCAAACCACCCTGTCTGGCACCAGCAATCATTCCACAGTCATAATCAGTCACTGAGATCACTGAGATCAAATTGTTTTCCCTATTCTGATGGTTGATGTGGACATTAACTGAAGCGCCTGATCCATATCTGCATGATTTTATGCATTGCACTGCTGCTACACAATTAGCTGATTAGATAGTCGCATGAATAAGGTGTTCCCAATAAAGTTCTCAGTGAGTGTAAAGGCCCGGACACACCAAACCGACGGTCGCCCTGCCGGCCGAGTCTTTCTCGGTGTGTCCCGCACGCCGACACTCTGTTGGCGTGTTTTGGAGGGCTCCGACGCCGATTCAACATGTTGAATCGGCGTCGGAGCCCCCGGAGCCGTCGATGAGAGAGAGCTCTCTGATTGGCTGTCCAGCTAGCAAATCAGTGCACGAGAAGAGAAACGGAAGCGACGAAAGCAAGCAAACGAGGAAGTCAAGAGGACACAGACAAGTTACTATCACTACCAGACATAATTTTTCGATTAGTATTACTAAATAGCGAGAGAACTAGGAAATTGCTGCAAACTGTTTGTTGTGAGCGAGACAATGGCTGCTTCTAGGTCCAACGCAATGCAAACGCATGTCTTCCGGTTTCCAACTCTCCTGGTGTGGAGAGTTATTACCTCTCACGCAGGCGCAGAACGTACGTGCAACTCGGCCGTCGGCGGACCGTCGTTGCGGTGTGTTCGGCACAGCCAACATTAACGACGCGTATCGACGCGAGGCGATCTTTGTCGGCGCTCTGCGGCCGACCGTCGGTTTGGTGTGTCCGGGCCTTAAGTCAGACCCCAAATGTTACTGTGCAAAATACGCAAACCCAAAAAACAAATGTCTGGTAGATAGGTGATTCAAAGGACATCACATCACAAGACTGAGTGATTCATCTTCATTTTGCAAGTCCTGCAGCCCACCGCGATGGCTCCTTTATGAACTGCCCATACCATGTGGCCAGAGTTACCAGAATCAAATCATCTCTTTGAAGTCACACTTAGCTTTCCTGAGTTTGTTTGAACTCATATTATTTTAGCACATTCAAAGGAACATTGATATATGATATTCATGTGTGTAAATCCCCATTTATTTTGATTCTGTAACGCAACCCCCATTTTTTCAGACTGTACCAGGTTACCCAGGGATTCTCTGATTCCAGAGGGAAGTCATGTGTTGAGCTTGCAAGCATTTATTCTAGGCTGTAGTTATTTCTGTTGCATTGTGATATTTTCTATCCCAGTTTGACAATGATGATGGTGATGGTGATGGTGATGATGATGATGATGGCCATTGCCATGTTGCAAGGCCTACAATAAATATTGAGGCCGAACGTAGAAATTGATATGTGCAAGGGATCTGTGCTTGATTTTTCTTGTACACTGTGAAGGCAGGAAAACTAGAGGATTACAATAGTGTGTGTGTGTGTGTGTGTGTGTGTGTGTGTGTGTGGGCGTCCAGTGATTTTCTCACATATTACAAGATAAGACCAGTAAATTAAAGAGGATCATTACTAAATTCTCCATGTAGGTCAACCGTCAGCCCCTGTTACTGTTACTCTACTTTCATTCTACAATACCTTAATCTATTCATCCCCTACATTCTCCTTTCTCATTTTTTATACCAGAGGTTACTGAATATATTATGAATCCAAAATGATGGGGGAAATGGGGTTTTCAGAATTGCCTTTCAAAATCATATATATATATTTTCCAAGCTTAAAGCTGTGAATAGGTCACTTCAAACCTCCATTGTATGGTATACAGTACATGAAGCATAGCTTATCTACATTAAGTGCATTTATTTAAAAGTATAATGCAATTTTTCTCCACGGTCCCACATGCAATGTATAAAATAATGTGAATGGTGTTAGTAAATGTGCTGACTGCACACAACCCAGTTCACTTATTTATTGGTGCACATTGGACATTTATACTAGTGCGCTATATTAAACCAATCAATCTATCCAGATATACTGTGATTTTACAATGCAGGGAAATTACTTCCCAGGGAAGAGTAGATGGGGGCAAGAGCTGATCAGATAGTTTCACAATGTGCATATATGTGCATAAGAATGCATTTTAGGTCCTTGAAATGAGTAAATATAAATTCCTCCATGTTACAAAAGGTTTGAATTAAGATATTTGCCATTCAGTGCCTGCCAAATAGATGTGAGGGTAAAATGGATTTCTCAAAGCAAAATTGGCAAAGAACTTTCACTGGACATGGACTTTAATAGAGCCAAGTAGATTGGTTGGCACTTCTACTCTAAATGGCTATTTTACTAAATCAGTTGAGTCATCTCAACTGGCAAAAGTAATTAAAACAAAATAGTAAAAAAAACAAGTTTAAATCAAAAGTGAATACCTCAACCGATTATGTTTTCCTACACAAATGGTTCCAAGTATTTTGTCCTTATCACAACACTATTGCTACATATTTGATCCACATGCCTAAGTCACAAACTGTGACACTATACTGCATTCTCTTGTGGGGATATGAATGTCACATACACTAGACCTATGTGAAGATTGCATGGCTCGCTTTATTATGTGAACTAAGGGGACATCTGCATTAGACCACTCAAAGCTTCTCAATACTTCCAGACACATAACATGTCTTATTCAAGCAGACAGGCGTATGCTCTTTGAGGTACAATTTCACTGCTTTTGATCGCATTGCCTTGGACTAATTAAGTAAGAAGTGAGCTGGTTCTCCACTACCCAAAGCACATTATTTTATAATATTCTGAAAACAATAAGGAATTTTGCGTAATACTGACAATAGAAAAGTTAGGAAGATGATAAGGGGATGCTAAGGGGACTTGTTGAGTACAAAAGGGAGTAAACTTGGCCTATAAACATTCAGCTGAAACAGGGCTTACACAAGGTATAGTGTGTAAGAGAGAATGAATTAAAGGGTGAACAGTATAACAACAGTAATATTTTGAAAAGACAGGATGGTCTTTCACCATTCGTCTTAATTATAGAACACCCATTTTTTCTGAGGGAGTAAGAAATAGTGAAAAGAAGATAAACAGAGGATTGCCTCATTAGCTTGTGTTACTCTGGGGATGCATATGAAGAACCGCAGCTAGAAAATTACAGGAACCCAGAATACATCTGCAAGCTTCATATGAATTTCAGGCACATGTCTGCTGTAAAATGGCACTACATCAAAAGCAATTACCATCAGATCATCTGATACATTTAATTAATGAAAGGGTTGGATTTAACTCTTCCTTATCTTATCGGTTGAGGCAGTCTGAAGGTCATGAAAATATATGAAAATCCCTTTAACATAGCTGTATAGATGACCTATAGATGACCAAGTATGACCAAACTCAAGTATGTTCACACATACAGTCCTGCGCAGAAGTCTTAGGCACCCTAGACTTTATTTTATAAGTTTATTTTGTGTGTGTGTGTGTGTGTGTGTGTGTGTGTGTGTGTGTGTGTGTGTTATTATAAAATAACACATTTGAGATTTCCAGATATTAATTTTCCAAAAGATTACATTTTACAGAGAACTTTTTGTATTTAATTTTTAAAAAGTAACATAGTACAGTAAGCAATTGACTACTTTTTACATAAAAACTTGATCAAGGCTGTCTGAGATAAGAAGCAAGGAGCCAACCAAAGTCTGCAGAAGAACTGTGGCAAGTTCTCCAACATGCTTGGAACAACCTCCCTGCTGATTGTCTTAGAACTGCAGGACAGCTATCTCAGAGAAGTGATGCAGTTTTAACGCCACAAAAAATATTGATTTGATTAAAAAAATAGTTTTTAACTATTCTGCCAAATTACTTAAATGTAATGTAAAATGTATAGTATGTTTATTTAGCACCTTTCATTGAATTATTTTTGAAAGAATCTTATCGGTACAGAATGTTATACAGGTGCCTAAGACTTTTGCACAGTACTGTATGTAAAAATATATTGGCATATAAGTAAGTAAAACAATGAAAATAACACAATGTGCAATGTGTGCTGCTGTGTGCTTGACTTCAATAGCCTCACTGTTCTGCCCATGTACTCATTTTTGTCCTACCTTCCAGTTTAACCTTGTAGCTGCAGTGCTTGGTCATCTTAGGACATTAACTCTTAATGATGTATTTACCTCAAAGGACTTTCACTGCTCCCAGGACATAAAGCACATCCCTCTCTCTCTCTCCTGTGTGCACTGTGTCTGCTTTCAGACAGCCATTTTCATGAATATAATAATGGATATATTTTATGTTTGTGATATTTAACCAAACATCTTGGAGACAAAAATGTAGATGTGAATAAGAATAGCAATAACAAAGAATTACTGCAGAGGAAACAAACACTATTTTTGGGATTTACTTTTGGCTATGTTTTCCAGCAAGAAATAATGCCTGTTCCTACAGCATTGAAGCTCCATAAATCACTGTGAAATCATGAAGTCCAGATTTAATTACTTTATTTAAAATACTACCTTGTATATTTGTTGAGACAGGATATACAGCATTGTGAGTGCTGTGCAGGGCAAGTTATTATTATTATTATTATTCAATCCTGAGTTTGAGACATACAACATTGCTATCTCTGTCTAGAGATAAGGTTCTTAAATTTGTCCTGTCAGGCGGAAACAAAAACATGGGTTTCTGCATCTGTAAAATTCAAGGATAAGTGTACCAAGAGGTCATTTTTGTTTTCAGCTCGCTATATACTGGAGAAAAAATAATATACTTCCTTCCTGTTTCAGATGAAACATGTGATTGCAAATATTGATCCCAGCAAAAATATATTGATTTAAATAGGTGTTCTACATTTTCCTTCCCTGCACGTTTGGAGATCTCAAGGAGAGTCTGGGGTCTCATTTAATTTGCCCACAGTTATATTGGATGAATAAGCCAATGTAGCGATTACAATATTTTGTTACATTTACACAAGACGGATAATGATTGTTAACTTTACTTCACTGCCTCATCTTTCCAGACTATAATCCATGGTTTTGCATTGGCAAAATAATTATCTAAATGATATTCCTACTGCATATTGTAATGTGTAAAATTGTCCTTTATCTCCTTCATAACTACTAACCAAACCGCCTACAATATGTAAAACAAAGTGAATCTCTGGTCAATGTATGGACCTGCAACCATTGTGAAACCAGTTCAGGAAATAGTTGCATGGATGCTTTCACACTTTCTAAAAATAGTCAGAGATGGTTTTGCCTGCCAAGAACATCCAGCTTAAGATTGTAGTACTTCAGTAATGGCAACTGTCCTTCATAGCAATGGACCATGTAGGAAAATACATAATCCATATGAATCAAAATGATATACATGGGAATATACAAGGTGATGGGAATGAAATCAGGGATTGTACTAGGTACACATCACTAGATGTGATGTTCTTGGGAGAAGGTAGGACTTGGTCTGCTGTAGAAAAAGATTAAAGGTGGACAATAATCATCCACTATTGCCTTGACAATCAGAATCCAGTAAAACAAACTGACTGACTTTAGAAATTGGAATTAGTCCTGCATAATATATAATTTATTGTGCTTGTGCTGTACACTCTAACTGGATGGTGAATATATCTAATGCTAAAAATAAATAATTACAAAAAAAAACTGAATTAGAATTAGAAAGTTGGTCTTTCATACAGTGTAATGGGATCCGTTTGAATAGGTTTCTGTCTTGCTGACTTCTGTTGCAGGCCTATTTAAACTGCTCTCCGTGGAAACATGACATGTAATCTCTGCTGTACAATAGTTTCACCAAGGCAAATAACCAGAGGCTACTCCTAACAGAATATTTATTACATGAAACTTGGCTTGTTTATCAATTGACGGTAGCATGACCATGCTGTCATTCCCATTATGATTATATCCGCGTGGTAATTTCATGCTGCAGCCGACCACCTGCGGCCCGCGGTAATCTAGAAAGAACAGCAGCAGCCCTTTCTCCTTACCTCTGCGTTCCTGGCCTGGTCCAGTCACTCTGCGCGGGCAGCTGTCACAGCATGGACTCAGTCCATCGGGCCCTTTTATGGATGAGCGGTTTAGAAGATATTGCTGTTTCACGTATTGTTCTCAAAATATCAAAATCTTTGATATTTTTTTAAAATGTACAACTAGAGTGAAATGCATTTCACAGAACGTTTCCAGGCTTACTAATACAGCAAGTGATATGAGAGAATCATAAACTCTGTATGGGTCAATGACATGACATGTAATTTCAGTGTCTGAATGCAATATTTTCCTGAAAGAACAATATACAGACATGTCATGTTTTGTACTTCTACTTTATGAATCATAGACTTGTCTACTGTGTCTCATGATTATTTTATTGACTTACATTTGGAAATGCATAAATATACATTGTAACTGTCCAAAGCTATAGATTCAAACCAAGTGTTTGTGTGGAATGTGTGGAACAAAAAGCTATGAAATAATTGTGTGTGGGTATGTGTAACTATGCTCTGCAAAATGGCTAAAGGAATGGTTAAAGACCAGCTTACCAGACAAGCTTTACATCAGAATAATGTTTTTCCTAAATTTTTCATAACCAAAGGAACACGCTGGAAACTTCAGAAATATTTGTTTCACTCGTGTATACATCATATTACAGAAGCTAGTGCTGCTGTGCTGGTCTGAAAAACTGCTGTACCTCTTGACTACGTCTGCATGATTTATGCATTTAGTTGCTGCCACATGATTGGCTGATTAAATATTTGCATTAACAAGCCGGTGTACAGGTCTACCTGATAAAGTGCTCACTGAGTGTATATACTTTCATCATTTCAAAGCCACTTTTACAGAACAATATGTGTACAAAAATTTTTTGCAGAGGTACAATACATGAAGAAATTTTTTGCCCATTTGAAAACCTTATCTGTCATTAACCCATTGATAATCACTTTGATCTGAGCAACGAATCTGACAGACACCATTTTCTTCTTTTATCCAAGCCAAAACATTGACGCACCTAATATCCAAGACAGTCTGTATTAAGAACTGCATGCACAATAGTCATGCAGCAGACTTTAACTAATCTGCAATAAAGCAATGCATTAGCTTCTCATCTTTATGGGCAGAAATAATATCCCACATTCAGGCACAGAGCAGCACCTCCACTCCCCTGGCTGGAGATGTGTAATGCATGATCAGACTCCTGCTCATCCTTAAACCACTTTATCAAACGATCGACATTAGCAGCGTGCGTCATCAGCAACCGCGTTATTTTGTCGATTCATCACTGGACTGTAGCTAAACCAGTGAAATCGAGCTGTGGGGTAGGGGGTCGCAACATCCCGAAGAAAGACCTTCAAAGCTCCATGAGGCATGCAACGGCTGTTCTGAGGAGCCCTCTCTTCCTCTCCCAATCAGTCTGGCATGCAAATGGCCCAGCGAAGGCAAGCTTCATTAGTGCAGATATGGAACATCTGACGGATGAAATGTGATTCATATCAGTCACAGGGAAGACTGGGGACTGCTAAACTACACTTACAAAGGCTTCCATCATAGTGCTGCTTGTCAATTTCTATATATTTTCACAGCATAGATGTTAAATATGACCTGCAAAAGTGCTTAATTGATTGCCATGCACATCTTTTTTTTATTTATTTTTTTATAATTTTTATCAGATTTTTTCCCCTTTTTCTCCCAATTTGGTAGCCAATTGGACCCCGTCTGATTCAATTAGAGCTAGTATTAGATACACCGCCCACACTCCGTCCCTCGGCGGCCAACGGGAGAGCGACACACCTTCTTCAAGCCGTCTCGCCTCCCAAGCTGTAACCGTGATTCCGAGGCGCCCGAGGTGCTTGTTTCGTGCGGCGATCTACTAACCCTGCCAAGTCCCTCCCTCTGGAGCAGCGAGCCAATTATTGCTGCTCCACGTGAGCCGGCCAAACTTGGCTTTTGGCAGGACCGAGAATCGAACCCCGGTCCCCGGTGTGCAACTGCAGCGAACTGCAACCGCGAGTCTGCTGCTGCCATGCACATCTAAGTGAACACAGAGACAGGTTGCCAGTGTATCGTAGTAATGACTGAGCATGTTTGTTTTATAATATTTTTAAGGTGAAAATCCTGCCTTTAACCCATTGTACTTTGAACAATTTATACACTGAAAAGAGACAAATTGCCCATCAGTAGTGCCCTGAAATGGGGGGGCTATGTATAAAAATTGATCATCCTGTGAGTTGTTTGATTACAAATCTAAGATAGCTCTAACCTGTTGTTATACGTATTGTCTATAATAAATTAAAGCAGGTTTCAATTCTGTTGTTTGATCACTATTCATGCTATGCCTAAGCCACTCATAGCTACCAGTATGCTGTATTTTCCATGGTCTAGACAATGATATCCACTCATCAAACTTCACGGATAAAACTGGAATACAATACAATACAATTGTGCAATACAATACATCATAATTTCTCAGGTTGGTTAATTTGAGCAGTTTATCATGATTATGTGTACCCTTAGTGTTTGTTATTGGTGTAATAGAAACAAAAATGCTTCTTTCCATTTTGAACATCAGAGGGAAACCTTGTTCTGTTCAATGTCAATGTTCCGTTTTTCCCTGGTACTTGAAAATAACAAGTATACCAAGCTGTGCAAACCAAATTGCAGCCAATTATCTATAAATGAAATAAAGCTCCCCTTAAGCAGTCAAATGTGTGACAGATTTATAAAATGCATGGCATACTTCCATCGATTACGTTCCACCCTAGCGTTACAAATTAAAAGCACTCTGAAAAAAACCTAAGGCCTTATCTGGGTAAGATTAAATATAATTTTCCAACAATAACAATCAGTCTAATCAATCAAAAGCATAAGGGACTACCACTAAGGGTGTTCAGTATTAACAACAAAGGGAGAGTAAATAGCTTTGTAGCAGTTATTGATAAATAAAATTGTCTTGTCTTTCTGGGGCTGGTCTCGGTGTGAGGCTCGAAGGCAGGGGCGTGCTGATTCGCACCCCTGGGACCCCCAGTCAGGTCGTTTCTCATTCCACTTTACAGATGCTGTCATCAGTATTGACCCATCCGACATGCAACATAGGGAAAAGGGGGAAAAAATAACGCAAGTGGAGCTGTTGCTGTAGATTTTCTCCAGTGCGTTTCATTTTACAGGAAAAATCTCAAAGTGCTTAACCAGAGAAATTACTGCTTTGGGATTGAATACACACTCAACACTGTGAACTGAATCTGTACTGAATCCTGACTGTCCCAGCGCCATTTTGTTTCCAATGGATCCACAGAGATCCGACTAGCCATAGTGTTGTACAGTACAGGTAAGAAGGGTTTCAATATGTATACCTGTGCTAGGCTTGCCCCAGCTGTGCATGCAGTGTATTTTGCAGTGTGCTTTGTCCTCTGACCTCTCTCATTAACAACACATTCTTGCCTGCAGAAGTGCTGCTCACTGGATATTTTTCATTTTTCACACCAGAGATACTGAGATACTCAAACCACCCTGTCTGGTACCTACAATCATTCCACGGTCAAAGTCACTTAGATCGCATTTCTTCCCCATTTGGTCTAAACAACAGCTGAACCTTTTGACCACGTCTGTATGCTTTTATGCACTTAGTTGCTGCCACCTGATTGGCTGATTAAGTATTTGTATTAACAAGTTGGTGTACAGGTTTACTCACTGAGTGTATATAGTATGACTAAAACATTGGTAGTAAAGAAAAAATAATTACATAAACAAGCCCCACTTTACAACCAGTGAAATACCAGACACTAACAGTAATTCATACCCCTCTACAATGATTACACCATGTGATATACCTTTGGCATATACTTTGGCTAAATGTTTTGAAAATCAGTCACTTTCAAAGAATCGGCTCCATTCATACCATTCTGAAATATTGACAGGAACAAAAAATGGCTTTGGATTTAAGTACATGAATTAAAAAGTAATATTTTTACATTAGGGGGCATGAAACTCTTTATTTTACATCACATGAGTAAGAACTCAGCAGAGGTGGACCACAGTACTGGCACAGTGAAGTCAGCCAGGCACTTGATTACCAAGTCTGTCATTGTGCCTGACCCTGGGCAGGAGTGTGCAGAAGCCCTTTTCCTCCACGCGGGCTCTCTCAATCTGCGTAATTGCGGGACATGACAGCAGCCCGCACAGCTGTGGCTGTCTGCTTCCATTACCATTAACCCCCTCTGGTAGCACCCCTTCCCCAGAAGAGCCTCCAGGTTCCACCACAGGCGCAGACACCCCTTCCCCTGCTGTTCCCTCTGTTCCCCCACCCCCACGGATTCCTCTAAACCCACCGACTGAAACCTCTTACCCTAATTTAAAACAGTCCTGCCCCCAAGTGACAGCACTGTAATCCGTGTCTAGTGGCAAGGAAAGGGGGAGAGGGATATTGTGCTCCATTCACTGACTGAACTCAAGGAGGGAGTGAATGAGAGAGCGAGTGAGAGAGAGAGAGGGAGAGAGAGAGAGGTGGGGAGAAGGAGAGAGGGATACAAAGAGAGTATCTGCTCATCAAATGAGCATATCCAGGGAGTGAGCGGCACAGGCAGGACACGCAGTCAGCTGTAATTACCCGAGGATTCTTTAATGAAAAGCTGGATTATGAGGACTGGAGAAGCAGTCGGCAGATATTGAAAGGACGGATTAGAGGCTTTTCAGTCCGCCTTCCCTCCAGGATGGGGATAGACCGGCGGCGGAGAGCTTCTCTGGCGCTCACCTTGAACTTCATCGCCCTCCTGTTCGCTGTCTCCGCTCTCACCACCAGCTACTGGTGCGAGGGCACCAGGAAAGTGGTGAAGCCGTTCTGCACTGGGCCCTTCACTCCCAAGCAGCCCTACTGCATCAGATACAACAGCTCCAACCTCAACGACAGCCGCCTGGTCCAGTACATCTGGGAGACTGGGGAGGATAAGTTTCTCATCAGAAAGTTCCACACGGGTATCTGGTTCTCCTGCGAGCAGAATGTCAACTTGATCGGTAAGTGCTACTGGAAAAACGCACAGCATGACTTGCAGATGCCCTCAGTCTTTAAGACATTTGTGGAGCAAACTTTTCAGACACAGTACTGGACATTACAGTACTCGGTAGCTAGTTTTCTTCTTGTTTCCTTTTTTGTGGATGTGTTCCTTTCATTATACACATTTGTTAAATGGAAAGAAAACAGCTTTGTGTCAAAGAATTGAAGGGCATGTCATTATCTGTACAGGACTGATCAGTCAATCATAAACCTGCAACATATACATCATCCTTCACAGACATTTTGAGCTGAGCAGTGAAATATTGTTTCAACTTTTAATATGTTCTATTGCCACTCTGTCTTCTCCTAACAAAACTGTTGAGTGTTTCCTCATAACAAGGTAGTATAATGCTTGTCAGTTTAGTATTTTATTAAGAGCTTGTACATTTCACGGAAAAGCACAGATATCCCGTGAGAGATTAACCACTAAGAGGAGAGATCAGCAATATTACAGTTCAAAACATCAGAAATAATTTCAGATAAGATTGCTTACATGCTTACAAGTAACTATAAATATGACGATCACTTAGAAAACACTGCTGAGATTTTACACTTAAGGATTTCCATGAGCTATGTGTGAATGCAGTGCACCATTATTATCCAACCACACTGCACTTGAAAGGTTGTTTTCTCTGAGAAACAGATAGTATTCTCAAATATCTTGAATCTTGGAATGGCCAAATGCCAAAAAGCAAGCTAATAAATTGATTACTGTGAAATACTGAAGGTATAAGAAAATTCCTCACAACCGTTCATCGTCTTCATCATTATCATCATCATCAACAACATTTTCTTAATCGTCATCATCCTCCTCATCCACTGTGATGTAAATAGTCAGCTTGAATGCCATTTATAACTGAATATATAAACTCATTATACTGTATGTGAATTCTCCATTTAAACAATGCAATCTCATTAGTAACTCTTCACTGGACAATGCTAATCCATTATGCTAAAGTGCATTTACTGTATGTATTTTCAGGAGAGCATTGTAGAAGTTTTCTTACTATTGCACCTTCACATGAAAGAGGTAGGTACATTGTGTGCTAGGTATTTTTCCATCATTTTAAAATATAGAAATGGAAAACTATTAACCCTATGCTTTAATATGTTTGTATTTTGTGAGTTTATTATCTGGTATGCATGCATTTTTGTGCTTTGTACTTTGTTAATTGTGGTTTATCAGTTGCTACTTTTTCTTTTTCAAGGTATTGAATCAGTCCCTAAAATAACATGGACGTGTATATGCATTGAGTCAGCTATATCTCAATAGCAAAATTGCATTCGCTGGTCAAAGTAACCAATCATATTCAAGCAATTTATTTTCATGGCTATTGCTATTGGTGCCAGATGATGAAATGTTACTTTTCAAGCCCAGTCAATCAGAATAATTGTAGGCACTTAAAATATTGGTAGATATGCATGCATCATGTTAGCATGAATATGCACCCAGGCTACACTTCATGATATATATATAGGCTACACTTCATGATACAAACAAATGTATATATTTGAAGCTTGCTTAAATACTGTGACCAACGTTATGCTTTAATTCAATGCTTTCCTCAAAAGTGGTTCTCTGTGGTGATTTTTATGATGCGACATCTCAACAGGACAATAAATAATGATCACAATTAAAATATATTTTTGGACAATCCATTCCTGCACACTCAACCACTATATTCATATAATGTTCAGCTGGAGCAGTTGATTAACAATGGTGCATAAAATTTGAACATTTTAACAGCTCCTTCAAATACTGCTCCCAAAATCATGATTTTTTTAACAGCTGTTAAAATGCTGCATTCATTAAGATTGCTCTTTCTCACATTACCTGCAGCAGCACATACAGCAAGTGTGTACAATGCACATAGAAGAAGAGCCATAATAAGTTAATGTTTCATATATAAAAATTTAAATAAAACTTATTTCTTATAAAGTATAAATACCATGGCGATACTAATAGCCAGTTACTATTAATGGGAAGAGTGTTACAGGATGGAAACTGTACACCCAGTGAAGCCTTAATGTATGACAGGAATTGCTGCAAACATTGGCTGAATGAATGCTTGGCTTTATTCACATTTTTGATAAATAAAGATAAAGATAATCAAACAAGTAGTCCTCATACCAAAGAGTCTCAGAACATGGTGAGAATGATATAAACAATTGAAGTGATGGCGAATGCAACCTAATTAAGTGAGAGACAGAGCCCTGGTGCAACAGCACCTAACATGCACCATGCATGCTGGTGGACTGCATGTACAGTAAAAAAGAGACAACACAAAACAGCATTTGTGACAGAAATTTCCCCCTTGGTGGAAACAGAAAATGCTAATCTGCTAAATTGACTAATTATTTATTGTGTTGGGTATTATTATTAGGTAAGATACTAAACTCCAATAGATGAAACTAAGCAACCTTAGTGCTGTCTTTGTCAAGCCAGAGTCATGTACTGTATGTGCTCTATTGTAAAGTGTATGAGGCCCATACAAAAATACATTTTACAGTACCATAATTGACATTTATCACAGTACCACCTCCAGCTAAACAATGGCAGCATCAATGGAAATTGCACACTTCAGGGAGCTTGGTTTTTCTATGATATTCCAAAGAATGCTCTTACTTCTCTGATTTCTTCATATTGTATGTAGAAGCAAGTCATGCTGTACTTTCAGGGCCTTGTAGTAGAAGGCCCTACGGGAAGCCAGCTGTCTCAGAACATAAGGAGAATTGTATGGAATAATGAACTTGCTCAGGCATGGAGCTGTCTGACCATTTAGCGCATTTATAAGATGGCAGCAGAATAATCAGATGATAGGTGTCAGATACAACTGCCAGCCAGATCAGTCTGTTTCTTTGCTTGGCTTCACCCCATTTATTTCCTGATCAATACCTATTTCATTACATTAACCAACTAATAAATTGAACATTTACAATAACCCCTGCAGTATACCTCTTCTCATGACAATCCATCTAATTTAAAAATATTTCTAGAACCTTCAGAGATATTCCCAGTTTTCCAATTATGCACATGATAAAAATCAGGTTTGTAATCTTTTGTAGCAGTAAACTGATGGAATCAACCAACATCAATCTATATCTGATTTAAGATTACAGTAATTATGTTTATTAAATATACAAACAGCATGGTCATTTGAAAAATGTATACATAACAGTTACCCTCACAAATGTAGTTAATACTAATTAACTAAAAAATTCAACTAAAACACTAAAAGGAAAATAAGTAATAAAAAAGACCAATTGAATCCAATTTAAATTGCGAGAGAGAGAGAGAATAACAGAGTAAGGCAGACTTTGCTCGGGGAACTTTGAACACAATAATGGCATAAACAAAACAAATTTAAAAATATATATTCTCTCGGGAAGAGTGGGGTAAGTTGTCACAATGATACACATGACATAACAGCTGTCACAAGATGGCATAACAGATGATGTCAGTTGATGTCAAATTATATAAAGGGGGGTTCAAGTAAAGTGTTACCAACTGTTTTTAGGAATTTATGTTCAAAATTATATTTTTGTACTAAGTAGAGGAGAGAATAAAATGCATTTTCATACAGTTGCAGTCATATATTAAGCTGACCTTGAGATATAGTCAACATTAGCACACGTCAGTTTGGGGAAGTTGTCTCAATGACTTTGGGGGAAGGTGTCACATTGTGATATTGTATAATCAGCAACTAGGCTTCTTGTACTAGTACTAATGTTATAGTAAATGGATTATTAACAGGGATATTATGGACATATCCCTGGCCTACACTAGACATACTATCAAATTGATGCCCGGCAACTTATACGTGGCAGAACTATGAATCTTGATTCTTATTTTTCTGAGTTTGATTCGTCAGATATACAGAAGACTACAACTGCCACATGCCACAGTGCTCTGTTGCTGTTCATGTCTGCGGTTATTGATGAGTCGAGGGGGGGCGGGGGGTTGGTGCACTGCTGACATTAACGGGGGTGCCTGTAATTGGCATGACATTTATTCCATTGTGATGTATTGCGCCCATGAAATGTGAAAAAGAGTGAGAGTGTGACATATGCCCTGCTCCCCCCCACTCCAAGGTGCCCTATGTAATGCCCAACTTCAAAATCAATGTAGCAATACAATACAGCTTTCCATTCAACATTCATGAATACTTAACCCTTCAGGGATTGAGGACATTGACTTTGATTTCTGGGTTGAAACACTTGAAGGAAGGCAAGGTACATTTATGGCAAGGACTAGCTTACAAAAGAACTGAAAAAATAATTGTTACCAAAGTAACCCTAAACTGTCTACTTAAAAGTAACCCTTAGTACCATAATACCACAATAAAGATATTTGTTGTTTTAGCCTATTTCTAAGGAGACCAAACAAGAATCAGTAAGGGGGTATAGTTCAGCTTAGCTATTGAACACATCTACCAAAAAGGGAAATGACAATGAAGGTGATGTTTGTAATAATGTTAAGTCCACCCAGTATCAAAATTCTCATTCTTGGTCAAAGAATATAGCTAATGTGATAGGGCAGACACAACACAGACCTCTGCTGTTGTCTGGCTACAACCCCATAAATGTAAATGCCAGGCTAGAAGGCCTCAACAGCCATTACCTATAAGGAAATTAAAACATTCAATTGATTTGTTCAGCTGAATGTCACAGCTTGGACATTTAAACTTTAATTCAAAAAGGCTTTTGTACTGTTTCATCAGATAGGTAATAAAACCTTCCCCGAGAGGATACGCTATAAAACTAGATTTGTGTGCATAGATAAGGGCCTCACTGTATCTTTCTTTTAACGGCCTAAGATATTTCCATGCTTTTTTGGGAAGGGAAGTTGGGAAAGAGGTAGAGATTGCTTTAGGCACAAACAAATAGATCAAAAATTATAATAAATAAAAGTACTCCAGTAAAGGCAATTATCATGTACAGTAATCATTGAGAAAATTTTAAAATGTCCCACCCTATATATATATATATATATATATATATACATACATATATACACACTGTATTAGGTACAGTGCTCATTAATGCCTGCTTCTTGAAACAGCAAATCATGCGGCTGCAGCTCATAGAGAAATGAAGACATTTGGTGAAGAGGTTTGGTTGTTATTTGACCAAATATTAGAATGGACAGGACATATGATCTAAGCAACTTTGACACTGGTGTGATTGTTGGTGCCAGATGTGGTGCGCTATAGCATCTACAGTTTAAAGCTAACATTAAGGCATAAATGCTCAAAAAGCAGCCGTTATGTGGTGAGCAGAAGGGCATCTCTAAAAAAACAATGCATTGAACCATGGACCGGATGGGCTACAGCAGCAGAAGACCACACCAGGTTCCATGCCTGTCAGCTATGGATACTCCCAGTAGGATAATGCACCATGTTGCAAAGCACACATCATCTCAAGCTGGTTCCACAAACATGACAGTGTAGTCCAATGCCCTACACAGTGCCCTGATCTCAATCCAGTAGAGCACCTTTGGGATGAAGTGGAACTTGGTGCTTAATGTTTAAGTAAGTTAGGTACAATAGCTTATTTCAGACTTCTAACGATCAAGAGAGGAATTGCAACAACAAACACCTCAAACCACAACATTGTTCATCCCACTCCTTCTCTATGAACGCGCTGATGTTGAAATGCCATTGGCTGTGGCAATTAGAACCAATTTTTTACCAATGAGCTTGAATAATTGTACAGCTATACAATGTTTTGGTACAGAGTGACGGCCCGTTGAGTCTATACTTTGAAACCCAAATTTAAGGGCTATAAGGGTGAGTCAACATGCCAGTGAGCCTTTTTCAATGATAGGAAAGGATTGTAAGAATGTTTTAACACACAAATACAAATTACATATTATACCTGTAAGTAATTAATGTTTTTGTTAGATTTGTTTTCAGTACTTTGTTGAATCCTTGCCACAAAGAATTCAGATCGTTCTGGATTGTCCGACCTGGTACTAGATAGGTGTCTCTAATAAAGTAGCGACATGGTGTAGCGTTGGAAGCTAAGCGGAGAGCCAGGCGCGACCAAAGGTAGAACCTTTTTTAACCGACACGCGAACGTGTCAGTCACTAAATCCCAGGGAGAACCGAAATAGGGATACCCAGCTAGGAACAGGACTTCTCCCGGAACAATGGGAGGAAAGGAAATTAAACAAACCAAACTTAGAAATCGTAAACAGAGAAGTAGCTCAAAAACGGCTAGAGAACGTAAAACAACCCTTAAATAACTAGGGCGATCCAATACTTTGGTACCGTGCCAAATAGCTGGGCACTGAGTGAAAACCAAAAGAAAATACAACCTAGCGAGAAAAGCTAGGCACGAAAATAAAAACCTCGAGGCGCAGCTCGGGACAAAAATGCAAACCAAAATACAACACCGGGGACAACGTCCCTCTACCATCGACTCACACGAGTCCAAAAGAAAAACAAAACCCTTGAGGAAGGCGCCAGCACACACAACACTTCCAGCTGTACGCCTTCCTTACCTTTTAGATATTTCTCCTTTTTTAGCAATGAGAGAATTATCCACCAGCACCGTACCTGACTCGTATAGGGTTAGAGTCTACCGGGCGCTTTACCGGCTTTGTGCCAAGGGCGAACGGTTGAACACAAAAGCACAGAAACTAGTCCCTGCTGGTCTTAAATACTCTCCCGGGAGGTAATTCCCCTGGCGTAAACGAGGAACAGGTGGAAACAATAATCCTCGGCCAACTAGTGGCACCAGTGAGAATTACCTCCCACCATGACAGGACCCCCCTACTAAGGAGCGACCCCAGACGCTCCTTTAGCCCCCCGCCTGTGAAACTCACGAATCAGTTCGGGGTCTAAAATGTCCCTAGAGGGAACCCAACAGCGTTCCTCCGGCCCGAAACCTTCCCAATCTATAAGGTATTGTCTCCCTCTGCCTACGCGACGTTCCGCCAGGATGCGACGGACGGTGTAGACCGGGCCCCCGTCAATTAATCGAGGGGGTGGTGGAGGAACTTCCGCAGGTGCCAGTACGCTCGTCGACACGGGCTTGAGACGGGAAACATGGAAGGTAGGGTGGATCCTCATAGAGCGAGGCAACTGGAGGCGCACCGTGACGGGGTTGATCTTCCTAATAATTTTAAAAGGCCCCACGTATCGAGGGGCAAGCTTACGCGACTCGACCCTCAAGGGCAGATCACGTGTGGACAGCCATACCCGCTGCCCCACCCTATAGCAGGGCGCTGCTCGACGACGCCTGTCGGCCAGCCTTTTCTGGTTGGCCGTAGCTCTTAAAAGGGCCACTCGCACTTTCCTCCATGTGGCCCGGCACCGCCGAACAAAGGCCTCAGCAGAGGGCACTGCGCCCCCTCTCTCTAGCTCCGGGAACAGAGGCGGGGGATAGCCAAATTGTACCTCAAACGGTGAGAGACCTGTGGACACATTTAGTAACGTATTGTGGGCGTACTCCGCCCACGTGAGCTGGCGGCTCCACGACGTGGGGTTGTCCATAGCCAGACACCGGAGCGTGTTCTCGAGAGTTTGGTTAGTGCGTTCTGTCTGTCCGTTGGTCTCTGGGTGGAAGCCAGACGAAAGGCTCACCGAGGCCCCCAACAGAGAGCAGAACGCACGCCAGAACCGGGAAGCGAACTGGGGTCCGCGATCAGAAACCACGTCCTGTGGGAGACCGTGAAGTCTAAACACATGATCTACCACCAACCTAGCGGTCTCCCCTGCTGATGGTAATCTTGGCAGTGCCACAAAATGAGCCGCCTTGGAAAAACGGTCCACCACCACTAGAATGACCGTTTTACCGTCCGATGGTGGCAACCCCGTGATAAAGTCTAGTGCGATGTGACTCCATGGGCGCTTCGGGATGGGTAACGGACGTAGCCACCCTGATGGTGGTCGATGGGAGCCCTTGCTGCGTGCGCAAACTGGACACGCGGCCACGAATTCCCGGACATCCTTTTCCATCCCGGGCCACCAGAACCGTCGAGACACCAAATCTTTGGTGCGGTGGACCCCGGGATGCCCCGCCAGCCGTGAGGCATGTCCCCATTGTAGTACTTGGGAACGGACCCCCGCAGGCACAAAAAGGCTACTAGGTGGACCCCCCCCTGGACCCGGATCTTGGCGCAGTGCTCTCCGCACTGCCGACTCCACCTTCCAAACCACAGGCGCCACAATTTGAGCCCCGGACAGAATGGGTTCAGGCTCGTGCTCCCTATCCGCCTTGTCAAAAACCTGTGAGAGGGCATCTGGCTTGGTGTTCTTGGACCCGGGGCGGTACGTCACAGTAAAAGAAAAACGCGCAAAAAACAGCGCCCAGCGGGCCTGGCGCGAGTTGCGAGTCTTAGCCGATTGAATATACTCCAAGTTTTTATGGTCTGTCCACACTGTGAACGGATGCTCCGCCCCCTCCAGCCAATGCCGCCACTCCTCCAAAGCTAGTTTGACCGCTAGCAGCTCCTTGTCTCCCACATCGTAGTTTCTCTCGGGTTGGGACAGCGACCGCGAGAAAAACGCACAAGGGTGCACCTTTTGGTCTTGGGGGGACCGTTGAGACAAAATAGCCCCTACCCCCAGCTCAGAGGCGTCAACCTCTACAATGAATGGTAGGGAGGGATTCGGAGTTATTAAAATAGGTTCCGAACAGAACCTATTCTTTAATTCAATGAACGCAGCTTCCGCACGAGCTGTCCATACAAAACGCGTCGGGACCTTCTTTGTGAGCGCGGTAATGGGTGCGACTACGGTGCTAAAATTACGGATAAAACGACGGTAAAAATTGGCGAAGCCTAGGAACCTCTGCACCTGCTTAACCGATTCCGGGGTAGGCCAATTCTTTACCGCAGAGATTTTATTCGGGTCCATCTCTGTTTTCCCCGCAGATACAATGAACCCCAGGAAAGATACCGAATTAGCGTGAAACACGCACTTTTCAGCCTTCACAAAAAGGCGAGCCTCCAAAAGACGCGACAACACTAGTCTCACGTGGCGAATATGCTCAGAGATAGTGGCAGAGAAGATCAGGATATCATCCAGATAGACGAATACAAACCTCTCCAGCATTTCTCTGAGCACATCATTTACTAACGCCTGAAACACTGCGGGGGCGTTGGTAAGACCGAATGGCATGACGCGATACTCATAATGGCCAGAGTGTGTGTTAAACGCGGTCTTCCATTCGTCGCCCTCTCGTATGCGAACCAAATTGTACGCGTTACGGAGATCTAATTTTGTGAACACCGATGCCGCCTGCAGGCGCTCAAACGCAGAGTTCATCAGCGGTAAGGGATATCTATTCTTGACTGTGATCGCGTTTAGTCCCCGGTAATCAATACATGGCCTAAGACTGCCATCCTTCTTTTTAACAAAAAAAAATCCCGCTCCCGCTGGTGACGATGATGGTCTGATAAAACCATTCGCTAAGGCTTCGCGAATGTATTCTTTCATTGCCTTGCTCTCAGGCACTGACAAAGAATAGAGTGCGCCCCGGGGTGGGACTGTCCCTGGGTGTAACTCGATCACACAGTCGTATGACCGATGCGGTGGTAGTGTGGTCGCGCGCTGCTTGCTGAATACCTCTGCCAGCTCGCCATATACCCTCGGAACGTTGGTTGGTAGCGGAAATTCGATAGCCCCAACCATACGTTCCTCACCCCCACTACCTGAGGTCTGAAACAAGCTCTCAGTGTCCCAATCAGAGCCCTCACTGCCCTCCCCGTCGTCAGTAAGACGATTCCAATCACACATGGAGTCCCACTCCAGACTCCCCTCCTGCTCCTCCTCCCCCTCAGGTACCCAGACACTAGGATTATGGGGCTCCCTAGCCTCCTCCTCGTCCAATTCGGACCCTATGTCAGTCTCAATAGGAGGGGTCGAGGAGTTATACACATGATTGGAGTGCTCATCACACTGCGGACCCCACCGGGACACCGGGTTGCTCCCGTTACCCCAGTTTATTTGTGGCTGATGCTTTACCAACCAGACATGTCCTAAAATAATCGGATAAACCGGAGATTCCACCAAATAAAAATATATACGTTCCCGGTGCCCCCCAAACGGGATACGCATAACCACTCGCTCCGTTTTGTGACGAACCACCCCGGAACCCAATGGGCGGCCGTCCAGCGCCGTAATGGATTGGGGCTGCGGTATAGACCGAACCGGCAGATTATTTTGCCTAGCCCACTGACGGTCAATAAAGTTGTCCACTGCCCCAGAGTCGATAAAAGCTTCTGTCCTCACTACGGCCCCCTTCCACGTCAGTTCGACGGGAAGCACTGTGCGAAAGCTAATACCTGCACCTGGTCCCACTAGTGACTCTCGCTCCACTAGTGGGACTGCTCTTTTGCTTTCCGGTTAGGACAGTTCTTTATTAAGTGCCCTGGCCGTTTACAAAAGAAGCACAACCATTCTCTCCCAGGCCGCCTCCTAGGACGCGCCAGCGTGGTGCTGTCAAGCTGCATGGGTTCCTCCAATTTGTGTTCCCCCTGTCTCTGCTCCGCCTCTGTAAACTGGCTCAGGGAGGGCGGAACCGGCCAATTGAAACTACCCATTCTGCCGGCTCTCTCTCGCTCACGTTCCCGAACCCGGTTATCAATACGAATCGCTGTCGATATTAGTGAGCCTAAATTCCCCGGTGGCTCCACTGTGGCCAGCGCGTCCCTGACCGAGTCTGACAGTGCACATGTAAAGAGTGTCATTAGCGGTTCGTCCGCCCACCCCGTCTCCCCTGCCAGAGCCTGGAACGCCACTGAAAACTCTGCCACACTCTGAGTTCCCTGCCTCATCCACGTTAATCGGGCCGCCGCCTCTTTACCCGTGACATTGTGGTCGAATACTCTTGTCATCTCCTGCATTAGGAGCTGGGAGCTGCTCATTAGGGGGGATTGTGCCCGAATCAGCGGATCTGCCCAGGCCAGAGCGGTCCCGGTCAACAGGGATAAAATAAACGCTACTTGGGAATCCTCGGTTGAGAATCGTGAGGGTTGGGCTTTAAAAAAAATTAAGCACTGGGAAAGAAACCCCCTACATCTACCCGCCTCTCCCCCGTACCGCAGCGGCAACTGTAACTTAGGTTCCCGTATTAGTGGTGAACTGGGCTGGGATGCGGATCCCGTAGAAGGGGAGGAAGTGAGTGGCTGAGGGTTGTAGGGATGTGGTGCCTGAGCTTGTGGGGAATGGAACTCGCTTGCCAGTAATCGAAAACTATCGGCAAGCTCCATCAACACCTCTTGCTGCCTGCCCAGCCTAGACAGGATCTCGTCCTGCCTCTGAAAAACCATGGTCTGCTGCTCGGTGGTAGCTGTCTGCTGGGTGTGCAATTCCTGCAGCGCCTGCCCCTGCCTAGCTAGCATAGCCTGCTGAGCGGCTACCACCGCTTCTAGTGGGGAGTCTCCCATCTCCCTTCCAGTACTGGTCGCTGGTCTCTCCATGGTGGCTTTTGTGTTCTGTAGCGTTGGAAGCTAAGCGGAGAGCCAGGCGCGACCAAAGGTAGAACCTTTTTTAACCGACACGCGAACGTGTCAGTCACTAAATCCCAGGGAGAACCGAAATAGGGATACCCAGCTAGGAACAGGACTTCTCCCGGAACAATGGGAGGAAAGGAAATTAAACAAACCAAACTTAGAAATCGTAAACAGAGAAGTAGCTCAAAAACGGCTAGAGAACGTAAAACAACCCTTAAATAACTAGGGCGATCCAATACTTTGGTACCGTGCCAAATAGCTGGGCACTGAGTGAAAACCAAAAGAAAATACAACCTAGCGAGAAAAGCTAGGCACGAAAATAAAAACCTCGAGGCGCAGCTCGGGACAAAAATGCAAACCAAAATACAACACCGGGGACAACGTCCCTCTACCATCGACTCACACGAGTCCAAAAGAAAAACAAAACCCTTGAGGAAGGCGCCAGCACACACAACACTTCCAGCTGTACGCCTTCCTTACCTTTTAGATATTTCTCCTTTTTTAGCAATGAGAGAATTATCCACCAGCACCGTACCTGACTCGTATAGGGTTAGAGTCTACCGGGCGCTTTACCGGCTTTGTGCCAAGGGCGAACGGTTGAACACAAAAGCACAGAAACTAGTCCCTGCTGGTCTTAAATACTCTCCCGGGAGGTAATTCCCCTGGCGTAAACGAGGAACAGGTGGAAACAATAATCCTCGGCCAACTAGTGGCACCAGTGAGAATTACCTCCCACCATGACACATGGTGTATATTATGTGTAGTGATGATATTGTTGCATGGTATAGCTAGTATTGCGATGATTCAGCAGACAATTATATGATGTGGTACTGTTCTATGACTACTGTAATAATTAGTACATTCTTATCATTGTCAAGATATGTTTTCTTCCTGGCACAAGTGCAATGCAACTCTCAAGAGGTAGTAGATTTGAATTTAGAGAAGACTACTCATGAGCAGACCATCAGTGTAGATTGTCTGTAACTGAAGAGCAGGTAATATTTCCCAATAGTGCTCCAACCTTCAGCTGATTCCACACCAAGAAAAATTGATATTTACATATATTGTAAGAGACATTCTGCCTTCGCCAAAGAGAGATCCATCTTTCCCTTGTCAAAAACTCAATGAGAACCTAAAAACCAGTCTATTATGAGGTGAGTTGGTTTCCCTTTGTGAGTTTTTGTTTGTTTGTTTGTTTTGTGTATAATGGATTTCCTCCCTCAGAGATGAAACGCTGTGCCCTACTCTCGACTCCTCGCAGGTGTTCTGTGGCTGTGCATTGTGGCTGAGTGTCTCTACATCGTTCTGCTGGCGACCGGTGGGATCCTCATGTCAATAGAGGTCTGTCATTACGGCAACGTTATTGATGGGCTCAAGCTGAATGCGTTTGCTGCAATATTTACCGTCCTGTCAGGTAATTTCACAGTAAAGATCACCTGCCTCTTATATGTCCTTGCTCTTGATTAAAATTTCACTGTTCGTATTAACCTCTATCTCCTCTAGCATAGCAGATGGGGGTAAAGCAGTCTAGGAAATCGAGCACATATCCAGTATCCAGAAAATAATTCACTGCCATTGCACTGGGGAAATTATTCCGATGGCTTGTAGCCTATAAAAGTTTTACAGTCTAGCTTTTTAATATGTGAGCTGTACATTATTAGAATTTTGTATGAATTGTATAAAATGATTGAAAATTGACTGCCACACCCCATACTTCTCAGCATTCATCCAGTAAAAGTGTCACAGTCAGGTCGGAATTAAGCTTGTTTTCAGTATTTGGGGAGCACATCTGAATTTTAGGAAGTGACTTGTTAGTCATTTTTATTCAGGAGTCCTGGTATTCAGTATTAAGTCATACATTTCTAATGGAAGACCTCAGGGTGCAGGGAAAAGAAGATAAATACATTTCCACATTTCACATTTCACATTCTGTTACTTCCAAAGTTTCCTTTGTGTTGAAATTGACATGTAAATTTGTATTAGAGCCATTCACTCTCTGATTGAGAGTGAGTTGCTGCTGGCTCAAGCCCACAAATATAGCACAGAGCCCTCGTGGGGGACCAGGGGTGCCCCTGCCTGAGCTGCTAAATTGAAACTAATGATGTAAATTCCTCCACTGCAACATGACCGATGTGCTGTTCTCGATTCTGATTAAGAAAAGCCCAGTTAAGACTTGTTTTGGCAGTTTCCCAGAGACCTTGATAATACTCAAAGGCGGTGGGGTATTATATAACCATGCCTCCCACTGTGATGCAGAACTCCATCCAGCAGGGGCAGGAGTGAGTCACCAAAAAGACATTGATGAAAGAGAGCATGTAAATATGAGCTCTGTCAAATGTGATGTTCATGAATAAAACATGATTTCTTATTTTTATGACAGAAGATGTATGTGCTCAATTTATTAGAATTAACCTCCTAAGACCCGCACTCTTTTTTGGTATGCAGTTTTAATTTCTCTTTGCTATTTGGGCTTATTGGGACCTGATAAGTATAAAAACTAAGCATCATCTTTTGACATGATGTAGTTTTTGAGAAAAATGATGTCCACATATGTGGACTCTCGGTCTTAAGAATTAAGTATTATGGTTGTACAGCCCAAAATGTGGAGTCCAAGCATGTGTACGCCAGGTCTTAGGAGGTTAATTCTGTCAGACTAAATTACGTTACAGTATTACTATTCTACCAAGGCTTTGGAATAGAATGTACTGACATTAATCTGAGAACCATAAAGGAAGTATAGCAGACACATATCCAGAATAAAGTAAATGTGTGTACGGTGCATTCAGTGCTTTTTATTTTTAATTAATTAAATAGGCCGAAATTAGGGGTTGTCACTTACTGAAGAGTAGACAGAGATCAGGAACGCTGTCACTGAGAAAGAACACTACGAGTGAGACAAAAGAATTGATGAACTGTGCCTCAAATTCCTGCTCCTTCAGATCACGTGGTTTATAAATCGAGTTAACAGTTTTTTCTCAAATGGTAGTTCAGTCCACTTTATCAATGCCCTTCTCAAACAATTATCGCATTTGCTCCACCTCCATAAGTAATTGCCACTAATTAAGCACAGACGATGACTGACAGCAATGTTTATAAGCGACACTCACATGTTAAATTTAGTTTGATTACTAACTACAGTGGACATGCTGCAGTATTCTGAAATGCAGTGCTTGAGTATGATAGGGGGTTTCTTAAGAAGCAGTGGGAAATGCACACATAAATGAGAGTAGTTATATAACATTAAAAAAAAAAAGAATGATTCAGCGAAATGACTAATCATGGTCTTCAATCAGGACCTTAAGCAGAATCAGTGCTGGGCTAAAACTAAAATCTGTGCCCACACTAGCCCTTTTAGATAAAATTCCACACCCCTGCTATATATGGATGCATTTCTTTTTTTACTACGATGATACTCAATCCTGGTCCTGGAGAACCACATTGTCTGCTGGTTTTTGTGTTTTAAGCAAATGAGAATGTATCACAGATAGTTTTATTCAAAACAAAAATGTACAAAGAATTGCCCTTTATAGTGTAGACACTGCAGTATACCTGCTTAGACACTGCAGCAGGAGACCCAATATGATGCAAGCCAGTGAACGTGATGTGCATGTCTGTTGAAAAACCTAAATCATTGCCCACAGCATATTCAAAGCATGATACATATTCTGTACAGCCCACAGTAGCTGGTACGTATTGGTGAGGAGTACTTGAATTGGGATAATTAAATTGAGTAATTCTGTATCCACTTTAGTAATGTCTAATGTCATTCAGAACCACATAGCCTTACACCACAGGGAAATCTAGAGGGTTGTTTTTCCCCTTAATTGAAAGCTATTGTTGGGTGATACTGAATTTCCTCTCCCATTTCAGCTGAATATTTTAAAAACCCATTTATCCATGTAATGTGTCAAATATAATGGCATCCAATCATAATTTTGTACAGTTGGAACCCCTATAGATGAACCCCAGTAGATGATGCTACTTCATACAATTTCTATCCAATGCTGGCACCTTGTGGTTAACAATATGAATTACAACAGCTTCTGGTAGTTGCAAGAAAACCAGGTGCGACTGGCCATTTAAATTCATTTAGCTGGTTTACACATTAAAAAGATGATGTAGAGAAGAGGGAAGTTGTGTGATGATTGAATTGTGCAATAAGAGTGAAACTAGCACAAATAAAAAAATGATAATATAAATCATATAAAAGATGAAATAAATATGAAGCCTGCACACTACGTGAAAATCTATAATAAAAAATATCGGAAATTGAACTATGATAAACAGGTGCATGAAAATGTTTGGGAACATTTTTTGTGGGAACAACAGTATATACAGGAAGTTTTCTGCCCGCTTTTGAAAATAAATTCCTGATATCAATATCATCAAAATTATGCATGGAAGCATAGTTTATCTTATGATACAATGTTTTTTTGTGGTTTTGTTTGGGCATTTTTATAGACTGTTCTGAACTCTGAAACCACTCCTGGTCTGCTTGGTCTCACAGGGCTTTTGGGAATGGTGGCCCACATGATGTTTACCACAGCCTTCCAGTTAACAGTGAGTCTGGGGCCTGAAGACTGGAAGCCACAGACCTGGGACTACAGTTGGTCCTACATGTAAGGTTACAGTATTCAAATATGTAATAGCAATACTATCTAATATTTGGTAGCATAGCCCTTAAAGGCAACACCTGCATCGAATCTATGACACATTGACATCACAAAACATTTGCTATCTTCTTTGGAAATGCCTTTTTAAGCTTTGACTGCAACTGCTTTCAGTTTACCTTTGTTTGGTGGGGCTTTTGTCTTCCCCCTCCTCTTCAGCATGTGAAATACAGTGCATCCGGAAATTATTCACAGCACTTCACTTTTTCCACATTTTGTTATGTTACAGCCTTATTCCAAAATGTATGAAATTCATTTTTTTCCTCCAAATTCTACACGCAATACCCCATAATGACAACATTAAAAAAGTTTTTATTAAATTTATTACATTTATTAAAAATAAAAAACTAAGAAATCACATGTACATAAGTATTCACAGCCTTTGCCATGAAGCTCAAAATTGAGCTCAGGTGCATCCTGTTTCCACTAATCAACCTTGAGATGTTTCTACAGCTTAATTGGAGTCCACCTGTGGTAAATTCAGTTGATTGGACATGATTTGGAAAGGCACACACCTGTCTATATAAGGTCCCACAGTTGACAGTGCATGTCGGAGCAAAAACCAAGCATGAAGTCAAAGGAATTGTCTCGAGGCACAAATCTGGGGAAGGGTACAGAAACATTTCTGCTGCTTTGAAGGTCCCAATGAGCACAGTGGCCTCCATCATCCGTAAATGGAAGAAGTTGGGAACCACCAGGACTCTTCCTAGAGCTGGCCGCCCGTCAAAACTGAGCAATCGGGGGAGAAGGGCCGTAGTCAGGGAGGTGACCTAGAACCTGATGGTCACTCTGTCAGAGATCCAGCGTTCCTCTGTGGAGAGAGGAGAACCTTCCAGAAGGACAACCATCTCTGCAACAATCCCCCAATCAGGCCTGTATGGTAGAGTGGCCAGATGGAAGCCACTCCTTAGTAAAAGGCACATGGCAGCCCGCCTGGAGTTTGCCAAAAGGCACCTGAAGGACTTTCAGACCATGAGAATGAGACAAAGATTGAACTCTTTGGCATGAATGCCAGGCATCATGTTTGGAGGAAACCAGGCACCGCTCATCACCTGGTGGTGGCAGCATCATGCTGTGGGGATGTTTTTCAGCTGCAGGAACTGGGAGACTAGTCAGGATTGAGGGAAAGATGAATGCAGCAATGTACAGAGACATCCTGGATGAAAACCTGCTCCAGAGCGCTCTTGACCTCAGACTGGGGCGACGGTTCATCTTTCAGCAGGACAACGACCCTAAGCACACAGCCAAGATATCAAAGGAGTGGCTTCAGGACAACTCTGTGAATGTTCTTAAGTGGCCCAGCCAGAGCCCAGACTTGAATCCGATTGAACATCTCTGGAGAGATCTGAAAATGGCTGTGCACTGACGCTCCCCAACCAACCTGATGGAGCGTGAGGTGCTGCAAAGAGGAATGGGCGAAACTGCCCAAAGATAGGTGTGCCAAGCTTGTGGCATCATATTCAAAAAGACTTGAGGCTGTAATTGCTGCCAAAGGTGCATCAACAAAGTATTGAGCAAAGGCTGTGAATACTTATGTGTATGTGATTTCTTAGTTTTTTATTTTTAATAGATTTGCAAAAATTTCAAAAACTGTCATTATGGGGTGTTGTGTGTATAATTTTGAGGAAAAAGTGAAGCGCTGTGAATACTTTCCGTACTTTCAATCCAAAGTGTATTAAAAAAATGCCCTTAGATTAACCACCCGTGAATTGTTTGGTTATGAATCAAAAAATGGGGAGCAATTAACTTTGCATCTCCACTGCAAGTATCAAGAGAACATTTCTAGGTTTAAACTGTATGATGTGTTATTCTGTTCACAATAGTCATGTTAGCTCCTTCTTCAATACTAACGGCCTGCTTTTTGCCCAGCCTGGCATGGAGTTCCTTCACCGCCTGCATGGCCTCCTCAGTGACGACCATCAACAGGTACACAAAGACTATCCTGGAGTTCAAACATAAGCGGAGAAACATCGAGAAGAACCTGAAAATCAAGCAGAAGCTGCTGGACCTCGACTCTCCTGACCAGGTGTGGGACATGTACATCAGCTCGGTGCCCAGCACGGCTGAAGAGCTGCTGGACCTCTCCAGCAATGGCCGCAAGCTGTCCAACACCTCGTTCGTCCTGGATCTGAACGACCTGCCCGATCCGCAGGTGGAGGAGTACTGCTGAGGGCCCTCTTCAGGGCTGTCCTCACCGGTGCCTGGGGGTCGCTGGCTCGCTCACCGGCCCATTACCACCTGACTCTCTACACGTCTCTAATGATGTGTTGAGGAGAACGCTCATTAGAGTTAATAACTTATTTATTGCTGTTGCTTTGATTGCCTGAACATTGGATTGAGTCGATTGGATCGTCTCACGAAAACTTCAGTTGAAGTTGCAGCTGCCGTTAGAGTTTACTGTGGTCTTCGTTTTTTACGTGCAAATGCGTGTGCATGTATGAATGGAACAAATTCAATTTTGCCTTTTGTGAAACCAATTGTAAGAAAGAACAGCCAAATTTGTTTTCCTTCTAAGGGAAATATTTTTGGATGTGCATTCTGAGATGTAGTCTTCCTTTATATTGGTAAATAAAAATAGGCCTTTCCAGTGAGGAAAATTGAACTTTGAATATTCATATGTGGGAAAAAATATATCTCTGTTTTGTTAGACTGACAAACAAAGATGTGAATTAACAAAATAATATCGTGCATAATTCTTTCAATTGCTCATAGTCAACTAAATTGTCTGAAATATGTTTTCATTTTATTTTCTATTGTGAAATCATACACAAATATATAGTATATGTTGAGTAAATATATAGTATATGTTGAGTGCCTTTGTTTAAAATATGAATTAATGCATTGGTTGCAACTGCATGGTGAACATTGTATATTTTAAAATCTATCTTTAAAGCAAATGCTTTTTAATGTGATAAACCAGTTATTTATCTTCTCATTATAGCACATTACTCTATTTTCATAATAGAGCAATCTGGACACAATTTATATCTATATATATATATACACACACACACACACACACACACACACACACACCGAGCACATTTTAGGAACATTTTTACTTTATTGCACCTACTTATTCATGTGATTATCTAATCAGCCAATTGTGCGGCAGCAGTGCAATGCATACAATCATATAGATACGGGTCAGAAGCTTCAGATAATGTTCACAGCAACCAACAGAATAGGGAAAAATATGACTTTGACTGTGGAATAATTGTTGATGGCAGACAGGGTGGTTTGAGTATTTCAGAACCTGCTGATCTCCTGGGATATTTACACACAACAGTCTCTAGAGTTTGGCAAGAATGGTGCGAAAAACTAAAAATCCAGTGAGCAG
Source organism: Conger conger (assembly GCF_963514075.1). Taxonomy (NCBI): domain Eukaryota; kingdom Metazoa; phylum Chordata; class Actinopteri; order Anguilliformes; family Congridae; genus Conger; species Conger conger. The sequence continues at coordinate 63,648,155 of NC_083761.1, read as the reverse complement.
CAGTTCTGCAGACAGAAACGCTTTATTAATGAGAGACGTCAAAGGAGAATGGCCAGACTGTTCAAAGCTAACAGGAAGGTGACAGTAACGCAAAATACCACACATTACAACAGTGGTACACAGAAGAGCATCTCTGAACACACAACACATAACTTTAAGTGTATAGAAGTCTAAATAATAAGTCTAATAAATAAAACAAAATAAAAAACCTAAGAAAGTGCTTGGTGAGTGTACACAATATGGTCTTCTTTGTGCTAGTTGCCAAAGAAAGCATTGACATTTTTCTGATGGTTTACTTATTTGGAAAATTATTTATTTATATTCAAAATAGTCTTTACTTATTCGAACGAGAAAGTAAATAAACAATTAACAGAACAGTAGCAAAAAAACTGAATCATCTGAATTCATGTCTTCTTTTTCATGATTTCAGATACAGAGACCGTTGACTGTGTACATAAGTATATAAAAGAACAGACATAAGGAAAAAGAAAACCTTTATTATGATGAAAAGTGGAAATGTGACAATTGAGAAGTCCTGCTGAGACTTCAGGAAATATATTCCATATATAAGAGTTTATATGGTTTACAAAAAATGTATTTACTTACTTGTTTATTTGTTTATTTGATTAAATTATGCAACTGAAATGGGGTTGCTCTGACATTGTCATTGCTTTCTTGTCCGCAGAATGTAATCCTTTCTGCAGAAGCACTCTCCAGGACGGTTTATCACTATTAACCTACTGTAGCAATCTGGGTTTATGTGATCTTAAAAGGTCAGACAACCCTGTCATTAAGAGACACAGCTTGGTCACTCTTAGAACCACATTGCAAAAAGTAAATATTGTAAACTAAAGAAAAAATATTCCAATCTCCTAATAGATTGTATGTGATTATGCAGTATAAAATGTGCAATACAATACTACTCTTATACAAGAAATATCACCAACATTGAATTAAATGTCTTATTTGTCTTATTTTTAATAACCTCATGTTTAAAAGAATCACTTCTACTGAGGTTTTCCTGATGGTATGTTTTAGTGGTTCCACAAATTGAGCCCTTAGAATTAGCTTCTAACTGACATTTTTAACAAAAACGAGTCAGTGTCATAACTATGTTGTATATAGGACAATTTGATAGGATTTTGATATTGCACATTCAGAGTCACTGTAGGGTGTCTGTCATTATGAAGAACTGCCCTGCATTTCGGTTCTGCTGTGTTAGGATGTGAACGCTTTGAAGCTCAATATCTCAACACTACTCAGAATGCAGATAGGACCTTCCAGATAGACCAAGGTCACTAAATGTACTGCCTTTGTATGAACAACCTGTTCATGTGACAATGAAAGTGTAACAGTGGTGTGGAAAAAATGGGTGAGCATGAGAGAAAGAATGCCAATAAAATGTGTTTACATTTGTCATGTGTTATAATTAATAAAAAATAAATCAAAACAATGTCAAGTTGTTAAATTATGGTCAGCACTCAGCACATATTAAAAAACAAATAGACACACTCACTCAGATTTGATTAAGGATTGTAAAGGGGCAAAGTGCACTGGTATAGTGGTGATTTTTCTTCTAGTCTTGAGAATCTGCTCCAATTAGATGTGTATGTATATTGCATCAATATTGCCAGAGTACTGTACTGTTTTAAATTATCAGTGTTTATCAGCACAGACATATTTCTGACAAATTCTAGGTGTTTTGTGGAAATGCTGTTTTTCGTTCTAATACTGTTTGTTTTTTTTGTTTTGTTTTTTAACTGTACAATATGTCCTGTATATAAGATTAATAAAACTTTTCACAGCATGTACTTGACTTTTGTTTATTTAAACAAATCACTTACCTTAGGGCAGGGCTTCAAATATTTGGATTTGAGGTCCAGATTTGATGATGGCTATTATTAGGGCTTCATGGCTATTATTCTTTCCTAATACATATTTTTTTATATCTAAAATATAACTATTCACACAATGGGAAGTTTTCTAGTTTATTGTTTGCACAGACAATGCAAGTCTATAGAAAAGTATGTACCACTCTGCCTGTTATCATTATCCATATTTTCTTGTGATGCTCTGCTAGGCTAGCATATTGGGAATGTTGCTGAGATGCCACTGAACTGGATAATGTTGGACATGCCAACACTTGTAAAATATAACAGAATATTTTCATAAAGTACCTTCCAAAAGGCTATTCAGAGATGTCAATAAAGTAATTGCACAAATGTTTTTTCTTTCAACCCCTCTGCTCTGGCAGCTACTGTATAAGTAAATTCAACAAGCCAAACAATTAGTAAATTGGCCTCTGTCTATGTACCAAAAAGTGATAATGACTTGCTATGATATCCAGAGGTGGAAGCTCCAGGCTCAGAAAGCAAAAGTCTATCCCAGTATTTGTTCCAAGCACCTGGACCTAATTAGCTCAATTTCTCAGTCAGGAGGCAGAACTGATTGGTGAAATCAGCCAGCTGAGTTCATGGGTAAAAAGGCTGACCAACAAAAATTTGTGGGGAAACACTTTGAGGCCAATCATTGTTTTAAAAAAGTTACAAATAAGTGGTAAAGCATTATTTCAGACGCAAACCCAAATATACACATGACAAATGAACAGCATAAAGTACAGGCAAATACCAGCAAACAGGGCTGCTCAATCTTGTTCTACCATCCTGTAGGTTTTCACTCCAACCCTAGTAAAGCACACCTTATTCAACAGGTAGAGGTCTCATTGAGCCTCTAATCAGTAGAATTGTTCATGCCAAATTAGGATCAAAATAAAAACCAGCAGGATTGAGGAGCCCTGCTGGCAAAAAAAACCCCAAATATGGATGTGAGGAGACTTTAGTGAGTAGTAACACAGGCAACATATTTCAGTATTTCAGTATTACTTAACCTTAGTTGTTTTACTTAAAAAAGTTTCAGCATGTTTTTAATACAAATTATGAAATTGTACCAAGTATGAATGTATCATTTGAAATCTTGGAACTGTATGAAGCAGGGGTGCCCAACCATGTGCCATGGAGGGCCGAGAGTATGACAGATTTCATTCCAACCAATCACTAAACCAGCTGATTTCACGAATGAGTTCCCTCCTTTCTAGTTTCAGGTGTGTTAAGTGAAATGACAGGATGGAATGAAAGCCTGCATACCTTCTGCCCTCCATGGCCACTGGTGGTGTGAAAATACAGTACTCCAAACTGCAAAAAGAAAAATAATCAAAAGCGCAGAAAGATTTAAGCATCATTTATAGTGAAATTAAATTTACAGTGAAAGTAAACTGAAGTGAAAACCTCATTACAGTTCACTTCAAGCATAATAAGGATAAGAATTAAGAACGATAGTCTACAGTTTGTCCACAAGAGGGCAGACGTTGTATTAATGAAGGCACTCTACAGCATTCTACCATGATTTGGAATCTACATTTCAATTTGGAATCTGCATGTAAAATCATGAAATTATGTTCTACCACATAAATATTTATTAATTTTGGAGCCACAAATTCAAACCATTTATTTTCAGGCAACTCCACAGGTGTGGTTTCATCTTATTATTCTCTGATTATTTACAATAATAACTAATTGACTATTTTCAGTGCCCTCCAAAATGATTCATACCCTAGATAAACATGATAAAATAATGGTTTAAAATAAATAATGGCAGCTGATGTGTGTTAGGGAACCAATCAGAACCACACACAGACACCAGAATAGTAAATAACAGACTTTAATCGAGGTACACAGAAACAGGTCAATATCCAGCAATCAGGGCAAAGCAGGTAAAGCAGAATCATAATGAAGTCCAGGCAGGAGTCAAAGTCCAAGCAACCAGAGCAATGGAAGCAATGGAAGTCCAGGAACAGGCAGAAGTCAGAACCGGGAGATCGGTCAGCGAGGCAGGAGAGTAGGGCTGGAACAGGGCTCTGACTGAGATGGGTAAGGCAAGCAGGAGAACAGAAGGAGGATAGGACATACGCACGCAAGGCAGTGCACAAGACCATCTGGCACAGAACAGAGAAACAGGTGAGCTTATATGCCGGACTACTGACAGGTGAGATCATTATATATACGGTGCGGGGGGCGTGGACAAGGGGAAAACATAAAACGGAATACTAACACAGAAAACACATAGAAATGAAGAAACCAGGAGGTGAATTATGACACGGAGGCACAGGATGTGACAATATGCTGTTGGGGAAGCAGGTAGACCTCCCCAAAAGGCTGATTTGATGCTCTGGTTCTCCCAGTGCCTTTCTCTGTCTCTCCCACATCAACATGTTCTCTGCGTTCTGGTAGACTGGATTTGCAGGTAAGTTTTCCATCCAGATAAATGTTTGTGATTACATCAGACCTGCCCACACTCCTGCTGTGTCTCACTGGTGTATGAGGCAATGTATCCACTGTGAGCAGGACCCTGATTTAGACATGAGCGATAGTGTAGGAGTGTGCTTTGACTATCAGTCACAATCTGTGGGAGTCAATCTCCAGGATGCATATCCTCCTCAGGCTTCTGCAGGAGGATGACACCCAGTTCAGCTGACTGGTTCAGCTCCTCGCTTGGGTCATTAAGCATTAGCACAGGGGTGGATGAGAGCTTATGCTTCAGCATTTTGAAGTCCTTTTGTTGGGCTTTTTGTAATCACAATCGGCAATTACCTAAATGCAGCCCTGGAATCGGACATCTGAAACCACTTTTTCGAATGGCTGACTGTGGCCAGATTTGAAATTGCGCCTCAAGTTTGTTACTGTAGCTCTAATAAGATATGGATGCTACTATATTGGCTAATACTGTAGGGGCATCAGATTCTGAGGGCAGAAAGTTGATTCTGTTAAACAGGCAGGGTGCTAAATCAGATTTTGGCAAGATAATGTAGAAAAAGTTTCCTGTTCCATGTTTCCTGAAGCAGCCTCAATTTCAATAACACTTGGGGGGGTTGAATGCAGCAGCACAAAGTAGGAATTAAAGGCATTTTGTCCTGCCATTGAACGCAGTCACAGTCGCACTGGAGTTCACCCACATGCTGCCTATCCACAGACAGGGAGTCAAACGCTGCATCTGTGCACTGTCTAAGTACATGTCATTATATCACAAGAGCATTATAGTAAATCAGAGTTGTTTCAAATCCAACACCAGCTGGCAAAGCTCTCAATCCTTCAGCAGTGTTGCCCTACTAAGCTACAGTGCAACACTGTGTTTACAGAGAGAAGATAACCCAGCTCGATAAATAGGATTGTTGTTTCATTCTTGTGCGTTCCGTAGTCTATTCTGTTGTCATTAGATTGTGTACATGCTTATTTGCAGGCATGTATAAGCCTGTATACGAATTCTGAGTGTCACTCACACACACACATACACACAGTTATACATTGGGAGCCAGAATCCAGTAACACAAATAACTATGCATTACAACATTTGAGCATCTCTGAACACACTACACATAAAAACTGAATCTAATGAATACCTAATAATGTGATCACTGCATGCATATACTGTGTGTGTGTGTGTGTTTATGTGTGTGTGTGTGTGTGTGTGTGCGTGAGCGACAGAAAGAAAGAGAGTGAGAGAAAGAGAGAGAAGCCATCACAATCTCACCAATTTAATTGAATTGTCTTGGTAACTATTGGTAATACTGTCACCGAACAATACATTAAATTGGAATTTCTACAACATTTATGAAAATATGTGTGTATGTAACTGCTGTAATGTACGTATGTAACTGTCCTATGTTTCCAGAAGGTGCTTCTAATGTGCTTGTACCATCATAAAAAAAGCTGACTATTCAAAAGTGAAAACAGTGCCACCATTACAGTAAGACCAGTTCAACTAATGGTGTGAACTGAGTGGCTGAGAGGTTAAAGAAGGCTTGGAATGCAGGTTAATGCAGTTAACCGGGAAAATAGGCCACGGCGGACTTAAAGTGCAGCCGTATTTAATTCCAGGTAGCTTAACATTCAGGAGGGGACCAAAGATGAGAGGTCAAGTTTTGACGTATTGCGTGGTATAACGGAGATGGAGATGGACTTTGAGTTGGTGGATCCATTAGCATTCCTAGCCACAAAACCTTTACCCTGTGAAACCTCTTTTACTTCAAAGCTCCTTTTACTGGATGTGGACAGATGGTCACATCTGTCAGAGTGGCAAATGTAATTTATCCTTATGCCCCAAGTAAAGACCAGTCAAAAGTTTGGACACACCTTGACCTTTCTGCTTTTTTCTATTAATGTTTTATTTTCAGTTTATAATCAAAAAATTTATATGAGGCCTTTATTAAAGGGTATTTTTGTACATACAGGTTACACCATGTAGTAATTATTGTACTTTTTTATACATAGCCCCGCATTTCAATGTTTGATTAACATATTGTGAAATAGTCATGTATTTGTATTTGATTGCATAATAAATACTGAGAATCTGCACTTTGACCACATATGAATTGCTTGATTACAAAGAAATTAATAAACATTAATTAAAAAAGCCAGAAAAAGGCAAGGTGTGCCCAAACCTTTGACTGGTACCGCATATTAAAAAACCTGTAAAATGTTTGCTGTTAAAGATTCGTTGGACTTAGATGCATAACACAATTATTTGAATATAGTATACCGGCAAATACTTTGGTGAAATTTTGGATTATACACTCTAAAGCAGGGGTGTCAAACTGAATCCCCAGGGGGCCGCAGTGTCTGCGGGTTTTCGTGGTTTCCTTTCAATCAGCTGCCAATTAAGGACAATTAAGGCCTTGAGAACAAGGCGTGTGGATACTTTAACCAATCAATGACTTGAATGAACCCAGAACATCCCAAAAACCAGCAGACACTACGGCCCTCCAGGACTGGAGTTTGACACCTGTGCTCTAAAGTCTGAATTAGAAAATGAAAAATGTTTCAGGCTGAAGTATCTGAGGTTTCATCCACTGGGCAGAATTGGTCTCAAAAGCATATCGTTAAAAAGACATAGGAAAAGTTCATGGCCAGAGCTGATTTGCATGTTAACTATTACACCTATTCGTCATTATTCATTCATTTCCCCTAATTATTAAGGCATGTGCTCTTCTCATCTTATCGCTGAAATAAAGTCATGATTTTAAATTGAGTTGACCTGACTGTGTGATATTTTGGAAAGCAGCAGACAAGACATTCCGTAATGTGTTTATTTTTTCTCTTGCTGATTTACATTGATTCATTCAGTACAGCTAAACAGATGCCAACCAAATCAAAATAATGCAATACGTAGGAAATAACAAGGTAATTAACTGCTAAATAATACCATGGTTAAATGCCATTGGTTTCTGTTTAATCATGACTAGCAGGTTGGAAAAAACTATTATTTGTCTGATATAAAACACCTCTGTAGACTCCACTCAGCCTCAACATCTCTTGTACTGTAACTGTCTCAGTGCTTTCTGCAGAAACACAGGCTATCAGGGGAAGGAACCTGCTCATCATTTTGTCACACACAATGGACATGAGCTGAGCAAGAGTCCCATCCATTGGACAGGTACACAATGTGCTAATGATGTCTCAACAGCTTTGGTGCCAGCACCAGAAATCGGATGTCAAACCATACCATATATCTCAGTGTACATTTCACTTCCACAACAGAAGAACTATTGAGCTATTTGTTAAGTTTGTACATTTTTTTACACTCAACATAAAATGTGTGGACATTTTGTAAATATTCCTGGTTTCTCAGGCTTTCCCAAGTTTACACTGGGGTTATCATAATTTCAGTAATTTGTGCTAACAATAACAAAAAAACGTGTTCGCATCAGAATCTTCATTATGATGCAATCCTCATATGAGACATATTCCAGTTCGGTCCAAATGATAACCAGACACAACTGAAAGAGAACAATATCCATAAAGTGTTCTTGAAGGAAAAAAATGTGTGTTTTATCATTCAGGGTCATACCACAGGGTCACTTCAGTGCCAGCCAAAGTCCTGCCCGGCCATTTGATAGAACCTCAGGTTATGGGGATGGTAAAAGTCCCGGAGCCTCTGAATGACCTCTGGGTCAATTCTGGGGTGTGTCCTGCCTTTGGTCTTGCCCAGGCAATGTGGTTTGCTGCTTCCTTCTGGCTTCTTCAGGCAGGGGAACCCTTTGGTCTTATTGAAGTAGAAGTGCTTGTCCGTTATGATCCTCTGCAGGCCAAGGAAGTCCTGCACCCGGCCCAGCTCTCCAGCTGGATCACTGATCAACCTCTCCCCGTGGACGAAGTGGATCTGGGACCGTGGGAAGTAGGACAGCCACCGCTCCAGGTGCTGGGCATACATGCCGATCCAGATGGGGCTCCAGAGAGAGTTTATCTGCCCCGTAGTCCTGTTCTTAAAGGTAAGGTTCTCAAAGCTGGGGATGTTAGGAGTTTTGGATATAATCTGAGTGTAGTCTGAGATGGCCCTGGTTATGGGATCTCGGACCACCACAATCAGCTTGATGTCCTTGGACATGGCGTGAATGCGGGCTGGTGTCTCAGCTGTGACAAAGTACCTGGGTGTCTTTTCCATAACTATCTGCCCATCCAAGGCCTTCGGCATTATGCTCCTGAGAGGAAAGAGGACACAGTAGTCAGGAATATACCTTATTACTGATAAAACTAAAAATGTAATTAAATAGCAAAAGCACACATTACTTAAGGTCTTATCATGCTGATCAATCTATCCTTTATCCCTCCTGTTTTACATAAGGTTTTATCCTGTTTGCTCACATCCGTTGTATCTGTTTGTGGCATAAATAACACCATCTATATATTTGATATATTTTCCACAGACAATCATGGAGCATTATTTTTCATTAGTTTTGAAACCAAAACATTTTAGATCTTTACAGTATTTAGCATTTTTACCTTTAAAAAAAACTTTTAATATCTTTACACTATAAATACCTTTTATCAGGGATCTGGCTAATGAGCCAATAAAAGTTTAAAACCTGAAAAAATATGTTATATTCTGTAACCAAAGCAGAAAATTACTTTGGCTGGTCAACTTTACTGTATATTTTAAAAGAAAAATCCTTCTATAAGGTTTGAAATCTGATTTCAAAAAAAGTTTTAAATCACTTTGTTGAAATACTCTTCATGTCTTCTCATGGCTGTAGCATGGAGACAGAGTAGTATGAACACTTAGAACCAGTCCTTTAGTTTAAACAGCATGCTCTCTATGCACCTAGAGAACCATGTTACTTATGTTATTGGCAGCAGGCCTAAATGTGCATCAGAAATAAAAAGCTTCTGTCCAGATGCGCAGGGTGCATCAATCAACACAGGTTACTGACACGTGAAGCAAGATAAATGGGCCGAGCGAGCACCTTGCTCACCTCCTCCGCCAGCCTGACCAGCAGATGGGACTCATTTACATTCTGTGGCTTGTGGTCCCATGGACACATATGCTGTGCTAACTGGGCCCAAGATCCACCTGCGCTCCCCAGTGTGAGGACTAACCACAGCTGACCTCTGCTCATCTTGCTGAAGAGCCAATATTTCCCTGTTTATTCAAACAATGGATCACCCAGGTCCCTGAAGCTTGCCCTTCCTTAATGCTCTTTTTGACTTTGGCTCAGTCTAAACTAAAACTACGACAAAAAACTAAGTCCAGCAGGTTAAATAAAGTTTAAATAACATACTCTGTGTAACCTTTTTTCTTCCATATGAAGTATTTGCACAGTGACATTGTTCTTTCACCTCTGTACTCCATGACTTTGGATTTGAAATGAAACAATGAATATGAGGTTAAATGCAGACTGTCAGCTTTAATTTCTGGAAATGGACATCCATATTGGATGAACCATTTTATCCATAGCGACCCCCCCAGGAATTGGAGAATTGGACACTTCACTGGTGTGTTGTTGCATCATTAGTTCTTGCACATTAAAGTTAAAAAAAGGTCTAGAGTCAATTTTAATAAAGTGTGTGATTTGCATTTGGAGTCTGTTGCTGTTGTCTGTCAACATAAGTGTCAATGCCAGTTAGCCATGCACGCCATCATGGGGCAGAACCTGAATAAATCGATCAGAGACATAGCCAAAAAATCAACTGCTTCATACATTCTTAAGAAGAAAGAATGGAATGCTGAGCATAGTAATAGCAAACAACCTTGTAGACCACAGACCACTGAAGAATGACAGAAACCCCATTTTCAACTGTTCAACAACACTCCACAGAGTAAATGTAGGCATATATAGATGTGTCAGAGACTAAAATAAAGCATATAGTAGGAAATAACTAGGTAATTAACTGCTAAATAATACCATGGTGAAATGCCATCGGTTTCTGTTTAAGCATGACTAGCAGGTTGGAAAAAACAATTATTTTTCAGCCTCAACATTTCTTGTACTGTAACTGTCTCAGTGCTTTCTGCAGAAACACAGGCTATCACGGGAAGGAACCTACTCATCATTTTGTCACACACAATGGACATGAGCTGAGCAAGACTACACCAGCATATAGTGACTTCAGAGCGTTCACTGGGAGATGCAAGCCATTAATAAGCCTCAAGAACAGAATGGCCAGGTTAGTTTGATAAAAAGTGTGGAATAAGAAAGGATCTAATCATGATTCATTCAAAATGTCCCCCCCCCCCCACCCATAAACATTGAAACATGGTGGTGGCAGTGTTATGGCTGGGGCATTTATGGCTCACTTCTCTTTATTGATGATGTGACTGCTGGGGGCAGCAGCGGGATGAATTCTGGAGTGTACAGAGACATCGTATCTGCTCAGATCCATACAAATGCCTCAAAACTCATTGGATGGCACTTCACCTTGCAAATGAAGCCAACTCAATCATTCAACCTGAATCCAGTTGAACATTCATTTCACTTGCTGAAGACAAGCAAAAATCCACAAAACAAACAGAAACTGAATACCGTAATGGCCTGGCAGAGCATCACCAGACAAGGGAGTCATCGAATGCAAGGGATTAGCAAAAGTACTAAATGTGACCACTTTATTTAAAGAGATTTTAAAGGGGCTGGAATAACAAAAGCTGCAATCACTATTGCTTCCTTGTATTTAAATTAATCTACTGTGCACTACAATGGGCATTGTTCAAAGGGCAAAGAGCATTTAAAATGGAGTCAATGTGATATCTTTATAGTTTCATACTCAAATACTTATAATTAAAACCTTTTAAAACCTTTTTTTCATCCAAGGTACTGCACATTCATGGGAACGACCCGATTACATTTAATATTTGTAATATTTTAATGGCAGGGGTCATAGGTTGAGGGCGACTAATAACCCCTTGTTATGCTGGGAGAGGTGAGTGAGAGATGATAGTATTCTAAAAAGTATTTAAGTACAGAAACTGCCTGCTGCCTTCTGACAGTCAAACAGAATGGGCAGATTAAGCTATGAAAATGCAACGCTTTAAATGTCCTCTGGCACCGGAAGAGCTCACCTTACATTGCGGCAAAAAGCCTGCAACTTGATCTCCAATCAATACCTCCCTAATCAAGATGAAACCCACAGCACCAAAAAGAGGATATGGAAAATCCCAGAGCACTGAATTATCAAGGCTAGCACTTAAACCCTAAAGACTTCCCTGTTTACCTACGGCCATTAGAAGGCTAACAAGTCTATTAGGGATCGCCATTAATATTTCACACCTTTCAATTTCGTTTATCCATCTGTATTTTCAAATGGTACCACTCCCTTTTCTCCGGCCAGCCATGCTGGTGAAAAAATATCTCTCTGCCATTGCTGGGAGACTCTGAATCTCTGACCTGAGAGCAGGAGCAGGTGCAGATGCACAAGCCTGAAAAGAGCATAAGTCCTGGAGCATTCACCTCCAGATGATGAGAAAAGAGAGGAAATATATAATAATCTCTAAAGATAAATTCCATTAGTGAGACCCACTCAGATCAGCCTTGGAGCTAAATTCATTGCTGAACAATATAGTGCTTTTTGTGCATGTGAGTGCTTGTCTAACCATTAACAGATGAAAGGGAACTACATGGAAGAGATGGGAATAAAAAAGCCTGAAAGCCTTTTATTTATTTTCTAAAGCATAAATGCCCACCCAGGGTTCCCAGTTATATAAGCATAATACTGTGCTAATCACTGGTGGTTTATATCCGTTTTTGGTTCAAAAGCAAAGCATTGTATATTATGCTGTACTCTCTTGAAGAAAATGTATCATAAGAGAAGAATGGCATGATATACAAAGAGAGTGATTAATGAATACAAATGATGAAAAAATAAATAATAAAGAAAATGTTGCATATTACTTGAAATCTGATCTTTTTCCTTTTTTGCTAACAGAAGAAAAGAACAATGAAATGACTGCTAATACTAACACAATGTTTTGCTTTCTACTCTTTATTACACAAAAACAACTTACGAGTATCTAACCTCACTTCTTTGATCAAATCTTTTATTACATGCAGTGTGAATGACAGGACACAATCCAATCAAACGGAAAGGTGTGACCTTCACAGATTTCATCAGCTACTATCCAGCTAAATCCTAAAACGAGTTTGGTCAAGTGTGACTATATGCGAACATAGTGATGTCAAACATAATCACGCTTAAATGAAATGTACAACTTGTTCAATGAAGCAGTACATATTTTAACATCTCAAATCTTTAAAAAAAGCTTTCCTTTGGAATTATTCTCATGAAAAGATGGCAGCTGTTGTGAGACAGTAAACGGATGTCTGGTGCACACAGTGCCGCCTCCATCTCCACAGGGGTGCACATTTCCATTAACGCTTTACATATTTAACAAACAAAAAACTTATCCAGACTACAGCTTGATTAAAATGTCAAATTACATTGCACTCTTTGAATTATAACCATCACCACAGCCATGTGGCTAATTTTCATTCATTGCTGGGATCTGCTGCATATGAAATTGTGAAGGGTAGCAGAGATATTAATAATTTTAATCATGCAGAATGCATGGAAAAAAGCCAACTTAGACAGTAAAAAATGCCTAGTTACTATAAACACTGACAACCAACTTCATATACTAAGTTATGCCCTTTTCAAGAATCAGACCCCTCTCCTCTGGCAGCCATGCATACAAATAAAGCGACACAATTCACAACTTACAGCTGTGACTTTCTCTCTAAACCGCCTAAGATATCTGATTAAATGCATATGGTTTTCAACAAAAGCCTAGTTGGGGATTTAAATCAAGGCTAAAGCACAACATTATTTTACAAACTGAAGATAGTTAATCCTTGTCAGAAAAACCTATCTCTATGGCCATAGGTCCATAAAGAGAAGTAGTGCACAATACATTATGTCAACATGTATGTATTACAGTATGTGCACAAGTCATAATTTTTCTGTACTAAATGTGTGAATCTAGTATAGTTGGGGCACTGCAGAGCACTTCAATATATTCAATATATAATTCTTATACACTAAGAATCTACAAGAAAATACAAATTAAAGCATGGAATCACACTTTTATGTTAGTAAAGCCACCTGGAGTTCATTAACATATACCGGGCTGTAACAAGACTTGTTCATACAAAAGCAATATTATCGCACTTTCTGTCGAGATCTATTCTCACAACACATGTTCTGTAGATAAAAGGGGCAAACACAAGGAAGATTAAAAACGGTACGTACTAATGAATCAATTCAACGGCGGTGACTTAACATTCCCATTAAAGCTCTCCCATTGTTCTGTTTCATCTCCACCGCTGTCCTGTCACACTGCCTTTTAGGAGAAAGCAGATAAGTTGCCCTCTAATTGAGCCCAAGTTGTGGTTGGCTCTCTGCTCTCTCTCTGAGGTATACTGAAGGAGCTAAATGGGCCAGTGTGGAGCTCTGGGTATTGATTGCGATGGGCTATGGTAATGCAGGCCTCAGCTGGTCCGAGGGGTGGCAGGTGGACTCTGTAGACGCAGCACTCAGGAGCCCCATCAGCAGCTTGCTGTGCACAAACAGATGTGAGCTAATTACTTCATCTTCTGTGGCAGGCAGCAACTTTTGCAGGGGACAAAAAGGGGGCTCCGCATCCATTAATCTCCAGTGTCATGAACACAGAGAGCGGATACCTCCATACACACACGCACACACAAGCACACCCACCCACTCACACACTCAGGCATTCACAAAAACATGCATGGATGATGTTGTTTTGGGTTAGTTCAATTGTCTAATATAAAATAAATATGATTCCTACGAAAATCCTTCTTCCTGTTATTGTGAAGTGATTACATAAAATGGAAACTGAATAAATAGTTATTTCAAGGCTGAAAAGAATAACTGCTTAATAGGTATAGGATTTTTTTTTTGCTTAAACTGGCAGAAATGAGAATTTTCTGTCACCTGACTTTTGAAACTCATGGTATAAATAAAAATATGACAATATAATTCCCATTCCCATTTAGCACTATTATTTTTTACAGCTGTGTATTGATGTTGATATCTATCTATGCCAATGCATCAAATCAATGGATATCAACATCAATACACTGCTGTAAAACTGTACAGTAAATGAGACGTGTGTGTGTGTGTGTGTGTGTATGCGTGTGTATGTGTGTGTGTGTGCCCGTGTCCGTGTGTGTGCATGTGTGTGTGTGTGTGTGTGTGTGTGTGGGTGTGTGGGATTAGGCCCAGTCAGCCGTTTCATGGCACAATGGCCATTAAAAAGCCAGTCAATTGTAACCATGCCCTGTCCACTTCCTGCCCGCATCCATCACCGCAGTCCCTCACAATGCAGACTCACTTAATTCCCGGTGGTACCTTAATGAGGACTGAATTAAAAACAGACTGTCTGGACCTTATGGTGATTTCATAAAGTACAGGGCATGCCTGGCAATAGGACACACCTGTCCCAAATTTTATCACCCCTCCCCCACCCCCCACCCCCAAAAGCACAACGCAATTCCAGCTTTCAGAAAGCTATTGCTTACTTTTCTACTGTTTGTCTTTTGTAAACAAACAAACTTCAAAGTCACCAGAGTCACCAGAGTCAATCCTTATCTGAAATGAAAAATGAAGTGAAAACTTAAAAATCATATTGATGGTATAAATTGCTATCTGTCATCGTGGAGATTCAAATAATATAATATCAAATAAAATGTATTCCAACTGCTAGTGATTTACAAGCCTTACTATTCAGACAATATACCACAAATATGATTTGTACTAATTATGTATCTTTCACAGCCATTTCATATCTGGACCGCGATAAATACAATCTAGACAAAGATCTAGAAAAAGATCACTGAAACTGATTAAATGTGTATATTTCTAGAAACATATAGTTCATCTGTCTCTGTACTGTGTACTTTACAAGGACAGATTTAAAAGTTCATTGATTTCTAAGTGAAACAGACAGTACTTAAAGCCGAAACACTACCCCATCCGTGTGAGGATTACGCTGCAGCAGGATAAACCCCCTTGCTAATTGTAACTGAATCTGCACTGACCAAAGCTAACTGCTTAATGCTCATATCAACTCAAGGTCAAATTGGAGGGGCAATCGATCAGAGAAACACTATAAGCAAAAAACTTGATTCCATCTATTATCCGGGGTTGTCAACGATATTTTCTAGACATTCATTAGGGACTTTGCTTTTTTTTTTTATTTGGATGTAGCAATAAGAAACTGACTTACAATATATCAGACAGAATATTGTCACAATATATTGTCACAGAAGAGTAATACTTGTTATCAAATCTTGCTCCAGCCGTTAATTATAGTCCTGTATTACACAAACCCAGTAGCCAGACGCAGACTTGTCTGCTGGCATTGCATCAGCACAGTTCTAAAGACTCTAGCCAGATCACATCATTATCTTCTACAGAACAACTGACCTGGGCTAAAGGCCAGTTGACAGGTCTCACAATAATGTCAAGTTGCTCGTTTGCTGTGTTATCCATCTGGCCCTGTGGTAATGACAATCCACCACCACCCTGTTCTCAGTGCTACACTGGAGGGAGAACAGACTGAGGCACACATGGGACCCCTTCTAGCACGTGTCTGTCCTGATTAATATTAAAGATACTGGTAAAGTATCAAACCTACTATCATTACACAATAGGGCTGCACACATGCAAATTGTGTATCCTGAAATATCCTGAAATATTTTGTTTAGTTTCCATATACTTACTAATTTCACATTTGTGTTTTATGATGTTCCTCCAGTATGCTAATGGTATCATTATTTCAAGGTTTGAGCGTGACAAAAGAATTTGCAGTCAAATGCAGAATTATTGATCCCTGCTGAGTCTCAATACCTATTTAAAGGCAGAGTTGATTATGTGGCGTGAACTAAATTCAAATGGCTTTTATTTGAGCAGCTGACAGAATTGTGAAGTGGTTCTTAATTCTGTCTTGCTAAACATCAATGTGTCGTGGAGCATTATACCAGCTGTGTTAAAAACACATGCTATCATGTCTGAAGGTGGAAAGAGAAAATGATCGGTGCAGGGAAAAAGTGACAGCGAACCAGTGAAGTGAAATGTCATGATTTATCTGCTGATCCCTGATCACATCCTCCACAGTAAACTTAATTCCAAAAAAAGACATTACTGTATCTATTAAATTGGTTGCTGCTATGAATAAAGTGCATGATCATGTCCAGTGATGTACACTCTGCAAAGCGAGCGAGAGAGAGAGAGAGAGAGAGAGAGAGAGAGAGAGAGAGAGAGAGAGAGAGAGAGAGAGAGAGAGAGCGTAGTAACATCTGGCAAAAGCTTCATTCCTGATTAAACGGAGAACTTAAGCTATCCGAGCATTTTACAAATGCCATAGGACGATTGTACATGCCATATTGCATTGCATCGCATAGCTTTTGAAATTTAAACCAGAAACATTTAATTACATACATTTGTATGGCTGCATGTGCTAACATTTTAAAACAACGTGTTCTACTACGTAGAAGTGCTCAGTCCGTCATACAGTATAGCTGATTTCACCGGTCCTTGGAGAAAGCATACAAACTAGGTCATTGCTGCAAATTGACATTTCTTTCACTAGAATTTACATTTATTTACTAATAAAACCATTACAATTTAGCATACTAGCAATATCTGCACGCAATAATCGTTGCCTCTTTCAATGTGTGCTTCAATGAAATCATCAGTTGTAATAGCCAACTTTTATAACCGAAAGACACGAAAATGACATGTGGCCATTTACCTGTACCAGTTCAGCCCGCGTGAATAATGTCTGTCGAAGAAATGAGGCTCTGACCCCAAAGCTCTGATATCAGGATGAAGTCTCAGAAACTCTAACAGAGCTCGTGTTCCACCTTTTTTAACACCTATGATAAGAGCTTGTGGTAACCTCCGAACCGCTGTCCAATCTTTCCCTAAAACGTTCGATTCCCACCCTGGCGCACTTGATTCATCAACATTAGGGGACCCCGCAACCAAATTCGGGACGGTTATGAAGTTCTTGTCAAATGATCCATTATTTTCTTGCTGCCATCCCGTTAAGGACAATTGACTGGAATGCCTCATGCCAGCTTCTTCCGCCACTTCAGACTCACAGCAGCCAGCAAGAAAGTAAAATAGAGAGACGCATACGATACCAATGGAGAACATGACCAATAGTTTCTGTAGAAGTCTCCGAAAGTCCAGGTGCGGGTGATGAAAACTTGCCATCCCTTAAGTGCAAAGAAAGGGTATCCATTGTAATGAAAACACAGCTCCCTGAACTTTAAAAACGAGAGACATGGTGAGAATGTGAAGTATTTTGCGATGACAGACACAGAGCCATGCTGCGCGGAGTAAGTCGCACAAACTCGCCGGGAAGCTTAATTCATATTGACCAATCAAACCAGTCTCCCTATGACGGTGTTTCATATTTCGAGATGCTGTCCTTTCGTGCACACCTCTGTCCTCGTGCAGCGAAAAGAGGTGGTGCGTTTAATATTCGGCCAGTGGTTATATTTCTATCTGAGACAGCCTCTGGCCTCTTCAATTGTCCTTGGGGAATTCCTGTGCTGAAACCGCTCATTCATTCATGAAAGTGTGCTCATCAGCCAGTTCTGCCTGCAGTTTACACTGACCGGAGGGACACTGCCTAAAGCGGATTAAATCCCTCAGTTTGCTCCAATGGAGGGACCTTTCTGACTTGTGTTTGTACGAATTATCGGAGGGAGACAAGCATACAAGCGAACTGTCTTATTTTTTAAGTCAATTTATTATGTTGCTTTGCATTAGCATGGATTACCTTCGTGTATGCGTAAGCATGCATACGTATTCGTTTACTGTAATATGATTTGCATTGGCTAGTAGCCTAGCATTTCATAAATTGTTCATCAAAGCTTCTCTAAATGAAGACGTTTTTAGAATTTGTATTAAACTTAAGTCTTAGTCTTGCATTTCATAGCATCCACGTGTTAACACTAATGTTTGTATGCCGTAACATGCTGTTTTGGACAATCCAAAACAAAAGTACTTAGAAGCCACACTGCTTGGATCCTACAGTATTTATGCATACGTTAGGTAAAATAGGTAAACACATAGTTATATCTAAAAACCATGCCACATTATGCGGGTAATTTCACATTACAGTTGTAATTTTATTTGAGGTTGAAATAAAAAAAACTGTCACTAACAAAGCAATTCTAAAGCAAGATGATATGCCTGGACTATTTAGTTTCATAGTGTCTCCATTAACCACAATTAAGATAACTGAATGAATCATCTATGAATGTATTCAGCCAAGTAATCTTCAGGATATCAGTTATTGCACCAGAAGGGGTTAACTGCTTTGCAAGCACAGATTATTCTTACCTTTTACGGATGCACAAACAGACCAAAGGCATGGTTAGGTTATGCATGTATCCTTAAAACTGTATTATAAAGACTCTTTAATTAATTAATCCAACCTTACATCCTCAGGGATGAAGCTGATATTAATTAGCTGATGTGGCTAATAAAGCGGTCTGAATAAATTGTAGCTACCTAGCTTGTTTTGTGTTTATCTGTTTCTTTATTGAAGGACTAAGGTCAGCCACACAGAAATAACACTGTGGAAAGTCTGGAAATGGAGCTTTATTTATTCACTTTTAATTCACCCTTCAAATAGCATGTTACCATAGCTAGTTGATGCAGTACTGCAGCGGTGTAGTTCCAGATTAATCTTCACATTAGAGAAAATAATGAAGGATCCTGACGAAGACCAGTCAGTCCTAATTATTTGAATTGAAAATTGAGTTATGTTTATGTTTTTCACTCCAAAAACCAATGAAAGTACCATCCTTTTTCATAACAACAGGTCACACTGACTCTTTCAATGCCTACAGTACTGTATTAGGACAGCATTGTCACACTTGCTCACACACAGCCTACAACGGTGGGGGTGTGTCACAAGGTCACTCTCTGCCATGAGATTAAACCGTGCCATGTGACAAAGCACCTTTTGGTTTAGTAGTTACCACTGGTGGTGAGCCAGCCAAAGGGTTCAGGTAGTCTCATAATAAAAGGACAGCTTCTGAAGTTACTGTAAATCATGGCGATTGAACTCCAGAAGAGCAGAAATGGTACAGATGCTGAGCTAGTTTAATCACATTTAACAAAATTACTTTTGGGTTTGGATATGGCCCCACTCTTGGCAATGTTTGCCTTTCACGGCACAGCTTGGTCTCACTCCATGGGATTTTATAGGTTACAGATGGAGGATGATCTCTTGATGTATGATGAATAGACAGTTCAAGGTGTGCATGACCTGGAGTGATTATTGGTCCAGTCAACAAACATAAAGGGTTTGAAATCCCAAATAACTCATACCATTTTACCATCAGTGATCACTTTATTAGGTAGACCTGGACACCAGTCCTCAGTGAGCGACTGCATGCCAGCATCGAGGTCCGTTGCTTTAGCCGTGCGCCACCACCACACTCAAAGCCATTTCTAAGCCTCTGGGACTCCAACAAACTGGGTTTTTTTTATCTCCCAATGGAGAACAATTGGAACAGTGGTGAATATTCCCATCTCACAACTGCAAAAAACACCTGGATGGTCCCCAAGCCTATTGGGATAATGTTAGTGTAGATTATTGAAGAGTGAAACTTTTTGAATGATACATCATGTCTGGTGTAAAAGTAAATACAGCATTTCACAGTAAGGACTTCATACCAAAAGTCAACTTGTGTGATGGTGGGTGGATGCGTTGCTGCCCCAGGACCTGGTCAACTGGTCACTATTGAAGGAACCATGAATTCTCTTAAGGAGAATG
The DNA here is from genome assembly GCF_963514075.1 of Conger conger. Taxonomy (NCBI): domain Eukaryota; kingdom Metazoa; phylum Chordata; class Actinopteri; order Anguilliformes; family Congridae; genus Conger; species Conger conger. Next base: position 63,628,016 of record NC_083761.1, on the reverse strand, counting down.
TCTGGTCATCTGTCCATGAGTGGAAGCTGAAGCATAATTGGGTTATCTAGCCTGACAATGATACAAAACACAAAAGCACGTCAACGTCTTATTAACTGAAAAGAATCCAAGTTAAACGTTTGGAGAGATCTAGTCAAAGTACTGACTTGACTTGAATAGAGAAGAGAAGGTGGCAGAACCTGAAAACACAACTTTTGTGTTCTCAGATTCCTTTTGTCCAATATTTTATTTTCAAATTCAGTTAGAAAAATATTCAATAATGGAGGAAATCTGAAAGGGGGCAAATACTTTTTCACGCAGTGTAAGTCTTTGAACAGGACGATTATAGCAGTAACATTGTACAGTAAGAATGAGGAATCGAAGTTTACTGTGCACAACTATTATATATTTATATGTATGAATATTTGTGTCCACATTGTGTTTAATGTGGCGCGATTTTTGGGCGCAAGCAGAATCTGGGCAGAAGAAGAAAGATTTTTTATGTATACAGTGGCAAAAAACCCACCCCCTCCTCTTCGTCACCCACACTGGTTGGGCATTGCTGGAGCCTCTCGGGGATGCACGCCACAATTTTGATAGGCAGGTAAGCCCGCCTCCTGCCCGAGAGCTGCCCTCATTGGATGTTTGCGACAGGAAGCGATGAAAAACAGAATTCCCTGAAAATCTGTCCTGGGACGGTCACAGATATCTGATTTTATTCCCAGAGCAATTGCTATTTGTGAAAATATGAAAAGAATTTTTTGCCAAATATTCGCCTACCCCTGCTCTAACATATTTAATTGTTTCTGTTTATTTATGTAAAAACATGCTCACTCTTCTATTATTCTATTGAAAAACATATAGTATTGCAGAGACATGTTCATAGTCTCAGTTGCATTTGAGGTGATGCTACTATTCTTAGTAGCATCACCTCACTAAACCAGACAAGCAAACTTGTAAATATGCAGTCCTTAACTGCTTAATAAGACAGCTCTACTTTCCTTCAGAAGTAACACCAATGGAAATAGTAGGACTGCATTCTATTACAGTTTTAAAACTGACGGTGACAAAATGTGATCACAGAGAAAAGCAGTTTGCAGTCATAACAGGAGACGGATATTTGTCCACATTCCTTTCCTCTTGATTTATGTTTGTGTCTCTGGTAATAGCCAAGAGCAGATGTGACCATTGCCCTAAGGACAAATATTTTCTGATTGAAGCATTAAGGGGATTGAAATATGTAAAACAGTACTGACTTCTAAAAAGGTAGCGTAATAACTGTTCTCTATAACTCTCTATAACTAGTTGTATTGTATTGTAGATGTATTATCAAAAGCAAGAGAAAAGAATGTGGCAGTTGTGAGCGAGCTGTATCTCTTTTATCTTTAGATTGAGTCTTAGGGGATCATAGCACATCTGTGCACTGGTCAGTCAATATTTAGGTTTCCTGCTACATTAACCATTGTAATGCCCAACAGCACTGAACCTCATTTACCAACCCAGTATGTTTTAAATGAGGGTCATGGAATGTGTCTTATAAATTAAGCTCATAATTAGGCTTGCAATATTTCACCATTGTGCTGTTTATGGATTTCATAAAAAAATATAGGAACACAAAAAATATAGAACTGTTTGTTTCAGTATTTCATCACCTTTTTCTTATTTAATAGTAATTCATGAATACCATGGTGTGATCCTAGGCTTATTAATATTTAGAGTAATCTACAAAGAAATAGAAACAAGGCCAAAGCCATCCAAACTCTTTCTGTCAGATTCATCTCAAATTTTGTCAGCTTATTTACTGTACATGTACAGAATCACTAAACGTCTTCTATCAGTTTACATATGTTATGCTTTGAGTTTATTTTCACTGTGGCCCTAGAGAAAATTACTAATTGCTTCCATTTACTGCCTCATTGATTATTTACAAGTAATGGTGAATTCTGTGGACACCCTGGAATTCTCTATTATTCAGTGAACATTTGTCTTAAATGTTGACTTATGAATATACCTACTAACATTTTGAACCAGATTTATTGCTCATTGTCTTATTTCTTCACAAACAGTTTGGCAAGTTCAGCAACAGCGAGAATGAAATGAAATGAAAAAACGCTTGCTGCCTGAATCCGGTTGAGGATCTCATGGAGGAAGGGTTGTAGTGATGCATTTAAAAAAACATTTTCCTTCCTGTACCTGAAAACTATCATTGCACACAATAGATTCACAGAATCAGATTTTATATAATTTAAATTTAAATTGTTGTGCTATTTCCGACTGATCTTTAGGTTTGCTAGTGGTTATTAGCTTAAAAGTAAACTATGTTTTATTGATTCCCACAATCACTACAGGTAGACGAAGGGTTTCAGTAAATTTATCTCCAGTGCCTGTCCCATCTTTCCTCACTGTCACATCTCCATTAACTCCCACATCCCATGTTTTTGTATGCTTGTAACATTTTAACATGTTATACTCCAGAAAAAAAAAGAAATATTTTTATTAAACTGGATGAAAATAGAAACAGTCTTCTGTTTTATTAGGGGTGCATTTAGCCTTGCTCAATTGACCTTGAAATAACATTAAACCTCAACCTGATGTTTCAATAATGACCCCAACTCAATTATTGTATTTTTGATGTGAACAAATGAATATCAAATATGAACGATAATAAAGACATTTTAAATAAAATAGAAGCACTTTGCAGGGCATGCAGCTACAGTATATGAATTTAAAATACTTACTTATGCTGGTTTTCCTGGGTACTTTACAACTTGCTTCCTAGCATCAGGAGGCAAGGTCAATCTAGTCATTCTGGGCAATTGCATGTCTTTTGTGTGCAGTCCAAGGAAAGATTGTTGGATGATGAAGTGGCCATCTATAAGGTAGTGACCCCAGAGGTCAGGGGCAGTGAAGAGTACAAGTGATTTATTATCCGACATAGAGAAAAGGCAACAAATGTAGCCAGAGCCAACAATGCCTCTGTGCTACCCATCCCACCTAACCAAGATTGCAGATTGCAGCATCTTATGAAACCTTAATCAATAGTCATTGTTTCCCTGCTTTCTTTTTCATTCATGTTCCGTCCCTTTTGAATAATATTAATGACCACTCAAGCTATTTTACGTTCATCCATTCAATTCTATTTAAGCAGAACAATATAAAATTGTGCACTTAGAAGCTTCTAATAATAGCCGAATTGCTTTGATCTTTGGATGTAAGAATTAAACCAATATGTGTTTTAGCATCTGTTTTTTGTTTTTATTTGTTTATTAATTAATGTATTCATTTATTGCAATCCAAAGTGGCATAATGTCTAATATGGGCATATATGAATTATGAAACAACTTTTAATGAAAGTGACTCACAACACATTGTTCAGCTTCAATCTCTTAACAAAAACATGCAGTGGGCACCTTTGGCAATGATCATTATAATATTAGTGATGAGGAGTGACAGAGAATATGGTAGTCTTGCACTGATTAAGCTGTTACCTCCAATCTGAATGGCAGTATTTTATACTGTCAATCGTATACGAAACAGAAAAAAGGCAATCAAAATAGTCACCACCATTTCACTTCTTGTTGCATCTGCAAATGTTGTTGGTTTGATTAGATTGCTTTCCTTCTCAGAAGCACAGGGAATGTTTTTGTTCTGTGGCGAGGCTAATGCCTGTGATTTCAGCTTTCATTAGTGCAGACTTTAGTAACAGAATACCATTTAAAATAAATGAATGCAATAAACATTCCAGCGCTTGAAAGCAAATCCATTAAGCCAAGCCTTGCTATAACTTCAATCTCCTGGGTGAAATTACAGTGGGTGGATAAATTAGAGGGGCCTAAAACAGATTTTATGTTGTACCTATACAATCCCTGTGATCACAAAGAGAACAACAGCTACTTTATTTCATCTGTGCATCTTCATATTGCTGTCATGTGTTTCTGTCACACTATGAACACAAAATATATATGCACACATATGCATCACTATTGAAATCAAACAGCACACATTGTATTCCTATGGCTACAGGAATATACTGTAGTAAGCAGTGGGATTATGAATCAAAGTGATAGAATGACTGTTTTTCACAGAGTAGTGAAACTTCCATGGCTTCACAGTGAATTGGGTGCCAGCCAAATGCCCGATGCATGAATCAGAATGGACAGGACCAGCCAGAGGGTGAGTGGATGAACACTGCTGTTGGACATAATGGTGAAAGGGGTGCATCTGTGGCTACATAGGTTCATTTTGCCTGTCATCTCTATTGCATATTGGACAATATAAAGTTACCTTTAAAAAGTAAGAGTTCATAAGAGAGTCAGAATGAAGGTTAATTGGTCACATCTACTGTAGTTCTTTCAGAAACACATGGGTTTTCACTGGCCTCCTAGACTTGTCTTATGAAGGAATGGCTCTTTCTCACTGATACACAAATGCAATACTGAGAGCTACATTCCTGAAATGGACATAGTCCAGGCAGAGGGACCAAGCTGTTTTTATAAACTGACAAATACGATTTTAATGAGATTGGTTAATTGGTCAAGTGGACTCTTAGGAGTGTCTGTTGGGTGTTTAAGAAATTAGGGAACAGATGGGCACAAGACTGGAGTTATGGGTGCAGTGAGGGGTTTACCACATAAGGACAGTAATGCAGCTCTATTTTAAGTTTGTGTTGGATTATAAGGAACCGATGGACATATGTCAGACTGTCAGGGGAGTTAGAGGGAGTTACTGAGCCCCCATTTAAGTAATTAAAAGTGACCGTCAGGTACTATTCCTGGCAGTAGAGAATGTAGAGAATGCTTAATCCATCACAGCATGCCCTACAGTTGTGTCCTTATTGTTTTGTACCATTAGTACAGAAATACTTCGCTTTTGTTATTGACTTGAAGACGGTCTCTACGTGATCAATAATGTTACAAACATCAACCTACATCTGTGCTGTGTGTTTTTTTCTTTTAAGAGGCAAAGAGACATAAAAAACGAATTGCTACTGAAGAACACTGATCTTATCCATCCTCATCTGTACTTCTTATAGTAAAGTGTCAGCACTACAAAAGGTTCAACCACATAAAATATGTGTAATTTCTTCAGTCTCAAATTAATTACCATAGTTTGAATGAACTAGTCACGTACACATGGGCTATATGAAGGCAATAATGCCATGAGGGATTTAAAGAGTGTAAATAATCTAGCAAGTATACAATACAGAGAATGCAGTATATTTACAACCTCCGGCTTTATAACAACATAAATATTCTCTCTCGTTCTCCGTCTGCTCCAATAAGCAGTTGTATGAATTTAAGTGTCTGTTTAGGTCTTGGAAGTGTCTAAATCTTAACTAGATATTGATGTCCTAATCAACTAGTGTAGGCAGTAGTTGATTTGCAACGCAAACTGAATCCTAAGTTACCAGTTCCCTTGGATGAATGCCTTGAATGGGTTTATTCATAAAAGACTTGCAGGGTCACAGTTTACTGACTAAAGAAGGCTCTCTGAAATGCATCATTTTAGATTCTAACTGGTAGTTAGTCGCTTCTGTCACATTTCTCTAACTGTGTCATGAACGTAAGGGACTAGATTATAAAAGGAATCAGGAATATTGTTTCACAAGTATTTCCTGTAGTGAACACATAACATGGCTTGTTTTAATATTGTTGTCAAACAGCAGTTTTATTCATTCATTCAAAATTATTTTGTTCTAGTAACAGTAGTCCATATGTATTCGGGCATTGATGTTGTCACCACCATGTTTGACTGCAGGTTTTTTTTATTCTGGTTGCATTAACCGTTCATGGCCTTACATAAGCCAAATTATTTTGATTAATCTGTAAACAAGATGTTCTTCCAGTTTTTAACAGTATCTTTTCAGTATTTCAGATTTCAGTATCTTTTGGGCCATGCTAACCACTTTGGCTTCTTTTGATACTTTTGTTAACTGGGGTTGGGAATTCTTTGTTCAACTGATATTGAATCTTGGATGTGGATGCTCTTCAGTCCTTAAACATGTTGGTTTCTTATGTTGGTCTTCAGATGGTATGGTTGCTTTAGATCTGACTGATCCTGTATTGGATTAAAGTGATTACATTTCTGACCATTTCTATGTGCATTGCTATGTGCATTGTACTGCCCCCTTAGAAACAAAATGAAAGACATTCATAAAAATGGCTTTCTACATGGATCAGTGGACCATTAAAATCAACCTTAACCTATAAACATATTCATAATTTCATTTCAAAGCCAATGTGCTGGAGTATAACAGTGAAACAACAAAAATTGTGTCACTATCCAAATAGTTACAGACCACGGTATACTACCATGTGGTTTTGTTGTATCAGGATTTCCAAATGGGTGTTTGAGCCATTCATAAGATTGAGAAAAAAAAGATTTCTACAAACTTTCATGAGTTTTGCAAGAGACGGAATGCTTGAGAGACCAAATAGTAATTACCTATTAATGCTTAATTAATACTTAGAAGCTCAGATGTTAAAGGTAATCATCCTATTTATCATATATTCCCTGAAGCACTAACACTCCTTTGGTTAAAGAGATAGATTAGCATGGAGGACAGCTACTGAGCCCACTGTGCAAGCAGCTTAAAGAATGTCTGTTAAAATCCAGCAGGATGTTCAACACAAACCTACCTCCGTAAAAAGGTCCACGAAGGTCAAACATGGCTCTCCATTTCCAGGAAAGCCCCATCTGATGTATGGTGATGCTAAAAGCTTTAAAGCTACTTGCTTGTACACTGCTGCATTCTAATATGATCATATTTTAAGAAAAACAGAATTAGACTCCATTTCCAATGATTACAACATAATATCACAGGATATGACAACCCAATAATTCCACTTTATGTCTGCTATAGCAATAATAGTGAATGGCTCTTCAGTAAAACAACATCATTTTCTCTGGTCTAGTAGAATGCATACTGACTACCAAAGTTTGACCCCAGAATGCTCCATACCACATTATGTGGCTCAACATCCTGATCTCCCCTTACTGAAAACGATTCATTTCTTCCAGCTGTGCATGGTGTACAATGTAAAGAGAAGGACCATATGCCTTTTAGAACAGAGTGTATTACCATATAAAATACAACTGTTACATAAATGATAATCCCTACCGGAAGCATCAAGATAATAAGAGGGAGAGATTTTATCTTTTTAACAGCAGGAAGCCCATTTAAAAACATTTTACAATGAAAATCTCATTGGAAGTTTTGTTCTGTTTTTAATTTAAGTGAGAATGGTAGCTGAGTTATATATTCCCATAAGGTACATGCAGCATAAATGTTTAATAACTATAGCCATGTTTATTTCCTTATTAAAAAACTGTTTTATACATAATGTTAAAAGTCAATAATCCAGAATGAAATTGCAGGTACAGGGTAATAAATTGTTGGTATACATTTAAATCATTTATTTTATGATACTTTCTCATTCATATAATTCAAGGGTCTCCATTGAAGGCACCCAGCACTGTCTCAACAGGACATAGGTGGTCGCCTAGGGCATCATCGATCCATGGGGCACCAAACAGGTCCACAATCACTCTCTCCACTGACCCATGTCCCAACAATCTCGCCTACGACTACAGAAAGGCTAGTGCCGGAGTGTGCCTGAGACACAGTGGTGGAAAACAGCCATAGAACTAGGTCCCACTGAAAGGAATAAGTTTCATATTGAGATCACTACCTGTGGTACAACTGACCTGATTTAGCCCAGAATTCATCTGGGATCATTGTTTAAAAACCCACAGCACACAGTAAATAGAGGGGATTAGAGATCATGTTAGGTACGAGGAGACATTATGTCCAATCTGTCTCTTATCCCTGATAAATCTGTCGACATTTGTTCTGGAAACAACTGTGTGGGATTAATGGGTAGTGAAATGTGGGGCTGTAATCATTGAGAACTGGCTTTCCTGGCTTCACCTTTCGTCCTACCGGGTGTTTCAGTAGACAGCACCCCCACACCCAGTCTCAGCCACTTCCTCTAAGTGGTGTCTCTCAGGGAGATAAACCATTACAGAGGCTTGTCCCATTGCTGTTAAAGGAGCACTCCACCAGAAACTATTATCTGTTATCACTGTTTTTTGCAAAATTGTGGCCTAATCTTATGATGTCCCGATATTCTCTGAAAGTGTGCTGGTGATTCATCTCCGTGAAAGTGGTATCATGGGATAAAATTATGTATAGTAATTGTAGACTTCAACTTCCTTGAATAAAACATTATTCTCATTGTAGAGACATTTTTTATTAGGTGAGGTAGGCTGGATAAGTTATCAGAGTGAAAACAGTATCACTAAGCTCGCTCTAGTAACTAACAGCACCTTGTAAATTGCGCCCATCGATTCCATTTATGTCACCACACACATCATCTGACTCTCACAGCTTCCTCCTGACAGGTTATAATGGTTTGTCAATTTTGCAATCAGTGGTGTAGTGCTGAATGAGGTGAATGGCGAGGCTGCTATACTCTCATGCATGCATCTATTTGCTTCCCAATGCCCTGTTTAACATATAGCACCTTTCTTTTAAAGAAGAACATCATATTAGGGAAGGTGTGAAATGCTACTGCAGGCCTATCTATCCTATAGTCCCACTATTGATTTGAATGCTTGTTAAGATTGTTATTGTGTTTATCCATCTATTCAGCCAGCTTCAGCCATAAATACTTTAATACTCTAAATGACAAAATGCAATGTTCAACGAGTACAGCATTTTTAATATTGTCTGCCAAGAGGCAAAATATGGAACAAATCCCATACAGAACAACTTTGAAATGAAATTATTTTTACTCCGTACTAAGCAATGAATCTGTATTCTACAGAATGAGTGATGACCCTACCAACACATCCTAGTTTAGCAACCAATACTGGTATCATCTTAAATAACATAGCCAAGGCTAGCTAATGAATTAACATTATATTGAACTCACTTAGTTGTTCAGAAACATCATCTCGGGGATGAGGAGATGACTCAAACTTGGCTAAAACTGGCCTTCTAGTACTGGAGGGATAAAAATGTTTGAAATGTACATTAACAATATTGTTTTTCATTACAGTATATGTGCCATAGAGTGTTCTATAAACCGAGTGCCTAAACTGAATCCAATTACAGTTAATTTGTTGACCATTGGTACAGTACTGTTCATATAGAGTATTGAACATTATTGATCCTATGTAGACCATTGAATAATGCAAAAATGTTCATTCAAAACTGCTCCCACCTCAAGTGTCATCCACTGACCCGCTGCTATTGTGACCTGGTGAACTCTCAAGTGAAAAGAAGCAGCAACATGACATCATGTGTTTTGGGGGAGAGTGCGTTGCTGTTGACAGCCAACGAAATTGACAGTGGATGATGTAGTGATGAGCAGGTACACACATAAACCATGTATTCCAATTTTTTTTCAACTGACATCCAAAAACAAAGAAAGTGCCAGTAGCCAAAAAATGACTGACCACACAATACATTATCAATGATGTCAGGCCCTCTAAGGATCCCTTAAAAGCCTCTGACAGAAGACAGTAAAACCAATATTTCAAATTCCAGTCTAGAGACTATATGAAACATTAGATATTCCCAGACCATTTTCTGATTGAGTAAGGTGCTTGACCCAAAGAACTGTTTCTGCATTTCGCATTTTTGACACAGTCATATTGTTGAGCAGTTCAGATGCAACATAACTGTATTTGCACGATTATTAACATCGCAGAAATAAATACTGAATAGGAATTATAGGGCTTCACAGACACAGATATGGCCTAGCCCTAGACTAAACTACATTTGGAATGGAGATTCTGCATACAAAACTTTAATCTAGGACTAAGATCAATCTGTCTCAGTGAAACTGGCCCATATTTCCTTTTTTCCAAAAACCTATTTTAATATTTCTAGATTATGATATGTTTACAGATGTATTCTTGCAATAACAATGCATAAATTCAAGTCAATGAGGTGTAGCTCAGTAGATTTTAGGAACATTTTCCTCGACATTAGCATGGAAGTCTGGGTCGCGGTCCTAGCAGGGGGTGACATTAATCTGCCATTGTTTGTCCTACAGTATGTGGATAGTGGCAAGGATAAGCCCCGTTCTTTTATTATGTTTCATACATCTATGCATTTGGAGAGTCTAAATTGCCCGTAGGTATGAGTGTGCCCTGCGATGGACTGGCGACCTGTCCAGGGTGTATTCCTGCCTTTCGCCCAATGTATGCTGGGATAGGCTCCAGCCCCCCTGCGACCCTGATCAGGATAAGTGGGTTCAGATAATGGATGGATGGATGGATGGACATCTATGCATTCGCTCCCGATTCCCCTGTAATGTTAATCATTTTGTTCAGAATCAAGTAATTTCTGTTCACCTGTTTTTACATTTAGGTGAGCCTAACTTAAGGTTACACAGAGAAAGTGGCCTGTTTCTGAGCAGACAAAAGTATGAGTTCCTGAAAGTGGAGCTTGTAATGGAGTCTTGTGCTTAAAAATAACCAACTATACTCCCTAAGGGGGATTCAGATTTCAGTTTAGATGGGAACAACAACCAGGGAGTGGGGGAAGGGAGGGTACTGAATAGAGCAAATTCACCTGCCTTGGGTCTGCTGCTGCTTTTAAGACACAAAAAAGAATTCACAATAATGGGAAAAACATCCGGCTGCAGGCAAGAGGCAAGAGTGGGCAAACACAGCGGCCATTATAAAAGCGAGCGTGAAATGAAACATGACGTGGAGATAACAAAGGTGATAAAACCCAAAGCAAACAGATGTGAACGAAGAGGAGAGGAAAGCGATGCAGCGTGTGTGGTGAATCGGCCCATGTAGGTCACCCACGGAGGTGCTGTTTAATTGCTGGCACTCTCCCACAGGCACTGACAGCAGCAAATAGCTTAAGACTGATGACCCTTTTCATATTGCGCCTCTCGAGGGCTTCCGCTTCATTGTTCTTAATAGGAACTGATCAACTTGAGGTCACTCGGCTGGATCTATCCACATCTCATTTTCTTTCTTTTTCCCGTAATAATGAGTGAACGCAAAACAAAAGCTATCCCCCTCTCGCTCCAGCATACTCTCCCTTGCTGTCATCCGGAGAGTGCTCAGCTCAGAGACTCTCCAGGCAGTGGTCCTGGGTCTAATACAGAGACGGGCCATTCAGGTCCTGGAGGGCCGCTGTGTATGCAGCTTTTTGTTTCTACAAATGACCCAGGCTAAATGAAAAAATTAGTTCACCAACACTAGTTGGTTACTTGTAGATCACTGTAGAACATTTCATATTGGGGGACAAGAACAGTCTGCATGCAGAACATTCATACAGAAATGTAGCTACCATGTCATAAGGCCTAAATGTTAGGGGTAATTAAGTAATTAGGGCCAGAAGCTGGCATGAAAACCAGAAAGTGATACAGTCCTCATTGCCCAGCTCTGATCTAATGGAATAAAAAGGCTGTTCACAGAAGCAATAAAACATTAAGGTACAGGTCATAGCTAGCATTTGTGCAATTACGCATGTAGACAGAATTGGATGGAGCTGTTATTTGTAGTTGAAGCTTCCATTATTAAATTTGTCTATAACTATATCCATAACAGTATATGCATTTTTATGTGCCATCTGCTTGGCATTCATTTATAGGGTTTTCTTTTAGGACTAATTATTTTGTGCTGTTTCCCTTAGATAAAAAAAAAATCTAAACATTTTCATGAGAAATGGGTGTTAAGCTGTCTTCCTTTCTTCTGGAAATTCCACTAAACACCATATACAGCAAAGTAAAACAAGTACAATAAATACCAATGCATTGAGTTTGAAATACATACGATACACTGCCTTTACAAATACAGCCTAGCAATCCTTGACAGTCTAATTTGAATAATTTATATAATTTTTGCCTTTTGACGTTGGTGGGTTGTGTGAAGCATTTCCATGCTTTTCATCGCTGAGGCTTTCTGCACAGTGAGATCTGTGTGACCACAGTCCATCTGACCGAGGACTGACATAAGTTCCAGAAACCGGGACAATATTGGGAAGCATCCTTTTTTCTATCACTGTAATGACATATCAGAAATAGGATCGGTTTGGTTAGTGTTTCTTTCTTTGAGAAGGAAATGGTCAGTTGTATTTCACTGCTGGTTGCATATCATTCTGCATTAGATAGATAGATAGTTGAGGTCTCTGCATTTCCTAAGTGCTTACAAGCGATGACAGCTTGAATGTTTAACCCCTATGGGAAGCAATGCGTTCGATTGTTAAAAGATTTTCCTCTCAACTTCCATGCCCGAATCTAGTTCTTTATGCAGGCGCTAACAGGCTGCAGACCACTGATCCAGAAAGAAGCACATAGAACAACTGTCATCCTTTCACTGTCTCAGTCATTTCAAATGCATTTCCGCTGCATCAATATTAATAGACCCATTTTTTTATTTCAATGTAGTACCAATTTATTTTAAATTTACATTCAGTTAGCCCTCTATTAGGCATGTATTATTAATTGTGGTTATTATTATGTTTATTTATTATTATTATTTTGTCTTCTGCTACTATATCCTATCCACTTATAGGTTTGACACATTGTGTGTTCAGAGATTCTCTTCTGCATACCACTGTTGTAATGTGTGGTATTTTGCGTTACTGTCACCTTCCTGTAAGTCTGGCCCTTCTCCTCTGATGTCTCTCGTTAACAATGCGTTTGTGCCCAAAGAACTGCTGCTTTTTTAGTTTTTCCCACCATTCGCTGCAAACTACAGACTACTAGCCATGGAAATCCCAGGAGATATTCAAACCAACCTGTCAGCCACCAACAATCATTCCATGGTCAAAGTCACTTAGATCCTATTTCTTCCCCATTCCGATGGCTGATCTGAACATTAACTGAAGCTCCATATCTGCATGATTTTATGCATTGCACTGCTGCCTGGCTCCGAAACTATTTTGAAAAATGTGTTCTGGAGTGGGTGGAGTTGGTGGGTCCATCTCATTTGCATAAAGGGTAGTAAGACTTTGTAAAAGAGCTTTAATAAGTAAAGGGACAGCTTTGTCGGGGTCAACAATTTCCCCACTCGATATCTTCATCGACATCTACATGATGTAGATGTACCCCCAAGTAGGTACCCTGACATCACAATTGGGGCGGGGCCAGAGTAAACAGAGGGTGAATGGAATGGCAGTACCAGTGAACAGTGAGGCAGGAGAAACCCCGATAGTTCAGCAATAATCAGCACACAACTCTAGAGTATATTGTGGCCCAACCTACAGCACTGCAGGTCACTGCCTCCCGACCACCTCACAACGTATCATATCTATGTTATTTGGATCCATAATACTTCAATCATAACAATACTGGTGATTATGAAAATTCTACAATGAATTAATGATTTTACAGTGTTTTATGCCCATTTATCTTAGAAGATATTAAAGCAAAATGAGAAACAAAGCCCTTGCAATACAACTACATACATTTCTACAGACATGTACATCTCATTATCAACATTCTTAAGATCGTTTTCCCAAATAGGCCATGCTGTCAACATGACTTGTGTGTGGCAGGCTCACAAAACTATTACACGCAGAAAACAACAGGACTGTTGTGGGGGTGAAATAAAAGGCCGTAGGGTGGGCGAACAGAACTGAGAACCTGGCCTGCTGTGTGTGAGTAGCCGCAGTGGTGACTGAGCTCAGTGGTGGACATCAATAGGTTAATAAAGTCAAAGAACACACAGAGAGATAAAGTGTATACCCTGATCCTGGTTGATAATGAGTCAGAGATCTCCAAAGGGACAGTTATTATTGCTGGGTATCTAGGGAACTGCCAGGATCAATGAAAGCCAGGGGGAAACCAAGGGGCTGTTAATCTCTTCTACTGGTCAGGCACGAGGCAAGGCCCCATGCAACAGAGGGCAAGATACACTGCACGAGGTGCAAGATCGCCTGCAGTCTTACAGAAGATATACTGGACAAGGTGCAAGATCGCCTGCAGTCGTACAGATGTGTACAGGTGACTCTCCCCTGTGAAGTTTAACTACTCCATGGAAACCTACCCGCACGCATAAACACAGCAGTTAATCTGGCCAAACTGCGATGGTGATTTACAACAAGGTCCAGAGCTGCTCTGCACAGCAGAAGACAGCTGCGGACTCTCGTTTCTCCCATAAAAAGACTCAGCTGCAAGCAGCAAGAAATGAAATGGTGTGCAAATGTACCATCGTAGAGCACAATAAGCGCATCAGAACTGATATTGTGGGAGGTACATTATACGTTACACTGAAAGATCTTTCAGGTTTCATCACTGGTCTGTGTTCTGTGCTTGCTTTTTTTCTTGAGTAGGTCATTCACGTTATCTTTAATCACACACATGAATCTGCTGCCCCTTCCCTCCTAAGATGGCTGTGTATTTTTAGTTTTCCCTGCAGAGGTATAGCTGGACTGACTTTTTCATAGTTCATCTGAAGCAGTGAGTAAACCAGACCTGAGTTAAATACGTCATTGTTTAGGATTAAAATATTATTCTGAGTTTGATTGATCTTGCCTGGTGCAATTGAGAGTGTCTCATAGGTTCCGATACACCTGACAAGCTCAGTAAATGGTATTTGACCCAGGTCTGGAGTAAACCATATGTAATTCCCTTGCTGTTATGAAAAAGTATTGTGAGAACATTTGGGAGCAGGCTAATTGTCTTAATGAAGGTTAGAAGGTCAGACACGTAAAAAAGGGAATGTGTTAATGCCATTAATCAAGAGAATCATGTAGATTAGAGCCAATCAGGGGCCATAAAATCAACCAAAACAACTCCCTAGGCACATTGTGCATGACCATGCTTCTACTCTAGTCGTTTTGCCCACTTTGAAATATGAGGTGTGATTAACTTTCCCTTCCATTGTCATAAAAAAAGGAAGGAAAATATAGAAAATCATATAATCATATATATATATCGTATTTGATTATTTGAGATTTAACTGCAGAGATAACTGCAGTGACTACCCGGTCTCTTTACCTGATGGCTGTTTAACAAGATGTGGTCGCCTGTTCCTCCTTTTTAATCGGATATAAAAAGGGCTACATGATCCCACTGGAGTTACAGGGGATTTGTAACTGTTTTTCATCTTTATAATCCCTTCTCAGTTTTAACTCTACGTTTGGTTTAAAAGATGTTCCGCTGTCTTGAGTGTTGAGTGTGCAGAAACGCTCTCACAAAGGAGATTGTCACGGGCCATAGGGTCAGAGTCATGAATATTCCAACTCCCTAAACACCAGTTATCACTGAAAACAGGCCATCTCCTCTACACTCTCTTCTGTAGTAAATCAGTTTAACTAAAGGGCATGGTTTGCAATGAGTTCTTAGAACTGTTATTAATCTGTTTACATATACAACATCTTAGCTGTACTGTGTGTTCTGGTCTTATTTATTGTATTTATGTCATATGCCATATAGTTTCTTATTTATAATGCACCAACTGTATATATAACTATTTTAGTTTCACAATCCTAATAAATATTCTTAACTGGGATTTTAGATTTTCCTAGATTTGTATGTGAACACATGGGCTCCGAACAGAGGATTGGCTGTTCGTTGAGGACATACAGTAGAAATCTGCAAGGCACTGTTAAAGGCAGTGGCAGCTGGTCAATAGGGGTGCATGGGGTGCTGCCCCAACCCTGATCTGTCTGTAAATTAACATCTAACATTGACTTTTCTATAAAATTGTGTACATGCATAAATACATAATATATAAAATCAGTTTTCTTTTCTCTTCCCTCATTTGTGTCAGTCTTGGCTGGGCATGCCTCTTGCTTGTGGCTGTGGGGTGCACTTGTACTGTGCCCATATGGGGGTTCAATTGGAGGGGTGTGTTTTCTCTTTTGGGTGATGTATTTGTGCCACACTGATTGCCTGCTCCCAGAAACCAGGCAGGGCACACATTTTAGCGCCCCTGTCTAACAGCCATTCTATGGATCGTTCTTAATACACATCATAAACCATGTGACTTTGACTCATCTGCTATGCTGGAGGACAACCTGCCCATACGACTCAATGTGTTTTTCTGGCTGGTCAACGACAAAGCATATAAATACAGCGATAACACTATTCATTATCTTTCATTTCTGCTCAGTTAAGGGTTGCTCAAATTGAACTAATCGGGAGAGTGACAAGTCGTTTTGTTTGTTTCCCAAAGTGTGTGTCTTCTGAATTGACAGTTCTTTGGCTTTTCCCATGCTGATGGGTGACAAAGGGATTTAGCATGCTTCTTACCCTATTTTTTATACTCTTTAGACTCAGTATAGTTCCTTTACACTGAGATAAACTAAATTAAAGTGAAATTGTATAGCCACTGTTTACTTTCTTAGGGGTGCCACTCATTTTGGCAGCTGTGGTTTTCAGAAGAAAATAGATACTAAACATTGAAACATGAGAGTAAATGAATTTAAATAAAATAATATAATGTTCTTGTATGTTTGAACATAAAATATAGGCAATTATCTATATTATATGCAGCCTTTTTTCTCCATTTTTATGAATGGTGCCAATAATTCTGGAGCCCACTGAACGCTGCATATCTGATGGTCAACAACATACCCAAGCAAGTAATTAATAGTGGTGTAAAAAAATGTAGTGCTTCAGTATAAATATTTAAGTAGGGTTTTACACATGGATCAGGGAACTAAAATAAATCTCACGCTGACTAGTATTTCCATAGGCTCTAGAATATCACCTATTAATTAATTTATGGGAAACGTGGAGACTCACCCTGATGGTGGGGACACAGTATGCCAGTTGGTATTTCTGCCACTCATGGACCACTCATGGTTCACTCAGCAGTTCATTGGTGAAATATCAACTTCAAGTGGAAGCATTTTGTACTATATGTAGCTGTACTGTAAGGAACCCCATGTAATGTTTTTTTAATGAAGACATGATGATGTGGAAATTCATGGAATCCAGCTGACGGGAATACAACAGACAACACAGGAGTATACAGGTTTATGGTCAATATTTTGGTGTGGTAAAGGTGAAGTGCTTCAGTGGGTCAGGGTGTTTGCCTGCAGTAATTACACAGTACCTCCCTGCTCCCCTAAAGCTGTGCTTAATTCCCTGCCTGCCTAGGGCCCCTTCTGTTTCATTAGAGCACCCCCACCCCCCACTACACATAATCATTACAGTTTAATTTGGGAGAAGGTACGCACATCGCCAGCAAGGCATCCAGGAATGAACTCCCTTTTATGCACTCAAATAGCAGCAGACCTAATGACCCCTCTGATAATTACACAATGTCAATATTGTTGCATTTTAATTGCGTGGCTTTTGCAGGCTTACTATTGAGAAAGTGCTATGCGCTGTAGAAAATACACATGCATCCCATCAAGTCGGGAGTAAACAAAATGAAACGGAGAATGCCAGATGACATCATAACCAGCATTTTATGGGCTCTGCTTCCAGGTCCATTTGCATTTCATTTAATTGCATGTGGTAGCCAGAGCACTCCAGCCCTGCACACTCTATTGATCCTGTACCACACCAGCACTCTTCAGCCAATGCGTACACTTCCAAGACAGAACTTACTGAAGCAATAACGCTGCCAGTATTCAACGTTCAGTGACTCAGTAGGTAACCATTGAAACGAGGCACTGAAACTTGGATGCATATGGCTGCATTTATTAAGAAACCCACGGTTCAGAAGCTCAGGGTACTTTGGCAGACTTAATGATGTCCTTTGGCCTTTCGCCATTTCAAGTAAAACAAAGCCGCCGTAGTGTTGTGATATTTTGGAAGCTTGTCTCTCGATGATCAAGTGTGCAAGTGAGTGATGGACACTGCCATCTCCAGGCCAGCTTACGAAAAGCATTTAAAAACAAAGTGACCCCAAATATATCTTCATCAAACATATATCGAGACAACAATAAAGATACAATAAAGATAATAATAGATACCCATAAAACCTTAAAAAGGAAACTTGCATGATGACATTGAACATTGATCATGTCTTGTTTATCAGCTGATAATGAGGAGACTGATCAATAGCGGAGTAAAGCCCAAAGCTCTATTAACATCTCCAATTAAGGCACAGAAGATCAATGCAGTCAGCTGCTGAGTGACAGGCTCTCTGTCAGAAACAAGTCCTTGGGATGGAATAATAATGATTGACAGTCGTCTAAGTTATTAATAGGAAACTGACCACACTTAATTAACTGCCATTTTAATCAGGCCTTAACAAATTCCATTATGTGTCTACTTAAAATGCAAACCGGTATTCTTTCACCCTTCAGGGAGGGAAGTTTGATCATTAGTCATTTCTTTTTTAAAGGCATAATGTCAAATATGCCCAGTACACTACACACAAAAAATCAGTAAATCATACACTCAGTGAGCACTTTATTAGGTAGACCTGTACACCAGCTTATTAATGAAAATATTTTGTCAATCATGTGGCAGCAACTAAATGCATCAAAGCATGCAGATGTGATCAAGACGTGTTGCAGAAAATGGTGCGAAAAACAAAAAAACATCCAGCGAGCCACAGTTCTGCTGGAAAATGCATTGTTATTGAGAAACGTAAGAGGAGAAGGGCCAGACTGGTTGAAGCCGACAGGAAGGTGACAGTAATGCAAATAACCACATATTACAACAGTGGTATGCAGAAGAGCATCTCTGAACACACCTCTAAGTGGATAGGCTACAGACTTAATAAGTCCAAAAAATAAGTCGAATAAATGTTCTTTCATTTCATTATCATTCTCGGTAGTAATTGCAACTGGATGCTCCTTTGCTTTGATATGTCAGAAATATCAGATTTGAAAAGGACCTCTCTAAATAAATTTTGAGACAATACTGATGCAGAACATATTCCTGAATAAAAACGCAATACGTCTCATTATGTCCCTGCCTCACAGCAAGGAGGTCCTGGGTTTGAATCCCTGTCAGCCAGGGCCTCTCTGTGTGGAGTTTGCATGTTCTCCCTGTGTTCACATGGGTTTCCCATAGGTATGAGTGTGTGAGTGAATGGTGTGTATGCCCTGCGATGGACTGATGACCTGTCCAGGGTGTATTCCTGCCTCTCGCCCAATGTATGCTGGGATAGGCTCCAGCCCCCCTGCGACCCTGTTCAGGATAAGCGGGTTCAGATAATGGATGGATGGATGGAAAATTCTAACCTAGTGTTTCAGAACTCCATTTTACCAGTCATGATTGTTATATCAGCATCAGCATGTTCAGTTAAGAACATTAACATATTTGTGATTTGCACCATAAAACATTAATTAGCATTTAATATCATTACCACAATGAGGGCAGTGTAGAAAGCCAAGCAATTTTGGCATTCTGAAAAAGGCAAAATAGGAAATATATTATATATATATATATGTGTGTGTGTGTGTGTGTGTGTGTGTGTGTGTGTGTGTGTGTACAATATACTGTAAGTACTGTAGCTTTATCTGGTTACTGAGCCAAAAACAAAACTAAATTATAATCAGCTATCACAGCTCACATTATACCTATAAAACAGTATCAACAGATAAACTGATAAACTGGCATTCATCTGGCTTACATTTTTTTATATTTTATTTCCTCTTGAAACATGATAAATAGTAACTATGAATACACTTAAAGCATGTAACTTTCAATGGAATTGAGTATGTTAGGACATCAATTATATTTTAGGTTTAGTTGAACCTAAAATAGTTTAATATCAAATGATATTGATATTGTGTTTTATAATATAATGAAACTATGAGTGCATCCATTTTTTAACCGTGCAAATAGGGTTAACTCGAATTATACTGTAATGATAAGATAACAGTAGAACAGGTCTACAGCAAAGGCTATATCCAATGAAGTTTATGCATAATTACCAATGATACAAAATCCTTTATTAAATGTCAAGATTTAATATACGCTATTGTGTATCCAAAGGAAATGTCCCCTTGATTAGAAGAACTAAAGCCCATAAAGCTATTATCATTCTATGAAAATCTTTTCAAGAAAGATTATTCTGTGCTCAGTGAATTTAATATGTGATTAAAGCAGGCTCTATCTGTCGGATTAAAATCTAATCTACAAAATAAATAAATAAATGAACTCATCATTAAAACACTGTAAGAACAATGACTCTCAGCCTGACACACTCATTGTAAGCCTTTATAGATTATATAGCTTAAAGTAACAACACCAGAGGGAAAGAGCACACATACTGTATATATTAACATTGAACCTATGTTCAATATACTCCCATGTATTCTTTGACCTATTGAGTTATAGGAAATACTGCATTGATATTTTACAAATCATATAATGTTGATTATTTTTCACAAGCCATTTTGTAAAGATCAAAGCTCATGGCAGAGTGCTACCACTACTACTACTACTACTGTCGTGTCTAGGAAACGACAGAGTCCAAATCTCCAATTTGTCGAAAAAACATCTTCACGAGGGAAAAGACAACACCACGGCAGCAAGGTCGTGAATTTTCCCCTACACTACTATTACTACTAAAATAATAATAATAATAATAATAATAATAATAATAATAATAATAATAATAGTAATAATAATAATATACAGCTGTGAAAAATGAGAAAAAGATACATTTACCAAATAGATTATGAACTGTCTATGCTGAGGCCAAGAAATCATTAACTTGCACTCTGCGCAACCCCTATAAATCATTCTAACACCAATCAGGGTAGCTATTTATTATTAATAAGTGGTGCTTATGCATTCACACTCAATATAACACATTTAGATTTAATCAAAAAGGAGGGAAATATACATTTAAAAATGTGTTTTCCCTTTTTTTGTATGTCTCAGCAGTACTCTACTGATGGCTATTTTAAATGATACCATATATAATCGTGTCAATAGATAACACTCTTTTATGTAGTTAATTTGTTTTATAGTTTATAACATCACTGCCTGTTTGTAGTGAAGACATTTCATGTTATTAATTTGATTGAAAAACATTGTATATATTGCACATAGTCATGAAGAGTTATTATGTCAGAAACCATACATTTTCATACATATTTAAGATACCTGCGATGCTCACCCTCCATTTTTAGATTATTGCATGAATGCTTGGCAATGTGTGTGTGCATCTAAATCTTCTCCAGTTATGCAAGTCTCATTTGCCTGACACCCAGCCCTAACTCAAACCATACTGTTTAACCATTGAGTTTCAGTTACATAAAATTAAAAGCGAATGATTTTGTGAGGTCACCATATCTCATTCCTGATCTTGGACAGAGAGAAGGTTTAATCCCAGAGGAGTGAGTAGCCTGTGGGATTAATATTGGCGAGGACCAGCTGTACTCGAGATTTACGCCTTTTGCCCTTTTCATTTGCATGACAACAGGATGACTGAATACATTAAGAACAAGGCTTCATAATGGTCTTTCTTCAATTTTTTTCACTTCGGTTTAGATGTTCGATTAAAAGTCTTTTGCTCCTGAGATTCAACTGACAGCATTGCTCCTGCTTGATAGACTGTATGTAGGACATCACATACACACTAAAAACTGAGCTACATTTTGTTGTGGAAGACAGGCATAAATATTCACTTTAATCATATTTCACTTTGATCTGAAATTGTTTTTGCTTTTGTTCATCTGTTCAATGTTTTACTGAGGACACTTTTTTATTATTTACAGCAGATTTTCTACCACTAGCTACAGTATGCATGGGCCTCTACAGAATGTTGAGAACATAACAATGTCATCTATATTCTTATTTAGCCAAGAAAATATTTTCAAGGAGAGTATTAAAGATGGTGATGCCTCAGAAGCAAGTCATTTATTTAATGTTTTGTTGCATGCATTAGTTTGACAGAACAAAATGGATATACAAGAAATAGTAAATGTTCTCTGTTATTACTTGTGTTCTCTGTACTTATTATAATACTTTTAAGAAATAGCATTCAGTACAAAGTATAATTTTATTAATTACATGGCATCAGTAAAATAAAAGTGTTTGATGATGAAGTCTTGCATCTGAAATGGGGTATACTTTCCTATCAGTATGAACAACACTGGTGCCATCTGCTGGTGTGTAAAGAACCGTATCCAAATTACATTTCAGATAACAGTGTATCTAAAATAATCTGTATCTAAATTAAATATTTATATTTTGACATTATTTAATTTATTTTTAATCCACTTATGTCCGTAGTAGAAGTTTAAAATTGTAAAATGTCATTTTTGGGATGATTTTTCTGTGTACTGTGTTGAGAATTGTGACTGTGCACAACAGAATCCACTACATTACATTTCTCCTAGCTATCATAAGAGGGAGCCATTTTACAACAGTTGTAGCAAGTGCCTTCAACCCACAAAGCAGGTTATATAGCAGAGGGTAACTTTGTGTCACAAAATTACACAATATGAGTAATTTCTCAATAAAAGTTAATTCACATAAAACTATTTCTGCTTTTTATATAAAAAATGGGCAGCACGGATGGTGCAGTGGGTAGCACTGCCGCCTCACAGCAAGGAGGTCCTGGGTTTGAATCCCCGTCAGCCGGGGTCTCTCTGTGCGGAGTTTGCATGTTCTCCCCGTGTCTGCGTGGGTTTCCTGCAGGTACTCCGGTTTCCTCCCACAGTCCAAAGACATGCAGGTTAGGCTGATTGGAGAGTCTAAATTGCCCGTAGGTATGAGTGTGTGAGTGAATGGTGTGTGTGCCCTGCGATGGACTGGCAACCTGTCCAGGGTGTATTCCTGCCTTTCGCCCAATGTATGCTGGGATAGGCTCCAGCCCCCTGCGACCCTGTTCAGGATAAGCGGGTTAGGATAATGAATGAATGAATGAATGAATGAATATAAAAAATGTATGCACTGCTAAATAGCAATACAGATGATAATTAAATAGCTTTGAAAATCAGAATAATAAAAAGAGAGATATTGCAGCTATATGTAAATCGGAATTATTGTGGAATAATTCATACTGCCGATCTCCACCCGTCAGCCCCCATGAACAAGTTAAAGCAGAAATACTCTCATTAACGTCGTTAAGGACTCCCTGGACATCAGTCTTGACATTTCACATTTTGTTAAGCTTGACAATACACACATTTTGAATTATGTGGATCATATCTTTACTCAATATCAGACAAGTGAGCAATGAATATTATCTAAAAATAAATATGTATGTCTGTTTGGCATTAATATGTAGGAACAAATGCAAGAAGGACCAGTCAGTTACAGAATATATATTTTTATTAGCACCACTAGTTATTTAATAATTTCCCATGAATTGGCTTATTGATTATTTCACTTGTTCACAATTACAAACAATGGAACAAGGGTCAGTCCAACTTGAAGATCTTAGTGATTCACACATTGGAATAAGTAGTTTGCAGTAATTAAAACACAAACTATTGTATGAAGTCACGTTGTTCATAGTAACTAAAAAGCATACTACATAAAAATAAAAAACATACTACTGTAAGCATTAATCATTAATCTGCCTCTGAGATAATACTTTTTGTCAGTGGCATGGGTGGTTAATTAAATGAAATGCTAGCCTCAGTGTACAAACATTGTGGAACAAAGACAAATTGCATCCAGCGCAGCCTCTCTGATTTTCTTCCATTTGGTCTTGTTTCTACTGCAGCTGCTCTGCGATGGCCATGTCCTTAACCCCGGCCGACACCACTGCGAAGAAGAGGCTGGGGAAGAAGGATCTGATGTACAGTGCAGCCATGGGGATGGGGTGAGCCATGAGCACTTCCTTCTTCTTCCTGCTGATAGTGCATTGGATCTCCTCAGCCAGCTCTGCCGGGTAGACCCCATGCCTGGAAAAGACTGGAACAGCCCGGAATGTGAGGAGAGGCTGCTCAGCACAGTTTGAACACAGTGATATTGAGATTGGTGAGTTACTGTGACCCACGGGCTGAAGAACAGCTGTAGTTTGACAATGAGATGTCAACCGCAAGATAGATTAAAAAGACATTCATGCATGCCTTACATTCACAAAATGTTTTTTTAAGTATCTATCTCTCATGCCTTTCATTTGTGTTGTCGCATTTGTTTGCTTTCATTGCTTGACTTACGTGACAAGAGGGCGTTTTTAGGCTTGGGTGACGGCACGCCGTCCTGCGGTACAGCAGTAATGAAGGTGTGGCTGATAGTGCTGACAGAGATTCCATACTCCTCCACTTCTGCCCGCAGGCAGTCAAAGAAGGCCTGGACAGCATGCTTGGAGGCAGCGTCTTAACGAAAACAAACATATCAGGGCATGGATAGATAATGGAAATGATAGTTTACCAAACATGAATAGATTTCAATTATGATCTCTCTTTGACATAAAATATGTTTATTACATCTATTAAGCTTTAATGAGTGGACTTACAAGACGTGCGAAAGGGTACAGCCAGTTTTCCCTGAATGCTGTTGACCAGTAACAAGTGGCCGGTCCTCCTTGAGATCATAGACTGCAGGACACCTGAAACATGGAAATTAGAATTCTAGGATGATAGTCCATATAACCTCTAAGTTTTGTATCATTAACTTGATTCATTCATGTCAGTCATTGCAACTCATATTATACAACAACTGAAGAAAATGCCAATAAATAAAAAAATGGTCCAATCAAAGATGCTTGTCCTCAGTCTTCTTCCTGTTTACTCAAAATGTTTGGGACAGTTCACCTTTGGCTAAAGTGATGGGACCAAAGTAGTTTGTGTCCATGATGGTTTTGTCCATCTCCAGAGACAGGGTCTGCACGGGAGCCTTGATCTTCAGGCTGCTGTTGCAGATCAGCACATCCACACAGCCATAGCACTCCAGCACCTCAGTGACCACATCTGGCATGCTGTCTATGTCACTGAAATCCAGCAACACCAGCTTGGGTGTGAATGTCTGGGGCACATAAATATCACAGGTAAGCAGGGTGACATACACCAAAGCAACAACTAATGTTACACATTGTTTTTCTCCAACTACTGTAAGATATAGTATAAATGGTTCTCATGTTTCCAGGTGTAACTTATTATTACACTGTCTATAGTTAATTTACCGTTCTAATCTAATGATGTGAAATTAAGTCTATAAAGAAAAGTGACTTTTAGCCGCCAATATATCAACGAAAGTGACACTGTCGTATAGTGTCGTATAGTGATCTATTTACATATCCAGAGGTCTGTATCACAAAAGTATCTTAGCTTAAGCCTGGTGCACACCACAGGATAATCAGGCCAATGTTGGGCCTCGTTTCACCACTTTTGCCAATTGTGGGCGTGTTCCATACTTGAGCCTGGTCTGAAACGATTATCTGCCCATATTATCCTATAATGTGTGTTCCTGTTCATGAACGCATAAAAGTAAAATCGGTTCAGACCAAGTCTGGAACACCTCCATGATTGTTGGGGGGGTGGGGGGTGGGGGGTTAATTGGGTCCAGAATGGGCCCAATTGCCCTGCAGTGTGCACCAGACTTAAGTTAAGATGCCGATTTAGCCCAATCAAAAGACATTTGTGATACGAGAAACTAAGCCTGAAGTTAGCTGGCTAACCCACTTAGCCTGCTTTGTAATATGGCCTGTATAAACAACAATGCACTATGTGACCTTCTGCTCAAACAAAACTGTTCATGTTTAATAAGACAGAAAAAGATTGACTCCAAATATTTTTTGATCTTTTGCAGGTAAAGAGGTTTTATAGCCTGAGGCTGCAGAGTACTTGGTGTACTTATCAACATTGTATTTGTTATGATGTGGCTGAGGATGAGTAGTCTAAGATGTGCAAGTATAAGAGTTTGAAACTGAAAAGTTGCAGCGTTAATGGACAGCCAGTTGTCAAGAGAGGATATCCTGCCTTTGTTTTTCATGTGAGGAGGAAGCGTAATAGTGACTTGGAGATGGAATACAGCTGGCCAGGCCTTTTTGATGTGACATAAACATCTATCTTTATAGTAGATAGGGATATGTTGAATTTCCATTGGGTTTTTTTGTTGCTTGTGTATAAAATATTCGGTCTTGGTGCCTGTGCAGGGCCCACCCACCACGCTGGGGTCTGACGCACTGCTGAGGTCATCTGACAGAGACTCTAACTTATCCCAGCTTTTCCCGCACAGGATCAGTCTGGCCCCTCCCTTATGAAAGAGCTTGGCACACTCTGCATGAGGAGAGAAAGATAAAGAAAGGGTAGAGAGAGAAAGGCAGCCGGCCTGCATTATTTATTCAGTCACATAAAACAATCTGTCGAATCCCAGCGTGTGGAAATGCTGCTATATTAAGCGATAGCGTTCCGCTGATCCACTGTGACATGCTGCTCAGCTCAGACCCTCCTCTGCTCTCTTTTCCACTGTGGATCTTTCAGGTTTTTGTTTTTCGTTCAGTGTTCCATTCCATTTTATCAGCAGCTAATAACCTACAGAGGTTGCAGCCCTGATAGCGATCTTGGATGGAAAGGCTAGTTGGCCGGAGTCCACGCCAAAGGAATACAGGCAGGGCGGGGTGACTGTAAGTGGATTAGGCTGATGCAGTTTGGGGTGGGGTGTGTGTAGCAGCAGTATAAGTGAGCATGATTCAGCTATGGAGCACACGCTGGTCTGCTAGCTTTGCATTGCACTCCAGCACAGCAATTATAGAATAATATTGGCTTTATTACTTTTATTTTGTTCAGGGAGTTTAAAATGGAAATGTATAGATATAGATACAAGTACTGTACATATTTGGAATCGCTTTGGCAGGCAAAAGGAACTCAAAATTGTTCCATCATCTGATTTGAGGAGACGCAGTGGAAAAACATTTGGCTCCAGATCGCAATTTAAAAAGGAATATTTCAAATGTGTTTCAAAAGACTTACCTGTTCCCACTCCTGACACGGCATCTGTTATCACGACCACTTTGTTCCGCACCATAGACTTTGACATTAACCGGATCACTTCGTTGTACACATAATAGACCCCTGCTACCAGCACTACCAGTGCTGGCAAGACCAGAACAAAGGTGAATCCCATCTTCTGAAAGACAAACATTAAAATTTTATAGTTAAATACACTGAAATAAAAAACATGAAAAATTACACCACATTCATGAAAGAACAAGGTTTTAATGTTTATTTTTGTATGCTGTTTCATTATACAGGTCAACTGCAGTGTGCTTTATTGGAGTTCATAAGGGTTAAATCCCTTTTTTTTTTATTAAACCCGTAGACAACAGAACAGCATCACAACTGGGACAGCTAGCCAAGGAATAACTGCACCTGAGGCTTAAACTCAAGCTTAGCACACTGCAGTTGACCGTACATTTTGTGTATAAATGACACTACAGACATTTACTGCCAGCTCATTGTATATTTTTGTTGAGAATTTCTCAAAATTAGACTTTAAGGATATGACATCAGACAACAGAGGCATCTGGTCACATCTCTGTGTACGCTATCACCCATTGTGTAAACCAAATGTACTCGGGAGTTATATGTTTACTGAGTATGATGTCAATTGCAGTACTTACGGGAAAACAAGCAGGACAAAATTATGCAAACTTTCCCCCCACAACCAGTTTATAGCAGTGTGAATGGTAAGCTCTTTTGTATAATAATATATGGAAAAAAAAGAAATATGTTGGAAATACACTGATATATAGTCCATACATTGCTGAAATCAATGTAAAATAAAATATGTTACAATACAGCGAACCTAACTATAAGTAACTTATTTATACAGTATATTAACCTTACTCATACATATTTCGGTTTATCGTCATGATAGGCCAATAGAGTTTTAGTCTGTCTGCAGAACAATAGAGGTTATTCGATCAATAGTTTGAATATTTGCGAGGACCTGGAATATTGTGTATTATGTCCTTAAAAGTATGTTACAGCATACAATCAAGGTTTTTATTGCTCTTTTTAAGAATATATTCCAACCAAGTAGGTCAGCATGTGCTGTGTGAATACAGTAAATTATAAAATCGTACATACATGTAAGTATAAGTATACATATACATGTATAATTATACGTATCATTCATAGATGACATTTGTTTGGCAGACCACAGTGCTCACAGTTACAGTTTGGCAGGTGCTGAGAGCCTGATGGCCTAGTCTAAATATACTATGGGCTAGACTTAGTTGCCCACACAAGTGCCTAACCGTGTGTCACCTCCAGAAAATCGTACAATATCCAAAAACAACTAGACGTAACACAAATACAGTAAATGTATAACCCCCACTTCCAGTTTTCACTTATCACAAATGCTCAGCCGACATTCATTTTCATTTTACATTATCAAAATCAAATGAGAACTGCAATGAGAACAAGCAAGGTTAACACAAAACAACAAGCTCTGAGGGTTACAATCCGGTTGACACAACACACCTGTAATCCGGGATATTTTGAGATCACTTACAGCGTGTGTAAGGAGTTAAGCCTCCACTGAGAATGGCTGTTGTTTTCCAGGTTTAATGAGTTAATCAGTTAGAAGCTTTTCTCTTGCTGTCCATTCACAGACCGGCTCTGAGCGCCTGGGAGGACAGCTCCCTGGGATTTCAGTTCTTTTAATAGCGTGCAGCTGAGTCAGTCATTTTTCACGTAGCCTATGCGACGAGCGGTATCTTTAGCATGAGACCTGGCAGTCAGCAAGACAAAAGAAGACGAGGCACATGTGTCATGTTTCTTAAAGAATGTCTTACATGGGTCAATGTTTGTTTAACACATTTCAGTACACACTCTGCTGTTACAGCTTGCTTGTTTATTTTGTTTGTTTTTTTGGTGGGGGGGGGGTATTTTCCTACTCCTGATTGTTTTACTTTTTATTTCTTCAAAAAGAAGAAGAATGGGAAGCAGTATGCAAGGTATTGCGTGGCATGTTTGCTCTGGGCACTAAGGTGTGACATGCTGCTACTGACAACAGTGTTTGAATATTAAATGGACTTTTGCTGATCATGACATAACATAAAAACATATGAGACCCTTCAGGAAAGAATTTTATGACTGAACACCTGAAGGACTGTAAACGCATAGCTCATGTCATAGCATGTCCTAACCATGGTGTTTAACTTTTTTCATCTTTCGTCTGGTGGTGTCAGGTACGGAAAGCAGCTGGTCTTAGCTTTTCTCATTCCAGGTGTCAACAGCTTGGCTGTAAACTGTGCATGCTACTGACTGAAAGGAAACCCCTGAAATGTCACAGTTGTGGCAATCCACAGTATGTTTCTTGCTGTGTTTGTTATTGACCCATCCCATAGCTCAAGTTGTCGTTACTCATATGTCGTTAGTATATTTTGCATGGCCGATCGCTATGACAGTTCTGCTAGCAAAGACCACTGCGAGTGGAGTGGATGTAGCATCCACCTACTGCAAGTCTCTAGATGGTGGCCAAATGACTATATACATGCCAGACAGCACTGTGCTGGCAACACATTTATTCTGGCAAGGCACAAGCATATCTTCCAGTGAATCTAACTTGTATTTCTAAAAAGGAAGATTGATGTAAATGTGCAAAGTTTGTCTTGATCAAAGTTGGCATTGCTTACTGTCTGTCTTTCTTCACTTTCGGAATGAGCATTCTTCTCCATATTTACTCTGAGACTTTACTGTGAAGTGAAAGATAAATACTCATTATCTGGCCCTGATGGAGACACATGGGGTAGGCACACATAAGCTATTCTTGTTGTGTGTCCTATTAATATTCCTATGCAATATACCAAAATATAAAAGGCTTTTTTAATAGTACTGTATTCAATGGTACTGTATTTTTCCTCTTCCTCCTCCTTCCCATAAGAGTGCCTTTCATATTTTTCTCACTTTTCAAGATATGTACTTATTTTCTATTAGTAGCTTCAGATCCCCTTTTTTGATTTAGCTTTCGAAAGTGTTCAAGTTGTATAATTAGCTGCATTAAATTTGTCTGATATTATAGGACACTTATGGATTTATCTTTTCACTGAGGGATTTATTATTTATAAGCATGTATATAAAAGATGTATATATTTGCTGGATATTCCAATGAATCAGTCAGTTATTTTTTGAATGAAGTGCATGGCATTCAGTTCATAATTACAGGTTGGTTAAAAGGGGTAAGCAAGGAATGATTCATTGTTAATTATATTTTATCTATTTCTTTTTATATGCAAGTAATCAACAAATCAACAAATCATTGCCCTCATGCACACTCCTCTCCCTGTGTCAATCCCTTGGAGCATGTCCAGACCACAGAATTATTTGCTCGCTCTTTGGGGCAAAATATCATACCATGTCTGAGGCATTAGGGATTTAGAATGAATTCCAAACAAGTAAAGATAAGACCTCAACTCTGATATTAGATTTAAAACTGTATATGCAGGTATTAGCAAGTAATGCTCATAAGCCTACTAGAGGATCGTATCAGCAATTTTCCTTTTGGCTACATTGCTTGCTAGGGAATTAGGCCGGAATTGGACCCAGTGTTTATTGCGGACTCCTGGAGTTGATGAAAGCTTGCTGAATCAGGCAGTACCAGAAATGGTGGTTTGTAGTCATTTATCTATCATACAATTGTATCTTACGTCTGCTTTGGAGAACACCAATAATTTCCAATTCATGATTCATAGCTTTGGCACACTATATAGTCATTTACAAATACTTGGCATTCATACAGTCACTGAACCAGACATATTTTTAAAAAAGGACAACACAAAATGTCTAGCATATATTTTTTCCTGATTATAAGGGCCAGTTTCACAGAAGTGGATTAAGTCTAGCCCTGTACGAAATTCAATTTTGAATGTAGATTCACCATAAAAAAACGATTTCACCCAGGAAAAGCTTAATCTGTGTCGGTGAAACTAGTCTTAAATGTTTTTGGAAGAACTGAGATACATTTAGGCATTTACTTTTTTCAATGCTTACATAACACTGTGGTGATCTGCAAAATATCCAAACACAACTGCTCATTTGGATAGATATATATGTTTAGACAGGCAACAGTGGTCTTTAATGACTGTGCGTGCCCAAAATCAAATCAGTGAATATGTGTTTAGGCCATTTAGTACCTGATGCCAAATGCAAAAACTTTCCTAACCAAGAGCATTACATTTTTTTAAAACAAACCACAGCTGAGGTAATTTCATATTTTAAGTCAAATCCTGTGTATTTATTTATTTTACACATAAATTGGAATGTCTGTTGTGTGCTGTATGTGAATTCTCAATACAAGAATAACAAATTACTGGAAATTCATTCCTTCAGTTTATGTGTGAGCTTCATTAATGACAAATTGGATCATGAGCATTATTAGGAAATATTGCACTTAATTATTTCCTCAAATGGAATTGCAGTTATTTTCAGCCTTCAAACATGTATTGGGTGTGTATGTTTTCAAATGAAGGGCACATGACTATTATTATTTGTAGTCACATATACGGTACATTCTGATGGACTGCACACATGCTTGCTTTAGTGCCAGTACATCGATTAAATTAATCAATGGATATGTGCCAGAGGATCAATATACACTGTGTGCCAGAGTAGAAACGCATGCTTTATCTAGATAGTTTTAATAATTAACAAATGTTTTGGACACTTCGAAATGGAAATTTTCCTTTAAAAGTAGAATGGGTCTTCTATTTTTAAAATATAGTAGCTATAAAAATCAAATATTTTCTGACATCATGTCACATAATGCCATATATAATTCAATCTTGTTTATATTGTGCACCTTCACACTTATCAGTGATAATTAAGTACAATTAAGAGTACATGAGTATGCCATATGGTGCACTCATAGACAATGAAATTCAAACAAAAATCTCTGTTGATAGCTTTTGTTGGTAAGTGTGACCTATTTTTTAAATATATTATCGAGCTGAAATAACAAGAGGGGTTGTTGAGACTCAAGCTTGTTATGATAGTAACAGTTTTGATGCTGACAACCTGCATTTTCCTTTGCAGTGACTAGTTTACATAGGCTGTGTCCGAAACCACATACTAGCATACTACTCATACTAAATTTGAGGCTGATTTCCAAACAAATGTAGTATGAGCAGTATGAGTAGTATGCTACGTATGCGATTTCAGATGCATGTCATTCATTAAAGGCTTGTTTCTTTACCTTTCAAATTAACTCATTGTAGAGAATAAAATAATGTGTACATACATTACTCATTAAAGACTTTGAATATGACTCTTTGTCAAATTGACAATGTCATTGACAATGTCAGTTCCAGTTTTTAAGTTTAAATTTGGTGCAATTAATTAAACAGTATGTTTTATATTGTTAACTTACCATGAAGAAACTAAGTACAATTTTGTATGCAATTCAGTGTCACAAGACTTACAAGTCATTCAGCTTAATTATCTTTCTTAATGTATTGCTTGCTCAATTTACTAAATCAGCTTCAACAGCCCTAAATATTTTTAAAATTAATTTCAGACATAGAACTATATATTGACTGAGCTATGCTTTATATTGGTGGAAGAATAGATTGTATTCATTACACAAATAAAACAATAAAATATGTTTATTAAATATGCCATAAATAGCCTAGTTCATTGCTCGTCCCTGTCACACAATTACTGAAACTATGTGACAGACAGCAAATAAACTAATAAACAAATAGATACATTCTAGAAATGGACTGCAGCAATTGTAGTCAAGCCATGAAACTTTCACATAATGGTAAAATCAGCAGGTTTGAGAATGGGGACAACTATTTAAATTGACTTAGTAAAGTCAGACTTAATTAAATACAATACGTCAGAAATATGTGCAAAACTACGATTAAAGACGAGGAAGTGGAAAATTGTATTTTCATATATCCTGTTGTAATAACCAATCTCTGGGATGTTCTCATGAATAGAGTTTTCCAGTAGGTGTCTGTGAAATCATGGTTGCTATTAACATGATACATATTATACTTTTGATACACTACACATAGCCTACTATATATATCTAGGTGTTTTCCCCACTATGTAGCATGTCCCAGAAAGAGACGATTGTGTAAGCAGAAAGACCTGGGAGTTTGAGTCACATAGCCTTCGTAATTAACCTGAGCTGTATTATGAAATCGTGACCCCGGTCCCAGTCAGTAGATTTGCAAGATGGCGTGCTGACACAGTCTCGCGAGATAAAATAAAATTCCAGCAGCAAATCTGTGAGCCTGCGACCTCCCTCCATTGGAAAAGATCTTGCCCGAAAAAGAAAAGAAGGTAGATCCTGGGACGTAGTAACGGAAACAAAACATTCAAAAACACATTTATGATCACGTCATTCAGCAAGAGCACTCAACATCGCTCTCTATGGCACGTTTGAACGGGCAAGCCAGAAGACCACAATTACAAATAAGAAGGTCCTAGCTAGAAATTTGGGAGTGGGATTGCATTGGTGTGTTAGCTAGGTTGCTAGCATTATAGCTAAAAAGCAAGGGTAAACTTCAGTAGCCAGTTTGCTAATATCAGCTGCTACGAGCAGGACTGTACATCTACCTCCTTCGTTATTTTTCTTTAACAAATGGGATCCGTTTATTACTTCGTGGACGCCGAAACTGCCGAGTTGGACGCTACAAGTAAAATTATACGATTACTGTTTTGACCTGTTATTAGCATAACAGTTTAACGGTATTTATTATCAAGTAGCCAGCTAGCTAATTGCTATCGGTTTTTAACACGGGCCATAGACTGATCATTGGAGATCGTTGCAGAAAGGTAGCTAGCTAGCTTCATAGCTGGCTATCCATACCCGGCAACTACTAGCTAAATGCAAAGGAAATTGGAAACTTTTAGCTAGCTAGCTAGCTAAACACAACCCGAAAAAACTTAACTCAGACCATCTGATTATCTAAATAAATGGAAATGCAAACGTTGCGTAGATCATGCATTGGATCGTAAAACCATTGTTCCAGATTGGATGAGGAGCTGCGAAGATAACAGGATTGCCCCCTTTGGTATTATTGAATTTCGAAGTATTCCCATTTTAACGTGAACGGAGGATAAACACGCCGAGGAAAATGTCTGGCGCTAAAGAGAATTCTTGTAGAAAATTCCAAGCGAACATTTTCAATAAAAGCAAATGCCAAAACTGCTTTAAACCGCGGGAGCTGCATCTATTGACGGACCAAGATCTGAACCAGGTAACTAACGGTACCTACTTTAATGGATTGTGGTTGGTTACATGGTTGCTATGATTAGTGTTACCCTTGCTTGTGCTGTCAGACTGTGGACATTTGTAACAATCCTACCGCGGCTAAATTGGTTAAGTTACACTTTCCAGAAAGCCATCATGTTGGTTTGGTAGGCTATAGGACAGCGAACGTGTGGAGTGCTCCTAGAAGCTGGCATCCCGTTAAAGCGAGCAGTGTCATACCACAGTAGTAACGTTTAAGTTTTCCTTGTACTCAAAACTGAGTGGTCTTTTGAAAAGTTTATCCTGCGTAACAATAACGGAGGATGTTATGCATGATATAGCTGTTTCTGGTAGTTGTCCTTGCTTAATCCGCGAGCAATCGCAAATCAATTGATACATGCCCGTCTCTAATACAACGTCGAAATTAACATTCAGCTTCATTTACGTGATATAGTCTGGAACATTTACTGTCCATCTGCAACGAATAACTCAACTGCAAATATGCACGAAGCGAATGTTAAGAGTTATGTACTTGGGCTCTGATGTCATATAAAGTGCACATGCGTTCTTGGCCAATTAGTTAATTTACAGATTACAGGAATGTAAAATTTAGTTACTCCTAAATTTAGTTAAAAAACAGTTAAGTTACAGATTTGGTAAAGCATATTAAACTGTTTGAATACGAGTTTCAAAAAACAGATTGTGAAATCTGAAACTACGTCTAAACATATTCCATTAGGCGTGTTTTGTACAGTACGTTAGAAAATTGATTTACATATTTTTAACATGCCATGGACATAATATGTTTGTATGTAGTGTAGCCGGCATTAAACTATTAAAATATTTGTAAAATATTGGAGGTTATCCATCACATTATAGTAACGTCAGCCTGTGTGCTCTTATTTACTCGTCTTGTGCTGGCTACTCTACTACTTCACATTATAGAAGATGTACCTGTAACATTTTATTAATTATATATATATATTTATTTACAATATAGCCTGTTCTGGCAATATTATGTTGTGAATGTACAGCCGATTTATTTTCATTTTCTGTGTGCTAAATCTCCAAACCAATTATTATGAAGTAATGGCTTTGTATTTCACTCATCCCTATCAACACGGTAGAAAATAGTAAATATAACTGAACTGTTCCTATTGCTTTTCAGGAAACATGCCACAATTGTGTTCTGTGGGGTCACAACGTTCTGTTGTTTATTTCTAAACACCATAGGGTATGAAACCACAGGATGTTTTAGATCCTGTGAAACCTTGCACATCATCTTCAATGTTTTCTGCAACCAGAAAAAAAGAACTTAAACTAACACCAATTTGTTAACTTTATTGTACAGGGAAAAAATACATACACAGTATTCCCGTCTATCAGTGCTCACAAGAAAAATCTTCATGTCATAGCCATTTTGCAAACCAGAAAATATGTTATGAATACTGTACTCTCTAAAACTAAAACTGTACTGATTGCCATATAACAATAAGCCATACTACATACCAATCAAGATGTAGCATATAACTACATCATGATCTTTTGGTGTAGAGCTACATTATACTTTGTCTTCCCATTAGTTCTTAATTAAGTCTTCAGAAACCTCATGCCTTTTTGCAGTCAGTTTCAAGGGGGTGGTGTAATGTTACCATAAAATCCAGCAGCAAATACTATATTATGTATCTTTTTTGGGTGATCCTGCTAAAATTCTTCAGTAAATTAGTGTCCAGAAAAAACTGCTGAAGTGCAGTGTAGGATTGGTATTTATATCCTGAACATACTAAAATACTGAATGAGAGGAAGCCTTTCAGACCATTAGTGCCTGTTGTATTTCCCTCTAATTGATCCCATTCACTTAATCCAGATGGTCCTTTGAAGGATCCCAGAGAAAGCAGCCAGCTTATACACTGCTTAAGAGCTGTATGACGGTGTCAGCAACCTTCAGAATATGTTGGGCAGTGTTCTGTGTGTGATTAAAACACGCTAACCCTTTCTTGTCCGCACTCTCGAGTCATCTTTTGGATTACATCATTTGTTCTATCACAGAGAATGCATGTTACTTTATGATGTACAGCAACAGGGATGTTTTATATAGTGTGTGCCACCTGTACAAGTATTGCTTTTTCAGTGAACTTGTTAAATCTTTGCTGCAAAGTAATTCATCTGAATGCATGCATTCATTCAGTACCCATTGAACATTGCCCTGCAAGTTACCATTGAATAATTAAACAGTTATTGGCCTACTTTCCATTGGTGTACAATCTTTAAAATGTCAAAATGTGCAAGAGTATGCAAATCAACATAATGTATTTCTCTGTTGTCTTTGGTCAATTTTGACCTCAGGCATGGTGGGTAGAGGTATGATTATTAAAATGTTGATGGAATGAAGGAGCATCTTCATGCTTAGCTTTTCAATCTGAACTGGCTGTTTGTTGTGGCTATGTTACAGAAGGTCTGTCTGAAATGTCTACCAGATTGATTGAATGTTTTCCTTCAGAGTTTCTGGCTGGCATGCACCAGGCTACTCATAATTTGACGTTGCAGAGGTTTTGTTTGAATGTTGAATGTTGCTACAAAGGAAATAGTTTGCCTTGCCACAACTTGACAGATGTACTTTACTGCTTGTAGAGATCAGTCGAAACCTACAAAACAGTAGTGCATATGTCCTTCTTTGTGAAATGGTCTCTGTGTCATTACCTGATATGGCAATCAGCACATTACACAATGTGCAGAAAATGAAATGTATAAAGCATTGGAATAGAAATCCTAGAAAACGCTGGTTTGTATTTCAAATAACAGTTATATTCATTTTTTTCTATTCAGGTTTGCAGTGTGTTTTATTTAGTAGGATGTAGCCTAGTTACCTGATGCTTATTTTAATTGTGTTCCATCTTGATTACATTGGTTAAAAGTTTATCATGACAACTATTTATCTGCTTTATACTTCTATTATACTTTATGTGTTTTATATTGACACAGTTTTATAATTGTGTGCATGATCTGTGTGATATAATCTCAGTTAAAAACGAATGTGTGATTTGGGTTCCAATGATTAATCAGTCCTGAGGAATGCATGCAGTTATATGCATCTGTTTATATTAAGCTTAATATCCAAAATTTTCAAAATGACTTTCACTCAGAAATGAGTTGGCGTGCTAACAAAATAAGATGTCTTCAGGAAGTAAATAATTACGCCAAGTAAATAATTACTCCATTAAAACTTCATTAAATCTAAGGTTTTAGTGCACTTAGTAAGGTTTGTTTTATATTAGTTCAGATTTTGTAACCCTAGCTGCAAGTTGTAATGGAGGAAAGTTTCACTGCCTCTTTTCCAGTCAATCTGTAGCTCCTCTGCACATCATGCAAGTCATAATTCCTGTCGCTCGTTTCAAATACTTCCTATTTGTGTCTTGTGACATTGAAGATACATTTCTTTCCATTCCCAATATCTGGGCTTCTACTGACCTTTAGCAGTGTTAGTGTTATAAGCTTTGTTCTTGCCATCTTGGAGAAAAAAAGAATAAAAAAAGAGCGTCATATCTTTGCATTTAGCTAAACGTTTCAGTACTACAGAATACGCAGTTTGAGTAAAAAACAGAATGCACGGTACATTAAGTAAGTTAGATTTGTATTTGTCTTGATACATACTAATATTAAATTAGTTGTCCATGTTAAATGACTAATTACATGAGGTCATTTTTGTATGACAATTTGAATTTCAGAATCTTAAATCATTATTTTACTCAAACTGTTAGGCTGCTTTCTGCATTTTTACTATATATTATTTCTTCTAGATTTGAAGGAAGTTGCTAGACTTGCAGTGAATGTGCTGTATGAACATTCTTTTGCCCCCTTTTTTACTGGAAATATATTAAAGCACTCTTCATAAAAGTTTAGCCTAATTCATAAAAGTTTATATAATTTATACAACACAGAATAGCAGTGAAACTGATTACAGAATTTAGCGATCACATGGTTCACTGTTATCATTGAACATGTTCTGTGTGTGCTTGTTGGAAGTGAGTTTTGTTGCCTCGCCAAATTAGTGGACTAGAGTAGGCATCTCTTTGGTGCCTGCTCTAGCAAGGAAGTAGACCACAGGTGGGGTAATGTCTGATGTAGTATTTTTCCTTTCCCAATGAGGTATTTTTGTTTTTTAAGTGGAGACTTTTTTTCCTGATTCTCCTCCACCCTGAACCTCAGTCTAAAAGTCACTTCTTGAGTTTCATATAGGTTTCATTTATCCAGGAATCAAGACTTTTTTCACAGTCATTTGGTGATAATTCTTTACATACTGTAACTGCTTTTCCACCACACCCTGCTTAATACAACATGTAGTGCCCCTTAACTTACATTCTTGTTGCGGTAGCACACAGTTACCATTGTTTTATTGTTTTATTGGCCATATCACATGTATATTTCGGAGGTGTGTAAGCCTGGTTCCACATAGTCACATTATCAACCATTTCAGACCCAAACACAAGGTGGATTGAGTTAATGATAACAAGTGATTCATTTTAGCAAAAAAGTAATTGAAAACAGGCAACAAATACCAGGCAATTGTACACGCATCCCACAAGATTAACAAGGTGCTGGGCTTATGACATAGGATTGATAAGGAAAGAAGCCACACACTGTTTTATCTGCACTGCCAAATAAATTGAATGGTGTCAGCAACATTTCAACCTACTATGATCTTCATCAAGTATAACTATGTACTGTATAGCTATATGTGACCAGTATAGGTATAGCAAAGGATGAAGGATGAAAAGTTGGCCCCTTTGTTTTGTAGTGCACGTAAAGCAGTATGCACGTATTCCTTAAGAAATGGCAAAACCAGGACAACCTGTGGCTCTACAGTGCTGGTGTTACAGACCCCTGATACAGCCACAAGTTGTGAAATCTTATGATCATCATTAACTGTCATGTCAAGTCAAATGATACAGTACATTAACTTCTTATTCACACAGGAATGGTGAAGCATAAATGCATCACATGAACACATAGTTGATACTGCATTGAAATGGAAGGACTGAATTCCACTCAAGGCCACTGTATTGTTACACATTGCATTATCTATTTTAGTTTGAGAAAATGAAAAAATTTAGAAAATGGAGGTGCTACATTATGTGCAACACTAGGGGTAGGACTTCACTCTATCTGAAATATTTCTGTGCGTGTGGCAGATTTGGAAAGTATTTGGCTGACATGTTTTTCCAGTTGGAAATTCATCTTGCATTACATTAGTTATTAGTTATTTTCTTGTTCATAAAATTGCTGTGGTGATCTCAATAACCACATGAGACATTTCTTCAAATTCTAAAGCAAGATTGCTTTTTATTTTCATTTTTTACTGTTTATAAATTATATAAAAAAGGAAACTGCCCCTGTGCAAAATTTGGGAACCCTTTTGGATTATTCTTTGTTACTTTTAAAAACGATGATTACCGAGGCCCAGACCCGGGTGATGTACTTGTAAGGGCTTCAGTGAGTCAGATGAGTATAATTCCAGGGCTGAACTTTTTATTCTAAAGTAAATCCATGCCTTATAAAGTACCAACTACAGTGGCTGTTCTGTCTGGTGTTAACAATCATGGGTTCCTCAAACAGTTGTCCAAGGATGTCAGAATGAAGATGGTTCACTTCCACCAGGAAGGAGAAGGCTACAAAAACTCTCAACGTTTCAAACGACCCATTTCCACTGTCAGAAACATTATTAGAAAATGGAAGATAAAAGGAACAGTTGAACTCAAAGCAAGGTCTGGAAGACCAAGAAAAATTTCAGATAGAATGGCCCAAGACCTGGTGAGAAATGCTCAGAAGAACCCACACATCACTGCAAAGGAGCTGCAAAAAAGAGTAGTAGACACAGGTCTTGCTGTTGACAGAATAACAATACAACATAGCCTACTTTAAACAACAAAGACCTACACAGAGTGGCCAGAAAGAACAATCTCAACACAAAATTAAGCATCTGAAGTATGCAAAAGAAAATATAGAGAAGCCCAGAATCATTTTGGAATGTGATTTGGCCTGATGAAACCAAAATGGAACTTTTTGGCCACCACCAAAGACAGTATGTTTGGAGAAAATAGGGAGTAGCCTTTGTCGAGAAGAACGCCTTGCAACTGTGAAGCATAGAGGTGGATTCATTATGTTTTGGAGTTGTGTGGCAGGCGGCACGGATGGTGCAGTGGGTAGCACTGCCGCCTCACAGCAAGGAGGTCCTGGGTTCGAATCCCCGTTGGCCGGGGCCTCTCTGTGTGGAGTTTGCATGTTCTCCCCGTGTCTGCGTGGGTTTCCTCCGGGTACTCCGGTTTCCTCCCACAGTCCAAAGACATGCACGTTAGGCTGATTGGAGAGTCTAAATTGCCCGTAGGTATGAGTGTGTGAGTGAATGGTGTGTGTACCCTGCGATAGACTGGCGACCTGTCCAGGGTGTATTCCTGCCTTTCGCCCAATGTATGCTGGGATAGGCTCCAGCCCCCCCGCGACCCTGATCAGGATAAGCGGGTTCAGATAATGGATGGATGGATGGAGTTGTGTGGCAGCTGGGCACACAGGAAATATTGTACGAGTGAAAAGAAAAAAGGGTTCCACCATATATCAAGTAATTCTAGAGGCTTGAAGGTCAGACCAGACATTGAAGTTGAAGAGAGGTTGGGTATTCCAGCAAGACAATGATCCCAAGCATACCTTGAAATGAACCATGAAGTACCTCCAGGAAAGGCCGATGAAGGCTTTGGAATGATCACCACTGTCCTCAGCCTTGAATATTATAGAAAATCTGTGAAGAGATCTCAAACGTGCTATACATGCAAGGAGGCCGAAGAAAATTTCTGATTTAGAGGTGTTCTGCCAGGAAGAATGGGGAAAAATTCCAAAAGCGAGAATTGAAAGACTCTCAGCTGGCTACAGAAAGCGTTTACAAGCTGTTATATTTGCCGGAGGAGGAGTTACCAAGTACTACTAACTGACAGATTTCCCAAACTTTTGCACAGGGCCTTTTTCCTTTTTATTTAGAAACTAAAGTAGTTTAAAATTTGAAGAAATGTCATGTTTAACTTTGTACCGTTTAGAAGTCAGGTTCGCTTCTGTTCACTTGGATAATAATTGTAAAAGGCTTTTTGACCAGGGACGCCCAAACTTTTGCACACCACTTTAGCAGTTGAGCGAAGCAAGTTCCATTTGCTGTAAGTCAGATTTGGTTTAAAGTGCAAAATATCAGCTTACATTCCAGTTGGTTGCGTTAAGACATGAGTGTCAGAATCCAGTCCTGGGGGTGGGGGGGCACAGTATGTGCTTGTTTCATTTCAAGTGTTTTAATGGCTGAATAATCCAGACATTTTGTTCTCAAGGCCTTAACTGGCAGCTGATTGAATGGACTACAAGTACCTGCAGACACTGCAGTCCTCTGGTGACACCCCTGCCTTAGGTTCTCTGAACGTGCAAGTACACATCAGACTCGGGAATTGGCTCATATTCAGGTATTGGGGTACATGTCAATCCATGGTTGGTGTTCCTGGAATTTGGTTTCTGATGAAGAACTTCTCATTTAAAACAAGATGTCCAGTTGTTAATCGAAATGCCAGACTGCACTGGTCAACCAGGGGAAAAATAGTTTTGTACAAACACAAATTGTGCATCTCGCTTTACTTAGGAAGAAGTATCTGACAGGTTTAAATGTGATATCTGTGAAACCATGTATTTGCTGCTGAACAAATCACTTGCCAGAATCCAAATAAATATCTGAGTGAATTTACCACACATGGTAATCTTAGTTTTAGGATCGTATGTGCAATATATAGTAAAATGCTTAATGCTATTACTTACACTGTTATAACGGATCACTTTCAGGATCAAGTCTCCGCACTATGTTGTGAAAAGGAGAAAGGAACTCTATATGGATGCCAGCTATGGGCCAAGTTACTAATTGCTATAATTAAAATAGCAATTTTCTTTATTAAGAATACAATTTCATGACTAATGAGAATAATTTTGTTTTCTCGCAGGATTTCTGCAAGAAACACAAGCTTGTCTATTGCCTCTTGTCTTAAGGCATTAGGGCTCCAGACTAACTTTTTCAACTGGTGGCACAATCACAAAATGTAGTGGCACAACATTTTGATGTGGCATAGCACATTTTTTATTTTGCTAGAATTGGCAGTGGTCTATGTCAGTGGTTCTCAACCACTCCCTGATACTCCCAAATGGTCATTCTATAACTTTGCAGTTGCACCAGTGTGAGCTTAAAAAAGAAAATTACCCACACCGCCAAGACATCGCAGTCCCTAGGCATGCCCTGTGGAATGTTACAATGTTCAATGTAGCTACAATGACCTCAATGTAGGCTACAAACAAGGCAGTGCTACTTTCATAAAATATTTGTGGCTCAGCTGCTCCTATTTGGATCAATAGTTTACAGCATGTTTATGAACCCACACTTTTCAACTGTAGAAATGGAAACCACTTTCGCAACATGGAATGTCTTGGAATCTAATTCTGTGACCCTGGACAATGAATACATTTCCCTTAACAGACGGATATGACCATTTTTCAAGACACAGAACCATTGAAATGTATTGTGATTCCTAGGCCTTTCAATGGGTTTTCTATAGGGTACCTTAGTCCGTAATGGG
Organism: Conger conger; assembly: GCF_963514075.1. Classification (NCBI taxonomy): domain Eukaryota; kingdom Metazoa; phylum Chordata; class Actinopteri; order Anguilliformes; family Congridae; genus Conger; species Conger conger. The sequence goes on along the minus strand of NC_083761.1, from coordinate 63,585,388 downwards.
TTAACCGATTTATCGACCAGCTCTTTGGTGTGCTTTTGTAGAAAGTAGTTTTGATGAAACCATGCTCAAATTAAACTCTGTGGATGTTCTTGAATAATGATGGTATTTTATTTGGAAAGAGCTGCTGTTGAGTTTTTAGAATATTTTGGATATATAGTACTCTGTGTAACTGAAAACAAAGCTTAATTTCATTTCCGGGTGAACTTCACATTTAACTGTCTAGTTGCTACACTGTTCATGATTAATTTTTGGTGTGATTAAAATCAAAGTATTGACAGAAGTGGCAAAATCCTGGTACCACGAGGTTGGCCATTAAACGGTAAACTGGGCCCATGGCCTTACTGTCTGCAGCTGTCCTCTTTCATCTAGCCAAGATGTGTTTGTTTTCCTCTGCGAGAGATCTGAGGTCCCATTCCTCTGTAGTTTCTGGAAAGGAAGTGAAATGGAGGTCTTTGTGCAGAAGCCCCCACAACTGGCGGAGATTCAGAGCGGCCGGGGTCCCATTGGGGATGACTCACCAAGGCAGACTATCAGCACACATTTTAATAGCCTTTTTTCAATCAAACGGCAACTTCAGACTTGGTGTGCTAATGGTTCCACTTTATCATGCTGGGTGGAGCTTCATGCGAAACACTGCATGCTCGTCCGGTGTGTCCTACTTCAATGAACAGCTGAGCATTTTGACAAAAATGTAAAAAGTTAATATACTCGGGTGATGGCTTAAAAATAATAAATAATAAATAAGCTTGTCTGTAAAATTATAATGTGTCCAGAGGGCACGAGGATTTAAAACTTAAAAATGGCTTGAATCAGTAAATTAGAAGCCATGGAGCAGAACTTTAGTTAGTGGTCGTAAATCTACTTTTCATTAAAATTAAATTGTAATATCTTCTTCCCCAAGTTGTCCGTGCAAAAGAAAATTGACTTCCTTGTTTGCCCATCTGGTTATATAAAGGTTAAATGAAAAACTTCACTCCTGCAGGCTTTCATGCTTTTATTAAGGCTGGGCTAAATCTTTTCCCAATTAGGGAAAACATTTTAGCATTTGGATTTTTTCCTCTAGTGAAATGTTTGAAATGTAAAAGGGACAAAATAAAAAGGATATGGAGTTGACAGTCTTTTACTAAAAAGGGTTGACCAGTCTTCTATAAGCCTGCCGTTTCCATTAAAGATAAACTTAATTTGTGAAGTAAGATTTACATCTACTGTGTTCCAAAGAGTTCTTCTAGGCTTTTTCTTTTTTCCAAAATTGGTGATGAGAGCTGCAGTGCCTATATGTGGAATATTTAACATTAATTTGAGCAAATGCTTTGGTGTAAACCCATCTCCACACATTGTTTGTATCTCCTAAAGTAGTGATAAGACCATAGCTGGCAGGAATTTGGTTTCAAATGTTTCGCTCTCAGAACCTCTCAAAGAATAGTCTCAATTGTAGCGTGATTTAAAACAAGAAAAAGGTGTGCAGAGAAGTCCGATTCAAGACTCGCCAATATCTTTAAAAAGAATGAAGGTAAATCATTTTGTATGCATAGCATCCTTGCTTGTTACTTTTTGCTTGCGTTATTGTTTAAGTCTTTTAATAGACTTGCGCAGAGGGGAGGCTTTGCTTTGGCCGGAAGTTTCCAGAAGTCAAAAGATCCCTCGCCAGAGAGCAGATGTCCAGTAACACACACTATTGATTGAAACAACCAAAATGTGTTTAGGTTATTGTTTTCAGTTTTTTTTACTTTTCCATACAATGGCTTTGCATTTCTGAATGCAGTTGCAGTGTATTGTTGCTGGTGGTTTTATTAGTGGTATTGTGTTCAGCTGGGATTTATTCTGTTGAGAGTTGACCCTATAAAGTCCTTTCCCTTCAGTGTCCCGAGGGACCAGGCCGTCTGCTCTGTGGGAGAAGTGGGAGGCGGGGGACGATGTGGAGGAGGAGTGGGGGCTTGTGAAAGGAAGTGCGGGTTGAGAGAGCGAAGCAGGGTTTCCCAGAGGTTGCTCCTGGCTCTTTAATTCCGGTGCTGCCTTGGGGGTCCAGTGTCAGCGAGGCAGGCAGAGTGCATCCAGGGGTGAGGCGGACGCTGCGATGAAGAGGCCCACAGGGAGCGGCCCGGCCCCCGGAGGAAATTGAAAGTTAAGCCCGATGCCGGCGGGAGGGCCGCGGGGTTAGGGGAGAAGCGGCGGAGAGGAAGCCGGCTCGCAATGTGGAGGGGTGTGTCTGTCCTCTCCTGGCACCTCTGAGCCCCGCCACCCCGCACGCAAATGTCACAGCTGCACCTCTCTTTTTCTGCTATGGGGGAAAAGAAAAGAAATGGAGCACGCACTTTGGCACAGGATAATAACTGCACCGTGGATTTTTACGCTCTTTTTCTCACTACATTGTGGGTTTGTGTTTAGGCTCTGTAGTAGAGCATCACATAAAATGGATTCGTATTGTTTAATCCATGAGATGTTTGTACACTATTTTGAACACTACCCAGGCAGTTGTCAAAATGTAATCTACAACCTACTAATGAAGTGCTCTGTCTTGATGTCACATGTCATTCGGCAACCTTTTTTCTCTTCTTCGGTTAACGTGGAGCTTTTATCGACCACGTGACATTTATTTTTCTCAAATTAATTTCAAAAGCCCTTCATTTTATTTTCACTCCAAGATGGATGATGTCTGCAAGCTTGTATGAGAAATGAATTTACGGTTAACCTGTAGAGACTTGGGTTAAATACTCATCATTATTAGATGAGACACAAATTATCTTCTCACAGATCTTCACTGCAAAGGAGTGAAAAAACGCTTGGCTGTTTTTTTTTTCAGCTTTTCTAAAAAAATATGCAACTTTTGACAGTTTTATGCTAATTATAACGTAAAAGCTGAGAGATGCTTTCTTCTTCAAAGCCACCATTTTAAAGGGCCTCGCTACAGTGCAACTGAAGGAATCGTCTTTATGGACGGACTGAGTGACCATGTGTTTTTACATTCTGAAAGATCCATTGTCTTCTAATTTGTTGTTCAATGTCAAAACATTATTGTGAAAATAATGCCTTTGAATCAGATGGCTGTTGTTTTCCGTGAATGAAAACCCCATAAAACACTTTCTTTCCAAATGAGCTTCCACTAGTATTTTCTGTTGTTGTTATTGAACTAACATGTAGTGCAATGCAACATAATGACATTCAGGTGGTGTTTTACATGCAGTGGAGAATGCGCTAAATGGTGAATGCGGGTCTGTGTTTGGTTTCCTTGGGATATTGCCGGGAAGGCTTGAATTAAATTTTATTATTCTTTTTTTACTGTACTGAAAAATGTAATTAAAAGTGGACCTCAAAGGGTGTCTGCCTCCCCCCCTTTTCTTTTACCGATGCCTGTTTTCTGCAGATTTAACAAATGCCTAAATTGCTGTGGTTTCTTTTGCAGGCCAAGCCCATTTATGGAGGCTGGCTGTGTTTGGCCCCCGAGGGAACGGATTTTGACAATCCAATGCAGCGATCCAGGGTAAGGCTGTCCTCAGAGATTTGGCGGTGGGGGTGCTGGTGCTGGTGGTACGATGTCTAGTAGTCTCTGTGTCTCATAAAGACAGAAATGATACCAGAAATAATATGGTACAGTGCGGATAGATGTTGTGATCTGCATGTAATAATCCCTTCTGATCTGTGACTGTTAAACAAATTTAAGATGAAGAGCAGGAGGTGGAGCTGGGGGAGTATTTTAACTTTCAGATTGCTCGTAATAGGATTTGTAAGGATTGTGATAAGATGTCTCGGTGCACAATTGGAAACCTCAAAACCGAACATACGTACATGCGAGGGACCACTACGATGTCCGGACACTTCAAATCTTTGTCCACGCCATGGATGATCTATTTCTAGAGCTGGATAACAGCCCTGAAACTATCAGAGTTTTGCTGATCTGTTAGTGTGGCAAATTCTTATTGGTTAACCAATAAAATGTTTGATCATTAAATGTAATCTGCATGTCACTTATTAAGTATGTGTTAGGAATCATACTGCAGTATATTCAATATCAGCAGAATTGTAGGTTGATCCAACGTACAGTGAGCACCATAATTCAATGGACAGTGACACATTTCTTTTTGGTTCTGTACTCTAGCACTTTAAGTTTTAAAGGATATAATGAATATTAGATTGTCAGCTTCAGTTCGAGTGTATTTTCATCCATTTAGAAATGACGGCACCTTTTGTACTTGGTCCCCCATTTTAAGGTACTACAAGTTTTTGTTGACTTGGCTTCTCAGATGTGTTTCGTTAGGCAGGTGTTGTTAGCGAGTGCAGAAGAGAGCTGTTGATGTCTAGTCTTGATTCTAGACTTTACTGTTGTTGGGGTGGGACAACATGCGGAAGACGGCAGTGTCGATGCAAATGAAGCTGGCTGTCATAAGGCTCAGAAATGAAAATCAACATTGCAAAAACCCTGGGCATGTCCAAGTCAATGGTTTGGTTCATTATTAACAAGAAAATGGTGAAGAAGAAAAAAAACCCCTGACAACAGCCCAACAGATCAGCTAGAGGTTTTTTGATGGCCAAAAAGTGGAAAATCCTTAACTGGCTGAGTCAATCACTGGATCTCAATCCTATTGCACATGCATTTTACATGCTGAAGAGGGGACTGAAGACAAAAGGTCCCCAGAATAAGCAGGAACTGAAGATGGCTGCAGTACAGGCCTGGCAGAGCATCACCAGGGAAGATTCCCTGCGTCTGGTGATGTCTGTGCATCACAGACTTCAAGCAGTCAGTGCATCCAGAGGATATGCAACCAAATAATAAAAATGATTTGTTTATTCTGCATTATGTTAAACTGTCAAATTTTTTTTTGATGACCGGAAGTGGGGGGGACTATGTACAAAAGGTTCTATCATTTCTAAACAGTTTATCCGATATGGATGACCATACCCTCAAATTAAAGCTGACAGTCTGCACTTGACTTTTGTCATTCTATCCTTTCAAAGTGCTAGAGGACTGAACCAAAATAACAAAATGTGTCACTGTCCAATGAGTGAAACCTGGTGCTCACTCTATATCCATTGAGTTAACTAATGGGCTGTTGTCTTTACTATATCCAGTAAAATATTCTTAAAATAACTATGCATAATCTTAAATGACAATTTATGTTACTCATTTAAATCCGACAATCAAGTTGTGTTTTATCATAACATGTTTCCCTAGCATCAATAAAAACAAGTTATATTCCATCAGAATTTCAGCAATGTGTGTATTTGCCACTGGGTTTGGTTTAATATATTGTATGTTTACAAAACAAAGTATATTGCTCGATTGACATGCATGTCTTATGTCCTTCTTGACATTCCCAATGTAAGCGTTGCCTTCCGTAATGTGCTTTGTTTTATTGTGTCTGCAGAAATGGCAACGGCGATTCTTTGTCCTGTATGAACACGGCTGCTTGCGCTTCGCTTTGGATGAATCGGTAAGCTGTTTTCCAGCCATTGTTGTACTTTCATTTCTTTCGTCTTTAGTGCTTTCCATTTGTTGTCTGATTATTCCCATTATCAGCTACCAAATCAGGCTTACTTCCCTTGTGTTCTGTGACAGAAACTTAAAGCTTCTCTCAATAGCCTTACAGTATGTTGCCCCTGTGTCACTTAAAGGAAACCACTGACATTCAGATAATCCTTACTTAATTTACTCTATGAATACAGACTATGAATAAATAAATTCAGGCAATAAAATTATTTTTTGAGCTTTAGCTTTTATTTTATTTCCTGCAAAAGTAGGAGCTCATCCAGACTTGAATTTTCTGGGCACAGCCATATTTGGAAGTTCGCAAAGCATCTAGGGAGTGTGACGTCACTTGGTTGCAGCTGTTTACATTTCAGCGTAGACATAACTGGAAATCGAACAAGAGCTGACTTATGTCAGTTTCAATATTTAATATGCGTCATTGTGCAGATTTTGGCTGCCTCAAGCAGGCCAAGAACAATATAGATCTAAATCTTAGCTTACACAGTTTTCCGAAAGACCCCAAACCTAAAGACAACTGGGTTACAGCTATAGGACAAACGTTGCTACCAAAAGATGCTTGTTTGTGCAGTCAACAATTCACTAGTAATTGGTTGGTTGGTCTAAGCACATTTGTAATCTTGATATTTTGATTGGCCCGTGAGTGATCTTTTTTGGCTACATTTGTTAATTCAATTGAAGAGTATTCTCACTGAGAATGTCTGTAGCACATATGAATATGCGCATGCATTTATGTTGTGTGTATAATTGGGTCACTGTCCAAATGCTTACAGACTGTAGTGTGTGTGTGTGTGTGTGTGTGTGTGTGGGCGTGGGCGTGGGCGTGGGCGTGTGTGTAGTGCAGTGCAGTGCAGTGCAGTGCAGAAGTATTGGGACTAGGGCTGGGTGATGTGGCCAAAAATTCCCTTTGCAATATATTGAGAATTTTGGATGGTAACAATATACACTCAGTGAGCTCTTTATTAGGTATTTATTAGACTTTTTCTTTTTTTTTTTTTTTTTACTTAATGATCTTCTGCTCCTGTAGCCTATCCACTTAAGATGTCTGATGCGTTGTGTGCAGAACTGCTGCTCACTGGATATTTTTTGTTTTTTTGGTACCATTCTCTGCAAACTCTGAGATGTTCAAACCACCCTGTCTGACGCCAACAATCATCCCATGGTCAATACATTTAAAAAATGTGTAATTTATTTCTGATTTTCTCCCAATTTGGTAGCCAATTGTACCCCATCTAACCCAATTAGAGCTAGTATTAGATAAACCGCCCACACCCCGTCCCTCAGTGGCCCGAAGGAGAGCAACATGCCTTCTTCAATGCCGTCTCGTCTCATACTCGTGACCTTGATTCCGAGGCGTCCGAGGTGCTTATTGTGCGGCAATCTATGAACCCTGCCAAGTCCCTCCCTCTGGAGCAGCGAGCCAATTATGCCATTCCACGTGAGCCAGCCAAACTTGGCTTTTGACAGGACCGGGAATCGAACCCCGGTCCTCGGTGTGCAACTGCAGCGAACTGCAACCGCAAGTCAGCTGAATCTTAGCCTGCTTAGGCTCCCTGGTCAAAGTAACTTATGTAACATTTCTTCCCCATTCTTTATATACATTGAAACAGTAAACATTTTTATCCTAATTTCAACAGAACATGCTTTAAAAGGAATACACGACTTGTGTCTAGTAACTGTTCCCTGGAGAGAAATATACAGTTATTATTAATTAACCATATTTGTTTTCATGTAAAAAGGAAGTATACACCCATGTGTTTTTATTGGCCTATCACTGATGTTGCCTGAAGTAACAGCCACAATGGTTAGCAAGCAAGCAGTCATGCAATCGGTGTGAACAATACCTTTTCCTCAACATTTTTTCATCAGTGTTCTACTTCTAAATAAACATTTAAGCACTAAGGAGATTTAAGGAGATTATACAAACTATTTACATTAAAAAGTATCAATCCCACTTTTTAAACAAATGTAAACATGGTTCATCTTCATCTTTCAACCAATTGCAGATACCAAATTGTCCTGCTGCACAGTGTAGTGCCGCCCATTAAGTTTGGAGGAATTTGGTAGTATCTGAGCAGATCAGAATTCACTTCAGAATTCAACCTGCTGCAGCCATCACTGAAGATGAGCCAGTGACATGTGTTCAAACAAATCTCGTAATGGAAGAAATTCATTGTTGCCTAAATGTATCATTATCATGGCACCATTTTAATCTCCTATTAGACCTGCAGCTAAACTAAATAACACTGACAGCAGTATTTTGTAGTGTTATTTAACAACAACAAAAAACTATGGAATATACCACTCGTGCCTTTGGCAGCAATTAAATAACTTTTTAGATAAACTGTTCCTCAAATGAAAATGAAAGATTATAATGCATGAATTTTTATACAATGGCATTATTTATTCAAACTAAACTAAAATCTGTCCAGGATCAGTAGGGCAGTTGCAGCTTGCGATTTTCTCCTCCTTATTATTTTTTCTCCAGTGGCATAGAACCCGCAGTATTTCCAAATGCTACTCCTGAGGTGCTGCGGAGTTGAAGTTTTTCTTGGCTACTCTGTTTTGAATGTATAGCCTACAGGCTATGTTGATAGCATGTCCCACATATGAACTTTATTTAGGCTTCCTAACATTATACTGTCCAGACAAAACAAAAACATGGCTTGTTGTTCATCAGTCTCTTTGATAATGCGTGCTACCATGAGCACAACACAACAAGACAATGGGATTATAAGTTTGAATCTTTAATTGCACATGAAAATTAAAAAGAATCCTGAGATTGTTTGATTATTGATTAAGTGACAGCCCTAAGCCATACAGTACAGTACAGTAACGCATGATAACACTTCCTCCACCATGATTCACGAGGGGATGAGGGGAGTGCTTTGGATCATGAGTAACTTCTTTTGTTCTCCACAATGACCTCTTTCCATTACTTTGGTACATGTTAATGCTCTTCTCATCTGTCCATAGAGTTTTTTTGCAAACTCTAGCCAGGCCATTCTGTTCTTCATCTCGCGGTAAACTCTCTGAGGTTATGCTGGTATGGTCTTCCCTTTACGGTAGTCTTTGACACATCTATGCCTACATCCTAAATTATCTGTTTGACAGTTAAAAACGTTTATTTATTTATTTTTTCTTTGGTCTTCCATGACCGTGGTCTACCAGTTCACTTGCTGTTGCTGAGCCCACCAGTGAGTTTTGCTTCTAAATGATGTACCAAAAAGTTGATTTTAACTCACAATGTTTTGGCGGCTTTACTGGCATTGACACTTACTTGGTCCTCATGTTGAGAGATAAGTCAATAGACAAATGCAGATTCCACGCCTAAAATCAACTCTAGACCTCTTGTTAGCTGAACTAATGATGCATTGACACAGCTGGCCAAGAAACAGCTAAGCAGCCAACTGTCCAATTACTTTCATTCCCCTAAAATGGGGGGACTATGTATAAAATGGCTGTCATTCCTACACCGATCACCCGATATGGCTGTAAATATCCGCAAAGCGCACAGTCTGCACTTTAATCGCATGTTCATTGTGTTTTCATATCCTGATGTCTGGAGTCAAAACAATATAGATTGAGTCACTGTCTCAAGTACTTACTTACTTGCTGCACTGAATATAAATATTCTCATTCTGCAGAATTGTTCTCTGAATTCTTGCATGCGCAGTGACTGTGTGAACCATGATGTAGGGGCTGCCACGCCCTCGTGTAAAAAGGTTCATGGGGCGGCGAGGCCATAAACAAGCTGATGGGAAAGAGAAAGGAGCCATTGAGGTGGCGGAGTGACGTCACAGAGCTCGAAGCTTAAGAGCGCCCGGCCTGACCCGTTTGTTTCACAGGAATGCGAGCTGGGTGACCAAATTAGCCGGCTGATCTGCCCCAAGATTAGGCCGTTTGTATGTAAACAGTGCGGCCCTCGCACCTACTCCCCGTCATGGAGATTGAGAGGCTGGGGCCCTGACATGCAAGGCAGTGCCGTCTCCCGCCCAACCCCATGTTCAGGCCCCAAAAGAGTGTATGCAAGTCAGGCGTGTTCTCTCGGTAGGAGTAATATTTAGCGTGTGCATACGATATTCGCTCAAACAACTTGAACAACTTTTCCTTCCATTGTAACGCCTTTTAAAATGCTGTCAGCTGCATTGTCTTTGCAGTCTTTTCATCTGCTCTGGGAACACTCAGAGGAAAGTAGGGAAATTAGGTCAGGGAAACTGTTTCTTTGTGTACCCCAAAATAGGAACTCTTACACGTTTGACTGATAAAACATGTTGGAGAGTTTAGCCCCTGAGACTTGCTTGTGATGTTTGGGCAATTAAACAGAAACAGAAATAGATATGCCCTATTTATTTGTTCTGTAATGTATAATTTGAATAGTCCTCACTGGGATTTTTTCCATCCGCATGGTGTTTTTTACCGTAGATTTGTTATCATTTTTCATGTTCTCTCATTATGAAATTGGCCAGTTTTTGCACACATTGAATTTGGCTCCTCTACTTTCCTCTACTTTAGTATGCTACATATTCAAAGAAAATACTGTATCAATTCCTGAGCAGTAGGCCAAATAAGTCTAACCAAGTATATTTTTTAAAACATGCATTGCAGGTTTTTCTTTCAAATTAAACTGATGCTAACAAGACATTGTAATTATATTGACATGGTTTTTAAAAAGACAAGTTAGACAATTTAAAAAAAATTTGCTTCGTAGGTAACCACATATATATTATATTATCTTATATTAAGTAAATTGCAGAATATATCCTCTGAACGCAGCAGTAGCAACTGTAATTCAAATTCATTAATAAACAGAATGTACAATGCTATATTTTCAGTCTGAAAGACTGATTTTGACCAACCTCTGTGTGGTCATAGCATACCTTTAAGTAGATGTATAAACAGCTATAATGTTTAGGTTCAATTTGGGTCCTCTTGCAGTTTTGATTGCTGCTGTAGCCCTACGTCACGCTGAACAGCCATATTTAATGGCCTGGACAGAGTCAGGCTCACATATGAGCCCCTCAGGTATAATGAGGAGAGATGAAAACGCTGGAGGTTAGCCCTCTGAGCTTCAGCTGAGGCTGTGCTCATGGAAAGGGTCTATTTCAGCCATCAGACAGAAATCCTCCACACACTCAGTCTGGGCTTCGCACAGCATTCCTCTAATATGCCCATATTTGGTGAACTACGGACGACTGTCGATGACTGCGCTATACTCTCAGAACATTAGTCCTGAAAACCACATGGAAATGAAAAATATGCCCAAGATTTACATTCCACAGGCAGCCTGTCTTAGTATCTATTTCTGTAAACTGGATAGGATTATATAAAACTCAAAATAAAGGGGTTCAGGACCATCGTTTTTGTTATTAAAGGGATGGATTCATCCCGTTCGCCTTCCTTTCAAAGACATAATGCAGACCCCTAAATGCTGGACGATATGTCAGAGCTTTTCGTTTTCTGCCCGGTGTTAAGATAGACTACTCTGCTTTATAGCCTTAAAAGATTTGTTCGTACTTTTGGTCTGAAGAGGAAAGTTTCTAGAGTTGTACGTGACTTCTGCTGCATGTTTACCTTGGAATTTAACTCCCAAGTATGTTGCTGACAGAGGTTTTAATGGTTTAATTACGGTTACATTTTTATTAAATAGATTGTTGAAATTTGTTTACAAAGGGTTTCATAGTTGACAGAATTATTTTTAAGCCTTGACTGTTCATTTCTTTGTTTTATTTGTTTGCTTGTCATGCTGTATAGTAGTGAAAGGTTTTGTTGTACGAATCAAGTGAACAAACCGGGGGCAGGAAACAGTACCTACATTTAATTTAATTTTTCTCCTTTGAAAATGCTGTTTGCAAAATAAATTGCCATCAACATTGACGTTTTTTCATTTAACAAATAACAGTGCACTGCACAATGGGCTTAGATGGCACCAATAGGTAAGCCTGAGCAATAATGTTTCCGTTTAATTAATCTCTAGTATTGTAAAATGGTGCTGATTCTGTCCATTTCTCTCTGCTCTCTCTGGTGCTGGCTTTGTAACTGCCTTATTTCCAGTTCTTTCATCAGTCTCTATTCCTCCATGTACTGTCCAACATAATCATTGTTGCAGCCCACACATTCCTGCTGGTCGTCTCATTTGGTCATGACAGAACTGTGCTTTCTTCTTACCATATAGGCATGTACGCATGGTGAGATTGCCTCTATTGTGTGTGGATTTTATAATATTACACTGGTGTTATAGGGAACAATATGTGTTTTCATTCAAATAATGTAGGCAACTTCCCAGTGGATCTTCTTCAGGTCTAAACCGATCATGTGCTACCACACCCATGCATATACGTATCTTCATGATCCAAGGCGGAGACTTGAATGTTCAATGCTGCTATATAGAAACAAACAGGAAAAGAATATGTCCCAATCAATATCAAGACCGGAAGGCGATAAAACTATTACGATTGTAGATCCAAAACATTTCCCTTTGTAATAAAAGGAGTATTTGCGTGTTCAATGCCGAAATATCTCAAAGCAGAGATATTGTGAGAACACAAGAACCATAAGACTTTATGCTGACACTTGTCTTGAAAGGAAGGGCATTTCATAACATTTTCGAATACAACCCAAACGATTCTCTAAAATGACAAAGGCTCATGAACAGTTTGTTCAAATTATATGGTTGGTTTTGTCAACATTCCATGATGCCAAAAAAATTAAAATACAGGTATTTTTTGTATTAAGTTGATGGTTTCATAGACCCTTACATGGTCAAGTACCCTGAACAAATATAAAAATGTCCACTGTTTAAACTCTTTGTAGGATTATTTTGACAGGCTGGTAGGGGGATATACCAAGTGATGATAATGAGTACAGCACTGATTGGCTGTCTGGTGGATGTTGCAATGTGAAAATTGTAAATGTTTGAAATTCCATAACTCCCACACCACATGTTTATTTAAATTAGATTAACAGTTGACAGAACTGTAGAAGGATTTAAGTCAAATATCTGCTCTGTGTGCTGGTAGTTCACATAATATTGGATGCATGCATGAAGTTATATATAATGAATTAACTTTCTCAGTTGTAGCTACGTGGTTTCTCAGTTCGTACACAGAATACTGCTTTTGTGTCTGAGAGAGGAACATTAGGCTATTTCTCTTGTAACTTCTGTTTGACCTATAAATAGAAAACCGTCTAAAGTCTCCAACAATTGAAGGATATGGAATTAGATTTTGTTTTTGGAATCAATTCCACAATAATATTAAACGTGTGAATGGCAAAAACTTGGCAGTCCAAGAGCCTGTATGCCCTTGCCAATTTCATTCCATACATACACCTATTGCAACACACTATCTCGTCTGCAAATGCCTGCTACCTACCTGAACAAACCACACAAGGGTACATTGAGAACCTTAACATTATGGGTTGATAAATGATCTCACAGAAACTGTTATTTGGTTTAACTTCAAACTTAACTTAAGTTCTGCTTTTGCAAAACTGCATCTTTTATGGCATTTTGTGCTCATGCTTGTATTTCAGAAGGCTTCTGCATTGTTTGTTGTGCTCTTGCAGACTGGCTGTGTAAACGTAAGTTAACTAGGCACTGGCTTTAAATTCATTAGGGTACATTCTCCTCAAATTACAGGGCTGAGACCAGACCGCTACAGTGAAGAAAATATCATTACCTTCTGTGTCAACAGAAACAAGACATACGCACAAAGGTGAACAGAAGTAGAGGTCTGGACTATTGAGATAGCCAAACAGTAATTAAGGAAAAATAACGTTTTAGATTGCCCTCTCCACTTACACCTTTTTAAAATGACATCATGGGAGGAAAAAAAAAAACCCATATATTTTTGTTGCAGCAGCAGACTGATACACAATATCCTTCTTTAAAACTACAGACTTATGTTAATGTGCCCCAGTCAAAGGGTGTTCTTTTTTTTCCCCACTTCTTTAAACAAAACCAGTATCTTAACTAAATCCATAATTTCTGGACGTTCTGAGGAACTTATGTTCATGCATCTCCGTTTTACGAGCTTTTAGAGTTGCTGCAGTTTATTACCACGACACACTGTAATTGCCATATTTGGCAGCCCCTCGGGTGTACTGGCAGCTTTTAATAAAGCTGGACCACTGAAATGGCCATAAAAGGCATGAGGAAAAAGGGAGCACCTGTTTTACATCGAGGGGCAGCAGAATGCCTGATAACAGCCAGGGCAGAAAGGACTAATACTCTGTAGGGCCTCCTTCCATTCTGTGGGAGTTCTTCCAACAGTAAAAATGACAACTCAAATATTGTGGTCACGAAGATTTTCATGTCTGCTTCACAAAAAACTGAATATTGTGACTAGCAGCAAGGTTTATGTCTCTTTAGGCTTCTCTGTCTTCTGAGTAATTCAACATATTATACAGTGGGGTTTTCTTGGGGCTGAAAATATGACAGGTCAAGTATTCTCCATTTTTCATAATTCAAGTTATGACCTGGCAAAGGTTTCTTGGTAAAGGAAGGGTTTCTTAGTTTCTGAATTCTGTTGTACAAAGCGCTGACGTACCTACCCACTCTTACTTATCTGCTGTCAAACTGCTTGCGTATGCTTACAAAAGAGGCTTAGTCCTGGCTTTCTAGGCTGTCGCCTCCCCTATTCATTCCCCAAACACTGGAACCAAAAGGATTTTCCTTGTTGCCATGGCAATTTTTCGATAACCATGCATTGTCCTTACTGTAGAGGCAGAGGGATGAGGAAGCTGGGAACAGATGCTTTTCTCCCTTTGCAAAATGGCTGGTTTTGTTCTTCATCGTTGCTTTTCTCCAATTGAAAGATTTCAATAAAAATCAAGACTGCAGAGTTTTTCTTGCAATGCATTATAATGTCATAGAACATTTCCTCCTTTCTAACCTTGTGTGTTTCCTTCCTAAAGTATAAAATATGGCTTATATAGAATGAACCGGTCTTTTATAGTCTTCATTGGCCGAAGATGACATCCCAACTTCTCAAGTTTAAAAATATAATTGGGTCAAAAACAATTATTTTTACGCGCTCACAACAACAATTTTATTTTGATTATTCAAATAGTAGAAACAACTAAACCATAACATTTTTGTCATTGTGTATGGTCAGTTACTTGCTTGATAACCAAGTTTGTTTTGAAATTGCTTTTACAGTTTGTTTTGAATCCAATCTTTTTTCCTAAAAACCTTAACCATTTTAAAACAACCTCAGATCTGTGGAGCTTGGAAGAAAATCTAATTTGATGTCAAGAATGTGCTCCCACTCTCTGAAAATGATATTGCCTAGAGGATTCTGAAAAATAACCTTGGTTTTCCATTCCGTACCCATCAGCCAGTTCTGCAAATTAAATACAGTGAAGAGCTCATGTTCCATTGGTTCTCACCCTTTTTCCACAGTGGCCCGCGGCATATAAAACAATATGATCAACTTTATCATAATGTCATAATGTGTGTGTGTGTCTATGTGTGTGTATCTGTGTGTATGTGTATGGGGGGGGGGGCGGTATTTTTGGCTATGAAAGGCTTTTTTGTGTCGAGGTGAAATGTGATTGAGGCACTCGGTAGTCCTCATAGACCTTGTGTGGTTATTTTCCGTTGTGCAAATATTAGTTTGTGTGTGTGTGTGTGTGTGTGTGTGTGTGTGTGTGTGTGTGTGTGTGTGTGTGTGTGTGTGTGTGTGTGTGTGTGTGTGTGTGTAGCATATGGCATGTATCAAAAACTAGCCATTCCGTCATGATCATTTTGGTAATTGTTCCTTCAGCCAAGCACTTTGCCGCAAGGAACAGTAAACATGAACCAGTGCGTAGACGTCATCGACGCGGAACCCAGGACTGGGCAGAAGAACGCGCTGTGCATCATCACGCCTGAGCAGGAGTACTTCATCCGCGGTGAAAACAAAGAGATCATCAACGGGTAAGCGCCGGACAGAAACCCGGCCCCTGGTGGGGAAGGAGACCCTCCCTCCACATGTGTCGATGCTGTATATTCTACAGTACGAATCCAGTAAAACCATCCCATTTCTCTCCCTTTATCAGGTTTCCATACAATGCTGCGTTTCAGAATCCCGCTCATGACCATAGGGTTTGCACACCTGAAAGCTTTTTGGGGGCACGTAAGAAAATGCTTTTAGACGAAATAAAGATACGACACTGCTCAAAAGCCTGTGGCTGAAATGCTCCCCTGATTGTATCGGTAAAATAACAGTGATTCATTCAAGCGGTGATTCATTCAAGAAGCGGCAAACAGGATAAGTTTGTTTTTCTAATTACAGCATAGGGCTTATATTTCAGTAATCTGTACTTATTATGTAAACCATGAACATTTAACTTTTGCTATTGGTAATAAATGTTGAGTTTTTTCTTAAGTTGCTGTTGTATGTGGTTCCGGTGAGCTCCTGTGGCTTAACCTCATTGATGGTACTGTAATTCCAACTGCAGGTAGGGAGCTGTGATTCACTCTTCCAGGCAGAATCCAATGTGTAATGTTTCCCTGTCATCAGATGGAGTGAACAGCTGGTGGTATACCCTCGGACCAACAAGCAGAACCAGAAGAAGAAGCGCAAGGTTGAACCCACCACTTCCCAGGTGAGCTCCTGTGATGTGAGCGGGGAGTATATTCCATTATGTTGATTTTTTTTTCCCCCCGAATTTGATTACGATTTGATTACGATGAATTTCAGTTGCTTGTGTAGCATTTTGGCGGATGGGCTGATGCTTGTTTTTGGCTCCAATATGTAACTGAATTTCAGGAGCCGGGCCCGGCCAAGGTAGCTGTGACCGGCTCTGGAATCCCTGAAGCAGAGAAGGTTCCAGATTCCCGCTCGATCATATGGCAGGAAGAGCTTCAGAGCAGGGAGGCAGATGTGGCACAGGTGTGGCCTTCAGCTGACATCCCTGCCCTCGGCTCACCACTGCCCCCCACAGGTATGGAGGAAATGGTGCCATTTCTCAACTTATTTTCAATGACAGCCTTAAGGTGTTGCTAAAGACTAGCATGAATTTTCATGAAAATATGAGGTGCATGACTTATTCAGTCATTGTCTATTATTTTGTTATTCTGTCTTATTCTGACGAGCGTACATATTAATTAGAAATTCATATTAAAGAAAATCAACAAAATGTTTTATAAGCCTAGGGTTTTTATAAGCTGTGCAGGTAAATGGTTGGCCACATGCTTTAGAGAAGCTTTCAGTTACAGTGAAAACCCTTCTCTGGGCAAATAAGATCAGTGTGGGAGGAAGATCAATATCAGATGAGTACAGTATTTTCGAGCCACCTGTGTTTGTATGAATTTCTCAGTGACACTGTTGCTGAAACCTTTGATATATTTATTTTAAGTGATGTAACCCAAAGTCAGATGTTCTTTCAAAGTGTAGTCTGTTGCTTTGGGTGGAACATTCAAATTATCTGAAAGAACTCAAGTCTTTGCATAAACTTTTTTTTATGATTTGAGGCCCTGAGGTTGATTACACCTGGCATCTCTGTTCAAAAGTCTGGCCAGACTAATGCGATGAAAATAGCACAAACCAGAATTTTCTCTGGCGTCCTGTGAAAACAGTGTTGGAGGTATATAGTGGGAGCTCTGGAAATATCAAGTGCATTCTCAGACATGATAAATGGCCGCATTTTGTGCCAAGAAGTTAGTTTCAGTTAAGAGAAACACGTCTGAGTGGCTGAACAATATGGTATGGTTTGCTCTGGATGTAAGATTGTTTATAAGTCACAGATTGTAAGAAGGATGTTTGGCAGAACTGTTAAACTATAGATACTGGAAGACATACTATAGATATTGGGATTTTAACCCATTTTTTGCCATAGTGCAAAGTGGATTTGAGTTTGAGTTGCTTAAAATTTCAGAAATATTTGACACCTTAAAACCAGGGAAAGTGGCTGTTTCAGTGTGGAGAGCACATACCAGCTAATGTTTATAGTGTCTAAAGCGATGATATATAGATGCGTAATTCATCTAAATGGACACTGCTTGCTCTGTTACAGGAAGCCTAGTAACCTTGAATTGTAAATCACCGCAGTATATCACTAAGTCTCAGTATATCACGACGTCTCAATGTCAGGAAGGAGCCTTTAGTAGCCCTAATGGCTGTCGCTATGCCGGTGACCTCTCTGCTGTTTCGCCCCGGTCCAGCGGAAGCGGCGTGTGCGGACCTGAACTCTGACCAGGGCTCGGTGAACGGTGACGAGCTGGACCGCGCCGGGCTCCCGCTCCCCGGCCCTGCCCCGCTGCCCGCCCTGGACATCCTGTCTCCCACGGGCAGCACGTCCAGCAGGCTGAGCGGGGAGCTGGGGGGCGTCCCGCGCTGCCTCTCCCCAGCGCCCAGCGACCCCTTCCCCTCGGGCAGCAGCCTGCTGTCCAACGGCTCCCACATCAGCGGCTCCATGAGCTCCCTGGACTCGGACGCCAGCGGCAGCACCGTCGCCAGCACCGACAGCCACCGCGCACCCGGCCTCCACGACGCCACGCGCGCCCGCCGACACGAGGCCGAGGCCCGCAAGGCCGAGAAACGCAGCCGCGTGCGCAGCCCCGAGAGGCTCTTCAGCCCCGAGAGGAGGTGAGCTCCACCTGGGGACAGAGGGGGGTATCTTACAGAGAGGAGGTGAGCTCCACCTGGGGACAAAGGGGGGTATCTTACAGAGAGGAGGTGAGCTCCACCTGGGGACAGAGGGGGGGTATCTTACAGAGAGGAGGTGAGCTCCACCTGGGGACAGAGGGGGGTATCTTACAGAGAGGAGGTGAGCTCCAGTGTGGGGGCAGAGAGGGGTATCTCACAGAGAGAAGGTGAGCTCCAGTGTGGGGGCAGAGAGGGGTATCTCACAGAGAGAAGGTGAGCTCCAGTGTGGGGGCAGAGAGGGGTATCTCACAGAGAGAAGGTGAGCTCTGTGTGGAGTATCTCACAGAGAGAAGGTGAGCTCTGTGTGGAGTATCTCACAGAGAGGAGGTGAGCTCCAGTGTGGGGTATCTCACAGAGAGGAGGTGAGCTCCACTGTGGGGACAGAGTGGGGTATCCCACAGAGAGGAGGTGAGCTCAAGTGTGGGGGCAGAGAGGGGTATCTCAGAGAGAAGGTGAGCTCTGTGTGGGGGCAGAGAGGGGTATCTCACAGAGAGAAGGTGAGCTCTGTGTGGAGTATCTCACAGAGGAGGTGAGCTCCAGTGTGGGGGACAGAGAGGGGTATCTCACAGAGAGGAGGTGAGCTCTGTGTGGGGGCAGAGAGGGGTATCTCACAGAGAGGAGGTGAGCTCCAGTGTGGGGGACAGAGAGGGGTATCTCACAGAGAGGAGGTGAGCTCTGTGTGGGGGCAGAGAGGGGTATCTCACAGAGAGGAGGAGAGCTCTGTGTGGGGTATCTCACAGAGATATCTCCACCAGTCAGGGAGATGCAGCCTAATGCTGGCCTCAAAACTGAAAACGAAATTAGGCCTGTTGAGTCCAAGAGTGTTGCTAATTCTTTCCTAAATTCTAAGGTGCAAGTTGAGGGTCAGGCTGGAGAATAATTCTGTTGTACTGATGGGAAAATAAAATGTTTCACTCTATTCAACAGAAACGAGCTTCAATTTTGGAGTCGTTAAGCTTTTCAGCAAACGACTTGGCACAATATGTTCGCTTCCAAAATGAAAACCGAGGAGGAATCAATCGACTTGTCGACAATTTTTGGGATTTGTTTGGATTTGTGTTTGTTTATGTGTATGTGCCTGCAGTATTTTCACTGCACTGTCTGTTGGGCTGCGTGTGCTCAAAGCTCTCTCAATCAGACACTTCAAACACAACCTCCCAGAGAGAGGGGTGTATTTCATCCCCTTTTCCCCTCAGCTTTTCCCAACTCCGTTCAGTATTAAACTCGCAAACGGCAGAACAGAGTGAGCCCGGAAAGAGTAAAACCTGTCCGCTGGAGAGATAAGGGGGTACATTTGTTTTAATTTTAGTTTATGGGAGCGCTGCCATTTTATGCCCAGCAGCCAATAAAGTGGCTAGCGGTCATGTGACGCAAATATTTTACCGTCTGTCTCACTTATTGCCTTTTAAGGAGCACTGACACTGCAGTGGATTCCCCATATAAGGTCAGAATTCAGAGTCATTTAATATTTCCAACTGGCCTGCAGTAAACAAAATTCTTCTATTTAGCGAAGCGGGTGAGAAAATAAGTGAACATCAAAGAAAGACAGCTCAGCAGTATCGAGTTTCAAGTGTGAAACACCGCACATATCAAGGAACACAATTGTGTTGCATGTGAGGTAGAGGGTAAGGAATACACTTGAGTAAATATATGACATTATCTCTATAATTTTTTATATGTTCTGAAATAAATCATCATTTTGAATGCATGCTCAGTGTATGAAAGCAGGTCTCAAGATGAAAAGCTACATTCCCTCCCAGTTTTTTTTTTTTTTTTTTTTTTTTTTTTTTTTTTCTTCAATGAGCAAAGTAATGGTATTGTCCTGTATACCTGTAGGCATGATGCAGGGGCCCTAACAAAGGGGATAGTAGCATGAAAGATTATCATTCTAAAGCAAGTGGGGAAGCCGGTTTCATCTCTTTGTTGTGTCTGATATCACTGTCAGTACCTTGGGAGCCTGTACTGCCTCACTCCCGGTGTCAATTAGTGGTGTCATGTCTGCCCCTGCGCTGCCTCACTCCCGGTGTCAGTTAGTGGTGTCATGTCTGCCCCTGCACTGCCTCACTCCCAGTGTCAGTTAGTGATGTCATGCCTCCCCTGCTCTGCCTCACTCCCGGTGTCAGTTAGTGGTGTCATGTCTGCCCCTGTGCTGCCTCACTCCCAGTGTCAGTTAGTGGTGTCATGTCTGCCCCTGCACTGCCTCACTCCCGGTGTCAGTTAGTGGTGTCATGTCTGCCCCTGCACTGCCTCACTCCCAGTGTCAGTTAGTGATGTCATGCCTCCCCTGCTCTGCCTCACTCCCGGTGTCAGTTAGTTGTGTCATGTCTTCCTGTGCCCCTGCGCTGCCTCACTCCCAGTGTCAGTTACTGGTGTCATGTCTGCCCCTGCACTGCCTCACTCCCGGTGTCAGTTAGTGGTGTTATGTCTGCCCCTGCGCTGCCTCACTCCCGGTGTCAGTTAGTGATGTCATGTCTGCCCCTGCACTGCCTCACTCCCGGTGTCAGTTAGTGATGTCATGTCTGCCCCTGTGCTGCCTCACTCCCGGTGTCAGTTAGTGATGTCATGTCTGCCCCTGTGCTGCCTCACTCCCGGTGTCAGTTAGTGATGTCATGTCTGCCCCTGTGCTGCCTCACTCCCGGTGTCAGTTAGTGATGTCATGTCTGCCCCTGTGCTGCCTCACTCCCGGTGTCAGTTAGTGATGTCATGTCTGCCCCTGTGCTGCCTCACTCCCGGTGTCAGTTAGTGATGCCATGTCTGCCCGTGTGCTGCCTCACTCCCGGTGTCAGTTAGTGGTGTCATGTCTGCCTGTGCCCCTGCAGTCGCTCCAACGTGATCGAGAAGCTGGAGGCCCTGGAGCTGGAGAACGAGAGGATGGAGGTGGAGGAGGCAGGCCGGGGCGGGGCGCGGCAGGGCCGCAGCGCGACACGGCGGTTCCAGAGAGAGGTAGGGACGAGCAGCCTCCTGTCAGCGCTCTCCATTACACTTCCACAGGGAACAGTGCTGCCGCGGCTCACATTCAGCTTGGCTCACTGCCCCGGAGTGCAGATTAATAACTTATGAATTGGTAGCATGTGGACTTGACGGAACAATGAGGAAAGCCATTTTCAAACACACTTTTTTTATTTGAGATGTTTCCTAGCGTGTAGTTTCTTCATGTAACTTGTTGTTTAAACTACATTTGAAAAATTACAATTACATTTGATACAGTCCATGCAGTTCATGGTTTAATCAGAAGATACCACATGAGAAAAATAAATAAATTGAAGGTTAGAATGTTGTAATTGGCCATTATAAATCCAGTTTTATCCATTTAAAATTAAATCTACAACAAAAAAGTGAAGGGTCTGAGTACTTTCCGAAGCCACTGTACATACATATACAGTGCCCTCCATAATGTTTGAATCATACTTTTAATTTTTTATTTGGCTGTGTACTCCATGATTTTAGATTTGTAATCAGACAATTGTCATAATTTAAAATGTTAAAATGCAGATTTCCAGGTTTTTATTCCAGGTTTTAATTTATATATGGTTTCACTGTGTACAAATTAGAGCACTTTCTACTTACCCCCCCCCCCCCCCCCCCATGTGTGCCAGTAAGTGGCTGAATACAGCTACATTTAAACAGATGTGAGTGGCCATTTTTAAGTATAACAATGTGAACCCGCTGTGCAAACTGAACCATGACCCCAAGTGATGCAAGCGGAGCCATGGACTTGATCTGTTACGCCCCAACCAGACACTCCTCTCTTCCCTCTGTTTTTGTTTTGGTTGTGAGTGGAGGTCAGAGGTGTGTGCTGAATTAATTTCCATTTTCCATTCTGCGGTCGGATTCCCCAGATAATTGCACTTCCTTTTCCCACCCTATCCTGGGGAAAACACTCCTTCAGAAAGGGGGAAAAAAAAAACTGAGCTTTAAAGTAAAAAAAGAAAAAGAAGCTATTTTAAAATAGGCTGCTGACCCAGTTGCCAGAATGTTCTTCTCTGGACTGTCAGGCTCCGAGCAGTGAAGGGTGACATCAAATTCCAGGGCGTGTCTTAATGACATCATCACCCATTAGCTTGCACATGCAGTCTAAATGTGGGCCACATTTTTACTGTCACAACAGTGGAAATGTCCCCTATCCTCACTAGTGTGCAACTTCGGTTCAGTGCAAGGCCAGTAGTCGTTCAGCATTGCCCAATAGATCTAGATTAAGACACAGGAGTTTGTACTCATGACAGTCTGATAATGATTTTATCTATGATTTTGTACATGCATAGATCTACATGTGTTTTGGTTTATGTTTTGTTCCCTGTGGTTACAAGCAGCCTCAAAGTGCTAAAATGAATGCTTGTTTTGTTTTATTTTGTAAGACGTTCTCAGAAAAGAGGGAATCGGTCTGGTGATGGGGCTGGTTTGATCAGAGAGCCCTGATCTAGGAATGGTGTAGTTTGATCCAGCTGCTCGTGGATCGGGCCCAACGGGGTCACGTTGTCTGAAAGCTTTTGCATTTGTTGCTCTTTTGTACCGAGGCCCTTTCTTCTGCTGTTCGTCTGGCAGCTTGGGCCCTCGAGATCTCTGTCATGCTTTCAACAGCTCTGGCTCTGTCCCAGGGCTCCGAAAGCTAAAACCCAAAGGAGTACAGTCTGCTAAAGAGGAACGCTAGGAACAGCAGAAGGCTGTTCACATTGTCTGTAGTACCCAACTGAAAGAAAGCCACACTCTCCTCTAGGGTAAGAGGTGCTGGAGGTGCGACCAGCCCTTTGACCCAGAACCGTTCCTCACACCACTAAAGCATGTGACCTTTTCAGCACACCCTAAATAATTCTTTTTAAATAACCACACATTGTGCCCGTGCCAAAACCTCTGCCAAACTCTTGCAGCCTTTTTCAATTTGTTCCATTCGACTGAGAAGACCCTTCACTGGTGCCCTGCAATTTCCCTGTTAACTGAGTGCATTGGCACCTTTAAGACAAAAACGCAGCATAATGCACTCATTTAAATAGGACTCTAATCTAATGTTGTGGATGGTTTGCACTGGCCACTGAAAGTCCCTGTGTCAGTCCCTCTGCCCTCCTGACTGCAGAAGCTGTGTCCTGACCTGAATGCTTTTCCTGCTCCACTCTAGGACCTCCCCTCTCATCACGTCTACTGTGAAAAGGCCTAATGTCTGCTAGGCCAGCAGGATATGTCAAGCACAGACTTGGGGAGGTAGTTGGCTAGCAAACAGATTACTCTATGCAGCCGTGTTTAGCACACAGACACACCCCCGGCGGCAATTGTACCAGGTGTTGCTTTGAATACCTGCATGCCTCTCCCACTGGTGGAGAGAATAAGCCAGCTGGATTGTTTTAAAAAAAGTTGTTCCCCTCTCCAAGCCTGAATAAGGCAAATACAGAGTGTATTGTGGAGATAAACTATAAATTTCAACGGAATACCTTGGCTCAGAACGCCCTTGAGCGCGGAAACTGAACCAGGACCCAGACACATATGCCAAGGTTCATAGACATTTATAGGGGAAATAAACAAAAAAAGGTTTCCTTCCTTTCCTTGTGATGCCAAATGCTCCCCATGTTTTGTTTTTGAGTTTAAAAGGAGCATACAGCTATTTCAACAGCAAAATGTCACATATTCCCTATGAAATGGTTGACATACTGTATCTCTCCTCTGCGCTAGCTCTCCTGTGCTACTTTGTGGACTGTAGGGTGTAGTCACTGGCTTGTAGGTGAAGGCACTATTTTGCACTATTTATTTGGTGTGTAGGTTACACAATGGTAAAGTCTCAATTGCTCATTTCTGTTTCTATTTTGATAATGTTAGATCTAATGAAATGGTCGCCTTTCTGTTGATTACATTCACCTTTATCTCTGTTTCAAAATGTAATCCTTTACATCTTGTAAGCCATACAGATGTTAGATACTGTTTAAAATGCAGTCTAACTGCAGCACTTAATAAAAGCCCCTGAATGTACTGCTGGTCTTTATAGACCTGCTGGTACATGTGTCACCCCCTGTGAGAAAAAATATTTGTTTTGAAAGTTTATTAATGAAGGTTTGTATCTGTCTTATTTTAGGAGCAGAGGACTGATCCGGCACAAAGTTTAGATTTTCACCATTCCACCCTTCCTCCCCTGAGAAGAGCCAAGTCACTGGACAGAAGGACCACGGAATCTGTCATGACAGTAAGTGTGTTCTTCAGTTGTCTGTGTAATTGTGTTTTCCAGTTCACTGCGCAGCACCTGATACGAGGGCTTTGGATCAGGTCTCACAGGTGCACAGGAGTGCTGAGTGGTAATATGATGCAGAGGTTAGCGCCATTATCTGTAGCTGTTGTGTGCTGAAGGTGTGAGCAGAAAGGACATGACTACCACACCAGAACAATGCCCCCTTTCTCAAGTGCCAGAGGTCACACAAGGCTCTTACCAAGTCACTGATGGATATGCCTCTGGGATTAGTGTTGTGGATTTATGATTTTTTAAATCAACTGCAGGAGTCTATGGCATTGGCTTTTCAGACAACCCGTGACATTGCACTTCCTGTTTTTCCTGTTAATAGTCTGTGTGTGTGTTATTTAGGCTTTTATTTCTCAAGTTTTCTCGTACATCCAAATGAGCTGAGAGACACAAAAATACATTGTTTTGTTGAAATATTGTAATAAGAATGAATAATAATACAATTAGGATCTAATCTAATAAGGTTAACAAATAATCCTGAATAGCCAGGTGTCTTTTGACCGTAAGTACTTGGAATTCTTAAAAACACTTAAAAACAAATGCATATTGCTGGAAGGTCAATGAGAGCTAAACCAACCATATATACACAGTGAAATGCAAATGTTGCATCTGTGGTGGCAACAGTCTTTTGTTGCATGATTAAGTTTAGACAAGTCTCTTCCTGGTTTCTTCAGTGAAAGTAATTATTTACCCTGCCTGTCTTGTTTTCCTGTGACATCTGTTGGTTTTCTGAGAACATGGACGTCCTAAACCATCTCTTCATGGTGCTGGGTGTAGCATCGCTCTCCTGCTAGCCAGGTCATTTCCATGTCTCTCCTGTGTTTAGCCATGGCTTCCATTACTTTTATGTGCATATGAATGAATGGGTGTGCGTGTGTGTGTCGCACGCGAGTGCATGTGTACTTTTGTGGAGTGTTATCATGGTTTCTTTCTGTGTGTGTGTGTGTGTGTGTGTGTGTGTTCATGCCGGTGTGTGTGTCTTTCTGTGTGTGCATGTGAGTGTTTGCGAGCGCGTGTGTGTGTGGACTTTGTCGAGTGTCACTGCAGCTTCCCCAGTTCACCTCACAAAAGGGATGCACTTAATCCAAATTCAGTTTTGGGTCTGATGGAATACGTTCCTTACTTTTCTTTTGGATTCAGCCAAATACTTTGCAGATCATTTGATGAACATGTTCCAGATCTGCCTAGAATATGCACATCTCACTTTAGAAAAGAACAGAAACTGCATACAACTATTGTTCAAACCCCTGCCTCCAAATAATTATTTTATTTACACTGCCTATCCCAGGCAAATGAAAATGCACAGGGAATAACTATACTAAGCTTGCCACAGAAATGCTCCGGAGCCTCCAAACACACCAAGGAAAATTGTGTCAGACATCGACCTTAGATGGTCTGAAAACAATGTAAAATACTCTCTCTACACTACCCTCATATACTACTCTCAGCGAAAGAGATTTTCTCTCTGCTATTGACAAGATATCTGGAGGCTTGGTTTCACATAACTGCACAAAACCTCACCAGAGCATTTTCCTTTGACAGAATAATACCTGATGTATAATGTGTAAGGAAGCAAATTAGACTCTGCATGTCTGATATATCTTAGGACTTATTTGCATAAGCCTCTACATGTGATATATGCCTATGCACAAGTAATTTGGCAATGTATATATATTTTTAAATCCACAGGTTTGGTGTACAGAAAGAATATTTTTTATAATGTTTCCTATAAATCATAAAAACGAAAAACGTCAACTTTAAACTATTTTATGTCATGATGGAAACCAGATTTCATTTCATCCGGTGACATAGTATTTTTGTACTGAGCCATATACAATTTCACCATAACAAATTTCTGCCATGCTTTAAAATACTGGTTGACATACAAGCAGCTGAACACCGTAACCTTCACATTGTCATAATGGATTGCAAAGAGTGTCATATGTGTTATATGTACTTTCCCTGTATTCAGCCAAATCTGCAATGATTTTTGTATTTGGCAAAAACCTGAAATGCGGATTTTGTGCATCCCCACCACACAGTGAATGTGTTTGTAGTGATTTTCCCACAGTGTGGACCACAGCAGAGGAAAGTTACTGAGCACCAGTAATGCTTTCTTTTTTTAGGATAGAGTCCAGCATGTTGCCTGTTTCATCCTCATCTTCCTTTTGTCATTTCATGTTTGTCTCCTTAACGTTTGATTCAGTGTAACCAAGGTGATAACGAAATAACAGAACATCTGCTTGTGAGACTGAGTTGAATTCGTTTTTTGCATTGTTTCTCAAACGTTGTGACATGTTTGTCCTAATATTGTTATGAACGTATTGTACCAGGGGTGTCCAATCTTATCTGAAATGTGTCGGTGTGGGTGCTGATGTGTTTTAGCCCACGTTTACAACATCTGACAGTATCAAGGTCTTGTTTGAAGACCATGGTTAGTTGAATCAGATGTAAGTGTGCTGAGTCAAAACAAAGACCTACACCCACTCTGGCCCTTTTTGGATATGGTTGGATACCCCTGCATTATACTGTAGATTGGTATGAGAAATTGTGGGGTGAATAAAAGATATGCGGTGAACTATTTGATGTCACACCACTTGAATTATGGAAGGGCAGCTGTGGGGAACCAGTCTTCTTTTCAGCCTCTGTTTAAAGTAAGTACACATCCTCCCTTTTATGGTAGGTCTGATGAAATTCGCTTGATTGCTTGGTACGTCAGGCTTTGAAATTTGCATTTGTTTACGTACTGTGTTATCACACACCCTTTTTGTTATTATGTTAACCAGCCTGTCTTTCCGGCATTCTAAGAGTCACTCTGTGGCAATGGCAAGCCCAGTGGACTGATCTCTAATGTGTTCTACTTCTCGTTACAGCCAGACTTGCTGAACTTCAAGAAAGGCTGGATGGTGAAATTGGATGAACAGGGGCAGGTAAATAATAAATAATACATAATTATACAGCGTTGAGCGAAATGGTGAAAACAGAGTGTGCCGAAGGTAATCTCACACAGTATGCATTTACCTGTATTTGTGAGCATGTGTGTTAAATCACTCAAGGTGGAGAATAGCATCTGTACAGGAATAAGTTTAATTATTTGTTTCCAGCTCTTTGCATTTTACAAAAGAAATGTACAGAAACCATGTAATTTTTCATATCAGCCATTGTCATAGCTTCTGGTAAAAATAAAAAAATAGCTCAAAAGCCAATGAGCAGATGATACACAAGGCTACTTACCATCAAAGCAAATGCAGTAATATAACTGACTGCCTGTTAATTGAAATACAGCTTCCAAGTTTAACAGTGGCACAGTTTAGAATAAGTCGAGGAAGCCTAAAGCATTCTCTACCATTGTTGCTCCTACCTCTTGAGGTGGAGACATTTTGCTACCATCAAAGCAGAGGTGAGCCTACAAATGGCCATTGGTTCTATGAAAGCACATGGGGTCTCTCGGCAGCCTTTGGAGTTGGGAGTCTGGCTTTGATGCCAAGGGTTCAATTGGTATCAGTTGAAAGCATGGCTCTGCCCTTTCACGGTTTGTTTTGTTGAAATAAAGTTCAAATGCCATTTGTTGCTTCAAGAAGAACTCACTCCCACTAGTTTGCTTAGCTAGGCAGTTTGGCTTGTGTCTACCAATGCAAAAAGCAACAGCTTAATCTATAACATTTTCTCAGTTTTTACCTGGATTACTGTAACTCTTTTTTGAGCAGCAAGGCATAAGGTGGAGAGAGAACGGTCCAGTTGTGACGTTCTTCAGAATCTGGACAGTCACGTAAATAAAATTAGCATCAAGTTGCTTGCACGATATTCCATTTAAAAATAGATTGCGTAGAATATTTTCTCTGCTCTTTTTAGTAGCTGAGACACTTGAGCGTTTTGATCATTGGAAATGGAGCCTGAGACTGCTGTGGGAAAAACCCAGTGAATGATGCCCCTTGGGAGGGCATGTTTATGTGTATTAGTGTGTCTCAGGCCTCACATTGGCCAATAGAGGCCCCAGCCCTTCTACAAGTATACACTCCCCTTAAATCCTCTATTGTTTATTTTAATATAATGCTGTCACAGTTCTGTTTTTTTTCAAATGAAACTTGAGACCAACCCTCCCATATGTTTTTATTGAAAATGTCAAAATAATACATTGCAAATATACAGTTTCAATAATGTGGCACATTCTCATACCAACCTGCTACATGTTTGCGTAATTTCGATGTCCTCTTTTCATACTTGTCATTTTACATTTCTTCTCTAGTGGAAGAAATACTGGTTTGTGCTGACGGACCACAGTCTGCGATACTACAAGGATTCCATTGCAGAGGAGGTGATTCGCGTTCGTCTTTTTTTGGCACTGACAAGAATCCTGTCAGAGAGCAGTGTGTGAAACAGTGTTTTTATTAGCATTAAATTATTTTCTGTCCCTTTTTACAGGCCTCTGACCTAGATGGGGAGATAGACCTGACTACCTGTTACAATGTTACTGAATACCAGGTCCAGAGGAACTATGGCTTCCAGATACATGTAAGATATATATAAACCATGTAAACCTGAATTATATACCCATTATGTATGTTTGCTTTATGCATGCATACAATTGGATACAATGCATGTATGTATACAGTGATTGACTTATGTAAGATGTGCAGTGATTGACTGATAAGGTGCCATCACAAAAGAATATATATGGAAAAATATGGCTCATAAATAGATGTTGTTATTCTTATTATATTCGTTATTGTGCTTTTAGTTATTATGCCTCTCCACGAGAAAAAAAAAGTTTCCATTTGAATCCCATTAACTGTGGCTTTCCATATCTCTGTGGGTCTTTATAGACACATGTAGGGTTGGGTACTGTCAGTTGCCTCAGGATGCATTGCATCTCCCAATTCAGTGCATATATACATGGTGATGTGAATTTTCTTCTGCTGGCGCCGATAGAAAGAGAATATATATATCTAATTTATTGATCAGGAACAGAAAAGGGAACTTAAAGAATCCATATCATGTCTGCAAAGATCAACCAAAAAATACACAAGGGCTTTCAAAGTCCAATGAGCTGCCAATGACCATTATGAATGCTTAGCTTTCGCTCATGAAGGCTTGATTTTTGGCTCATGATTGGTCATTTAAATGGAAACGTTTGACGGGAACTAATCTTAAAAACTTAAAAGAATGATACATATTCACTCTACAGTACTGTAAGGCAAAGGGCAATATATTGTTGTATCAGTGTTTTGAGCTGAGCCCTAGTATATTGATTGTGACCTTGGTAATGATGAAGTAACTACTACATGCAAATGCATTGTGCTGAGCTGTAACTTCTGTCGGGTACTGTGTTGTTGGAAAAATCCACTGGAGACATGCTGGGAATGCAGTGGTTTTGGTATACAGTAATAATGGGCATATTTCATAGTGGTCTGTATTTCATTCCAGTACATCTCAATTTGCACCGCAACTGCAGTATATAAACAATATGCACCACTTTTTTCACGCTTGATTATTGCAGAGCTCAGAAAATGGATCAATGCACCTCTAATTACACTGGGCAGTGAAATAATATCACTCTGCTTGGTGATGATTCAGCAAACTTGAGGGGCTGATCTCTGTGTCTACATTGATGGCTATGGTCTATAGGATTGTGGTTGTTTGACGAGAGGCAACGCACGTTTACTGTATCATGTACCGTGTTTGTCCGTCAGACCCAGGAGGCGGTGTACACACTGTCTGCCATGACTGGTGGTATAAGGCGGAACTGGATACAGGCGGTGATGAAGAACGTGCGTCCCTCCACTGCACCAGATGTGGCCAGGTCAGTGAACCACTGGCCGTGTTAATGTACACTGTTCTGTGCCTAGATTGTGTTCTGTGATTACCATGAATAGGTGATTAACCCTCTTGTTGTCCTCCGGGTTAAAAAGTCTAACAACAGTGAAAACACCTGAAATGTCATTTTCTCCACGTGAAATTTGATGACTTTTTATTTTTAACCCTGCAGTTATGGAATCAGAAATCATAATCAAAGTTACGTAAGCCACACATCTATAGCACCCGCAAGGTCGGTGGTTTGATCCCCGGTGTAGCCACAATCTGCCCAGCTGTTGCGTCTTTGAGCAAGGCCCTAAACCCTGTTTAGTCTAATCAACTGTACGTTGCTCTGGATAAGAGCATCTGCCAAATGCCCTCAATGTAATGTAATGTAATGTAATAGCAAAAAATCACGAGTGGTGTAAACTGAAGAAATACAGGACTGTGAAGTCAGAAAAAGTTCTGTGTGACTGGTTGGTTTCTAGGTGTAAAATGCTGATTTCTGGTTTAAAATTAAATTAAGTGCCTTTTTTTATAGTGGCGCCAGTGAAGTTCGGTCATTTTTGACCCTACGCACATGGGCTGCATGCAGAATATGAAAAGAACACAAGGGTTAAGCTCTGAATGTGTATTGAAGGTTTTTGTTTCAGAAAGGCGGCGTTGTGCGTAAGCGTGTTGACTGTGCTCATCTGCTCCGCAGCCTGGCGGACGATCACGGGCCTTGCGGGCCCCTGGAAAGCCTGCTGAAGCCTGACGTGACGCAGGACTCTCCCTCCTCCGAAACCTCGTCCGTGGAGAGGGAGCCGGGGCCCAAGAAGAGCCGGGCCAGAGAACGGCGGCGCGAGGGCCGCTCCAAGACCTTCGACTGGGCCGAGTTTCGCCCCATAGCCCAGGCCCTGGCCCAGCAGCGGGCCCAAGAAGCCGACACCCTCCAGGCTGAGCTTGCAGACCTGGAGCGCAGCAAAAGGCGCGAGGAGCGCCGGAAGAGGTATGAATCTGTGACAGGCCCGCCAC
The DNA here is from genome assembly GCF_963514075.1 of Conger conger. Classification (NCBI taxonomy): domain Eukaryota; kingdom Metazoa; phylum Chordata; class Actinopteri; order Anguilliformes; family Congridae; genus Conger; species Conger conger. The sequence continues at coordinate 63,554,253 of NC_083761.1, read as the reverse complement.
TGGACACCGCCGTAGACAGTGGCAAGATGGACGTCGAGAGCAGTGGTATCAGTCAGCCCCAGACCCCCTCCCCAGAGCGACAGCAGAGGGTGCAGGACGAGATCGAGCAGCACTGGCAGCAGGTGGAGAGCACGCCCATCCGGGATGAACGGCAGGTGCCCTTGTCTTCAGCTCTGCAGAGCACTGAGACAGACGAGCTGGAGAAGCTGCTAGAAAGTTACAAGAAAGGGGTGAGTCTGAATCTCATCTTGGGCAGCAAAGGAAAATGCTCCACAAGGAACGAGCTGAAAGATTGATGTTAAACCGAAAGAGCTTATGTGCCACGTACATTTCTCTGCAGGTAGAAGAGCTGAAACTGCAACTTGAGAGTTGTCACCACCAGTTATCGGATTCCAACCACCAAAAGCTGGAGCTGGAGAACCAGCTGAGAACAGCACTGGAGCGTGAGCAGCAGGTCCGGTCTGGCTACATCTCACCGGTAAGTAGGGTGCACTCCACTGTACACTGTCACTCAAAGACAAGTGTGTGTAGTGTTTATATTTGGGGATAGGGCGGCATTCTTTCCATTAAACAGTCTTTGCATGTTTAATTCTTTTAAAGAAAAACAAAACTGACATCTTATTGAAGCTACAAACCAACAAAAGAATTGGCTTGCATGTTTGACAGTTGCATGTCAAAGAAAAGATATGGATCTTTTTTAGCTTTTGGCTTCTATTTGTTCATCTCCTCTTGCCATGTTCTTGAAGTATGACAAGCAAGTCATACTAGCACTTAGGAAATGTACATGCTACATAAAATAATTATTAACATGACTTTAAGTAGATGCAGTTGCTAGATTGGTTGTTGAAATGTCGAAAAGGCATGGTTATTTTTTTGTGTGAGATTTACTGTGTGATTTGCTGAAATGTCAAAAGGTCTGTTATTGTTTTATCTATGAAACATTTTTTGCTTCAATTATTTATCTTGTATTGGCAACTACATTTGTAATTGCTTAAATTTGTTTTGTTAGACATTGCAATTGTGGCTTTTTCCATTTCATCTATAGATTCAGTAAACTTTGTCTATGAGTTGCAGCTGAAAGGCTTTTCTCATCAAGTTGGAAATAGAGATGCAGCTCATTGCATCTTTGTCCGCAGTATCCCCTCCACCACACCTGTGAAGGTTCTTTTAAAAATTAATTTAAGTTAGAGTATGTGGGTCACTTCATCTTAGGGCTTTTCGGATTTTTCCAGTTTAAGTTTTTAATGGGTCGTTTTCTGTAGTTCTGCAATTGTTTGCGAAAAAAAGGGTACATTTCTATTCTGGTTTCAGTTGACATGGATGACGTTTTCATTCTTTTTTATTTAAAGGAAATGTTTTTTTAATATGCTAAACTTTTCCACAACAACCTGAGTTGTTTAGCTGTCAGTTGTGTGCTTTGGACAGTATTTGGGCAGTGCCATGCATACTCACTCATCTAGTTTTGTTTCAACATTCACCTTTTTAAAAAAAAAACTTAAAATTCTGTATTGTGCCTTTATTGCATTGGCAAACTGTGTGCAGTTGGATATCTATTTAAAAACGTAAATGGAAGAAACTGTTTATATATTTTAAACCATAACCGCTGAGTACTGAAAATAGAGAACAGTAATTACGTGGACTGTTTGATAAGACTTGGAAAGTACAGGACAAGTAAAGCAGAGTTTTCAAAGTTGCTGTTCGTGCCTAACTACGGTATGCTTTCCATCTCAATGTAAACCACTGAGTACTAATTTTGCATTACTTACACCATGAAATAACTCTTAACCATTAATGTGCATGTTCTATTGTGATCTACTAACGTCAGCCATTAAATCTTTTTTTCCAGTGCTTTCTATGTTTGCAGCATTTTCTGGAAACCTTTTTCTTTTATGATTACAGCATATCAGACTTTTTGTTGTGATTTGATCAATGTTAAAATTCCTAAAAAACAAAAAGAAATTGGGGTGGGGGGGAAATAATAATAAATTTAGATACAATTTAATGAGCTTCTTTCGCCTCTGCTGAATGTTAACCAACTGTCTGGTCCCCTTTTCCAAGCTGGAATCCCCTTTGGGTCTTGAGGCTGAACTTGAGTCCCAGAAGAAGATACAAGAGCTGGTTAGTTCTCAGGCTCAGAACCTAAAAAAGAAGTACCAGGAAACCAAAGAGCTCCTTCAACAACAAGAATTGAAAAAGCGCAGCATGCAGGCACAGCTTGGCCTTTCTGTATTACCACTGTCCACCAAGGAACCCTATCTAACCAAAGTCCAAAGCTCAGCCATCTCCGAAACCCAGCCATCTGATCCAATTCACACAAAAACATTTAGCATTTTGCTGCAGGATAGGGAAGGCAAGCTTCAGGAGCTTGAGAAATTGATTTCTGGAAGTCCAATAACTGTGAGAGGGTTAGTGAAATTGCTGGGCTCCCACAGTGAGTTCTCCCAGGAGGATCGTATTCACACTGTGGAAGGGCACGAGCTAGGCAACCTTGGGGACAGGACCTGTTGTCAAAAGGTGTTTGATAGCCTGAAATATCATCAAGATTTAGAGATTGAGGCCCTCAGGAGGAGCCTGTCCAAGGCTGGTGAGAGCATTCGTGACTATGAAGTGCGATTGCTGCATATGGAGGGAATGCTGGGAAGGGCACAGCGACAAAAAATGGAAAGTCTAAAGGGCCGCTATGGGCCGCCATATCAAATTGAGGATTATGCTGAAGCAAATGAGTTTAGGAGGCTCTCACAACAGGTGGAGTTGCTCACCAATGAGAATAAGGTGCTGAATCAACGATCCCAGGAGATCTTAAACCAACTGACTGAGGCTGATCGAGAGATAGAGAGGTTGAAGGCTGAGCTCTTCAACCAGCAGGGTGGACAGCAACACATTCTAGTGGTGGAGGAACTGAATCAAGTCAAAGCAAAACTGGCAGAGAGGGAAGCAGATTCTTTTGACAGAGAAATTTGTGAGAGAGAGTTAAATAAGAAGTCTCAAAAGCTGCAGGAGGCTCTCATCAGAATCGAGGTTCTGAGCACCAATCTGAAGGACACCGAGAAGAAGCTGCACTTAAAGGAAGCCACTCTGAAGGGTTTAGGCTTCCAGGTGACAGAAGACAATGACAGTCTTTTGCTTCTGGAGGAGAAGGAAGAGCTGTGCCATCGGCTGCAAGCCACAGAGGCCCGACTGGTTGAACAGGAGAGGCAGCTGTGCTCTGCTGTGAAGTCGTACACAGAGCTCCAGGCCCAGAATGCAGAGCTCAAAGCGAACAACCAAAAACTGGAAAGCATCTATTGCCAGAGGCTTGCTGAGGCACAGAGTAAAATTAGCATGATGCAAGAGAACATTGAGGGATTTAGGAAGTCAGAGCAAGGGGAAGGAGAAGTACACGGATGTAAGGAGCAGGCGCGTGGTTCTGAAAGACCTGTTTCAGACGAGAAAGGTATTCAGCAAGTAGTAGAAGACATGAAAATGAAGTCAGAGGCTCTCCGTGAAGTTTGTGAGGTGATAGCGAAGGTAGATATTAATGTAGAACCAATGTTTAAGGAGTGGAAAACCCTCCTGCATTCTGAAGGAGAGAATGTGGAAGTGAATCAGGAAGTGAGGAGCAAATTGCTTCTCGAAGGAGAGTTTTGGGCACAATTGTTGAGTGCGGTCAAGGGTAGTGCGGTGGAGTTGAATGAAAGTGAGGCTGTAGGTAGCCTTGTACACGATGTGGTACAGCGCATGATGGTTGAGAAGAGGATGTTACTTTTAGCAAATACTCTCTTTCCCCAAGAAAAGATGGGGATACATGTGGGTGACAAAGGAATATGTGACAAAGTAGAAGGGATAGTCCATGTATACAGTCCTAGTGATGGCCTGAAAACAACTGAAAATGTTGAAGGTGAAGTTAGCACCCATGTTAATACAGAGAAAAGAGTTTTATATGCAAGTGATTGGCTTGGTAATGATATCAATGCTGCCATCTGGAAAGATCTCCTGGAGACCCTACAAGAGAAAATTTTCTTGTTGAATCAAACTGCCTCCATTATGCATGCCTCCTCAGACACAGAGCTCCACTCTTTGGTGCTAAAACTGTGTGATTCTCAGAACCAGAAGAAAGATTGGGTTGCATATATTCAGGAGGCATCAATGGAAGCCCATTCATCATATCTGATGAGCAGGCTAGATGTTGCACACAAGAAGGAGGTTGATGAATTGCAGCTGAGACTTGAGTCTTTGGAAACTGGCTGCATAAATTGTGCCAAATGGAAGAGGCAGAATGAAGAGCTTCAAAGCAAATTGGAGACTAAGCAGAGGGTCGGGGCAGACCTCCAAAGCCCAATGACATGGGAAGACAAGCCAGTGATGCACATCCAGATTGAGGGAGAGCCGATTGACTCACTGGATAAGGCCATCCAGCTGCAAGATATGGTGGCAAAGCATAAGAAAGAGCTGCGGGAGGTGAAGGATGTCTATGAGCTGGAGGCAAACAAGCTGAGACAAGAGCTGGACAGGACAGGAGAGACCCTCAGACTGAGGTCAGAAGAAAATGTCAAGGAGATCGACTCCCTGACCATCTGCATGGAGAACATGAAGAGAAAGCATGAGGTGGAGAGAAGCACCCTGGAGGACAGCTTTGAGAAGAAGATGGAGGAGGTCAGGAACACAGCTGAGGCCCCGTGTGCCGCTTCCTCGCTGAAGGAACGCATAAAGGAGCTGGAGTCCCAGGTTTCTGTCATGACGGAGGACATGAAGCAGCGTGGACGTGAAGATGATGCGGCCACTCTCCGCCTGAAATACGAGAAAGACCTTGAAAACCTGAAGGTGGAAGTGTTCCTTGTCTCTGCTTTTCTTGGTGTTCCCTTGTAACTTCCTTTGTGGTAAACCCCACCTTATGCCCATTTTGGCCCTACTCCCTTATCCAGCTCTGCTTCTGTAACAAACATCCTGAAATGTTGCATGCATTTAACCCAGTACATGTGAATGGTCCTTTGTGATTCAGAGTGTACTGAGGAACCCATTCAGCTCCTATCATAGAGAGTACGCAGTTGTTGGTACCACAGTTGTTGACCCTTAAAAAGCACTTTGGGAAGTTCATTGGTAAAATTGGTCTGGTGAATGGGGTTATCAGAACCTGCCAAGCATTTTATTTTATTTTATTTATTTATTTATTTATGTTTTTAAACAACCATCTCTATCTGTACACAATGCTTGCAGGTAAACATTTTCGTATCATTCTATTTAAAATACTTTTGTTTTAGTCAGAAAGTTGTCTTGTAGAAATTATTATTATTATTTTTTTTTATATAAAATGACCTAAATTGATACTAATTTGAAATATGAAATGAACAATAGCTATTGTTCAGACTTTATTTTAATGGACTTATTTTAGACAATTACATCAAAACTGCCAGTATTCATTCTATCCCTCATCTACTAGTTTCTGCTTGTTGTGAAATGGGTTCCACAGACATGACCCAGTATGCTTTGTATGTTCAGACTACACTAACCCTTCCCTTATTAAAGTGTATACTGAAATTCTCGAAAACATGCATTTGAACCCTTATTTAGCATGACTTGACAAACATTTTTTCCCTGTGCGATTCCATTGTCCTTGAAATTCTTAAAAGTTATGTAATTTTTCCATTAAGCCTGGTCTTCTTTTCAATAGAGAAATTGTCAACAGGTGTTAATTAATTAGTCATCCAGTTTTTCTGGGTGCAGATATAATTTGGGTTCACTTGTTCATGTTTTTGGTTTTCACTGCTGTTACAGTATGCTTAACACACATGCTGCTTTCCCCCTACTGTCCTTTGAAGAGGATTTCTCTGCCATTGCAAATATATTCTAATAATCGTTTTGTTTCAAATCTCGGCCAATAACCATGAATCCTAACATTAAGTAGAATGCGTCTGCATATGAAAATGTTGCACGTTGAAGTTTAAGTAATGCAAAACAACATCTAGTGTGAAATACCTTTCTTTTTTTTTGAGAGGGTATCCACAGTGCCACTAATCTATCAAGCAAGTATTTTCACTCATAATGCATAACTCCTGTCTATTTTAGACCGTAATATAAGGGGTTATTGTGTATGTTTTGGTATTTTTTGTTGGTCATATTTTCCACTGTGTCTTGCCAAAAAATATTATTTCCGATGCATATTATGTATGCAGGTTATGACAAATAAAAGGCAGTTTGTTCTTCTACTTTTTGAGATATAGTGTATACAATGACCCATTTAGTCCTTATTGCTGAATTCATTATACAAAATGAAAATAATACCTTTGATAGGTGCCCTGTCATTCTATTTTCTAGATTTGTGTCACTCTACCTCCGTTTATTCAGTTCTTATGTTCTTACTTTGTTTCTTTCCTCCTGTTCTTACTCTTCTCATTTGTAGTTAAATTGTTAGTATTCGTATACTGACCTTCATTAATACTATTTTTCAATATCAAAATGTATTTTAGGAAGCAATTTAGAATGGTTCTCCCTTTTAGGAATCTCTGAAACATGAGATATATGAATAAAAGAGATATAATAGAAAGGAATGAGTGAACATTAACATGTTCCTTTGTGGAAACATTGAGTGTAATGCCAGTGAAGTCAGTAATAAGATCTATTGCTGGTGGGCAGTTAGTTCAACCACTAGGGAGGAAGAGAGGAAAATAATCAACATACGGATGGGAAATTGAGGAATTGGACATGTGTGTGGGCTTAGTGCGTGGTGTGTTGGTATGTCCAGGGTATTTTTATACTGGCACGTGTAGATGTGGTTTTCTGTAAGTAGTAGCAATATTCAATCCTCTGATTTAAGGGTGACATCAGTCTAAATTCAGTATCAGTTTCTTCAGACCTAGCATGGTGATGAAAACAAATTGATGAACAAAGTAAAGGTGCTCGTGTTGCTTGCCAAGGTAGCAGGATAATTCATGAAGGAAGCGGAGAGCTTTGCACATTTCCGCTTGGATTTATGGTTATTTTTGTGTCAGTGACAGGAAGTGTAGATGGAAGCTTCTGTGCGAACACATCGCAGACGCACCTCAGTTCTGCCTAATGTTGAAAAGCATTGGTGCACTTGATGAAATGCAGGACCAAGCTTATGAGATGGTTTTCAATATGGCACCAACTTCCATCTGGCACTAACTTTAGGGACTGGAATATATTTTCAAATCTAAACTTCACTTTAGCTCTGCCATGCAGTTTGTATAGAAATGATTTGTTTGATGTTTAATTCCTGGTGTTTCATCATACTGTTGCCACTTTGTTCCTGCTGTATGTTTTAGAAGACACAAGTCATTTAAACCTAAGATGGCCTGTCCTTTTTTGGCTGTTGCTCTGAATGTGCCTTTGTTGTCAGTTCTCCAGGGAATGGAAGTACAGCTCTTGTTATTGATGTTACTGTGGAAGGATACTTCTTGAATGTCACTTTGGCTATAATCCATACCAATATATTGTCTGCTTTTTCTCATTCATTTAATCAATTTTGTCTTGAAGTTAAACGGTGTATTTTAAAAGCAGTACAATTATAAAAACATCATAAAAATTATTATTGTGGACAACGTGCAAGCGTACTTTAATCAAAATAAACATGCTTTGAATCGTAATTGCTTTGGATCTGGCATTTAGATTTCTAAATTGTAGTGCAAGAGTTTTCTGTGAAACCGATTCTAAGCATGCTTACTTTGATTAAAGTGCGCTTGCACATTGTCTGCAATAATACTTTGATGCTTTTATAATTGTACTGTTTTTGAAATAACTTTTTGTTCACCACCCAGTAATGTGTAATTCCTTGTGATTTACTATTATACAGGCAATGTCCTTTCTCTTAGTGCATTTTAAGGTGCTTAGTGAAGAGCACAAGAAATTCTAATCCTGGGACAGAGTACCTGATGAGTAGATATTCCAGTTGTATACTGTAATAATTATTATGGTGATGCAGTATACTGGCAGTGCGTTTCTGAAATCACTCAACGTAGTACTGTATTTTTCTTTGAACAATAGAATGATTTTCTCTTGCCGGCCCTGTAATCGTGCCATCAGCTGTTACAGACGTGAGCTCTGATGGACAGGCGTAAACAAGCGCAGGTGCTGCTGTGATGTGGCTGCTGGAATTGTGAGTTGCGGTTTGAGCAGTAAGGCTCCTGGCGCACCAAGCTAAGCCCCGTGAAAACATGTCGCCTGTGTGCTTGTTTGGTCAGACTGAGACAGTGCTGCTGACAGAACTGAGATTAGCCCTGCTGAATGGAGCTCGGAAGTCGATTTGGCTTGACACAGTCGGAAGGCCATTGAAAACCCTTCTTGTGGAAACTTGCACCGTAATTACAATAACAGTGCAAATGTCCCCTTCCAAAACCTTGTTGATTTTAACTGTCAAGATGAGGTGCTCTTATATTTTGTTGGGAATGGCCAATGTGTACTACACGATTCAAAGCAGTCTAGGCTCCGCAGTCTCTACCATTCAAACTAAGCCTGAGGATTGTGGGAAGGATGGGGCTGTTAGTCAGTCACTTCTTGTATAGTGTTTTTCTGCCACCATTCAGAAATCAAGCAAGTCATTTGTGAACAACCCAGCTGATCCCCACATTCCTGTAAAGACTGGAATTGGGTTTTCTTTTTTTAAACTCATGTTTGGCTGGGATACAAGGATGGCGGAGTGTAGCTCTCCACGCATATAAATGCAATGATGTAAGGCTACATGAGCAGGTAAAACCAAAGTGAATGTTCATTAACTTGATGGAACTGTGTCTTCCACCCTTAATCAGAGGAATTGCAGCCCATGAGAGCAGAGCCATCCTTCACTAGCGCACCTTCCGTTGGTTGTGTTCTTTTGTTTTTCACACACTTGTATTCCATGCCCTTCTGGCCCTGTAAACAGGCACCGCGACTGCCATAGCCGTGATGTGTTGTATTAGCAGTTGCTGTTGAGGTGAACTGGGTGTGTGGCTTCTTGTTACAGTAGGGAGGCAGGGGAATTAATGTCCTGAAACGCCCTTCCTGCCCCCAGGCCACGTGCGAGCGAGGCTTCACGGCCATGGAGGAGTCCCACCAGAAGGTGATCGACGAGCTGCAGCGAAAGCACCAGCGCGAGATGGAGAACCTGCAGGAAGAGAAAGAGAGGCTGCTGGCTGAGGAGACTGCAGCCACCATCGCCGGTGAGGGACAGCGCTACCTCCTCCACCCGCCACCATTTACCCCAAACGACTCCTCAGTTTTGTGTTTCTCCCAACCTTTTGTTGTTTTATGGTCACCACGCTCCCGCCTTTTCAGGGGTCTTGTGACTTATATGTTGTTTTTCTCATGACACCTGAGATTTGACCCACAGCTGCAGTGCTTGACTGGGGACACTAGCTGGATTTTATTGGTTATGCTTTGCTTAATGCTCAGGACATAATGTTCCCAATCTGAAGAAGACTTTACTTAACCTTTCACTACTTTCACCCCTAAGCCAGATTTTTTACTTGATAACCACCCTAATTAAACTCATAAAATACCTGTAATTGCACTGTCCTCTTTGTATGCCCGTTCATTCTAAAATGTATATCTGTTAATGGCTCTAGTCTATATATAAGAGAACATTTAGCAGCATTCAGGTGGCAATGGCTTTGCACTGTCAAATGAGAATTGTCGCTGTGTCACTGGTTGCTTTGGGAATCCTGTGAGTCTGCATTGTCAATGTTACAGCAGGAGCCCTGTTCAGTCAGTCTGCATTCTGATCTCTGGTTTTGTGAAGGAGGGTGGAGGGGGGGGAAGTCTTTAAACTGGTTATTACTGCTAAGCTCAGAGTGATAAACATCATGTTGAGATTACAGACACAAGTGATTGTAATGTTCGGTGTTTGTCTGGGTCACACGAAGAAGAATGTCCCTTTGGTTTGTGGAGGAATTTGGGGAGGGGAAAAGTGATGGATTGAGAACGCACGTAAAGGCCCTTGTTTTTGTTGCGTTTAGCGATCGAAGCAGTGAAAAATGCACACCGCACAGAGCTGGAGAGGGAGCTGGACAAGGCACGCAAAGCTAACTGCAATGCGGAGAACGCCGATATCGAGGAAATCCATAGGCTACACGAGTAAGTCGTTCCCTCCCTCGTCCTTCCCCAAGCATTTATGTCCAGCGGCCTTCACCATTACAAAAAGAATGCCATTGACCAAGAAGAACGGCTTTAACCCGACAGAGAGGAGCCTTTCCATTGTGACATCTGGATTTCTGCTAAGCACAACACACCAAGGAGATTAGTAAAACAAATGGAATTTATTTTGAGAGGAAGGGGAGTTGAAGCTTGTATCAGTTTGAATTATATACTGTAAAAAGCTACATATACAAGTGACTGTCACGTCACCCAAGCTGTGGAAATTCAGCTTTTGTTCCACCATGTTGAAATTCGAGCCAGAGACTGCGCAGTAGGGACCCTCATATGGTCATGAAGTCTGGGCTGGTCCCGGGCACAGTGTGATTGACAGTCCGGTGCCATTACTAAGTCCATGAGAGACTTGTCCCCCAGTTTTGGCCCCTTGGTTGGAATAGTGTGAGAGCTCTCAGCATTTGAGAAATGATATCTTGGTGTGTTCTGGGTGGGTTCTTTACATGGGTCCTTATGCAGGAGGTACATTATGATCAAAATGTAAGTACAGGTGTTAATGTATTATAATAATAATAACAACTTGAAGGTGTTACTGTGTGGCAGCTTTTCCCAACTATTGTACAAATTAGCAGCTAAGAGAAGCCCAGATCCGCTGTGGAATTCAGGCCTGAATGGAGGGCTTTAGATGAATGGATAAAGCTGTTGTATGTGACTGGACTCGGTTGCCAGATATACCCAGTGTAAGAGAGTACGGTGGTGGTGGTGACACTGCTTCAACTGGAAGGTTTGGTTTAGCTGTCTGTAATCTGCCCTCGAGTCCCATTTTGGCTCTACTTCTGTCTAGCCACATTGAACTTTTTACCTTGTGCTAAAAGAAGGACATTTCGTAAATCAGCTTGCTACAGCCGAAGAGAACTGTACTGACCACCCCCCTCCCTCTCCCATTTTCATTTGTTTGCATGGCAGTGAGGAGCTGTGTTCCTTCCACCGTGAGATCGAGGTGCTGTCAGAGCAGTATTCTCAGAAGTGCCTGGAGAATGCACACCTGGCCCAGGCTCTGGAGGCTGAAAGGCAGGCACTGAGGCAGTGTCAGCGGGAGAACCAGGAGCTCAATGCGCACAACCAGGTGTGTTGGTTTCACCATTCAGCCCTAAACATGATGAGAGGTATACTGAGGCAGGCGCCTGAATATCGACCCACAATGTCTTCATCCCTAGAGCCACTACATATCAAAGAGACTTGTACCAAGCATGAAACTGGTCATTTGTGGTGTGTAGTTGAATGGCTGTGATGATTTATGCCAATAAAACCGATATGGTGTGGTGTAAAATGGAGTCATTCTTTAAATGCATTCCTGTTCAGCAGGTGGCGGTAATGTGCTGTGATTTTGTTTGCAAGCCACCATGTAACCACAGACATTAGTGTGTACTAAAGGCTGATATGCTCTTTTCACAGGAGCTGAACAACCGCCTTGCTGCAGAGATCACCAAACTGCGGTCGATGACCAGCGACGAGTCAGGCGACGCCTGTCCCATGATCCAGGGAAAGGAGCTGTATGAGCTGGAGGTGAGACCCCCACAGCAGTCCCACACTCCCTGTTCCCAAGTGCCAGTTGGTGGTAATATGTGCCAGAGTAACAGGTAACACTCAATAGAGTTGTGTTTCTTAAAGAGGACTACCAATGGAAGATGAAGGAAAAAAAACAAAAAACATGATCCCAGTATTCAGATTATGGCAAACAAAGAATGTTAAGTTTAGGAATAATTTACATTTAGAAAATTTCAGTCTGAATTGAAAGATAACTAATGGAATTGAAGAAAATTCCATGTTTTTGTGTTACAAACAAAGCTGAAGCCATTGTTTTTAAAAACAATGGAGCAATGCCGTTTGGGATTGCTTCCCCTCTGTTCTCTGTGTTTAGGGGTGTCATGTTAGTGGTTATTAATGTCCATGTATGTGTTGAAGATGAGGACTGCACTCCCCCTTACCCTGTTCCTCCACTCAGGTGATGCTGCGGGTGAAGGAGTCGGAAGTACAGTACCTGAAGCAGGAGATCAATTCTCTGAAAGACGAGCTCCAGGCAGCCCAAAGAGTGCGTACTAAGAGCGACGACAATGTCACTGTGCCTGCAAATACACCTTTTTACTCAGAAGTAATGGTGTAACAGTGATGTTATGATTCAATCAAGTCAGCCATGGCTAAATTAGCTGTTGGATACTGGTGGATAGTAGTATCTGATGACCTGTCTGTTCCTTCCAGGATAAGAAGTATGCGACTGATAAGTACAAGGACATATACACGGAGCTGAGCATTGTGAGGGCCAAAGCAGAGCGTGATCTGGGCCGGCTTCGGGAGCAGCTGCAGCTTGCCCATGAGGCAATGGGAGAGCCCTCAATGGAGGATATGGAGCGCAGTGGTTATGGTAGGCACCTGTCCCCTTTTTACCCCACTCAGGACAAGAGGCCAGAGATGTACCGTAAATGCATCAGTCACAGTGTGACCCAGTAGCACCCTTATTCGTTTCACCTTCTGCAAGTCTTGTTCTGAATATTTTCTGACTGCTCCCATCTCCCAATAGACATCATGAAGTCCAAAAGCAACCCGGACATCCTCAAGATGGCTGCCGCGGCCGCCAAACGTTCAGAGCGCACAATGAGGTCAAAGGTGAGCATCCAAACGCTGTAAGTCCTTGTGGGACCGCAAGCCTCAGAAGCAAAAGTGCTTGAAGGCATGATTATGTCAGTTTGAAGAAAGTGTAGCACAAATTAGGTTTGTGGTGAATCGCTGCTTCTGTAAAATGAACTACAGCATTAGATTCACATGGTATTGCAATGATGTTTGATTTCCAATGTTTGGTGGATGAACAGAAAATAATTCTCCATGAAAGGGCTTTGCCCTGGCCCTTTTCTTCTAGCACCTCTGTAGGAAGGTCACACTGCCCCCTTCAGGCCAATAGCACCACACCTCCTTTCATATCAGACCTGTCTGTGGCATTCTCCACTGAAGAATTTGTATATACTCACAATAATTATTATTATTTGTACTAGGTTCTCACAGGTGTGGGTGGGTGTGTGTGTGTGTGTGTGTGTGTGTGTGTGTGTGTGTGTGTGTGTGTGTGTGTGTGTGTGTGTGTGTGTGTGTGTGTGTGTGTGTGTGTGTGTGTGTGTGTGTGTGTGTGTGTGTGTGTGTGTGTGTGTGCATTCAGGCCTCTTTCAAGCATCTATCTATAATTAGGAACATTTCCAAATGATTATCCATATATCGGCAAATTTCAAATAAAAACACTGTAGACCAGTCGGAGTATCCTATAATAATGATAATAATGTGCATAATCATGATAACAATGGCAATTCATATAATGCAAATGTTTTAATTCATTTAGTTTTTGTTATTATTGTTTATATAACATTTTTATTGAGTAATACAATTTGTTTTTGTGTCAAGATTTTTTGGCACCCCATTTGATTGTTTTAAATTAAAATGAAAACTGCAATACAAAGGAACTCATTTTGTAGTTACGGGATTGTTTTTTGACCTTATCACTTGAGCTCCTGTTTCACTAGGGCATGAAAGTTAGGTAAAATACATGTTAAATCAATTTGTCATCCATCAACATGGGACATCCAAGCAACGGGACGGATGATTTCTGACTTACACAAACCAGGCAGTAACAGTTTAATAAGTGCAGTGTCACCAAGTCTCAAAATCCATGCCACCTTCATACCAAATGTTTTTTTGAAGGGATACATGGACAAAATCCAACCATAAAATTCAAGCTTCTTGTGACTGGAAACAGGTGCTATTGGCCGTACCATTTTCCTTGCCAGGGGAGGCTGCTCAAGTACTAATCACAGGGGTGCCAATAATTGTGAAGCCTAAATTTCTAAGTGGAAAATGTGTTAAGTATTTTCCATATCTGGGAAGTGCCAATAATTATAGACCTGACTGTATATTATAAGTACTTTTTATTTACATAATGCTGGGGAATTCCTTCATTCAGATTTAAAAGTTATACTCTTTTTGAGTCTCCTGCAAATAGTTGGTTAGTCAGCAGTTTCGGCATGGTAAGCTGTGACCTCAGCCTTGGTACTATGTTAGTTTATATATGCTCCATCTGTTGCTAATGAATAGAAACACACCCAAGATGAGCTACTGATGTTATTTCCCCTGAATGTTGAAAGGTGCAGTGGGACATGATTTCTGCTGTGAAGACACCTGTTACCACAGAGAGCACAACATATTATGGCTGTAATCGCGTACAATGCACATACATTGAACTAACCCTGCACATTTCTATAGGTGCTAAAGCGATAGGAATTGAACGTTCAGTAATAGGTTTATTACATTCTTGCATCTGACCCAGGGAAAGGCATGTGCTAGCAGTAGTATGGAGAGGTATGTTGTTCCGTTTTCCTGTCTAACACACCCTGGTGCGTTTCCTCCCTCTGTCCTCAGTCTGCGAATCGTGACATGCCCTGGGACAGCTAAGGCTGCCTGAAGACCTATTGACTTCTCCTTTAGGTAAATCCTATGGAAAAAGACCAATGCCTGTAGCAGAGATCTGAGGATCCATTTTCTGGCTGCTTTTTGGCGGTTGCATTTTGGAAATAATATGCTTGGTTCAGTGTTTTATTGCTGAACACCAAGTTTCCCCCCATTTTCCTGTAGCTACTGTGTACTGGATATCATTCAGTACAGGTTTTGTTTTGGATTGCCATATCAGTACCAACCGCATGTGTCCACATTTGATGCTGCGTCTCATCAAAGTCAGTCCATTATTTTCTTGCAGAATGCTATTCATCGGGATTAGGAGTGCTATTTCAGCAGCCAGGCTTTTCAGTCACAGAAGGCTGTCACTAAATCTGGTCTGAGGGTCACACTGGGTCACACCTTGGACCGTTTGGGCTCACGGGTGTGTAGCCACCGTGTGCCTCCACCCCTCTTACATTATGTGCTCCCCAGAAAGAGCCAGTGTGCTGTCTCAGGACCTGGTTTCGTTCTGTCTAAAATAGCACATTCCATCCTGACTCAGAAAGGGCTCCTGTGGCGTGTCGAGGCTGGGAGAAGCACCATTGTGTTTAAGAGGATAAGAGGAGGCCGTGGTGTTTTGTTGAAATTTGCACAAGGTGTACGTGTGGTTTTTGAGGTTTTCCCTCACATCTCACTATTTCGCTCAAGTGCACTCTTTGACTAAAGCACACTGAATGTAATGTTACATGTGTATGTCTTTTGCTGTGTTTAAGCTATTTCTAGGTAAAGGTGAAAGGTAAGGAGCAACAAAGTGGCATGCAATCAACATTTAAGCGACTGTATCTCCCTAACATTTATAGTGCAATTTTGCATACTGTGGCTCAGGCTAAACATATAATGTGAGTGCAAGTAATAAAAGCAGAATTCAGTGAACATCGTACATTAGGTTTACAGTATGAGGGAGTGTGCATGTGCAGATCTGAGCATCACTGGCTGTGATGTATTCTTAAATATGTATTCTCCTGCATTATGATTGTGACTGAATTAAGCAAGTGACAAAATGGTAGCAAAGCTTAAAGCTTAAAGCCTGCTTTCTATGGAAATATATATAGACTTGAAATATATATATAGGTCTAACATCTTACAGTATTTTTACATTCGCAAAGTGAGATTCAGAAATAGTGGAGTTCAAGACCATTTTGTTTTGATTCACTACATTTATAAACATTTGAATGCTATTGTGTGAACATTATATGCATAGCTGGGATATATATTGATGTCAAATGTGAATTTTGAAAGAACATGTCGACTCAGTAATCACTTTATTATTTAGACCTGTACACCAGCTTGTTAATGCAAATATTTAATCAGCCAATCATGTGGCAGCAACTAATTGCATAAAAGCATGCAGACGTGGTCAAGAGGTTCAGCTGTTATGGAGACCAAAGGTCAGAATTGGGAAGAATTGTGATCTAAGTGACTTTGACCGGAATAATTGTTGGTGCCAGATAGGGTGGTTTGAGTATCTCAGAAACTGCTGATCTCCTGGGATTTTCATGCACAACAGTCTCTAGAGTTCGCAGAGAATGGTGCAGAATAAAACTGCAGTTCCAGCAGTTCTGTGGGGAGAATTTTTATGTCCCCTTTATATATACTACAATTTAAGATGCAACATCAAGTCGATGTAAACCTTTGTATGTACAGTTTATAATTCTAATTCAATTCAATTTTATTTTGGCAACTGATATATGTACCATGGATTACTTAAAATTTGCATGTGGAAATGGATTCTTAGCAGTTCTTACTGTGCTGGTTTTACACTGTTCCTTTACCTGGAAGTCAGGTGTAAAGTCAGTCTTGCCAATCAGTAGCACTAATTAGCTGGGGAAAAAAGGAAACCAGGGCTGGATTTGGATTTGAGGGCCAGAGTTGATTACCCCTGGTAACAGTTTCTGCATAAATTCCTCAGCCTAATCTACTTGTTTCTGCAGGCAGTATTACATTTGAGCTAGAGACAAAGTAGTAGGCAGGAGATAGTAGAACAGAGTGGTGTACTGTAGATAACAAATATAATATCATCTAATACAGTGTGCCATTGTGTCCAAGTGTTTTACTGTTTTTGAAACTGCAGGATGGACATGTTCATAATTACTGATGCTGTTTTATTTGTGTCTTTCACTTTAGAGTCTTAAGGAGGGCCTGACTGCTGAGCAAAGACTCCATTTGTTCGACAACAAGGACACTAAGGAGTTTTAACATATACAAACTATGTCAACCAGTCTTGCTGCATGTTTTGAGACACACTATATTTTAGCCCAGTAATTAATCGTCTAGAAACACACTGGTCACATAAGTCTTATATTAAACATGGTATGGAGTTTTTGAATTTTTTGTCTAGAATCTGCATTTCATGCACTTCAGTTACTGTGACTTTTTTTTCATTGACACGTCTTACTGTAAATATTCTATATTGTTTTTAATGAAGCATCTATAATGTGTATTCTAAACATTACTGTGTAAGCTACTGTTAAACATGCTCTTAGTATGTGTGAATAGCCAAAGGAATAAGTCTGTAATGGCAAAACATGACAACATTGATCACTGAATATTACTTAATAGTCAGCAGTAAAGGTGTTCTTGCCTTCATCCCACTGTGTATAACGGTATGTTTGGACGGTATGCACATTCTAATGCTTCCTTCCATTGCCCTTATTGCAGGTGTTTGCAAGCTTTAGGAATAATATTTCAAAGTGAAACATGTGGCTGCATCATCTTACAAGTTTTACTCGACTAGGTTGACCCTTGCTTGTTTACCCGAGTATTGTTGGCTTGTGCATACATGGTGCCTAGAAATGTAGTGGAAGCTATAAGAGGGAAAATAAAATAAGGACTCATGAAGGCAATGGCTGAATTCACATGGATTGAAATTGTTGGTATAATATATAAATTTATATATATTTTTTCCTTTCTGTAATCATAATGGTTTGCTCAGCTGTGTGGGAGTACATTTTTTAAGTTGGATGTTTGTAGTGTCCTTCATTGGCAGTCCCTTTGTATTTATTTGAATGTTTTGGATTTTTGTCACACGTTTTCAGTACTCTACTCTGTCATTGTAAATATACAGCAAATGTACACCAACTGACTACAGGTTTATTAGCAATAAATATTTTTGCACCCTGATTTTTTCCATGACTTTTTTTTTTGTTTTTTTGTTTATGGTACGTATAATGTTTAACTGTGACCTCCTTATATCTTACATGCAAATAAAAAAAACGGTAAACCATATCAAAGCCACTTATATTAACGTCATGTTGCATTGTATCTTTAAGCAATTATTGTGCAAATATATTATTACTTATTTAACTTAAAATCAATATAGCTAGCATATTGTATGATTACTAAAAGTTAACGCCAGGTGCACCGCAGAGTAATTAAAGTAGGTTGTATAGATGTCTAAATCATAAAACATAGATGAAAATTTAATCCTCTTAGTGGATGTCCAGAATCTGTTTGCTTGTCAATATTTATTATATAGATGCTAATTATAGGCTACATGTCCACTGGCCATTCAGTGGACATATAAAATCACACTACACACACTAAGCACTTTATTAGGTAGACCTGTATACCAGCTTGTTAATGCAAATATTTAATCAGCCAACCATGTGGCAGCAAATAAATGTCAAAAAAGAAAAATGATCTAAATGACTTTGACCAGCAGTTCTGCGGGCAAAAATGCCTTGTTAATGAGAGCGGTCAGTGGAGAAGGGCCAAACCTGACAGGAAGGTGACAGTAAGACAATAACCACACATTACAAGAGTGGTATGCAGAAGAACATCTCTGAACACACAATGCGTCAAACCTCTTAAGTGGATAGGCTGCAGAAGCAGGAGATAATTATGTCTAAAACATAAGTCTAATAAAAACCTAATAAAGTGCTCACTGAGTGTAGCCTATATAATAAAACGATAACTGCTCCATGCAGCTCTAAAGTTAATGCAGCTTGAATAAGGAGAGGGGTTGGATTGGCTAAAGTGATCAGGACGGACAGGATGAGCCAATCAAAT
Organism: Conger conger; assembly: GCF_963514075.1. Classification (NCBI taxonomy): domain Eukaryota; kingdom Metazoa; phylum Chordata; class Actinopteri; order Anguilliformes; family Congridae; genus Conger; species Conger conger. The sequence goes on along the minus strand of NC_083761.1, from coordinate 63,535,662 downwards.
TATTTTTGATTCCGTGATTCAGCGCATAGCTAATTGCAAATGCGTCAGTTTAGCAGGGAGTCCCACGGGAATTGTATTTTTGCAGCATTGGAGGCCACGGGACAGTAGTTTCGCGCGACACACAGGTACGTTTACTTTTGTTTTCCTTGTCGACGTACGGAAGAACCTATATAGCTAACCATTTTACTAGTATTATCAATGACTGAAATCGATCATTGTGCGTCTATAGTAGGCTACGTCATACAGTACATCCTAATTTTGCACGGAATTGTTTAAATTTGCTATATCTTACCATCTGTTTTCCATTATTTAAATATAGGCTACGAATGAATTACGTTTGGCTAAGTTACTACATGTATGTACCAAATTTTTTTATTAAATCAGATTATCAATTATTAAGAAACGAATCGCAGTTTTCTTTCAATAATACCTCCCTTTATGTCTCCCATGATGCCCTAGCGTGGCGACCAGCTGACTGGTGCTGTTCTTGAAGTGTGGCTCACGCGCTGTGTTGGAGGGTGTATAAAGTGCGGCGTTTTCAACCATTTACCTATTTTCTTTGTCTGAAATAGATATATGATACACATTTAATCGTAGTTTCTAAGATGTCTGGAGCAGACTGGACCTTGAACGAAATCCGAGGTGCTGTTGATTCCTGTTTAAATTGTACGTTTTAGAATCCCCCAATTCTCATTTTGGTAAGTTTCAAGCTAGCCTGCTAGCTAGTTTAGGCAACACAGTGTACCGCTTCTTTTGTTTCGGAAATTAAGGGCCTAGTGTGGACCTGAGACCAGATTGTGGAGGAAGATAGAGACAGTCTTTTGATCTGTCAGCTCACGATTGGTGATGTGCTGGGAGTTCCCTATGTTTGTCTTCAAGACGGGATTTTCCTGTTGTTTGAATATAATCCAGGCTCTAACGTTAAGGAACATGTACGTGCCTGGCTATCCAGGTTATAATGTATGATACAAAAAGAAGCGTTAAAATAAGCATTCAAACTAAAATAGTTGAGCTTTGTCTTTTGCCGTTAGCTAGCTTCGCTGTTGTTTCATGCTGGCTATTAAGCTAGCTAGCTAAATGTGGAAACGTTAATGCTGGCGAGGCGTACGATTGTTACACGCTGGGTGAGTAACAGTTAAGGTTAGCCAGCTAACGTTACATTGTTGCGTTTATATCGGGATATTATATTGTTAGCTAGTTTTCGCCTCTTGCAGGTCGCTTTAATTTTTGACTTGTCAATGTAATGTTGTATACATTATGTCGATAAAATTTTAACGGATTAGTCGTTGGCTAGTTTGCATAGCTAATTGGTTAAATGACAGATGCTACCTAAACACTGGTTTTCAAGTGACAGTGAGACTTAACGTTACGTTCCTACTCAGCAATTCCTCACTTTTTTCAGTTTGTGGATTTGCCCCACAGTTTGTCCATCACCTTTTATTCAAGGAAGTAACTACCTGGCTAGATACTGGATAGTCAAAACTTCTCTATACCGGCACTAGCTACTCTTAACTAGTGTAACTAACAAAACATGAGATTTTTTGAACGAGTTCCAAGAGGTTAACGCGCGTGTGTGTTTGTGTGTCTGAGTGACTCAGTGGATGGTGCATTTCTTTTCAACCACTTGTGGCTAACATTTTCGTGACGGTTGGAGATTAACAGTAGCATTAATCGGATTTTACATGCTATTGTACACAAAATTGAATTAAGCAAACGGCAAAGAAAAATGTATCAAATTGAGAGACAATTGTTTGAACCTTATTTCTATCTGTGTTATAGTTGATATGGAACCCCCACCTTCTGGCCAGTCAGGTGCTTTACACCCTCAAGACCACTCCCTCTGCAGCCTGACCACTGTGTTTGACCTTACAAGGAAAGGGGAAGAAAGTCTGCTGAAAACCAATGCCATGGAGACTCTGCATGTGGTCAAAGGGCCCAGCTGGTACAGCATCAATCCTGTGACTAGCAAGGGACTAGTGTTTCCAGAAAATGACTCCGATCATACACCCCGGCCTAGTGAGCAGATCCAGCCAGACGATGCCTTTTCCGACACAACCGTCACACTGTCTTATGTGAACAGGTCTCATGTTTTCTCTTCCCGTGATTCCCTTTCACAGCTTCACCCACTCTGTGGTGTTTCGTCCATCAGTAGAAAACTGTCCTGCCACTCCTCTTCCTTTGAAACAGACCCAGTGCTAACAGAAGCTGGTAGAGGGGATCTTTGCATGGAGGTTAGCCAGGATTCCCTCTCACATGCCACTAGGCCTGTTGGACTGGCATCAGAGTCCAGTCTTTTAGAGACTGAGGAGGAGCCTCAGCTTTTTGAGAGTGTAACAGGGACCCACTTAGTGCAGCAAGCTGTTGAGGTGAATGGAAAGCAAGCTGCCAGTCCTTGGGGCATGGACAATATTGAGCTTGGTCACAGAGACAGCTCCAAGAAATGCATGTCATCTCAGGAAAAGGACAAAGATGGTTGTGTGCAAAATGGTGTGGGTGGAAGTCCATGGATTCTCAGATCGCATGAGGAAAAATCCTCAGGGAGCCTGAACACAGGTCCAGGAGTCCAGAAGAAGTGTGACTCTGAAGTGCTTTTATTGATTTCTAGAACTGATGATCCAATCTTTTTGCAGGACAGCCAAGGTCCTAGACACTTTTTGTGCAGCTCCTTAAATGGAGACTATGTTAGTCCGTTAGAAGATCCTCTATCCCCCTCTACTACCTCAATGGATGACATGGAAGATGTTTTCATTTTGCCTCAGACACTAAATTCTCCTAGCGGAGAAAATTCCTTCACAGATGAAGCAGCAAACGCCACCAGGGAGAATCCAGTGAATGGGGGACCTAGTTCTGATCTTTCTGTAACGGAGTCAAGTCTTACATCTGTAGTAGGGGCAAGTTCCCTGCCGAGCGACTGCAGTGATGATGATGATGATGATGATGTCATAGAAATACCCATCAGTAGAAATGAAATAAACACGGTGCCCTCAGCTGTGCCAAAACCATATGTGGAATCACCGAAGATGGGTGATGGTGTGCCCGATTGTAAAGAAAGCGTTTCAGTCATGGAGGAAAAGGTGAGGACCCCTGATCTTCTCAATGGGAATGCACAGGAGGATGGCAGCAGGTTCGAAAGGAAAAAACTTCCACCTCGCTCCGGGAGGGGGATGAGGTTAGAGGCTATTGTTCAGAACATCACCCCTTCCAGGTATAAAGTGACAAGCAGTGCCCATTCCACAAAGAAACACTGCAGTCCTAAAACTCAGACCAATGAAACGCATCAAGCAAATGTAGGCCCAGGCATCTTTAAATCTGTAGGCAGCCAAAACCATAAAGAAAAAATATACAGTCCAGAGAAGCAGCCCACTGTAAAGACCTCATCCTTGCAAGAGGATACAGGTAACATTTATCCAGACCATTGCAGCAACAAGAAGTCTACCTCAGGTTCTGAACACGCAAGCATTTCCAAACCTCAACACGGCAGCACATCCCCAAAGCCATCTAAACCACGCGACTCTAATGTGAAGGGAACGGAAAAGGGACCGTCCTGCAGTTCACCAGCTAAGTGCTCTCAGAGAGCACTGCCTGTGCCAAAAGTGTGTCAGAAAAGCCCCACCAAGCAGCTCAGGGCATCCGCAAGCGGCAAATCCACGTGCACTGCCAAGAAAACCCATAAAGCCAAGAGGAAGCAAAGAAAATGCAACGCCAGGCAGTCTTGCATGTTTTCCCCAAAAGAACCGGAAATCAAGCTGAAGTACGTGAACTACAAGGAAGAGCGAAGGGATAAGTCGGAAGGGTTCTCTCCGTTTGTACGCCTGGAGGTCAAGGAGCACTCCACCTGCACTGTCATCAACTACCCTGAGGAGGAGAATGTCCGGCTGAAGAAAGGCCAGCAGCAGGCGGGCGGCAGCGGCTTCGTTCCTGGGGCCATTCCCTCCACCTCGTGTTTACAGCTGGGTCGCCTCAGCACGGAGAGCAAACGGCAGAGCTCTCTGGTCTGCTGCCTGTGCGGCCAGTCGGCCAATTCCTTAGACCTGGGGGACCTGCACGGACCTTACTATCCTGACAGCTTCAAACCCGCCCTCAAGGCCCACCCCAGCCTGCAGGGCCTGAAGGGAGAGGAGGATGACAGTGACTCAGACTCGCTGTCCAGCGTGCTGGGCGGGAAGCGCGCCCACGCTGCCGGCTCCTTGCCCCAGAGGCCACGGCACAGGCTTGAACGGGCGGCTCTGCTTGGGGCATGCCGCAAATGGGGCAGTGACAGTGACGGCTCACAGAGCCCCTTGGCCAAGAAGCCCCGGGCAGAATCTGCTCCAGACGACTGGTACAGCCCCCCCGTCGTGCCCTTAGACACCGGCGAATACTGGCTTCACGAGGACTGCGGCGTATGGTCGGCTGGTGTCTTTCTGGTCAAAGGAAAGCTCTATGGGCTGGAAGAAGCTGTACGGTTGGCAAAAGAGACCGTAAGATTAGTTTGCTTCACCACAAAGTTTTAAGCTGTGCCTTAAAATAGTTATTCTACCAAAGTATAGCCTACACCCAGAACACTGGTTTGTACTAAACTGCTTTATCAGGGGTGGGCATGGAGGGCCTTATCAGATAACTGAATTTCATGCCAACTTTGGTTCTTAATGATTTAATTAGCCTATTAATTTAAGTTATTCTTCATTTTGTCTAAATACAGTACTGATATGCTCATGAATCATAGATTTACTGTGTCTAGTCCTTGAGTGAAACACCGTTGACATATAGCAATAATTGGCCAGTTGAGCCAAAAGTAATTGGTGTTGGCAAAAACCTGCATGCACACTGGCCCATCAGGTTTGGAATTGCCCATCCCTGCTTTGTCATACTGGTTATAAATGAACATTTCATTAATTTAAGTGCCAACTCATAGCCATCTATTGTGTGTGATTGGCTGTCTCTCTTGTTTTTTATAGAAACACACAACATTTGGCAAATCTCAAAAGAGGATGTTTTCTCAAATTAAAAAAATAGTTCTTTAATGCAGGTCTGACATGCGTTTGTGCTGCAGTAGTTATTTTGTAATATATATTTAATAAGGGGTTTAGTAATTACCTAAGGCTGAATGAGGCACTGTTCTGTTTGAAGTTGATTGGGGCTGCTGACGCCATGCTGTGTTCCTCTGGCCAGTAAGCATATTAGGTCAGTAACATGACCCGTGTGATTTTCAGGTTTGTTCCATATGCCATTCAGTGGGCGCAACGCTGGGGTGCCTTTTCAAAGGATGCCCTAATAAATATCACTACGCCTGTGCAGTGCAGTCAGGTGAGCTTCACCCCTACCCATCTGTTCCTGTGCGTTTGATCAAAGTGTAATTAGTCTGCTTAGGAGACTGAATAAGACTGTTCCTATGTGGTTCTATGGTGAGACCGAGGGTATTAACACCTACTTGCCTCTTCATACGACAGCCTGTTCCCAGTTGCTGCACTGACTGACACTCCACAGCAGACATGTTTGAGCTTGAGATGGAGATGAGCAGAGCAACAAGAATGTCCTGATAAAATTTTACCAGCATAGTTTTTATAACCGCTTTGTAATACAAGGTGTGACATTGCTAGTTGGAACAGCATTAAATTCTTACCTGCTCAGGTTTACACAGTACATTTCTGACTGTGATAGCACTTGTACACAAATCATCTATTGTTTCCTTAATGTAGCTGGTATGTATTCAGCCAGCCTTTTCTGTGCTTGTCTGCTTTTTGTTCCTGCATGTGAGGAAATCTGGCTAGCCATACCTGCTGATAACACGCTATACAGAAACTGTTCTCCCAATTGGTGACTGCTTTTATTGATTCATGCTTTTATCTTTGTAGGCTGTGTACTCAATGAAGACAACTTCTCCATGAAATGTACAAAGCACAAGGTAGTTCTTATTTGCTATGTCTAGAATCAGTACATTAGTTTTATTCTGTATTTGTATTAATTATTTTTTATTCATTCGCACCTCAGAACATCTTTTGTAGCATTGCTTGCAAAACATGCGATTATTCCATGTCTGAATATATTTGTCATGCATTTGACTGCCCTTGACTAGTGGCTTCCAACAAAGATCTTTACACCATCAAATGGCTTTGCACTAGATAGATTTTTGTTTAGTTTTTGCTTATTAGGTAATTTAATTCAAATGTTCTGTTTCATTTATGTGATGATGAACATATAATAGGAAATAGGAAAACCAAAGCATGTACGGATGTGGTTGCTCCGGGACTTTGCAGAGAACTACTCTGGGAGGTGGGAGTCGGCCATTTTTCTTCATTATTCTTGCTGGAGAAACAGCTGACTTGTAAGGACATTGGCTGGAACTTGACTTTCAACTGATGATGACTTGTTATTTTGTCAACATAACAATCTTTCATCTTCTTTTCAGCCTCAGGTTGATTAGTTCCAGTAGGCACAAAGCTGTTGAGCATAAATTGGTTTAATTTCACTGTTGACTGGTTCTTGTGAGAAGGTCAGTTTTCTCTTTCCAGCAATAGAGGGTTTTTGATGTTAAAGGAGCTGTCCACTAAAACTAAGAAAACAAGGATAACTACACTTATAGCCATACTTCATCATCCGTATCTACATGCAAATAAGCAATACCAGCACCTTCTGTCGCATGCAATATGTGTGCTGGTGTCTTGCTTTTTACGGTTTAAATTTGGTTGGTTACTTGAATTGCTGTGTGCTATACTCTGTATAGGATATTTTGTCCTTGTAGTCTAATTTAAAGGCTGACTCAGCATTTCGGTGAAAACAGAATGTCCTGTTAAGTTTGATTACTGTCAAGAACAGAGAGCAATTTCAAAACTGGAAAAGCAGAATTTACCCTTGGATGCGTGGATGTTGGCATTCAGCCAAGTAATCTGTTACCCAGAGGGAGGCATTTCAGGGTTTGTTCTGTTCCCTAGAGACAAGGCTGGAGTGCTGTGCTAAATCTCAAGTTCAGATTTGCATCTTTGTTTGAAAGCCGTTTATCTGGTGCTGGCTTATATCATGATGTCCGAAGACAAAGCAGTTTCCTGATGTGTAATAAATCCTTGTGTTGTGCATTTTCTCTCTTCCAGAATAAGTCGGTCAGAGCCTCTGTGAAAACACAGGACAACAGGTGACAGGAGAGGTGGAGGTGCTCTGGAAGGTTTGTACTAGTACATTGCATGTACTGTATATCACTCTCATTATAACGCGTTTGATTAAAAAAAATTAAAATTAAAATTAAAAAATGTTTTGTTCTGAGTGTGGCTTGCACTCCCAAAGGGTGATAGGCCATTGGGTGTCCACCCAGTCTACCACGTAGCTACATGTGAAGCTCTGACTAATGTCTGCTCTGGTCCACTTGCAAACTGATGTGATGTGAAGCAACAGCTGACATATGCTTCAGAGGAGGGCACAGGCTCTTCTGGGCTGTACTGAATCAATAGTGGAGGTTGAACAAGGGGAGGAAAGTGGTTTGTTGCATTTCATATGACTAGAGTGATAATGTGATGCCTTTTTCCTTTCCTTTCCTGTTGTTTTTTTGTTTGTTTTGTTCTTACATTTTGCTTATGGTTTGGCATCTCATGAAAGTGAGAGATTCCCAGTCTTGAACCTTTAGTTAACGGTCCTCCAAAAAAATCATTTTGACTGCATGGTGACTTTGAATATAAGTATAAATAGAGCGTCCTTAATATTAAGTTCTTTTTGTTCCTTTCCCTACCAGATGAACTCCATCTCTGGCGGTCTGCTGGCGGACTCCTCAAGTGAGTCCCACAACCTTGATGATACTGGAAGAATGTCATTCGGTTTGGCAGCAAGGCTCAGCTGAATGCAAACACCCACAAACCTTAATTCAGATGTTTGCTTTGTTTCGTTTTTTTCTTATCAAATCTACTATTTATGTACACAACTTTCTGCTTCAGCAGAGCAGGACCTAGATTTTCACCGCTGTCTTTAGTCCTCACTGAAATGTCTACCCACATTGATGTCGTCTTGGATGGTGCCGCTGCTGCCTGTAGCAGGGGATGAGGTTTGAATGAAGATGGGCTCCTGGTCCAGCCACCCCAGAATGGCAGATTTTGTTTGTGTCCTTGGCCCTAATTAATGTAGGTGACCAAGTACAGACAAAAGCAAATGCCATGTTAACCGTAGTACCACGTTCAGTCTGTCATTTCAAAAGAAAGGGCTTGTGGGTGGAAGGACAGGCTTTACATTCAAGTTCCGAGTTTGTATCTCAATTGGACAAATTCTATTTTCCTAGTTTTTGATGAGCTGCCAGCAATTTATATTTTATTTTCGATGTAATTATTTGCAGACAAATTGAGGTGTATATAAATATTTTGTGTGTGCATTTATTTAAAAAAAGAAAAAACATGAAGGTGATTATAATGCAATGTTAAAATGGACGATGGTTGGGCTGTCTCCTTTGATGTGTTTATATCTTCACCTCATGAATGTAATTTTTTCCCTTTGGCTACTTGGGGGAGGGGTAGCTGAAAGCACTTTGAAGAGGCACTTAAAACCTTAAGTTATTGAATTCCCTGTCCAGGCAGAAAATGAGTCCCACATCCAATTATTGCCTATGGTATGGTATTCAGGCTGAATTGCATTTACAGATTAAACTGCTTCTGGCCTTATTTTACTTGGATGGAGGCACAATTACCTCTGACTGGGAATTGAGATATGGGACCCCACATTTTTGGATAGACCTCAGCCCCTCTATTTATTATCAGACATGGTTCAATTCATTTGGCCACATTCATCTTCCGCAAAAAACAGCTTGAATGTGCGCAATTTCTCCCAATCTCTTTTGGAGTCATGAGATATTAACCAAGGAGTCATCGTTTCAGATGTAATGCCTAATGTTTGCCATTGTGCGGAACTGATGTTACAACTTGGTCTCAACAGCAATGGATACCCAAAGTAAATTCCAATTTGTCAGAAGACCGCCTTTATTTACCACACATGAAATTGCACTTGTTTAATTTGAGGTTGTATCAGTGGTCACTAGTTAGCACTTGGTTGTTTTGAAGGCACCTGTAACCAACAGCACAATGGGACAATAATTGAAGTTATTACAAATTCGGTGGCACACCATTTTCCTTAACAATGGCTACATTTCAACAGAGACCAGTATGTATAATTAGTAAATCTGTATGCTGTTGGTCAGCTGCATAGATTTAAGTGATGGTGGCTTGCCAGGCTGTTGCAAAAGTGGTGGCATAAATGGGCTATCGTAGAGATCTTGGCTGTTTTTCTGGGAGAATAGTGTTGCGGGCTACTGAGAGCTCATGTTAGATGTAGATAATGCTTCCAGACTCTACTTGTCTGAGACCATCGGCCAGTTTACTAATGAACTTGTTGGTGACTACCCATCCCTTGGAAGGAAATGTTCCATGTTCCCAATGTTTATGGGAAAGACTGCACTTTTTAAAATGTATGTATTGGTTTTTCATTTTTGCATATTGGTTTCCATAACACAGACTAGTTCTCATATTACAGTGGTATACCCACATTTTTACCAGTCACCCTTTGCAGTGAACGTCCGTAGATATTTTCTTAGAATGTCTAACCATCATCTAAGTGGGAACCCGAAGGGTGACTAGGGTTAATGGTTTGTCGAAACATGTAAAAAGGTACTGCACATCCAAGGAGATCTGTGCAACTCGAGTGCCATGACAGAAGCTAGTGCAATACATTTAAGTTAAATATCTATTTTTTATGTATTGAATGATTGAATTGCACAGCTCTCCCAACAACCCCAATCAACATTGTTTTGATGATATATTGTGACTTAAAATGTATGAGCTAAATTTGCATTGCATGTTTACTTTGTTTATAAATGCCCCCTCCCTCCCCAGTGCTGTTCTTATTCCTGTTGGAATGCCATAGGACAATGTATAAAAGACTCTCCATGGTAACTCGTTGTTGCCTGTGCTCCAAGGGGGTATTCATACTAATGCATAATGTGTATTTATGTATATTTATGACTATCTGCTGTGCTGTGGGAGATAAAGAAGGGAAGCTCCTTCGCATCTAGTGATATAAAAGCTGTCAATGTCAATTGTTAATGTTAAGCGTTAGACAAGAGAGTGAAATGGCGTTTTCATTTGGGCGGTGGTGGGTGGGGTGACTGGGCTGGGCTGGGTGGGTTTTCTCAAAGGCCTCTCCTATCACTTCTGTATGTGTGTATCTGTGTAGCTGTATATAGTCCTGTAAAGGGATAAAACAACACAATGACCTTGAACTGTCACAATAAATACTCTCATATTCGTACAGTACCTTCATCTGTCCCTTTGGTCCCTTTGATAGCTGCTTTATGGAATTAAGTGATTTTCATTCTAGAGGTGTTTTCTTCACTAGCTACTGCTTTCAGGATATTCATCTGCACCCCGATTCTGATCTGCACAATAAATTATTCAGGTCTTTCCATTGCTAATTGCTGCTTTTTTCCCCCCACATTCCAGTGTCACATAATGAACAATGTAGATTTATAGAATATGCCGTGTCGGCATCAAGCACAAGATGCATAAAGTTTGAACTCTAGAAGTCTGAGAGGGAGAAATGGGTGGTTGACTGTTTATTGTCCTTAACCTGCATGTTAGACAATCCAGTCACGTTATCTGGATTCAGTCCCCGAAGGATGGCTGACTTTAGTTGCTTTAATTTATGTCATTTTAGATGTGCTGCAGATGAAATGCTTAAACTGTAAAATACTGCAAAGAGGGTATTGGGCATTTTCTTAGTCATGTATGTTAAATTGTATTTTGCATTGCAATGTAAAGTATTGTGGAGGTCTTTGAGGTCAAAAGGTGTTTACGTCACTTTTGATGGCAAGGTTACATAACCTGCCCAAGAACGTGTTCACGTTTCACTTGCTGTGTTCCATATGTCTTATGTCGAGTGTTGCAATGGAATTGATTTAGTCTTGTAGCTGCACAGAGAAAGCGGTCCAAATACATTTTGTCGAATAGAACACATGAATACATCCTCGTAGATCCTGCTTGTAGGAATTGAGGGGTTTTCTTTTGTATTTTGTTTAAAATGATGTGTGAAATTGATCTATATCTCAGGGTTGAGTCTCGGTAATTCAAAGTGTTCTGACTGACTAGACTTCAATTCCTCCTGCATGTTTTATTCTCTTCTGTTCCTTTTCTCTCATTAATTAGGACCATAGTCTGACAGCAGGCATTTGCTCACATTCCTCCACACCTGTTTTTCCTGGAATAGTGTTATTTTATATCTGGATAAACAGCTATCAGTATGGATTTTTTATTTTTTTTATTTAAGCCATTTGCACATTTTGATTTGTTGAAGTTAATCATTTCAGTCCCAAGAGTGCCATATGGCATCAAGCGTAATTACCGTAAAATCCCAAGAATTCCATATGGCACTCTCGACCTGATACCTTTTCAACTCACCCAAAGCCAAAACGCCTTGGGATTTGGGTGGAGCCATTTCATATTGAGCTGGGGACTGAATGGGTTAAACTATGCCCCGCATTGCATACTATTTGCAAAGGTAAGTGTTAAGTATGTGTAGCACTTATATAATGAATCTATATGTGTCATCATCGTTGTGCATCAAGTGCTCTCATCTTGAAGCTTATGACTGAAGGCGATTCTTATAACTCGGCAACAACTGGCATGTAGTGTTTTTTTGTAGTTGTTGAATCATGTCTTAATTTGTACAAAATAAAGTGTGTCCAACAAGAAAAGTGTTTTAAGTTGTACTTTTTCTTTTCCTTGAACTTTGTTCTCCATCCATTGATTTACTAGCCACTTAATCTAAGTTTCAGGGTCACGGTGGGCTCAGGTCAAGCAGAGCTGTCCAGATATCCCTCACCCCAACTTAATAATCCCTCCAAAATGTCCTGGGTCTCCTCCCAGTTGAACGTGCCTGGAACACCTCCAAAGGGAGGCACCCAGTGGGCATCTTTAACAGGTCGAAGCACCTCCACTGAGTCCTCTGAATCCAGGGGAGCAGAGACTACTGTGAGGTCCTCCCATTAGGATGATGGACTCACTAGCTGGGGCCTTTTCTAGCACCCCGTCCACCTCCAAAAATGGCGCATAGAGCTTTCCCTCTCTGCCACATGTAGTCGCATTGAGGAGACCTTGTCCACTGCAGTAAACTCCAGCTGAGAGGCTGCCAGCTGGGGACTCATGAGTATCCTCACTCCCGCTCTGCAGGATTATATGTTTTTTATTAATTTAATTCTGCATTTTATTAAAATGTTTTTTTATAATAAAATTTTTATAATTTCACTTTGATGCTTGGCACAGTTGGTTTCCCAGATTTTAATGCACTTGACTTAATAAAAGTAGAATAATTTTCATTTGCAAGCAAAAACATGACCTGCTGGAATTCTGTAAAGCAGTAGTTTCATGTGCTCATTTTTAACCAACATATTAGACATGCAGGAAATGCAGAGAAAATGTAGTAGGCTAATTTAGATTAATAATTTGGTAGAACTCCCAAGAACTTATTTTATGAGTAGAAAGATATGACATACTCTGGTGCGTTGCTTCAGAGCCACTGCTCTGTTCAAATTCATGACTGAATTCCCTTACCATATGTGCTATTTTAGATTGAGGATTGTTTTGGCATAATGCTGAAATCCCACTCAACAAGCAGCTGGGCTGTGTGTGATCCAGCTCCTGTGGGTGATCTATTGGGTATTATGACCAAGGGAATTGTGCCCTGCAGTAATTAGTTTTACTTTCAACTATACAGTGCAGTGTGTAAATATTTGGGATAGTGACACAATTTTGGTTGTTTTCACTTAGTACTCCAGCACATTGGATTTGAAAGAAAAGGTACTGAATTTCAGCTTTATTATAAGGGTATTTACCTCAATATCAGCTGATCAATGTAGGAATTGTCATGCTTTTCATGCATTGTCTCCTTATTTTAGGGGATCAAATGTAATTGAACAATTGGGCTGATCAGCTGTCATGTTGGTCAGCTGTTGTTGCATCATTAGCCATGCAGAAGATTGTGTGGAAGTTGCACTATGTCTATTATGAGGCTGAAAAGTATGTTATTAGGAAGAAAGAACGCACTGAGCTCAGCAATAGCAACCTGGTAGACCATGTGAGACCACTGTAGTGGATGACAAAGAATGCTTTCAATTGTGAAGAAAACCATTTTCAACTGTCGAACAGATCTGTTGAATAGATTGATGTGGTTAGAAAAAAAGTATACTTCTGGAACATAGTCTTATGGACTGATCTGACTAATATTAATCTGTACTAAAGTGATGGAAAGAGGAAAGTGTGATCCAAAAAGAAAGGAACTGATCCAAGATGGAGGTAGTGCCATGGCTTGGGCATGTATGGCTGCCCCTGGAACTGGCTCGTGTCTTGTCCGATGATCTGACTGCTGACAGCAGCAGCAGGATAAATTCTGAAGTGTTCGGGACAGACAGAAACAGGAGCTGAAGATTGCTGCAGTAAAGGCACGGCAAAGCACCACCAGGGAAAATACCCAGTGTCTGGTGATATTTGTGCGTCACAACTTCAGGTAGTCATCGAATGCAGAGGATTTGCAACATAAATTGGGGGATCTATGCATAAAAATGGCTAAATCCTACAAGAATAGCCCAATATGGATGTACACTCACTGAGGACTTCATTAGGAACACCTGTACACATACTTATTCATGCGATTATCTAATCAGTCAATTGTGTGGCAGCAGCGCAATGCATAGAATCATGCAGATACAGAAACCTTGAGGCAGATTGGCTACAACAGCAGAAGACCACATCGGGTTCCACTTATGTCAGCCAGGAACAGAAAGCTGAGGCTGCAGTGGGCTCAGGCTCACCAAAAATGGACAGTTGAAGACTGTAAAAATGTAGTCTGGTTTGATGAATCTCAATTTCTGCTGAGGAATTCAGATGGTAGTGTTAGAACTTGGCAACAACAGCATACATCCATGCACCCAACCTGCCTTGTGTCAACAGTCCTGGCTGGTTGCTATGATGTAATGTTGTGGGGAATTTTTTCTTCACACACTTTGGGCTCGTTAACACCAATCAATCATCGCAATGTTCCCATCTTCTAATGGCTCATTTCCAGCATGACAATGCTCCATATCACAAAGCAAAGGTCAAACTGGTTTCATGAACATGACAATGAGTTCAGTGTTTTTCAGTGGCCTTCCCAGTCACCAGATCTGAATCCAATAGAACACCTTTGGGATGTAGTAAAATGGGAGATTCGCAGCTTGAATGTACAGCTGACAAATCTGCAGGACTTACATGATGCAATCATGTCAACATGGAACAGAATCTCAAAGGAATGTTTTCAACAACTTGTGGAATCCATGCCAAGAAGAATTGAGGCGGTTTTGAGAGCAAACAGAGGGCCAGTATTAGTATTAGTATGTTCCTAACAAAGTGCTCACTGAGTGCAAATAGCCTCACAATAAATCTGTCTGCGCTCATTTCAAATTCTCTTAAGTCATTTAAATGACAACTTATGACTTACAGTATCTGCTTGATGTTGCATGCAGTGAAAAGTGATATCTATCCGTGCCTTTCCTTCCAAAACCTCCTTCCAAAATTACCACTACATATAGGGCATATTTAAGTACAAATATGTACACGTTTACTTTGTTATTTGATTACTAGTTCCTGTAACTGTAAGTGTTGCCCACTGTAACGTTGAGTGCCTGAATCAGTATGATGCGTTTTCCAGTGGATATTGTAATGAGGGATTTGGCGCCTTCCTGTGGTCACATACTGGTGTAGTCGAAAAAGTGGTTGTAGTGGTTGGAAAATTGTAAATGTCGCAACTAATCAAAAGTAACAACCCAGGATAATAATAGGAAATCAAAGATCACCTGGGACATTAATGGCCTTAAAAAACGTTAAAAATAAATAAATCAATAAAGAATGTACATATATGAATGAACTGTGAGAATTATTTTAATAAATAAAAAAACAGACCCTGCTCCCAAATTGTTTCCCATGAAATGAGTTATATAATTGATTTTATTTTATATTTGGTTATAATATCATTGTGAATGACATACATCATAATCACCACAGGCCGTTGGCAACAGACACATCAGCTGCAGCAGACACGGCACGATGTGCTTGCCTTATATAATGAGGTGGAGGCTGCACTGGCTGGATATCTTGTTAAACTGAGAAAGTGAGGCGATGCTATATACTGTAGCTTACATCTGTTTAACAGGTCTGCTGCTATTATGTATTTTATATAACCTCTAGACCTCTTGCAGTTGGTTTACAAGACGTGTCAATTCTTTAAAATACGGATTCGTTTCAGCAGACTGTAGTGTTGAGGTCAGAAAGAGAAATTCCAAGGTTGCCCACACTGCAAGTAGACCTTACATAGCAGACAGGTGCTGCTGGTAGTTGATTACAGCACTCTATGATTTCATCAAACCTCTCAAACAGGACCTGCAATATCATATTCCCTACTTATATCTTAACTGTCATGCCATTCACTACTGATACAATCACTAATAAAGTTCATAATGGCACTAACCATAGGATACAGTTGTAAAGTCTGTACTGTTCAATTATAACTCTGAAGGCGGACTCCTGCCCACACAACAATGATAACAGTAAATGTAGGAAGAGCAGCACCAGTTTACTGCCTTCCAGCCTTGCCATATGCACAGATGAATATTTGAGACACAAGGTAACAACCTTGGACGATATATTTTTTATTCAAATATGATTTATATTTCATGGTGAGAAATGCCCAATGGGAACTGAGCTTTGAGTCCAGTTTTTCCTGAAGCAAATCAGATGTGTTTTAAGGGTGGCTGTGTCTATGCCTGTTAGCTCCTGTGATGAGACCGTATCTCTCTTGTTTATTTGGCAGATTAAAGGAGAGAGGGAGATGAAAAGCCTAGTTTGTCTCATTACGCCGCTCTCCGATTTAATCCTTTTGCTCTCGTCAGGCTCACTGCAGAAACGTTGCGTAGTCTCTGGAGACAGCGATATCCAGCCCTGTAAACTCTGACAGCCTCATTCAATTATAATCACAGCCGTAATCTCAACATCGTATCATGGCATCTTTGCAGGTTGTTGTGAACATCAGACATGCTGTCAGTATGCTCCAAACAGAAAACCATCTTTTTCCTGTCAGTTACATAAAGATGTTTCTGTTTCCAGTGCTCTAACATGCAGCTGTATGAAGATATAACACCATTTGGCATGGTGTCCCGGTAAGGGTAATTTTATTGTCTTGGGTCCCTTACTGGACTGGACTGTGTTTAATGAGCTGTATCTGCATCATTTTGTTCAGCCGAGTTCAGATAGTGATATAGCAGTGGGCAGTGCTGTGTATTCTCCAGCATCCTAGGATTCAGAAGGCCACTTCTTAGGGATTACTGGATTAATCAGTGTGCTTGTTTCGTCACCATGCACAGCATATATACACAGCCACCGTCACACAGTCAGAAACACACATTTCTACAGAGGCACATATGAATGCTCACGGACACTCATTAAAGTGCCATTCCTTTTACTTGATCTCTTCCATGTAGTCATAGAAACTACTGTGCAGTCCTTAGGTATTTGGACAGTGGTACAATTTATGTTATCGCTGCTCTGTACTCCAGAACATTAGATTTTAAATGAAATAATTAATATGAGGTTAAGGTGCAGACTGTCATCTTTGTAATTTGTGGTTATTTACATCCATATCTGGTGATCCATGTCCTTTTTTTCTCTCCTCAGACTTGACTTGACTGTCATTGGCACAATTCCTCATGTTGACAAAGGCAATAACAAACTCCAAACTGGTCCCCTAAAATGGAGGGACTTCATATACAAAGGATGTAATTCTTACATGGATCACCCAATATGGATGTAAATAGTTTCAGATTAAAGGTAACAGTCTGCACTTTAACATCATATTCATTGTTTCATTTCACATTTCTGGAGTACCGAGCCAAAAGAACAGAACACTGTCCAATGTGACTGCCCTATAGAATATTAATGAACTGGAAATGAAGTCATTTTGAGTTACTAAGAGCTGTATGCAGTTGGTGGGAGGTGTGGTATAAGGGAGGCCCTGAGACAACATCTCAGGAAAACATCCATCAACATCCGTCAGTCTATGGAAAACATGTCAATCTATAGAAAACATCCGTCAGTCAATGGAAAATATCTGTCAGTATAAGGAAAATGTCCATCACCTATGGAATACGTCTGTCAGTCTATGGAAAAAGGCCATCATTCTAACGAGACCAGCCTGGCACTGCAGTCATTGCTATGCAGGATGTGCAATGCTCTGAAGAGTTCCATGTCAGTGGTTGGCTTCAGTGGGTTTCCCTGCATCACATTTGCATATTATAGGCAAAAGATTCTGGGAGATCCATTTTACACCACCACCACCATATCAGAGGGGCAAGCATCATGGCCTCTCCCCTTTTGTCACTCCATTCCTTATTCCGTTATTTTTTTTAATGAATGTATTGCTTTCATTATGTCCTCTGAGAAACAAAAAACAAGCCAAGTGTGCTGCTACAAGTAATTCCACATTCAAGAAAAATGGCCCAAATAATCACAAATATGTAATATTTAATTTAAATGGGAAATCAGAGCCCAAGCAACTGTATTTAAGATTACGCAATGTGACAATGTACTTGTTCCTGCTACCAGCTGGCTCCCAGTACTCAGATATGATGTAATTCATGGCAATCTTCTCAATGTCTGTTCTGCCAGCATGATCCACTTCCCGTCTCCACCAGGCAGTTGACAGTCCTCAAGAGCATCTCACACTTCAAAGGGAACAAATTCAAGGGACGCTTCAATTTTTTATTTTTTGCTTTATTCTGTTTTACTTTTGATTAAATTAGAAGGAACTTACAGGAAGACATTTGTATTGCAATGACTGCATTGGACACGAGTTCTAGCATTGTGTTACCTACTGGCTAAAACTCCACTAAAAACATAGTGCAGCAAAATATGTCACTTTACAGATATACAAGGAATTTCAACTACATTACTGGCAACACATTACATCATGACAGTTTGCTGAGGCCTCTTTGTCCAACCTTTTTTTTTTGTTAATGGCATGTGACAGTGCCCAATTGCCCAATACCACTGGTGATGCTCTTTGCATCATGATTGAGCAGCTGTTGTTACAAGTCTTTGTGTGAGAGCACACTGAGGTCAAAGGTGAATAAATTAATGACAATGAGTAATGAGTGTAGTATCCGGCCTTGTCCTGAACATGTCCTGAGCACAGAGTGAGGACACTCTACCACTATGCACCACAGACAAGAGATGCCATTTTGTCATCACTGGAAAATAGTCCACACCATATCAAGGAAAACGTCTCCTATCTTCTACACTGTCAGTTGACGGGGATACTGCAGCCTATACATATGTAATTTTCCATAATGTATCTCCAGGATAATATCCTAAATCCATGCAAATATGTCAGGAGAACACAGAAACGCAAGAAATCTATTACAAAATGTATTTTTTTTGTAATGAGCCATACTGCAGCAGGAAATTCATTCAGCATTTGAAGTAAGAAAACTATTATCTGCTTCTTCAAATGTACTTCTTTCAATCTTGATGTGTTTTTCTGGAAATTAAATCCCATCCATCAAAACAAATAATAATAAAAAAAAACATCTCATTACAGTAGTACAAAAGGAAGTCCCTCTCTAATGTCTCCACACAAATCTGCAGCTAATCTCTACACATACTTCCTTGATTTTGGTTAGACAGTAACACAATAACGACAGCATACAAATACAACACATTTAATAAAAACTAACAATTACTGGTTGTCTCTTTTTTAGCCCTAGTTTGTTGAGAAGTCATGACGACAATTTTCACTCTGAAACATTATGCAAGAAATTGTGCTACAGCAAAATTTCACATCACAACACTCTGCGCCTATCTTTAATAAACAGAGTTCAATTTTCATAAAGATATGTTTTTTAATCCCCATGCAATTTAAAAATGCACTTTCATACATCATCAATGACTCTTTTCTGCTATACAACATTATAATTTGCAACATTGCACCATAAAATAGCTTTATCAGCTTAAAGAAAACAATAAATCAAGAAAACTACATCTCTTCCAACGTATTTCAAACAGATAAGTCTGTTACCATGTACAAAATATGTGCAGTTTAATGTTTCTGCAATGGGAACTGTATCACTGTAAAAGGAATTGAATTTCAAATGCCAAACAAAGGGAGAGATAACAGAATTGTAGCCTTAGGGTGTGTTCCACAAAGCAGGATTACAGAGTTAGCTAGTTAACTGCATAAAGTAAAACCCAGTCCATGTTACAGATTTAGGGTTCTGGGTTTTACTCAGAGCTGTTATTTGGCTAACTCAGTAATCCTGCTTTGTGGAATAGGCCCCTGGTCTGGGGTGATGTTTATATGATAGCTCTGAAAACAAGTGAGAGCAAGAACCGTGTGAAGCTGTTTACTGATTTGTTCTAAGATCCATCATCATGCTTTACCCCTTCGATTGGATGAATGTAATTTTTCCATACTTAAAGGTACAATAGGTAAGATTTTTGTGTTAAAACATTGTTACAAGGCCATTGTAAATCCTTAGAAAATCATTAGAAAATGCTCACTGACATGTTTACTTACCCTCTGACTGTTTATAGTATTTAATTCGAGTTTCAAATGGTATATTTATCAGGCCATCACTATGTTTTTGTACAGCAGTACAGCAGTTCAAGCTCATTGGTTGAAAACTGGTTCTAACTGCCACAGCCAATGGCGTGGGCGCTTAGTCCGATTTTCCATGTAGCTGCAATATGAACATAGTAGCGATTGCACAAGTGTTGTGCTTCAGGTGGATATTTGGAAATTCGGGAAGCTAACTAGTAATAGCTAATTTGCTTGTTGTTACTGATAGCGAACCGAAATTGTTCTGAAGCTAGATAAGCAATAGTATACAGTATAGAGTTTCAGTGATCGCTTGTCTGGAGTGCAATTTGGGCAGCTACACGTTCCTTTTATCTATTTACGTGTTCAATCATCCGTGTTTAGCTAAACCTTTATTTCTCTCAAACTGTAAGTTACAGTTGCATCGTTTGTGGTAGACTATCATATCTCAGTTATATAGCCAGCTTGTTACGTAGCCAAATAACTTGCTTGCTCACAATATAGTTGGTTAGCTAAAATGAAAACTCCAAAAAGACAAAAACTACAGCCTAAATGGTTTTGTGTAGCACACCAAAGTCAAGATTTCATCACCTGTTCGGCAAACATTTTCTTACTAGAACAGTACAAAAAGACAGCAGGCTCTGTTGCGTTTGTCACTGTCAGCTTTCCAAAACAGTGCACGAGAATACTGAACGCTTTATATTACGTGTTATATTCATAGACTGTGGGTTGTGGCTTGACCATTATTAATGGCATGTCAAGAGAAGAAATTACCTATTGTACCTTTAAACAGAAAATTTAGGTCATGTTTTTTTCATTATTGATAAGGACTCCATGATGTTGTCATCTCAAAAACCTAGCACTTATACTGACTTCAAGTCTACTGACACGTGTACTGGGTTTTAACATTTGGTAAAACCTCAAGAGCCAACAACAAGTACCAGAAGTGTCATTCAGTTAGGGCTCACGGTTAACTCCCCCTGGCTATCCATGTGAAAGCAGTACCTCTGCAAATATCATAGCAGTCATATTTTTGGAACATGAGTAAGAATAAACACAAGTTAAGCATAGGCCTGATTTGATCTGGAGGTTTGGCAACAATACAACATTCATCTTTGTGAATGTTTCTCAGTGACCTGAAAATAGTTTCTGATCTTTTCAAAGCTACATAGCGGCACCAGTTAACAATGCCATTGCTCCATCAAAAAAGACCACCTGGAAAATGCAGCAACAGAATGACTTAAGAAAAAAGATCCATGCCAGTGAAGAGTCGATTACACATGGGAGATCACAAATCTCACCATGTTAAAAGCACATATGTATTTATCGTTACGGAAAACAATGAACAGGTTGCCTGCACTGTTTTGCCATATATATGCCCAATTACAATACAACCATTACAATGAAAATAATGAAGTATGAACCCCATATACTTTCATTTCAATCAGCAGCATGAGTATTCATGAAAATCCTCTGATATATTTCATCATGGTGACACCAACTGTGTGCAATGTTCCCACCCTCTCTGTCTGCCTGTGCTCAGCAGACATGAGTGGCATCTGGAAAGAGTCTAGCACATTCCATTCTATCACAATGGAGGCCTGTGGGCTGACCAGGCTGGCGGTCAAGTGGAGAATACATACAGGGTGACATCCCATTAATAGAGCATCAAAACGCCCTGGCGGAACAGCTCAAAAGAGTGTAATGCTACTATAATGTAAGCTGACTTGTGTTAATGACACAACTGAGATCTCCAAAAGCTTTGATGAGAGCTTCCTTTGCCAAGAAGGAATACATCCAAGTCTCACATTACAGAATGGCCGCACAATGCCAAATGTGTTTGGCACAACAGCATTAGCAAACCTATTAAAATAAGTATTAAAATAAGTCAAACGCCCAACATATAAAGCTACATTACAAAATCAATAGAAAAAATATATTTCTGAGAATACAGGATTCAAATAAATAAATAATTTTTTAATGAATTGAACCCAAGGCAAAAAAAAAAACCTGTTGCTCCTTCTTAGTGAAAATTCAGTTCACACACAGAACATAGACACACACACTCTCACAGATGCACGCACACGTTTGCTCACACACACGCGCACATACTTAGTACCAGAGTTCACATTGCATTTACAGTTAATGTCACAACTGATGTTCACTTCAATTCAGTGTTTTTACTTCAGGACACATTCTACAAGGTAATCTTTTTTTTTTGCTGTATTTCAAACAGCTTCAAAAATACAAAGAAATAGTCCGGTCTCATTTGTCCTTCAGAATTTCTGCTTAAACCAGTCAAAAAAAGTTATGCCAGCATCTTCTGCGTGCATTTAAAAAACTCAATTCTAATTCTTTTTGTTCTCTTTTTGCAGGAAAATGTTAAACGTATTGCTTTAAGAAATAAGTTTTGGTCAACTTCACAGCTGTAACAATGCCAGTACAACAGCTCAGCTGAGAGTGCCTTTCCCATACATATTTTCATGGTTTCTTTCTTTTCTTCATCAATTGTTGGTGTGTTTCATGTTCAGCCTGTTTGACTATAAGCACTGAAAAGGAAACTATGGAAAGTGTAACATACGCACAACTGGATGATTACAGGGTCGTGTCTAAGACTCTTTCCCTCAGCGTTACAGAGCTGAGGTTCGGCTCCAAAGGTCAGTGTCTCCGTCACAAATGTTTGTTGCGGGAAACAGAGGTTGCTTCTTCTGAATACTAATATAGATATTAATGCCAAATGACAGCTGTAACTAGGAGGATTTGTGTCTTCATTCTTTTCATAATTCCTCTCCCCCTGTGCAGAATGGTCCTGATTTTCGGATTTTTTGATTTTCTATTTTCCTTGTGATCATTTGAGTTCATGGTTGCTTTAGTGCGTCTACGTGCCTGTATGTACGTGTGTCTGATGGCATGGGGCGAGGGAGACGGTCCCGTGTCCGTACGCGGACCTCTCTACACGCAGATCTCGATGGGCGTGGCCACCAGTATGCGGCTGCTGGCCGCGTTGTCGCGGGGCACGCGCTCGTAGCTGTTGGTGGACGAGACGGAGCTGTTGGTGGAGACGGAGGAGAAGTGGCGGGCGGGCGGCTCCATGAGGACGCCCCCCTTGCCCCCCCCGCAGCCGGGCGACAGCGTCTGCTGCTTCATGCGCTCCACCAGCAGGTCCTCCTCGGACGAGGACGAGCAGAGCTCGGCGGGGCGGCCGTTCCCGTTGTCGGTGTCCAGCATCCAGCAGTGGCTGAAGTAGCCGAACACCTCCTTCACGGTGCAGCGGCGCTCCTGCTCGATGGACAGAAGCTTCCGGAACATGCGCAGGGCCTCGTCCGTGAAGCGCCGCCACTGGGAGGGCACGGCGCCCGTCCGCCGGCGCTGCCACCGCACAAACTCCTCGTAGAAGGTGTCCGAGGGCAGGGCCTTCTCCCAGGGGAAGTTTCCCGTCAGCATGCAGAAGAGCAGCACGCCGAACGCCCAGACGTCCGTGCTGTAGTCCACGCAGAAGCCCTCGTGCTTGGAGGCGTCGCACAGCTCCGGGGCCGTGTAGGGGATGGTGCCGCTCACGCGCTTCACCGGGGAGCCTGCCCGCCGCGTCATGCCGAAGTCCGACAGCTTCACCTTCCGGCACTCCTTGTCGAAGATGAGTATGTTCTCCGGCTTGATGTCGCGGTGGACCAGCTTCTTACAGTGCAGGTAGTCCAGCGCTATGGCTACCTGGTGGACGCAGCGTTTGGCCACAGTCTCGGGAAGGCCCACCTGTGAGGCAATGCAGAAAAAGAATCACTTACAAGGAGACAGTATTACAAATGGGTCATGTGAGAAAACACAAGCACAAGCACAAGAAAATAATATAATTCAGCACATCCCTCTCAAGATTCTCGTGCCACATTTTACATTTTTATTTGCTTTGACCCATGACTGGATATTCATGGAAGAAAGTACCATGCACATGAGAACAGCAGCATTAACCTATGAGGAATTTGAACACTTATCATTTCAGCTGTTACCCTATCCTCATCAAATGTTTGTTTAATTTAGTTCTGATAGTCTCTCAAAAGTATTTTTGCACCTGTTGTGACTGATACTTTAAACCTGCTACATCATGTCATACTTCAAATGCAAACCCATCCATCCATCCATTATCTGAACCCGCTTATCCTGATCAGGGTCGCAGGGGGCTGGAGCTTATCCCAGCATTCATTGGGCGAAAGGCAGGAATACACCCTGGACAGGTCGCCAGTCCATCGCAGGGCACACGCACCATTCACTCACACACTCATGCCTACGGGCAATTTAGACTCTCCAATCGGCCTAACCTGCATGTCTTTGGACTGTGGGAGGAAACCGGAGTACCCGGAGGAAACCCACGCAGACACGGGGAGAACATGCAAACTCCGCACAGAGAGGCCCCGGCCGACGGGGATTCGAACCCAGGACCTCCTTGCTGTGAGGCGGCAGTGCTACCCACTGCACCATCCGTGCCGCCTCAAATGCCAACCATTTTCTAAAATTATACTTAAGCAATAATTAGTCAAGTAGACACCTTAGCTCTTCAAATGAATCTTTTAATCAATAATATGTCTGGCCACAATGGAAAAGTCTATTAATAGGAGCCTACATAATTGGATTGTGATCTGTGTAGTTACTATTGCCATGCAATAGAAGCCTGAGTAGGACATTCTAATGAGACTGAAATGTATATTGTAAATAAATAAGAACACCACCATGTATGATCATATACACACACAGCGCTCTCATATAATGAAAGCCTGAATCCAGAGGACATCTCGTCGACCATACCTGTGGAGGAATGATGTCAAAGAGATCTCCAGCAAGGGCATACTCTTGGGCAAAGACGTAGTAATCGTCTGTCTCAAACGCGATTCCAAACATGTTGATGATGAAAGGGCAAGGTGAGAGGTAGAGCGAGATACTGTACTCCCTCAGAAAACTCTTCAGCTTCGTGGTTTTCTTTCTGAGGAACTTCAAGGCCATCTTTGTGCCTGGAGACAAGACATTTTAAAGAACACAGAAACATTTCAGCGACTGGTAATCAGGCTTCTTAATGCTGTAATGATTACGTATGTGTAATGTGTAACCCTTGCCCACAAATGATAAATTGAGTTAACAAGGCTAAATAAATTTACTTAGAAAACTGCATTTTAAATTCAAATGAATTTTTATCATGGGTTCTGGCTTAATGACCACACTTCACATGTTACATAAACAGCAGAATAGTACTAAGAAAGGCTTTAACTAGAACAGTCCTCCTTCAGTGCACAGGCTGCTCCGCATGATAACAAGCAACATTAAAGAAGTTGGGGGGGGGTTTAGAAAAAACTAACAAATATTTCTGTGCATTTTCTCAGTCAAGAAATTGTTTGGAAAGCAAGTCAGATTGAGCTGATTGAGCCAATTATTCCAGTACAAGAAGCCCTGAAGTAAATATGCCCAAAACTGGAAAATGACCAGATATGAAGTGAAGGAAGCACTTTCATGTAATACACTGCTCCAATAGCAGCTCATAGGGCTGATAAAAAGTATCTTGTAGTTGTATACTGCTCACAACAAACAACAACCACTGAGTAGGCATCTAATGACTTTTTTGTATCAAACTGCTTAATGATGAAGTTTCTTGGTTGTGGTTTTTTTTTACTTGAATATATTTAAATATATGGTCCCTGATCAATGGATTCATTATTTATATTATATTATGTTCTGATTATCTCTATAATTTTTTCCCCAATGATCAGAGTCTGAAACAGCTGTGTTACGGTATATAAAATGCCCTTACCATCTGCAGTCAATACCAAACTAATTACCAATTGCTAAAAGAGAAATAGCGCATACTGTATTTTCCTTTTCAAAATGATATGTTGTCATTATATTAATTTTGTATTATAAAGGCAGTGAAGTTCAGAAGAAGGCTGTAAATCTGTTTTATATGGCAGTCTGCTTCAGTAATACCCCACTGCAGGGGCTAATGGAAATGCTATTAGGCCATAAAGCTGCTCACACCACAAATACAATTCAGCAATCTCAGAGAACTGAGAGAGGGTTTTCTCATCTCAGATGGAGTGAATATAAAGAGCCATTGGGATTGTATTGACTAGCAATATGGCTGCCCAGGATTTCCATGAGACGTTCCACATCAAGGATTGTATGACACTGTATGACACTCTAAGATACTGTATGACATTAAAGGATTATGCGGACAGTGCATGTCAGTATGCTGGAGGCTGAATGGGAGTTGGCTCTTGTTAGAACCCATAAATTGACTGCTCTATTGATACAGTGCAAACCCATTGTGGAATCCCATTTCCCTGCTGTCAATTCTTTCCTTTCCCTGATTTTCCATTTCATTCATTTTAAGAACACGAGACAGTTGCTTTAATTAATTGCCTCAAAAAGAAGGCTAAATACAGAAAGATTAATTAAGATTTAATCATTCCGAGGCAGGGTACAAATACGGTCAATTATTGAAAAGCTTTATTACATTAACTGTGATTAGTTTCAAGTAATTTGATATGCTATCTAGATTAGTCTTGAACCAGTCCTGATATCGTCCGTACAACAAACATTTAACAAATGCATGTTCGACTAATGTTTGGCTAGATGGAAAGCTCACCTCTAATTTTATGGATAACCAGGTCCACCTTCCCATAGGTCCCCTTGCCCAGCTCGCGGATGACCTCATAGTACTTGTTGACCTCGAGTTTCTCCAGGTTCTGGGCTGCGATCAGCTGCAGCTCCTCCAGGATGTCGATGGAGGCCCGGGACACAAGGGGGGAGGAGCTCATTCTTACAGACGGACAGGCTACGTGTGGAGTAGGACGATGATTGGCTGCTTGGAGTTACTGGAGGCAGAAAAAGAGGGAAATTGTTGTAACATTGTTGTAACTTTGTAGTAAATAGATTTTTCTAGAGCTGCATGAGTTATGACATGAGAAAATGTGCATCCACAATTTCATGTTTTAAGGTTACGTTGTATAATGCAGTTAAATTATGTTGTAATGAGACTTTCAATTATTTGAATTTTGCACTTACACAAAATTCTAAAAAATCAATTTGTGGTACTTCCCTAACATTACCAGTGTTCTGTTAAATAGCTATACAATGATACTATTGTTGTTGTTTAACTATACATTCCGTATAATATAATAGAGACCATACAATAATCAACATCTTTTGCACTTACAGGTATTTCTATGTTTAATATCCCTGACCTTATTTTTACTCTAGAGTACACGACACATCAGAAAAGGAATGACTGTTAAATTACTGTAAAATCAAGCAAAACCACTGCTCTGTTATCATACTACTTTCTCTCCAAAGAAACCTTGCTAAGGTATCACTTAAATATGAAAAAATCAAAAGAATTAGAAGCATGGTTAAGAAGAAGTATGCATTATTTTAAGATAACATGATTTCTCTTCATGTATTCATTAAAGCCAGCTTTGCCCTATTTTCAAGAACACACCGAAAGCAGCACATGCAGTTGGCTGAAAAGCTTAAATTTCCATTGTAAGCATCATAAAAAAACAAATTACTCTGCACCTTGGCAGCAACCATATGTTTTAAGAAACAAAATAAAAGGATTTGGGAGCTGATAAATAGTTGGGGCAATTTTTTAAATTTACTTTGAAATAACAATGTGTTTCAACATTACTCACATTTATAAATGTGAAAAGAAATGTGAAATATTCTGAAGAAGTAACAGAGCTTTCAATGACACAATCATAAGAGAATTCCACAAATTACCTATTACTGAATAAAATCTGCGCTGTAAAAAAACGAAATGTTCATGTTTTATTTATTGAAGAACAGTTTGTCATGATGCATTTCATGATATGAAATGTATACATTTGCCCCTGTATCACCTCAAGTACTGCAGTGTGACTACAGTTGAATTTGAAAATATGTTATTTGCAGATGAATACAATTTCTTCTTCCATGTATTCTTTCCTCGTATTCTAAAGTCAAAATACTTCAGATTTGCATATTATTTCTGTGTGCTAAGACGGAGCCAGCTCAGCATTATATAATACACAATGTTGCACATGGAGCAAGCTTATCTGAGCACAGTTCTATCAGTTCTACTTCATCCCATCTATGAAATGCATCATACATCATGAAATGATTCCACTGTTCTTTTCACAGTAAATGTGAATGACTATTACTAACATTATTGCTATAAAAAAGTGGTATTCCCAAACCTTCCTAACCCATGTATCAAATAATTAATGTTTGCATTACAGGACTATAGTCAAATGATCAACAGTAAGTTGCCATTTCCACTTTGGATACTTCTGACAACTTTTAAAATAAATGAACTTCTTTCCATGAGAAAAGTAACCTGTAATCTTCAAATGCATTACTCACTCATTGAAATATGTATTGGTGTATTTATTCACAGCCTGGCCCAGGTTATATAACACCATTTATCACGAGGTTATCACAAATGATGTTTGAGGCTCTGACCCGATATGTGATGAAGATAACAGGCATTGCTGTGACAGCGGTTAGCTTTTGTAGGTGGCTCCTATGTGGGGAGCACTGTGGTAGCCGTAAACACAGGGAGCAATTTGTTACTGCCAGGGAACAGAAGTGCTTAGTTTGCACTGCAGGTTACAGCACATGACAGGCATGTTTGTGTTCAGGAAATTGTTCTGTCTTTTTTTCAGCTATGCGCTTTCAGTTATGTGTTTTTTAATCATATATTTGAAATAGCTTTCAGTTTCAACTCAGGAATTCAACAACCTGGAGGTAGACTTATTAAACAGACTTCCAGTGGTGCTGGCAGCTGTTATAAGCACTGTTTTCTCTCTGTGTGCAGGCACATCTCTGTCCAAAACAAAATGGAAGTTGTGTTCCTGCCATTATGATTCATGGGGTCGGCGCCTACTCCAACTTCTCTGCCATAAAATAACTTCACACACAAGAGCAGAATGCCAGCCTGTCACAAATCCAGTACTCCCAATCCATCTCCATAATGACAAATGGCAAGCAGAAAAAACAACGGATTCCATTTTGAAATGCTTCGGTGTGACCCAGCATTGCATCCTCAACCTTGCATCGAGAAGGCAGGTGTTCTAACTGCAAGCTTTTGAACCAGATTCAGAATCTGTTTCTGGTTGGCATGTCATTAAGCCTCAAACTAGTGTTCCAAATGCACTGATAGTCTGATAGTCTGTTCAAACAGTATCTTTGCCATTCTAGACAAATAACATTATCATTAATGAACAATATCATTAATGCATTTAGAATTTTCTCATTCTCTAGACAGAGAGGAGAGAGGGAGAGTGCAGAAGCTGAACGGGACAGGAAGTGTCTGTTGTTGCTGTTTTGGAGAGAGCTGCAGAAGCTGAACAGGACAGGAAGTGTCTGTTGTTGCTGTTTTGGAGAGAGAGCTGCAGAAGCTGAACAGGACAGGAAGTGTCCGTTGTTGCTGTTTTGGAGAGAGAGCTGCAGAAGCTGAACAGGACAGGAAGTGTCTGTTGGTGTTGTTTTGGAGAGAGAGCTGCAGAAGGACCCCCTGCTGCCTGGCTGATACCCATGCCGGCCTCAGCCTCCTGTCGGAAATAAGCAGCGCCGGGTGAAGTTCACACATTCACAGATGTAGCCGAGACCCCGGCCGTGTGCCACTGCCACTCTGACTAAATAAAGGGCTTAAAGATGAGAGGGGAAAAAATCAAGTGGAGAGAGCCAATTAAAAAGCGTGCCTCTGCTGCAGCCAATACTCACAGATGGCTTTGTCACTGGAATATTCATGTGACTGCCGTTCCCTGGAGGGCTTCTGGGAGTACGGAGAGTACTGAGCTATGCTCATTAAGGAAGGAGGCCCTGATTGTTTACCTCAATGGGCATCAGCTTTTTTGTAGCCTGGGCACCCAGAAACAGCAGTGCTACAGTACCTATGTACCTGAGTCCATATAATGGTAATGAAGAAATTTAGCAGGAATACAATTCTAATAAAATTCAAATCCTGCTAAATAGGGGATCTCAGAGCTGTGCTATGCTCTTTTGCAGTGGGTGTCAGATTGTAAACCCTTCACTGATTTCTCTGTGCAAAATGATTGGTGGGAAAATAGCAACAGCATCCTATTTGGGGGAGGCACCTGCTCTTTTACTTCTGAAACAAGGTTGATGTTCTGTTCATATCCTGTTAAGTGAAGCAAGATGGCATATACTCCAGTGTTGCACTTAATCTAACACTCATAAACCCTTTACTTCCTAAGAAATGTCATCGAAAAGGCTCAAGCAGTGCATCTGATCTCCAGAGTGTGCTATGGCAGAGAACAATTACGCTCTTGTCATTTTCATCTTGCTGTATTGATGTTGATATTGCTGTGCCTTTACTATTGATCATACTGCGATCTAGCGTAGCTGAACTGAATAATCCTGGCTGGTCATCAACGTGCCAAAAAACCTCAGTTTAAAATCCATAATATAAAACGGAGTGGTGAGTCGCACCCAGTGAAGCTGAACGCTGCATTCGTGCTGCAGCCTGAGCACCAAGCAGCGAGAAAACACAGACAAACACAGACCGTGTGCGGTGACAAACACAGAACCTGTGCAGTGACAAGAGAACACAGACCATGTGTGGTGACAAGAGAACACAGACCGTGTGCGGAGACAAGAGAACACAGACCGTGTGCGGTTACAAGACAACACAGACCATGTGTGGTGACAAGAGAACACAGACCGTGTGTGGTTATAAGAGAACACAGACCGTGTGCGGTTACAAGCAAACACAGACCATGTGTGGTGACAAGAGAACACAGACCATGTGCGGTTACAAGAGAACACAGACCGTGTGCGGTTACAAGCGAACACAGACCGTGTGCGGTTACAAGAGAACACAGACCGTGTGCGGTTACAAGAGAACACAGACCGTGTGCGGTTACAAGAGAACACAGACCATGTGCGGTTACAAGACAACACAGACCGTGTGCGGTTACAAGAGAACACAGACCGTGTGCGGTTACAAGAGAACACAGACCGTGTGCGGTTACAAGAGAACACAGACCGTGTGCGGTTACAAGAGAACACAGACCGTGTGCAGTGACAAGAGAACACAGACCGTGTGCGGTGACAAACACAGACCGCGTGTGGTGACTTCCTCTGACAGTCAGACCGTGGTGCGTGCTGCATCAACACTGCGGGTATAGACGCAGCAGCACACGGGTAGATGGACTCGGCCACAGTTTTACGGTCTCGCGGTTCTTACATCTCTCCAAAGCCGATTATAAGGCACACTTCACAATTAATGACAGCCTCGTAGGAGAATCGGGGGAAAGCGTGATGAGGCCAAGGATGAAAGTAGGACCGGAATTAAAACTGTGGAGAAATGAAAGTCTGCTGTGTCTCTCTCTGTCAGTCCCCTCTGAAGCTGCCATTCCCCCCATCCAAAAAAAAAGGATGACGCAATGAAGAATCCTGTGTTACACTGACCTTTGATGTCCCATCCTGCAGCAAGTGCTGTTGACAGCACAAGTGCTTAGACTAATAATCATTTCTAAAGTTAAATCAATGCCTCAGGACTGTGCAAGGCAGACAGTAATAAAGGAAAATATATCTGTGCGTTGAACAACAGTACCAAAAATATAGGTGACTTGAAGAGGTCTGTAAAAAGGAACTGTAGTTAAGCTACATTTCAGATTACCAAAACAAAACTAGACAAATCCTGCAGATTGCTTGAACACTAATATTGCTACAGCCAGATTAATCCAGCTCAAATCCCTACATGCTGACAGAGCTGGTCCTCTTTGTTAATTGCCTTTTTAAAGAATTTTGAAGGCCCCGGTAAATCTTTTCCTGTTATCCACTTTATTGTATAACACTTTGAAGTTTTGAATTCGCGGAAATACATTTGGTACATTTCCTCTTCGCAGTGGTATGTTACTCAAGCAGCAGCTGCCAGGTTTCATAACATGCTCCATAGGTAGAACCTAAATCTTCTTCAGCATCACCCTGATAACTGACTCACACTCCTCAACGTGCTACAGCAAGTGGGTTTCTTCCTGTCAACAGACCAATGCTACACCATGGAAATACCGACACAGGGAAGAGAAACATTTACCAATGGCACACAGCAAATGTGTTCCCCAGCAGAACAACCTTTCACTCTGAGGAGCCCACTAAAGAACACCTGAGGCAACTATCAAAACACAAAGAGCAGACAGGTACCTGGGATTCTGAGCTGTCATGGTGACTGCGCATCAAATCTGCCTCGCACTCTCCACGCTAGGCATTTCTTAATCCCAAATCTCACCAAATAACCTCCGGGCTGACTGGACCTCACCTACAGCAGTTACATTCTGCATATAACTGAATTCTCACTTCATCCATCCCACTATGACATAAAAACCATTTGGTAAATAGTTAAAATGAATCCCTAGTGGCTCTGGCTCTCAGTGTCCAATTACATCAAATTAATTCAGCAAGTTTCTTTGTGTAGCCTTTAAACACCATGAGGGAGGGGATGGAGCACCGTCTCGGATGCGCTTTGTTTAGACTGCAGGGGTGTGAAAGTGAGCAACTAAATGAGAAATCCTCCCTGCGCTTCTGTGTTCACTTTAACAGCACATTCAGAACACAGATCCAAATTAACAAAGCACTACCAAAACAGCAGAGCCATAGCAAAGTACCGGGAGACAATCACTCTTTGTCTGAAAAACACAATTAATAAGGAGCACAGAGCGAGTGCTGGAATTCATTCAGTACAACAGCCCAAATTTACCACTATTGCATATACTATATGGCATCAGGTGAAACAATCTGTTTTGTTAAGACAAAGAAAGAGAGGATGTACTTTTCTTTATATTTTTCTTTATATTGGTTGAAAGAAAATGAAAAATGAAACAGCATACTGAAAGTCTGTTGTCACTTTCTGACAACAAACAGTGCATATGACCTACATTCTCACTACAGAATGTGCCATAAGCAATTTTGATTATATTGGCAATCTGACTGGCTTACAGAACAAGGACTTTCTTCATTGTATATTTCTAAAGAAATTATCTTGTGATAGGGGAAAGTGCATTTGTATTGCTTTCGTCTGAAATTGTACTTTTGTTACAGTTCTTGTTTATTACACCAACAATGCCATTCTGGAGTCTGAAAATTATATCCCCACCATGGATATTATTAAGTTATATGGATATTATTTGCTGTCAACATCAGGACTCTCCCATTGCAATTTGCCAAATCAGAAAGATACATGCATAACAATAATATGTCTCACTTTCCGTACACCATTTTGATTCCATCCATCCATCCATCCATTATCTGAACCCGCTTATCCTGAACAGGGTCGCAGGGGGGCTGGAGCCTATCCCAGCATACATTGGGCGAAAGGCAGGAATACACCCTGGACAGGTCGCCAGTCCATCGCAGGGCACACGCACCATTCACTCACACACTCATGCCTACGGGCAATTTAGACTCTCCAATCGGCCTAACCTGCATGTCTTTGGACTGTGGGAGGAAACCGGAGTACCCGGAGGAAACCCACGCAGACACGGGGAGAACATGCAAACTCCGCACAGAGAGGCCCCGGCCGACGGGGATTCGAACCCAGGACCTCCTTGCTGTGAGGCGGCAGTGCTACCCACTGCACCATCCGTGCCGCCACCCATTTTGATTCCAAATATTCAATATTCAATTCCAAATACATAAATATTAAAAGAAAAGATCATTACCATGAATAATAGGATATTTTTCTCTTTCATCTAAAAAAGCATTTGGGGATCGTAAGAGGCATTTCAAGACATTCTTAGCATTGAGGCATTTGGAATTGATGTGTACTTGTATTGTATTAGAATTTAACACATGTTCCATACTGGCAGATTTACTCAAGATTGTATCCCAAGATCTTTTGTGACTTATTGTGTCCGGTCTTAGGTACTTATAATAATTTAATAATTATATTATTCAATGATTAATTAATATACTGTGTGTGTGTGTGTGTGTGGGCGCATTCATGTGTGAGTTCATGTGTGTTTGGGTAAACATACACACATGGGCATAATGGAAGGGATTGTGGCACCAGCTGGGGAGATGACGTTATACACTGATGAACAATTAAAAACATAACCTGACAAAATTTCAGAAATAGCAAGTATTCAAAACAGTACCCATGACAAAATGCATTCTAACATGAAAGCCAAATCAAATACATGAAACTATTTCAGACATTCTTCTGTAGTCTATCCCATTAGTGAGATTCAGAGAAGTGTGGCCAGGGCACACAGCTTGGCAGCCTTATCTCTCCAAAGCTTTCTGGGCGTAACACAGGAAGAGTTTGCTTGTATAAGATTGTGCAAGACACAGTTGCCAGGTTTCCATGTTCAATGCTTCTGAGAAAATGGAAATGAACAAGATTTAATTATTGGTTCCATGCTCTACCCAAGGTGAGTGGGCACTACAAATGGGAGTAATTTCTCAATTGAATAATTTCAATTTGATGCAAGTTAATTGTCTGTCTTAACCACGTCAACATTCATTATTTGCTCTCAGGCGCCTGTGTCTGGGGGAAGTTTGGAGGTTGAACCAGAATGTTTGTAATGTTTTTCTGGGCTTGTGTAGGGTCATAACTTTGGGGTTCTGGGGAAAACTTAACTAATCCACTTCTCAAGCCGGGAGAGCCCCTAGTGTCCTGTTCTTCTCTATGATCTATATACTGGTGTGTGGGCTCTTGGCTGTGAGTTGTGATGCCCAGGGAGTGTTATGGAGTTCTGGAGCACATCAAAGGGTCTGGCCTAACTGCATCTCTTTTGTGTTTGCTCAGCCACCGCTCAGAGGAGATGGTCACTGCCTGATATCTGCAGCCATGGAAAGTGCTCTCCAAACACAGCCAGCCAGTCAGCAGCCCATCACTGTGGCCTCTTCATACATTGGCGCTCATGTATAAAGAGTCAATGTTTTGAGTCTTTAATTTATTAAAAAACTACTTTCAGCACTGTAAACATTCATGGCCCAGCTCTCCCTTTTCATCCTTCAATTTTTGTAAAGCAGTTGTAAAGATGTACATTCAAGTGAACATATACACTGCCAGTATTTTGCTCCCTGTGTTAACTGGACCAGTTTGAGTGTGCTGCAGGCTTCTTCCCGCTAGAGGCTATTGACAAATCAGACCATTTTTTGAGGAGAGCACAGCACATAGCATGCAGCTCCCATGGCCCAAGATCTGCTCTGTTCTGTCAGACCCAGCTCAGTGTACCCCAACATAGCTGAACTACAGCTGCCACCGCTGGAGAGACCTAAGCAGCTAAGCTTAAATGCCCACAGTGGATTAGGCTTGGAATAGTTTCCATTCCCCGGAACAGGGTATAAACACAGATGGAGAGAGAGACAGCTACTGATTAGGCAGTACAGAATGTCCAGCCAGCAGTATGTGATGACACAAACCACAAACACCACCAATACAGTGAAATTACAATACAACGCAAAGTGGGTGTGTCAGTACATTAGACTGCACCAGGTGCTAAGTGTATGTGTGTGTGTGTGTGTGTGTGTGTGTGTGTGTGTGTGTGTGTGTGTGTGTGTGTGTGTGTGTGTGTGTATGTGTGTGTATGTGCATGGGTATGAGAGAGAGTGAGAGACTGACAGACAGACAGAGAGAGAGAGAGAGAGAGAGAGAGAGAGAGAGAGAGAGAGAGAGAGAGAGAGAGAGAGAGAGATGGTGTGTGTACATCCCATCCATGAGTGTGTTTGTATGTGTGTGTAGACAGAGAGAGAGGGAGAGAAAGAGAGCTGTGAGCAGTGGGAAATTGAGAGAGTATGTGTTGAGGCTGCCACGAACAATGCAATCACTTGTACAGTTGTTTGTTAACACTAGTGCGGGCATTTGTTTACACATACATATATGACACATGGTGTAATAAACAACCCCTTTGTTCATCACATTCATTTGCACAAATGGGGGTTTGTTTTAGCCTGTGATTCAGCATTTTGCTTTTGTGTAAACAATCTGCCTGTGAATGTTAACATTTGCCAATTATAACAAGGTAACCACAAAATTGCATCAATAGGCTATGTATCGTACATTTTAATGTTCCCAGCTAGTCTGAATTAGATTTCAGTCAGTAGCTTTGGGACGACAGTGGCACTGTAAACATACATGTAAATACAAATGCAAACAATTAAGGCCAAACTAAAAATTCAAACACGTATGGATGCGCTACTGTTAAACCGAATCCACAGCTAACCGATTAAATGAAATGTCTCACATCCCCGCCTCTTAAAAAGCAGTGCAAACCATACATTAAATGTAGGTATATATTGTGTCAGAATAATAAAGAACGAAACATTATAGAAATAATTACGTAACGGAAAACAAAGTATACGTACATTTCAATCAAACGAAATTCGCTTTGCATGCACCAGTAGCCTACACAAGACCGTGCAATAGCGACTAAAAAATAACATTGTACAGCTGATAATATCATTGTTATTCATCCGGTTACTTACCATTCGATCTGTAATGCACACAGAGGCTTTTCACTGTCTCTCCATTTAAAGCTGAGAATTTAACCAACAATAAAGGATGCCAGAACACTATGTTCTTATTCGTTGTTTGTACATATATATTTTCAGTTCCAGATATTAATATCGATTGAAACACAGTCTTGCACAATTTCACCTTGCTGAGCGAGCCGATTCCTCTCTCAGGCTGCCTTGCGTTGCCCTATTGTCTCCGCATCGCTCCTGGATGAAGATTGCAGCCAAGCAAAGAAGCTGCGAAACCTCCAGCCCCCCGCAACCGTCGGCCAATCGTAGCACAGATCAAGCAGCAGCAAAGCCTGCCTGCTCGCCTGTCTAGGAACGGTCTTCTGTCTCCGTCCAGATTAGGAACGCTCAACGCATCACTATGCGTAATAAATTGAGAATGAATATGAACGGTAGGAAAGGATCCATGAAGTACAGCGTTTTAGTGAAGTGCATAGGTTTGAAGGAAACTGTCATTGGTGTATTTACTGCAAAGTCAGCCATGTGAACTGTAGCATAGCCTACTGTATGATCAAGAAATAAACCAATGCAAGTTAACTGCAGGGTGTGAAATGGCATTCATGCCTGTTGTTTTTGACAAGAAACAGATATCACTTATTGGAGGGATGAATTCATGTCTGGTTCACAAACTGATTTGTGATGTAGGCTATTGTTGCCCTTCAAGATGCCATAGGTCTATATGTCCACCAATGCAGTGGAGGACAACAATTTGCAGGTGAGGACACACATTGTGTGCCTGAATGAACTGGAGATGGATATTTGTAGAGCTGGTAGTAGTTACTCACTTTTTTGACATTTTTTGTGGTGGTTAACTCCAGGCACTTTTGGCCCTAAAGTATTTTTCCAAACCACTTTGAACAAATATCAACTATCTTCCCTGTAATCCTGATTGGTGAGAAGCATTCCACTATAGTTACCAAGTCAACTGCCAATTGCCATACATTGCTGGTTCTCCCCACTGAGCTGTATAGTGGTTCTCCCTGTGTGCAAAAACACAGGCATTGCTGGCACCCATACCATGTCAGGGGAATATAATAATGATTACTTTTATGAGTTTGAACTACATTTTTAGAGAAATTGTAGTTTCGCAAGCTACCTTTCTCTTTCAGCTAGCTTTGAAGTAGTTCAACTACTTTGGTTGTTTGTACAACTACACTTTCATGTTTGTAATTTCTACAAGAAAGTATTATTTACCTGCTTTTACTTAAATATGTCATCTGTCATCTATTGTGTTACTTGTTCTTTTTTTGCATCGTCTTTGCAAGTTATCTTACCACACTCCACTATTCCAGTGTTAGCATTACCCACTCCACCAGAGTTCTGTTCCATTCGGCCCATAGAGCTCTGGATGTCATGTGACGGGATATTCTAACACTGTCATGTTAGCAGGACGTCATTGCTTTTTGGCTTCACGACAATTATTTTCCAGTGTTTGTTTATTTGCTTACTTGCTTGTTTGTTACACTGATCAATTTATTTTTATTTTACTTGCTCACTGACGCATTGACGGCATGGCCTTTCCACTGTGCAAGAGGACCACTTAATGGAGAGGCCCTACAGGGCGACCATACCGACAATAAGAGTGAGTGAACTGCATGCTTTAGGTGGAGAGACTGCCCCTTACATTTCAAACTTGCATTCAGCTGTTTACTCGGTACTAGTATTTGCCGAATCTCATCCTTATCAGGGAATGTAAGGTTACGCATGAGCAGGGGTTGGGTTGTAACACCCAGTGATAAGGAGACTACATGTTTTCAGGGCCCCGTCTGCTGTCTGTATTTCCATCCTTCACAGTCACTTGAGAAGCTGAAAGTGGCAGAGATGTGGTCATTTAGTTTTTTTCTGCTCCTTCATATTGAATGCAAACTCACGCAATAGAGAAAGGATAACATCTGTGTCTATGTGTTCTTATTGTCAAAAAAATAACAAAAATGCGATTGAACACTAAAGGCTGGTTTATACTCTGTTGGGCAAACGTCACTGCCTGCAACCAGTGACATTGCTGGTCGCAGCGACTAGTTATACTTCATTAATTAAATGTATGTTAAATTAAACAATGACCATAGTCAATTTCAGATGACCTTAGAACGTTCATGAACATTCAGCGATTTCAGTCAAGCGACGGAGTATAAACCTCTACAATCCTTGGACTGCTTCAGTGCATTTGGTGAATGTTAGAGCAGCCAGGGATGGTGAAAGGGAACCTCATGAAATCAAAGGCTTGACCGTAGAAGACAATTAGTATAAACCTACAGAAGACTCTGTGTTCCCCAAAATGTGAAAAGCATGTCCTACATATCAAATATGGCCAACCACTGGCATTGGTTTGACTGCTTGAAAGATGCAATATATCATAAGCATTGAGGGCTTAGAACACCTTAAGTCCAGGATTGTACAAATGCTGCTGTAATACATTTTTAGTGCTGAAATATGTAGATTAAACCCGAACACAGTTCTGAGAGTTCTCACCTCCTTTTGAGCTACCTCTAGCTGAAGCATTGCACTTGTCTACAAACTTGAGATGTATCTGAGGTTAGTAGAAGGGTATTAGCATGTAGGAGAAGGCTGCACTGGGGAGGAATGGCAACCATCTATCCTATGGTTATGTGTGTCCTGAACCAGCTATGCCAGATAGATCAGAACCGCTATACTTCTGCTTGGGAGTCAATCATTTTCCTGTAGTTGAAGAAGCAAAGGCCTCTGAAGCAAATGCAGAATTTGCCCTAAATCTGAGCATCACAAAGGAGCTGAGCATGGTCGATTCTAGATTCATTTTATATCACCCAAGTTAGTGCCTCATGGCAGGTAGGTGACTGTACGTGCCTCACACTCAAAGAAATGGAAGTTTACTACCTGAAACAAGTCAAAAGGATGCAACCAGCACATTGTCTGTGGAGACATCTTTTGAATGGCTGAAAGGTAGGTGATATTTGGGAGTCCATGCCATAGCGTTGTTAGCTAGAATGGCTCTAGCTCTGCACTAGATCGTCATACTGAAATTAAGAAATTAAGCGAACGTGAAAAACCGCAAATGCACGTTGACTGTATTGCAAGCCTAGCAAGATTGGTGACACAGGGCTGCAACTCAGGGGAATGAGCGCAGTCAAACCCCAGCAGGCACGATAAATTTGACTGCTGGAGAGTTATACAACCCACACATAACATAAATCTGATCTGTCACAGGAGAGGGAAGAGGTGGTAACTGTGCCTGGTATTTATTGAGGCATAAATGGAGTCTCACCATGAGCCTGATATTAACACTGGTGGTACAGTATTACTTCTGACTCAGATTTTTACAGTCCAATTTGTATAGAACACAACAGCTAGCTTGTTATTGCACAAAGGAAGGTTAAGTGCAATGATAAGGATATCAGTAAATAAATATCTATAATGGTGATTTGTCCATTGGTCAGCTGTTTCTACCAACAGAATAAATAAGATCATTGATCAAAGATCAGTTTACTAAATCTGAATCCACAACCCAAGCACTAAAATATGAAGTTACTGTATGAATGTTCGTGCTTAGGGCAGAATGCATCTACAATGATAAAGTCTACTGGAGATCTGCAGGCTTCTCATTTAACGTATTGCTTTGCACTAACCTATTCTAATCAGAGATATTCATTTGAGGGAATAGAAATATTGTTGTGTTTGAACAATCACACTGTGCTCACTTAATGTTTCTAAATACCCGGAGATATCTTATGGCTAAAAATGAATGTTAGCCTTCAATATTCAGACTATGAATTGTGATTTAATCACTCAATGGTGATACAACACTTCTGTATCGAAAATACACTTATGTATTTTCTCAAAAATGTGGAAAATTGAAGCTTGCCAATTTAAGATCTACTGTATGCAAAACAAATTATGCCACAGAATTTTAATGTACAAGCCTTTGTGTGATTCATCCAAACCTCCAACCATCCAAATCCAGCATCATGAATAATTTATTATTGTTCAATTTAAGAATTAGTCAAAGAAAAATATGGATGTATTAGTAGTCATCCTGTAAAAAAAGTATTAGTCATTCTGTAAAACAGGACCATTATAGATGAACACGATTATGGAATTTAGGAGATCAAATCACTGAAAGAGTAAATTAGGGTTATCCGCAGGGGCGGCGGCGAGGGCGGGACTCGCGACGCGATCGCACTGGAGTTTGTGCGTCAGTGATTAATTAAGCTTATGCGCATTGGACTGTCTACCTTTTTTCGAACAAAAACTTTTAAAACTTTGAAATTTAAGGGTAGCCAAAGTTGGTCTGGCTCACGATATGGCTCGCTCGAGGCGTGCATACAAGCAGTTTAGCCTAGAAGGTGCTGCATCGTGGGACCTGTAATTTCGGCCGTGAGACGCAACGCCGTGGCCGAACTTTAGAACACCCACCCACGCACCATGTAAAGAAAACCACACAAAGACCGTTGTAATAATGCCATGCTACTCATCGACTATTTCTTCTGAAGCTGTGAATTGGCTTTCAGACGCACGTCATCGCGCTGGTTTAGAGAGGACTTTACAAAGCCTGACAGAAAAAGATAAAATCATGGCAGAATAGTTTCATCCGTGCCATAAAAATGAGGCATCAATTAATTTTACAATAAGGATATTTTGTCACTAGTTATAAATGGGCGCATTATTATTACTAATAATAATAAACATAAGACGAAGGGAGGCGAAAAGTGAGTATGTTTATTCTGTACTTTAATAATAAAAATTTAAAATTACATGTGTAAAATCAAATAAAAACATTTTAATATATATTCCCAATATATATCTGACGAAGTAAACAACCACGGAATGACTCTCAGTAACCTATATTCTTTCAGAGCATTTTCAGTGCTGGTACAACTGGTTATGAATGTTATAAAAATATTTCAAACAACTTTACTATAATCAAAGAAAAATGTGCTTAAATTGCAGGTTACTACAAAAATCAGTGCTGGTACATACCACAAAACATTAATGTGTGCAGAGAGTAAAAAATAGTTAATACCTCTTAATTATGTCATCAGGATATTCAACAGTGTGAAACATTAGTGCATTAATTTACCTTAGAGCAAAAAAGCAGAAATAAAAATAATTTTAAACTTAAACTTAAAATCCAACTTAAAACCTCTTACTTAAAAAGACAACTACAATGTACATCTATCAAAGATGTTACATTGACAACCTAAAACCAAAAAGTATAAAATTGAAAAAAAAAACATATTGAGGTCAACCCTTTTTATACGAATAAAAACAACTCCAAGTCCTTGGAATGTAGATGCTGTGCCAGGTTTTTTATGCGACAGAGACGGACATTTTGTGAATCCCCAGCATTGTATACTCTATAGATGTGGTACCGCTCCTTCTCCTTCAGGGCCAGATCTAATTCATTAGCAGAGAGACGGATAAAGTGCTTCTCAGGCTTGACTGTGGATTTGACTTCCACAAAGACCTCGTGACAGCTTTCCCCATCCGTGGCGAAGGTGATCTTGAAGTCGCAAGGTCGCCCACTTTCACCATTGCTGTTGTACCAGGTTACCTCCCTGGGGGCATCAGGGCTCCCACTCTCCTTCCAGTGAGTGAAGAACGCATTCACCAGCTGCTCCCCCCACTCCCCAATAGACATTGTGTCTAGATTGTCCTCTAGATTGAACACCACGGTCTTCGGCCGCGAGCAGTCCAGAACCAGGTCTTCTAGAACAGCCTGCGGGGTCTGTTTTCCCCACACTGGGGTATCCA
Organism: Conger conger; assembly: GCF_963514075.1. NCBI lineage: Eukaryota > Metazoa > Chordata > Actinopteri > Anguilliformes > Congridae > Conger > Conger conger. The sequence continues at coordinate 63,493,815 of NC_083761.1, read as the reverse complement.
GAAGCAGCGGCGGGCGCTCAACATTCCCGTTCCCCTGGAATGAGCCGGACACCACCTCTGGTACTGCTGCTACCTTGTGGTTTCTGGAGGAAAATGACAAGATTAACATGACTGAGCTTCTATTGCAGTATTTAATGTGCAACCAGCAAGCTGAGAGGCAAACTGGCAACGATACAGAACGAGATGCAGAAGTGTTCAGTGAGGCAGTTTGAAACTAGGACAATAAAGAAGGATTTTAGTATCACAAAATATTCTGATAGTTATGTGAGCACAGAAGGTTCTTACGGAGAATTTGAGGACTTCGGTGTCTGCTGTTCTGGAGCTACGGTGTTCTCTGTAAGCCGGGTTTTATCGTGGCTGTCGGCATCAGGGCGTGTGACTTCAGATTTTCTCCCTTCAGGTTTTGTACCATCAGGCTGTGCCTCTGCACCACAGCTTTCATCTGCCTCCCGCAACTTGGTGTCGGAATATTGGGCCGTTCGCATGCCCGTCTCATGAGTCTTGTCTAAGGAAAAAGAACAGACCTTGTTGAAAAACAACAATGCTCCTAATTTCACAATAGTTGCCAGGGTTCATAACTGAGCACAGCTTTACATACAGTGCTGGGGCTGACAATATAACAGGCTCTCCAGAAACATACAAGTGTCATCCCTGCAACTGAGGAATACGAATTAGTTAATATTTGACATTACATCCATTACATTCTTTGAAATAAAATCAATTTACACAGCTGGATCTTTACTGAAGCCATTCATGTTACACCTGGGAATTGAACATACGATTTAGAGCTTCAATCGCTCCAGTTGCCATTGCTGCGCCAAGTCATTTACATTTTTAATTTACAATTTCTTTCTTTTTTTTTTTTGGAAGAAGGAGTTCTGAGTTGACCATTTACTGACGCAATTGAGGGCAATCACGGGCAGAGTAAGTCCGACCTGGGATTCAAGACCAGTTCCCACAGCCTTATACTACTATTTTCAGTAGTTTACTTCCACTTTGATTTCAGCAATAATCTGACCATAACACACAATTCAGCAAAATAGAGAACACAATTACCGGGGGTTAAGACTTGTTCCTATGGAGAGAGACAGGAGTACTAGCTTTGAGAGAACAAACCAGATTGTCATAGCTGTGAACAATATTTCCATTTATGATTTTTACATCCAAAGACATGCACGTTAGGCTGATTGGAGAGTCTAAATTGCCCGTAGGTATGAGTGTGTGAGTGAATGGTGTGTGTGCCCTGCGATGGACTGGCGACCTGTCCAGGGTGTATTCCTGCCTTTCGCCCAATGTATGCTGGGATAGGCTCCAGCCCCCCTGCGACCCTGATCAGGATAAGCGGGTTAGGATAATGGATGGAATGGATGGATTTTTACATCACTGAAACTCGATTCATATTGTGACAATTCCTGGAAATTCGACATGTGAAAGGCTACAGTTTTTTGTAAACACATACTAACACCTTGCTGTCACTGTCTACTGATCAAGGAGCAAGAGTTACATGCATTTCACAGTTTCACAGACTATTTTTGGGATATCAATTATAAGGATATTTATGGGTAACTGAACACAGTCACATTTTTTTTCCAGAAGATTTTATATATTTTAGCTACACAGCTCCTAACATAAACCAGATTTCATTTGAATAGCTTAAAGGGTACCTGTACCCTAAACGAGCATATGCTTAGATCTGTTCAATACATCATAACAATAACTTTTCCCATTGTCATAAGTTAAATAAGTCACACATAATGACATATTTAATTTATTTTATCGGACTACGTCGGTCCCGTAACACTTCAGTGAGCAGACATATTGTTGATACTAATATCATCTTCTGAATTGTCGCTTTCTCCACCTGAGCATACGAAATTGGGATACTCCCTCTTCAGTGGATCATACAATCAGTTGAAGTTTTTGAATAATTTTCGGCCACTAATAATGATGCCTAGATCGAAAAACAATTATCTGCATGATTTTGTGTATATACTCCACTGTGTTTACATTGAATTCAGCAGTTTCTGGTTTGAGCTGTCTATGACTTCGGCAATATGTCTGCTCACTGAAGTGTTACGGGACCGACGTGGTAAATATGCCGCACGCATAATGAAATATGCCGTTAGGCGTGAATTATTTAGCTCACAAGAATGGGAAATGTTATTTTTATCATATATTGAACAGATCTAGGCATATGCACGTTTTGGGTACAGGTACCCTTTAACTGTTTGGAGTGTTTGAACTGAACCAGGAAAGCCCTGGGTAAAGTAGGTGATGGTACACAGACAGACCTGTTGAGAGTGGGGTGTTCCCGCTTGGCTTGCTGCCCTGGGGGTTGGCGTGCCCCTGCTCTCTCCACACTGGAGGCTCAGCTCTTCCATCAGAGCTGGGCCCCGGAGTCGTTTCCCCATCCACCGGGGCCGGCGGGGCTGGAGGGGGCCACATCTTCATCACCGCTTCCACTGCCGGGCTGGGGCCTGTGTACACACAGCCACACACAGCCCACCAAGGTCAAATGAGTCAGCATTATCACTGCCGCCCATCCACCAGCCTGCATCGGCCCACATCTCTGCTATGTAAACACAACCCGTAGCTGCAATCCTTCCTGCCGCATCACTGGGAATGGCCAATGTTAAATCCTGTCTGGTCTTCAGGCAATTAAATATAATCCGCTTACAACCATGCCGTTGTGAAAGGCTCTGTCACTGAAAATTGTTTGTAGTGCATCTACCTTTGATGTCAATTTTGATGCAAATTTTTTAAATATAATTTCTTACAATTAAAGATGAGCTCGCTCTCAAAGAGAGTGAAGGTGAAACCAACAGAGGTGCCGTTGCTCATGGCGAAAAAAGCACTCTGTCAACATTAACGGCTGTGGCATGCGGAGGAAGAAACTCGGCCAAAATCTAAATTACTAAGCATTTAAAAACATGGTTATCTCCATGTTCCAGGCCCTTCAAACAACACAGAAATGCAAATGCAAAAATGCAAAATCATTTTGATTAACACTTTTCACAGCTGTGTATTTGTATATCCATATTGCATATAGAGTCACTTACTGAAGTCAAGAATGAAGCAAAAACACACTAAACAAACAGCAACTGAAGAAATATTGTTCCAATTTTTGAAGAAACAGTGGCAGAAAAGAAAAAACTCTTGTGGCAATGTGCTATTTTAACATAACATGATTTCCATTTTTGCATAAACTAGCTCAAATTCTAGATCTACAGATAAGTTTCCTTGGTACAAGAGAAATTAGTGATGTATTCATGGAGTTTTTAATTAAGCAGTCAATCAAATTTAACTGATTTCACCCCATTATGGGAAGCTGCATCAATGTTTGCTTCCTGACCTGAAAGCAGTTTGCATGGTTGAGAAACACTGACTTTACCTGTGTGGCCGCCTGAAGTTTTGTGGATGGAAGACCTGGGAGGCCAGCAAGCCAAAGTCCTCTCGCCTTCCTCCTGCTCGTCTCTGCGCTCCGCCCCAGCTACACTCGAGGACTGGCCGAACTGCATCCCAGAAAACACTAGAGAAACCAAAGAGAGTCATATACAGTCCACTCACACACTGAACAATGTTATAGCTCCTATGGTATCATTGTTTGTACATTGATGGCCATAAAGTGGCATGACCTAGCAACATTTATTACAGAATATATTCGGCACTACACAGCTAAAATTACTTACTATGCTGAAATCATTTTCTTGTGTTCAGTTACTCTGGAGAAGGTGTTTGCCTTATAAGCATATACTGTACCAACCAGTAATGTATTTGTGAATGATTTGATTTGGGGTAATTAACAAGAGGTGGATTACAACATTGTAGTCTGAGTGAATGGTTGACAAGACAAAAATGCATATGCCTTCAGCCTGTCAGATCATTCAGACTGCCAGGGGAATTACTGCAGTTTGACTAAGGTTGCCAAGCCATGCTTACAATTCACTGTGGTCTGAAGAAAACAAACGCAATAGTGTGGATTTTACACTGAGAAATCTTCTGGTTCTTTATAATAACTGCATCGCCTCAAACACACGGTGTGGTACATAATGTACTTAAACAGAAGGTGGGCTGCACACTCCTGTCTGCCAAAGTGTCGCTGGCGGTCCGTGTTTCGCTATGCAGTACAGGATTTGCTGTGGTTGGTCTTTGAGCCCCTGCGACAGCTGCTCTTTCATTTCACAAACCAGAACAGACAACCAACCCAAATTAGCATACACACAATCCCTCGGATATGTGTGTGTGCTGTGTGTGGAGAAATCAGGAAAGGAAGCAGGAATGTTTACAAATGGCTAGGCTCACGTGAACGACAGAAGAATGAGAAGATGGTTTGAGCTCACAGTTTTGATGAGCACGTGAGCATGACTAAGCAATTTAAATGGAATGAAAACACATAAATTGCAAGCTAAGGGTCTGAAATGAGGGGGTGTTTAACAAGTACAGCAGCGTGGTGCTATGAAACAGGCGGATTTTCATTCATTTTGGATTAATGACAGTAAAGGCATACTGTGTGCGCGCACTTGTTCTAATAAGACAGCAAAGATCAAAGTATGGTGTTATTTGTGCTTCTGTGTTTTATTTTCCAGTGGGTTGTAGTGGCATACCTGGTAGTTCTGGCTTCATCTCCAAAGGTTCTGGAACCTCCCATTTCTCCTCAGAGTCTGGCAGGTCTTTGATGTCCTTCTCACGGAGGAAACGTTTCAAGGCTCCTTTATCCTGTTTACAAAACAAAGGGTCCTTACGGGGAGCTCAGGTGGGAGTTTCTCCACACACCCACACTTCCTTTCTTTAAGTCAAAACACAACATTTTCAATGTTCACACGAAAAGACTGTTTATAGTCAAGACAGATTCCTTCTCTAGATTACAGACTTGGAACATAGCAGGACACATGTTTATGAGGAAAGACAAATAGCAAGATTATGTAGTGACTGCTTTTGATTTGTTCCCTATATTTAGTCTCCTGTAGTGCTGAGTAGTACCCATGCCAAACGTCCCCAATAGATACAGTTATATGCCCTCAACGGAGACAGTGTATAGAAATCCAGCTATCACCAGCTATTTCAAAACCTAGCTTGAGCTGGTCAAACCATGTTAAGTGACGAGCTGGTCTGAACTGGTCAACCAGCTACCAGAAGTTTCAAAACCTAGCTTGAACAATTTTTTTTTCCCTGCTGGTAACACTATGGGGTAGTAAAGGAAACCTAAATATAAGCACTGCAGAAGAAAGGTGTCAAAAGCAAATTCTCTTGAGTTCGATTTTTTAATTACAATATTATGGGCCTCATTACCAGCTGTTGTGATGTATTGTTTGATAAATTCCCTTGAAATTCAGATAATGAGTTCCCAAAGTTCCTCACAAAGTATAAACAATATGAAACACCAGCATCACCAAAGCCATAAGGGCTGTGCAAACTCATACCTCATACAAACAATGGCGTGTCCATCGCTGTTCAAGTGCTTATGATTTGGAGAACAGCTGCTAACCATGAAACATTGCTATTCCTCATTTTTCACTCTTCAAACAGACTCATAGGTTTGGGATAGAGGTGTGGCTCTGTATCAGCTAAGGAAATACAGCACTTGTTTGTTTGCCCCATATCCATATGTCACATAATAAAGGGGAACATTATGGTCCTATTATTTTTTTTAAATACTTGATGAAATAACCCTGTATATTGTAGGGATGGGCAAAACTTAACAGAAACACAGTGGTGTCTTTATCACAACTGTCAAACTGACACCGGTCAATGAAAATATGAGAATCATTAATAGGAGACTGTAAAAGGAAATGGTTATGAATTATTTAAATAGCGTAAATGTGTTTAATTGTTTAGAGCTTTCCCTACACATTTACCATATTTCTTAACATTTAGCGATTAAGCATACTGAGCAGCCTAACCTGGAATATCAGTGACATAAGAAAAATAAATAAAACAGTAAAAAAGAAAACAAATAAAACATTTTGGCAGTGACCCTCTGCAAGATGGCATACCAATCTGAGATTCTGGTCTGATTTCTAGAAGAATCACTGTATGACTCATCTGCAGCCGTTTAGCGAACAGCACATTGAAACAGAATGCTTAATGCTCAGGAGATCTGAGCACGGAGCAGGGCTTCATGTTATAAATACTACCTTCACTGTGACATGACGTCAACGTAAATCCCCTGCATTGTCAGTGCTGAATTAAATGTCACACTGTGCCATGTCTTACAAAACATGATCTTTAATTACTTTCAGAACTCATAATTCTTTATTACTTTATTACTTTGAGCCTTGTCACCGTCTTGAATATATGGGTACATATCAATATTTTCTGTAGTGAAAACCTTGCTGTTAATGTTTGTTTTTCATGTTCAGTGTTGATAAAGTGCAGCTGGTGAGAACGGAATCTTATGTCCCATCCCACCACTGGTTCCCATGAGGCTGAAACTGAAGGAGAGATGATAGTCTAGGGGACAGACTGAGGAGAGTCCAGGACTTACATCAAGACTGGTCATGAGTACTGGCAGGAAGGCCTCCAGTTCCTTCCCACACTTGCCGTCTTTGTTGAAGAGCTTCACCATCTCTCTACAACAAACACCAACACAGGAAGTGAGGAGTCATATTTCCCATTAAAGCTAGCCAAATTCAAATTTAAAAAGTGTTATTCGGGTAACATTTGACTGATTACACTGTCCTAAAGTAAAGCAAGCTGGATCATTATGGAAGTGTAAATCTTGCCTGCAGATGTCCATCTTGGATTTGAGGTGGTCTTTCTGAATGTAAAATTCCTTGTTGTCCTTCAAAAGGCAGATGACATCCTCTTGTTCAATGATAGATTGCTCATCAGGCAAGCTCAGTCGATACAATGTATAGAGTTTGCCGACCTATATAGAAAAACAGAAAAATCACTTTCAGAGACATCCAGCATCAAAGGACTGCAGCCTAAAAGAGAGTGCTCAAAAACAAAATGTTTATTTTTGCAGAGGTCTGCTCTTACGTAATTCAGTTTCATTTAGAATCAATTTCAGCACTTTGTTCAAGAGTACACGTCTAATCACATGTAGCATTTCTGCAACATCTATATAGATGATTCATGCTTCTTTACCCTTACCCTTTCTTCCTGCCACACCAATTATCTTTTACATTCTGCCTTAATGTAAACTGTACTACCTGCTATAATGTTCCAAATTATAGATTCCTACTCTTAAAACCTGTCGATACAAGGACTTTTACTCACTCTTCAACTCTTACTAATCCTCTGGACACATGTGCCCCGAGCACCATTGCAGGTTTCACCTCTACTGCGCAGAAGGGGGAACTAATCAACATTCTGCTGAGTTTAAATGGAAAAGGTCCAGACAGCCATCTAACTTAATTGCGTCTCACACTCTCCTCTCATCATCCACTCTCGCACAATCTCTTCTCTATCCTTCACTGCCTGCCAGGTAATCTTCACTTTCTACAATTGCCTTTTCAGCTAATTTCACCAATAACATGTCTACAGTTCACCATAATTTAAACCTGCAACTAACAAAGTTCAGCTTATCATATTTTAGGCTAGCTACTATGTACTATGTTGCGTATATGTATATATGTCTGTAGACAAGTAGAGATAACAGTAGAACAGGAGATAATAGAAGTCACTAGAATGTTGTGCCCTTATGTAGGAGTATCAGACTGTTTACACTTTGCTATCTCACCTTGCTGAGCACAATTATCAGGATTGCTTAGGATGGTCACTCATTATCCCATTTCTAATAAAGATCTCAAGGCCATGGTTTCTTTTTTCATTTGCTCTATATCCCTGTTCACAATTAATCAGCCTGACCTTTTGTAGACTCTAAGGTACAAGCAACTGAATAAAAATATAATAAAAATAAATAATGAACATAATATATTTATTATGTAAATTACAATATTATATATTATAATATGCATAATACAAATCACAATATTATATTCGATGCGAGATTAAAACCATACCTGTTTTAAGAAAATTGTAATTCTATGAATTTTTCATAGCAGGAGCTTGTGAGCAAGTCTAATACACACCATTGACAATTCACAGTGAAATGTGCGGTGGCTCTGGACTGGTTTCTCAACGAAGGGGAAAATGAACAACCAGTCCCAAAAAGACTAAATTTGACTCAAGGATTTGTTGATTGTCGGAGGGGACAAATTAGGCATATCTCAGTATCACGTGCAACGTGTCCATGCCAGAGATATCTATTACGCTTCTGATACTGATTCACTGCCATCTCTACTTGGACAACAGAGTAGCATAATGTTCTGCCCTTTCCTTTACTTTTAAAAAACCTGGGGGTCACACCGGGCCCCTCTTACTCATCCTCTCTCTTTATTTATTGAACGATTCCTTCTGACTCACCCTTCACTGACTCATCATATGCAATATTAACAGAATGAATACTTTTCACAGAAGTTATTATAAAAAAAACCCTTCTCAAGGTTTTGATATTTGCTAACCTTTGTTGCAGTGATTTTATTTTCTCTGTGCTGGCTGACTTGCTACACCTACACGAGACTGCTTTTCAGTCAGATATCTCTCTACTATTGCCTCCGATGGCTTCCTACCGCTGCATGAATTCAATTACTTAGTAAACAAAAATTACAACCATTTGCAAATGTAAGGTTCATGGCCTCTAAGCACAAGAAATATTGAATTCTGTTGCATTCACAGTTGAAGGCAAAAGGAGAAAAACAAAAATTATGCATTTAGAAATGGCAGTTGGAACATTTGCCAGGATACATTTAAACTACATCTGTACATTCATGCTGTGCAACTTACACTTATAAATATCTGAGTAACAAAGATGTTAGTTCGTAACATGAAATATGGTAATAAACCCTGATTTTTCAGAGAGATTTATTCATCACAGATCCTGGAGATTTTCATTTGATGAAGCACAAATCAAGTGGGTTCAACCAATTGCTTTCTTGTTCAGTAACAATCGTGACTATTCCACATTTTGAGAGCTCTAGTACACCTGCTGGATTACAAGTATGATGACAGCCCTGCTCCGAAACATCAAATGCTGAAAAAGAGAATGTGATTATTCTCAGAATTACAGACACTAAGTCTAGCGTCTCACTTCTGTTCATGTCAGGGGACAGCATGAGGTGAATAACCATAGCTAATGTTATTACAAGGCTTTAAAAGCAGCCTGAGGTAGCCAGAGTGTTGAAAAGACTTGGCAATCAGCCATTCCATACACAAGACTGGAACATTCTGTATCTACTGGGTAGAGAAGTTCATCAGAGTTCATAGAAGAATTGAACCTCTTCCAAAAGACCACAAAGAGCCAGTGACTTTCTCACACTTCCACCTTTTCCGTCAAACTGTGTACAGTGGTGCCAACTCCATATATGACTAAACAAATTGGACAAGAAGTCATGCTGAGAGTTACATAACCAATATAGAAAACCCATGGTGTAAAGGGCAAATCATTTTTTTCTTATTTAAACTGCCTTCACACCTGAGCGCATCACATATTACCCGCATAAATGAACATGAGGCAAATGATCAAAATAGGCAACATAACATTGATTCTCAATTTTTTCCAGAAATCTACAGCACTTTGGAGCGGTCATACCTGTGGTTATATTACAGAGCTGGCAGCCACCCACTGAGAGCAGAGCATATGAGGAGGGGTGGATAAGTGACAATATTCACAAGTCCAAATGCAATGTACTCATTCCCTTATACTACACATTCCGTCCTGTGATAGTCATTTTTATTCTTCAGCTCGGTGTGATTAGTCCTCAATGTCATATCTGTGCCCTTGATGACCAAACACCAGCAATGCTCCAGATGACAAACTACTTCCAAACTACTATCCTTTCACTTTTCTGTCACAACACTGACTGTAACAATTTTGACTACAACCTAGAAAAATTAATACATTATTCTACATTATTCCATAAAGAAACTGACTCTCCCCCACCAACTGTTTTCCCATAATGACTGCAGACACCTGAAGAACCAGCAGATATCACATATCAGGCTCTATCAGAGAATGGGCATCTAGAAGACAGCAGCACAGTGTACCTGGCCAAAAGACAGCGTCTTAATCTGCTGGGCAATGTGGTCCTCCTTCAGCTCCTCATAGGCGTCACCCAATTCCTCGTGGTGAAAGAGGAATTTCTGGACGTAGGGAACCATCTTACGGACAAGGGCTTGCAAGGGTGGGCACGGTCTGTAGTTCTCTGTCTGGGCCTCGATAGTAACACACTCTGAGAGCGTCTTCACCCCGCAGATCTTCAGAAACAGGTCCCTGTCACTCTCGCTGAATGTCACCTGTTTGTCATTCATCATCTTCCCTGTCAACACAGCCACAAAGGTCTATCAAGGCCATTCTGTATTTCAGAAAACTGACTGAACATATGCTATCTCTCCACTATCTCATAACTGTTTGTAATGGACACAACACATTCACAAAATCAACAAGACCCAATACGCGGTCTATTAAACTACAAAAGTACCCAATCATTTTATAAAGTGGATTCTCTCAGGTTTAGTGAGGTCTCTCTGAATAGAACATCCTACTGTGTGAGCTGAAGGCGGCTCGCAGAGAGCAATGGTGAATGGATCTTTGTATGTTTCTACCAATATCTTACAAAATATTAACATCTTTGTAAAAACATCAGTTTTTTTCATTTGTCCAATAGGACAATTTGGACATATTTTTGGGCTCATATTGAGATTGTAAAAATTCAGATTTGCAGAAGGGAGTTGATATACTGTATCCATTCAATGGAGTTTAATGTGCTAGAGAGGGGTCATATCATGACTTCATAAAAACAGAAAACTTGTCATTATACACCACTGAATGTAACTGCATTTGGGTGTACTTCAGCTGTTTACATAATGCTTAGTGTTCCAGAGTATGGGGGTACCTTGGTTGAAGTTAGACTTCTGCTTGAGCAATGGTCTCTTGTCAGGTTTTGGTAGGTTAAGCAAACAAATTTCACTGTGTGATCTGAAGAATTTCTCAAGGCCCTTGTCAGGAATTAGCAGCCTTGGAGACAAAGTTACCCAGCGGTTTTCCTTAGTGGGGAACACCCTCTTGTCAATCAGCATAGCTGGAAAAAATAAATACCATCAGTTGTTTCAGATACAGATGTGTTTTTAAGCATACCTTCATAAAAATAAATGTAAAGAAAATATATTTCTTATTTAAAGAACATAGCCCAAGCAAAAGAGAGATAAATACCTTCATCCAAAAAAATTAGACTAATTACAAAATCATTCAAAGCCATAAAATAACTGCATGGATATGATTACAAAACTGGAATAATATGTTTTTTCACCCATGATTACAAGATTGTTACTCACACTTCAGAGATGTGCAATAGTTGGTGTTCAGCTTATCAACTTGTTCCTGCTCTCCAGACACTGGTACTTTGCATTTTTCAGCTAGCATAGAGAGAAAACAAACTTCACTCCCAAGAACTTTGAAGCGATTCATGTTACAATCTTATGTTGACATTTGTTAAGACAGTGAAGGGGAATGAAAAAGATGGGCACTAGACCACAGTACCCAAATGTCCATACCCACCTAGCTTTGCGTAAATTATATTGACATCCTGTAGCAGCTCTAAATTGGGAATAGACCATGAATCACAAATGAGCTCCAGCAGGTCCACATACTGCTTCATAGATGGGTGTGGTTCCACATTCAAATACTGCAAAGAAAACATACAGGTCTTCAGACGTGGGTGTGGACAGGGCTCATTGTTCTGCTTTAACAGTTTCCCTGAATGCCCATGAATGCAAGATAAGCGATGACAGAGTACAATAAAAACAATGTTATCTTAGTAAAACAGACAACGGGGTGCACCTTGAAGAAAAAATCCTGCATGTTCTGCAGTTGCTTGTAGAAGGGGGCCAGAACCTTGGGCTCCTGAACTTCGCCTTCTGACTTGCGGACGAGATCTTTATACCTCACGAACATCCCTGTAGGGTCACTCCAGCACACCTCCTTCAGCATGTAGAACTTCCCTGAGCACCACATCTCTTTTCTGCAATGCAAGGCCCAACTGTTTATAGAGATGTATCGCACATTCTTACACTCACCCAAAACACAAAGGATCAATGCTTTGCAAGAGAGTCATTTTCACTGCCTTAGCTCCGTACTATATCTAACGTTATACACAGTGGCCTGTACAAGTATTCAGAGCAGTTTGGAATCTGGATACTTTCTAAATATAAACAAATACTTCTCATTTACATAAATGACTCCACAGATAAACTGTTTTTTATTTATCTTTATTTATATTAATAGATCATCTTAAATAAAAATGGAGATTATACCATGTCAACAGAAATGTGAAAATTAGCTCAAATGGCCAGTAGTTCTGCAGACCTTTCAAACTCAATGAAGACAGCTGCAGTCTGCCGGAACAGATCCTTCAGTGCGGAAAGACTGCAGTTGTTGCTCAGATAGTTGTAGACGCTGTGCACATGCTCCACGGTGGTGGTGAAGTCCTTCCTGTCTTCTTCTGGAAGGCAGCTGTCTGACGCCGTGGTGCACCACGACTTCAGATGCCCAATCATCTCATCCACAGTGATGGAGTGCTTCATTCCTGTCCGTGCATGGCATCAAAGGGAGATTACAAGCTGCCTGCTGTAAGCTTGCTTAACATTTGTATACTGAATAAATTAAATGTGAATCCAAGGTTTCACAAAAGGGAATTCTTAGATTCCCCAAATTCAGTTCAGCACAAGCTCTTGTCTGTCGCATACAACCAACAAACTCTCCCCCCTTTCCCATTCCAGGGATGAATTAAGCATAATGGGCCTCATGCAAGAACATTTTTGTATTATCATAAATTTCTCTTACTTTTTTTGAATGAAGGGCTCATACGAGCGTGCCACGTAGAATTCAACAAACCCACTTCAGACAACTGTCATAAATGAAGATGTGATACAATATATACCGTACTGTGGGTGGGTTCCGTCAGATAAATGGCCAATGGGATTAACAAGAACAAGGGACAACTGATACCTGATTGGTTCTGTGGTTCCTTCCTTTTTGACACACTGCAGAAAATTGGTGAATGCGCCAAGTTCGGGTAAAGCACTAGTTTGAAGAGATTTAAGCAATTTAAGAACAAATCTGTTCGTATGAGCAGTTCATGCATGAGGCCCTATGACATTTTCCCAAAAAAAGTGGCGGCACCTTTGACCACTTGGGGTGAAACCTCTTACCCACAGCATTGGAGAATTCACTGGGGTCCATCTTGACATAACTGACATGGACTCCCAGCAGCCTGTAGAGTTCAGGAGAGTACAGGTGCACTGCACAGGGACGCAGGTACTCCACAGAGCACTTGTCAAAATCCCTCACCGCAGGCACCCACAGGAGATTGGTGAGGAAGTGGAAGAAGGACGATTTGATGTCTCGAAGATGCCGTCCCTGGCTGTCTAGCACCTGAGCATTCATATACTGAGAATACCTGTCTCTGCAGAGAGAAAGAAAAACTGAGAATGATTGTGCCGCACATTGACATTCAGTATTTTCACTATCAATATTGTTATACGTGAATAACATGAAGTTCTTCAAGTAGGGAGATTTAGTTTGAAACATCTTCATTCACACAGACATTTATTTATTGCATACATGGAGGTATAAAGAACAACCGGAGACATCCAGTCCTTACTGAATTTCAATGAAACACACAGAACTAACTGCAAGCTGCCATCTTGGCTGAATTGGAAGCCTAATGTCCAGTGCAGCCAAAGTGAAGGATCATGGTAAACAGAGAGCCATTATGTGCCAGTGCACTGTGGGGGGGGTGCTTCTGGAGCAGCCTGTGATCCACTATGAAATCACAGCCAGACACATTCATTCAAGCAAACTGAATGTAAGCAAGGAACTGTGTTTTGACCAGTAGGACTTTAGCATAATTGTGGCATATAAATATCGGTTAATGAACAGCCAATCGTATTCTGTGAGTCGGAAATAAATAATCTGTGACTGGTTTTATACAACGCTGACCACAGCAATATATGCAAAATTCAAATAAGGCTAACCACATTTTCCTCAGAGAAGCATTCTTGCAGCTCAGAGCACATAGCCATTTCTTGCAACTTTCTGCAATTTTATCTTTGTAAAAAATGCTTCGGTAATTTATGATTGGGGAGCTGTTCATATTTACGGATCAATAGACTATTACATACTGCATAATAAAAATGATCTCACTACATTAGCAAAATGCAAAATGATTTTAATTCTATTTAATGATGCTTAACAATGATGTATTAGGACACAAAAAACACTGCCTAAGCAATTCTTGTATAGCTCATGATAGGAGAATTTACAGGATGAATATCACTTTTAAATAGTAGATGGATAACAAAGGCAATTGTATTACAAAATGGGAGGTTAACATGTGAATCAGAGAACTGGTATCAATGCTTATTGTAACAAAGATACACGGGACAATCCAATGGCAAACGTTTCATCAACACAGCTAAGCTCCAGAATAAGCACAGTTTAACATCCTATATACCCCACGGTCACGCAAGCAACCGCACTAAGCAAGTGTTGCAGAAAGCCGGAGGGGGCACGTGTGATGGTAGCAAAAGGCCTGAAGATCTCATCAGCAATACTAAACCGGTTCATTTGACTTCCTCCCCCAATGCAACTGGAGGACATGGAGCCTGTGAGTGACAGTGTGTAGAGTATGGACCATTTCTAAACATGAACAATGCACCTTCATCATCCTTAAATCAATCCTTCAAAAATAACGATGTGCAAGGCTGTGGTTTGCTCCTGCTTAATGAACTGGGGTAATAACTGTACCACATTCATGAGTATTCTGCGGATTGGGCATGTGACAAATTGATTTCTGCACTCCCTCATCAATTGGGAGAGATTGGGGCGTCTAGCTGGGAGAAGACAGTGTGTTTTTCCCAAGCTCACAGTGAAAAAATGCCTGTAGATGGGCCTGCCAGTTCAATGTTTGGGCTCTGGCTTTTCAGCAGACAGGATTCTGCCAAGGATGCTGCCAAACACTGGATCAGTATAGTGAAATCTATCAGTGCAGAGTATTTGGACAGCTGCACAGTTTTTGTAGCTTCGGTTCGGTACTCCAGAACATTGGCATTGAAATGAAACAATGACTATGAGGTAAAAGCGCAGACAGACAGCTTTAATATTTACATTCATATGGAGTAAACTGTGTAGGAATTACTGCCATTTGTATACATAGTTCCACCGTTTTCTGGGACCAAATGTAATTGTACCAAATAACATTAAATTGTTCTGATATCTAATACTGGGTTGCAAATCCTATGCATTCGACAGTGACAATTCTGTGACTATCCAAATACTTATGGACTGCACTATCAGTGCTACTTCGAATGTCTAATCTACACCGGGATGTGCAAGCCAGCTTGCATTTGACCTGGGGTGGGTGGGGGGGTTGACTTTTTCCATGCTTCAAAGGTAGTGTACTCCATTTCTAAACTTACCCAGTGACCCAGTTCTGGTCCAACAACTTCAGCAGCTCCAGCCTCTGCTCCCGTTTGAGCTGATCACTGAGCTGATCGGCTGTGACAAGCGAGCGGAAGTCCTCGCACTCGTGGTCCTCCACCACGTACAGGCCGTCAGCGGTGTGCTGCCACAGCTCGTGGTCCGCAGCCCAGGGGCTGGAGGCCTGGTGGGGAGAGCGGGGAGAGAGAGGGACGGGGGGGCGGACGTTATCACACCACTGCCTGGGAAACACGTGCCTGCCTCTCCTACACTCCCAAACGCACCAAAAACACAGTGAGTGCTGGAGAGCCCTGTCTTAGTTCCAGTGATGAACACCATCAAGACAAACTCTGAAATGCACATAATGTCTGATGGAATGTGTAGTAGTCTCTGACATATCTGCCTCTAGTAGGAGACAGGTGCCACCTGAGGGTAAACTGCAGGAGCTGGAGAGTCTATGTGCTGAAGGGCACGTCAGAGTTACTGTCAGAGTAGCCACATCCACCTGGCTCAGACACACACACACGCACGCACACACGCACGCACGCGCGCGCGCACACACACACCCACACACACACACTCCATCTGCAGGAGCAGGAGAGTCTATGTGCTGAAGGGCACGTCAGAGCTACTGTCAGAGTAGCCACATCCATCTGACTCAGACACACACACACAAACACAAACAGGCCAACGCACACACACACAACACACACACACACACAAACACAGACACACACAAATACTCACAAACACACACACAAACATACGCACAGACACACACAAACACTCACACTAACACTAACACACACACTGACACACACACTCTTGCACATACACAGGCACACGCACACACACACACACACACACACACACACACTGTTTAGAATTCCTTTCAATTGAGTCTAAATTAATCACAATCACAGGAAAGCTCTTGTCAAAACAGAGAATGGTGTGTTGCATCTGATTCTTTGATGATCTTTATCACTTTCCCCTCAGGGAAAAAACTGTGGTAAATCACATTTACTTAGCAAGCCAAGAAGTCTCCAAGAGAGAATATCCCTGATTACACATGAGGCTGATCTCAGTACAGTGTAGTGCGTGTCAGCAGAGCAGATCTGGTTTCTGGGGACTGTGAGTCACTTTCACAACAGATTAGCTATAGCATCCACATCAAGTACAGTTAATGCGCCCTGTGTGACAGGCTTACAGGTTGTCTATGCAACCAGTCAATATTGAGCAATTACAATAATCTTTACTTCTCCTTTTACTGAGCCTAAAAATGGCCAGGCAACAGCCTCCTCTCTCTGTAACACAGGATTCAATGGGCATATGATGGGGAACCCAGGACCGTTTGGATTATGTTCTAATATAGCAAAAATGGATGCAAACAAATCAAACTGCATTGTCGCCACTCTGAGGTAGAATTACATCAATTATACAGAAATATGGCTCACTCACATACAGTATAAGCTAAGGATTAGTGTGAGATTTGAGCGCCCATTACTGTGGGTGCAATATTATATTCTTAAAGCCTACACAGAGCCTGCACAACAGTAAGGTCAAATACAAGGCTTTGTTGGGTCTAGAATGTCGAATGGCGCATGTTCCTATTAAATATTGAATTTCACTCCCGAGAGCTCACTCTCCTGACCGGGCCTCAGCTGGGTTGTGGGGGGACACTCTTTCCCCTGGGTTACGGGAGAGTCTATGGGAGGAAGCACTCTCTGGAACCCAGCCCCTCAGTCCACATTAATGCTCACTCTAGAGACGAAGCGGGCTATTGCATCCCTTCCACCACCCCCCACCCCTCAATACAGCTCCGCTAAGAACAAAGGCGCCAAGCCCATTGTTAGCACGCTTAATTGAGTTGCCGTGTCCAGTGCAAGAGAGCGGGCGTTATGTAACACTCGGCTGACCTCTGTGCGCATTTTCCACTGTCCCGGACAGGCTGGCGGCCTCTGACTCTCCATCTCCCTCTCACGCACGAGGAGTCCATCCACGGCTCTCTTTTAAATACCAGCCCTCCGCGTGTTGACATTCACCAGACTGACCGCAGGTACCGCACAGACCGGTGCTTGCGTCTCTTACCAGCTCTTTCGACGACATGGTGCGCTTCTCCTTCTTGAAGATGAGCAGGTCCTGCACTCCCAGGGCACTGAAGAACTCCCTCCAGCCATTGAGGTCTCCGTCAGCATTCAGGTAGCAGGACTGCAGCAGTACCCACTCAACACCTGTGACACACGGGATGGCCAGGAGACAGGCCTGCTCAGGACACCTTCAATCTCCAGTGCCAGGTCGACCGTGTCGGCACGCTTCCCACACCGCGCTCGCTCCTCTGGCACTTACATAACACCCTGCATTCCTCCACATTTCACGCTTTCTTTCGTTTTAATAGCAGGATGGAGGCTCTCGGGAGCACATCCCTTTCAGAGGTAAAGGACAACAACAAGCTTTTGTTTTCTAAAGGACACATTGGACAGAATGTCCATACAGTAGGCAAAGTGACACATGCCAGTGCCATTTAGGCATGTCATACCTATTTTGAACAATTTCTCAGAACACAGTGTCTCTCAAAACACTTATTTTCTTTTTCAATTAACATTAATATGCCATTTTACACAATAATATGCATTTTATCTCTCGTACTCGATGTACTAAGCCATTATGAAAATAGCAATGGTTCAAGTCCCTGCGTAACCAATGGTGGGAGAATGAATAAAGAAGCAGTTACAACTGCATTTATCCTGAAATGCTAGATGCTATTCAATTTTCACCATCTTCTTTTCAGGACAAAAAAAAAAAAACAAGTTTACCTGGGAGCTTCTTAGGCAGGTCGATGTTGCCATAGTCCTTAGAAAACTGCACTTTGGTCTGACTGGGGCAGAGGAAACCCTTGTTGGTCAACACAGGAATTGCTGTGTTTAAAGTGACGTAGTCCTGGTTTCTAGAGTTCTGCTTGATGAACACCACATAGCTGATAATGATGTCCTCTGCCTTCCGCTGTAGAAATAAACATGGAACACATTCAGGTATAACATTGAATTACAGTACATTTAGCTGACGCTCTTATCCTTATCCAGACTGATACAGAGCATGTGACTGAAGCAAGTCACATGAAGTACCATACTCACAGATGCAATAGCAGTGCCCTGCCTGAGAATCAAACCTAAACCCTTGCGGTTATAAGCCCAGGTTCCTTACCATTCCATCAGCCCAAAGATGAAATGGTAACTCACATGACGTGCAGCGTAACAAATGTCTTTACAGTTACGGTGTAACAGTGAGCTCACAACCGTGCAGGAGAAGGCTGATTAGGGACATAATTAGGGACACAACAGCGAAGGTCACAGCGCCTTCACTCTTCCCTAGGGACGAGCGTAAACCCACAGTCACCTTCCAGGCCCCGCTCTTCAGGACAGGGTAGATGTGCTTGTGGAGCAGCTCCTGTGGCTCCAGCTGGTGGACCTCCAACCTCTTCAGAAGCTCTCGCACCTGAGAGTTCCCCAGGGGGTCCAGGCACTCCAGCAGACCGGGGGCCACGATGTTCAGGTCTCTGTACAAGGCCTGTATGCCTGAGAGGCAGACAAGGCAGAGGATAGTGTTAACACACTTCCCTCTCCCTTCAGCACAAACCTGCTGTGTTTACGACAACCTGGCTTTTAGCCCAAAGACCTCAACCTCACCTGACAGAGTCGGTTAACTTAGCTTTCGGAAGCCATTTGTCAAATTATTTTCTTCTTCATCAACCAAATCATTTTCCATGACTTTCTTAATGATAGCAAACAAGGATTTACTTTCAGTACTCTTGAAGCTACGATCATAACTACACGAAAGAAGGGCAACCAGTGTGTTGATGCAAAGTGAAAACAGAGGAGGTCCACAGAGCAGGGAGTATTATTACTATTACAAATAACTTTGCTTTCATTAATAATGCAAATATCCTCACAATGTTATAGACCACAGTCTGACAATGAATTATTAATCTTAACTGCCAAAAACACTTTGCCCTCTTCATGTGAAAGAGGATGGCACAAGGGAGTGACTTGTTCTATGACCACTCCTGTGGGTTTAGCTATTCTTAGAGTGAAACTGGCTGATGGCCCCATAAATAAAGTAAAGCATTCAGTGCAGACAGGCTATAGCAGGACCATCTGCTTGCAAAGAAAAGAGAAATGCTTGGTGTCACACAGACAAGTGTGTTCATATTTTAGCCTCATAGGAGCACAGAAATGCACAATGTATTAAGAAAAGATGCCAAATGATTCAATTTACTGCTTCAGGTTTGATCTTGAAGGATCCGCAGCAGATCCTCACAAGTTACCACATGTATTTGTAAATCTCTGTGTGAAGAACTCATTCCTATTGGTAGTGTATCATTTACTACTTTCCCTTTAGTTTTGTCACGGAACCTCTATTGTGGTTTGAAACAGCCTCCACAGAAGTTATCAATGCCTCTCACAAATATAGCTAAAATCCTTATCAACCTTCACAAGCTGTAAATGAAGTGTGCTACATTCTCAGAGGAGAATGGGTGCCTGTACTGCATGTGCGCTCCCAAATTTACAGGACTGGGCTTTAGCAATGACCATAAACACCAAGTTTACACCAAATGGGAAGATCATGAACATACCTGATTGTGACTTATTTTCATCTTCAAGAGGGAAGAAGATGCCCCCTCCACTCAGAGCCACGTTGCGACCATCAGCCAGGGGGATAATAGGAATGTCTTTCAGCGCTTTCAAAATGGCGTCCGCTTCACCGTACTCCTGCTCTAGGGCACGGAAGTTACACACCAGCAGCTTGGCCACCTTCTTCAGACAGGAGTCTGCAGAACAGATTACAACAGCGCAGCCACTAATCAGCATGTTACTAATCCAACACTTTTAGGAGCAAGAAGCATAATTTGATTAGAATATTTTCATTTTCCTACCCAGAAGCTGTGATGCTATATTCATGTGGGTACATATTCCTTTTTTGACTACACTATGACACATGGCAGCAACACTAAATTCCATTAAAAAGATCCCATTAAGTTTATCTTCAGTAACATTAAGGTCACAATAAAGGCTCTGGTTTGACTGTGCTTGCAGTCTCTGCATTCCACCGTTTCCTTCCTCTGTACACTACCTGAGAGGTTCCCCTCGCTGCTGATGAGGTCCTTGGCCATGGCAGAGGTGACAGCCACCACGTCTGCCGCCCTCAGCCGGTGTACCCCGAGAGCAGACACCAGGGAGGGGGGCAGAGCTGACTGCAGGGATGGGTGCAGGTAGGACAGGTTCAGATGCCTTAGGAGATGCTCGGGCCCAATCACTTCCTGGATGAGCGGGTCCTGTGACACGGCGATCTGTGAGGGCAGCTTGTATTCCACGCTGCCATCTGCAAAAGGACAGGTCCACGAGTGAACGTCCTGACGGCCGGTGAAAACGCTTTTAAGTGAACTACCTATCTAACGAACAGAGCGTGTATGTAATGCTACTCTCTGGCAGACTCACCTCTGCCCTCCTTTGTGGGAAGACAAGCTTTGCCTTTGAGTAACTGTATGATCTGGCCAGCCACGGGGTTAAAGAAGTCCAGGATCTCATCAGGAAGTGGAATGAACTGCAGGAAGTGACAGAGCCCTTGCAGACCAGAGAATTCTGGATGATCCTGAAGCCAAGCAGAGACAGCAAACCCCATGATCAATTAACATCCTAGACTTTTTACATCTTTCTTACAATTTATAACGCAATATGGATGCTGTGGCAGGACCTGAAATTAGCAGTTCATACTCGATAACCTACCATTTTGTCTGAAATAAATCAGTTCTTCAAAGAAGAGTGGGCTACAATTCCTCCACAGATGTGAAAGACTGATATGAAATTATAGGAAGGGTTCTGTTGCAATTAATGCAGTTAAAGGTTTAAGGCAGCAATGACTTTTTCACAGGGGTGATTTGGGTGTCTGATAACCTTTTTCATTAAATAAATCCATCCATCCATTATCTTAACCCGCTTATCCTGAACAGGGTCGCAGGGGGGCTGGAGCCTATCCCAGCATACATTGGGCGAAAGGCAGGAATACACCCTGGACAGGTCGCCAGTCCATCACAGGGCACACACACCATTCATGCACACACTCATACCTACGGGCAATTTAGACTCTCCAATCAGCCTAACCTGCATGTCTTTGGACTGTGGGAGGAAACCGGAGTTCCCGGAGGAAACCCACGCAGACACGGGGAGAACATGCAAACTCCGCACAGAGAGGCCCCGGCCGACGGGGATTCGAACCCAGGACCTCCTTGCTGTGAGGCGGCAGTGCTACCCACTGCACCATCCGTGCCGCCTCATTAAATAAATGAAATAGCAATTTAAAAAACAGTTTTCTACTTACTCAGGTTCCCTTTCTCTAATATTACATTTTGTCTAGAGATCTGAAATCATTCAGTGTGACAAATACGCAGTAATAGAGGAAATCAGGAAGGGGGCAAATACTTTTTCATGGCACTGTATAAATACTAACCAATGCTGCTGCCAGCATTCTATAGAGAACCAAATGAGAAATAGTGGCCTCATTTTGTGTTTTTGAAGAAGTCAGTCATAAATATCTCCCTTTGAATAACAAGAAGCTTGCATTTTCTACCTCTCAGATATTATAAACCTTTTTTTGGAAAACATTTCCATTATTAAGGCTTTTTTCGACAAAACAGGATTATTTAAAAAGTAGAAATTATTTTCATTGAAGATATAGAAATTCTTCATGAAATAATCTGTTATGAACCATTTTTACTTACACCAAAATATGAAAAGTGTTGAAAATGTCAGCTAATAACACAACAAACAGTAGTACATTATACGAAGAGGGGAAAAGGCCATTACATTCTCTGAACGGCCTTCATCTTTCTTTTTTTGACTTACTGCAAATATTTCCATGGCGTGCAGGAAGAGCAGAGGGACTTCTGAGCGAAGCCACTGGTTCCAGTAGCTGTCCCTGTCCACGTCTTCTCTGGACGAGGGGATGTCAAAGTCACCTTCAGATGAATCACAACAGCCACATCAGAGCTCAGCCATCCCTAAACCACCCGTCTTCAATTCGCCTAACGACACATACGTATATTATCCAAAATACACTGGAGGAGAGACTGAAGATGTCAACCTTGGATGATGAATCGGAATCCAAAGCTCCGGAGAGGAAGGAAGGCAAAGACCGGCTGCTTCTCAGGCTGGATGTTCAGGTCGGAGGCCGAGTCTCTCAGCTTGAAGGCCAGAGCCAGCTCTGTGGACTCCACTCCCTCTTTAATCTGGAGAGGAACCGTCAAATTCATAGGATTTCAGAATCTTCATATTCTCAAAATACTGACACATACAGCGACAAACTGCTGTGGAAATGACCCACAGAAAATGCACAATGCAGAATGGCAATGCAACAATCTGGACCAGATTGGAAGGTATGGCCAGAGGTGCCGTGTAAGAGCTAATGCTAATTGGACACCATTTTACACCTCTGGGGAGATTGAAGGAAATGTTAAGACTGTTAAGAAGAGGAGAAAAAAAACACAGCAAAATCTTATGTATCTGTTACTTGCCAATTTAACTCAACCCCTTGTCTACATTAGTGTGCTTCTGCAGTGTCTGATATTGCCCAGAGCAGAAATTAATTCAGTACACCTTGATAATAAGGCAGTTTTCATAAAGTTTAAATGAGATCAGAGTAAAAAGGGGCCTTTGTTCTGATGGATGCTAGCAGCGGAACACTTACATAACCCAAAAACAATCCTGGCAAAAAAAAAAAACTAGAAAAGAATCCAGCTGGTTTAAATAAAATATGTTCTTTTCTACTTGTATGCAAACTGTACTTTAAGTGAATGGGAAAGGTGAAAGCATATTCAGAAAGGAGGGATTAAACATTCACCATACAGGACGAGATTATTAGATCTATACATCAACAGTTTTAGTTCAGTGCGCACTAACATTCAAGTATTTGGCAAATACTTTTTAACTGGTTGGTGCATGTATTAGCCAATGATATTGACTATATTTCTTTGCTACTGGCCGACACTCACTCTCCTCAATAGTAAGGATTCAAGGACTGACAATAATCTTGTGAGATATGCAAGAAGGCAATGCGAATCTTATGCACTTACAATATGTAATTAGAGCAATTTAGGGAACATAATTAAATGTAATCTGTCAGTTATAATGATTTAAGCAATTTGCAATTATGTTTAGAACTGATATTTTTTAATTAAAAGTCTAAAAGTAGATGTTCACCCACAGACACAATCAAGTATACAGCTGACACAAAGGATTTAAGAAATTAGATGAAAACCTGGAATATACACTCACTGAGCACTTTATCATGTGGCAGCAACTAAATACATAAAAGCATGCAGACATTGTCAATAGGTTCAGCTGTTCAGACCAAATACCAGAATGGAGAAGAGATGTGATCTAAGTGACTTTGACCGTGGAACGATTATTGGTGCTGGACAGTGTGGTTTGAGTATCTCAGAATCTGAAATCTCCTTACATTTCAGGTGTGTCAGTCTCTAGAGTTTGCAGAGAATTGTGTGAAAAACTAACATTAACTAACACTAAAAATAAAACATCCAGTGAGCAGTAGTTCTGCGGGCAAAAATGTGTTGTTTATGAGAGAGCTCAGAGGAGAAGGGTCAGACTGGTCGAAGCTGCCAGGAAGGTGACAGTAAGGCGAAGCAGTGGTACGCAGAAGAGTACACACAAGGAGTCAAACCTCTAAGTGGATAGGATAAGTCTAATAAATACATAATAAAGTGCTTAGTGAGTGCAGTTTTAATTTGCCCGCATAACTTTCCACAATTACTTTACGGTTGAAATTCCCAGAACACTTATGAAACAAATTGAGGAAAAACTCCCAACATGAAATTATTCTCTCACAGACATAAGGAGTTGGAGAGAGAAAAGAGAGGGATGAGGAGAGGAGAGTCCGAGAGCCAGGGGAAACTTGCCTTCCGGGGTTTGATCATGCGCTTGACCACCAGCCAGCGCTCCATGCCGTCAGTGTGCTGCACCTCCAGGATGTTGTGGCTCAGGTCTCGGCGTGTCATCGACACCTGCCGCTTATCGTTCTGGAGCACACAGAAACCAGGGGGGAGAGGGGCAGGTCACTCACAGGGTTCTGGTGACAGACTGAGCGAAGGGCCAGGACTTTTCCCCTGCGATGCTCTGAAGCAGTGAGGGGGTGGAGGGGTGGTGAGGCAGCCAGCAGCCTAGCGGCTAAGCTACACGACGTTGGGGCCCACTCCGGGGGTGAATGTCCCCTGCTTAGTCTAATCAACTGTAGGTCGCTTTGGATAAAAATACAATAATAATATTATGTGGAAGGACTCAGTCACCTGGTTGACGATGGTGATGGAGCGCAGCCTGTGCAGGAACAGCAGCAGGGAGGGGTGCACGTCGTGGAACAGGTTCTTGGTCTGGTAGCTCTCTGACCGCAGGGGCAGGGATATCTGCGTGGTCCAGCTGGAGAGAGGCAGGAGATTTTAACACCGGCTGCACAGATACACCGTCGCTAACCACAACGATCCCTGTGAGAGCTCACCTGTGCTGTTTGAGCTCCTGCAGGTCTGTGAACACAGGCCTCTCTTCCTCCAGCCAGTGGGGCAGAATGTAGCCCATGGGCCCGCTGCTCTTGTCAAAGCAGATGTGGAAGCCGTTGGACTTAATTTCAGGACGGTCTGTCACTTTGAACACAGACTTAAAGCCAATGCCCTTCTGCCCTGGAAACCAGAACAAAAAGCACTGTCGATCGGGCATTCTCACACATCATAATGGGGACAGAGCTGACACCATCACGCATTTACACCGGAAAATTACTCCAGCACGGTAAATGCAAAACCCTCCTCCTTCCACCACTTTACATAAATAATTAGGCTTAACATAATTCCTTTTTTAATTCTAAAAAATACAGCTTGAAATACAGGCAGTTTGTGCCAATTTCTTCACAAAAAGCCCCCCCCAGGCAGTAGATGCTGGAACCCAGGTGTGAATGTGTCCGGCCCGATTTAGCAACTGAATGACTGATGCATTGACACAAATTGCTTCCGAATCAAGTGAGATTGAAATTTAATTTAAATTGATTCAGCTGTGTCTTTGATGTCTTTGAAAATTGTTTTGCAACATTTGGTTTCATAATCTCTATGAAATTAGGTCAGTGTTGGCCCAGAATGCTGTAATGCTGGCGGAAGGCTTGGCAGTTCTAGGAAGTAAAGAACCGCAGCCTTTCTAGTGTTAAATAACTTAGACCCTTTAAGGTAGGTAAAGTGGTCAGCAAAAAAACGGAATATATGCTGACATCCAGGAAGTCAATCTGACTCTCCTTGGACAGTATGGTATATCATCCCCTGTACAAGCGCACAGTTATGTGCTAGGAAACTTCAAAGGCTTTGGAGCTGACAAAAGAAAA
The DNA here is from genome assembly GCF_963514075.1 of Conger conger. Taxonomy (NCBI): domain Eukaryota; kingdom Metazoa; phylum Chordata; class Actinopteri; order Anguilliformes; family Congridae; genus Conger; species Conger conger. Next base: position 63,467,912 of record NC_083761.1, on the reverse strand, counting down.
GATTATCACTTGATAGTGAAAGCAGTTCTTATGCGAGTATGTAATTGAATCTTCCTATATCCTGACAACCCAAATTATCAAGGGAACATAAAAGTGAGTGAAAATAAATTCTCAGTGGATTTGAGAGTTAAATATAATTTAGGGACAGCTTCCTTATTGCCTTGCCTGCTATCAGGAGCTCGATATGAAAACTGCTCCGCTGTTCTCTGCCTCCGCTTGAAGGGAGGAGCAAATGTAGATAATAAATAAATGAAAGAGTGTCTATAAAGAATGATGAAGCAGCCCTACCATTACACCTGTCTAGTAGTGTGAATGAACATAATACCAAGGACATGACCGCGTTTCATACTGCAATAAGGAATGTAACCGTTAGTGCACCTGCACACAGCAGCTGCGGTCTGAGTCAGCTACAGACGGCCACGCGGTAAAACGCGCAAATGCGACGTTACCTATGTAGCCATATTTGTGCTTTCCCTTGGTGCTGCGGCCTACGTCGCAGATGGCTCGGATGTTCTTCTCCTCGAAGCCACTCTCGTTATTGAGGATGGTGATGCAGTCGTTCTCCAACACAAACGCCAGGGCTGGCTGCACATCCCCAGGCAAAGCATAGCTGTTGTCATCGGCATTCTGAACATAGTGTGGGGCAACAAGCGTCAGAGCATATATTATTAGAATTACCAACTGAAGGCCATCTTAAATCCAACCAGCGTTGATTCATTTTACTTCTCAGCATTTTATCTACATCTCCACACAATCAAGCCTTTTTACATTTTTCTATATTCATTTGTATATTAAAGTACAAGGTGACTGACCTGGATTAGCTCCAACACGAAATGGGTGTCCTTGCTGTACAGTTCTGCAGACAGACGTTCCAGACTCCTGCCAAGTCGCTCCTGGTGAACCATCATTAACCTCTGACCTTCTTCATTTAGCTCCACACCGATGCCAAACTCGCTTTTCCTATAATGAACACAAACATGTAACAGTATTTCAAGCAACTGAAAAGAAAAGGACAAAAATGTATTATGACTGTGTGGTCAACTTAAGGAAAAATGGTCAATTCTGTCATTCAAACTGAGTCATACATGAAAAGGCCTCTGGCTCATATAAAATGGTACATTTCAGAAAGAAAGCGGTCCTAAAAGCTTTTCTGGTGCATCTTCACATTTCCCATAATTCTCTCAGGATAAAATAAAAGCAGCAGTGAGAGTTCTTTGTCTGAATTACATCAAACCAAGGGCCCAACTAGCTTAACCTTTCCATCAATTTAGTTTCCCAGCGGTCAGTCTCCCTTCTTCTGGAACCTTCTGAACAGTGTGCTATGAACTGTCACTTCACCCCCGGTGATGAATCATCTATATTTGACTGGCATGCGATTGGTTTATTTTTACCGGGGAAAGTTGGAGGTGAGCACATTGCAGGCTTCATCCAGATCATTTACGTTGCTGTTAACACATCCCTTGCAACAGGAAAGACACTTTGCCAATACGAGACCCTGATAAACTGGGAAGAGGGAGTGCAGACCTGATGTCATTGATGACAGCTCTGCACATGCTCAGTCTGCCCTCGGCCTCGTTGGCAGGGGGCTCCTCTCTGTCCGGACCCTCGCTCTGCAACTGCTCGCCCCTTGCTTCCTCGCTGTCGACATCCGCCATCTCGCCATTAACACGGCCTTCAGCATTCTGCACCAGCTCAAATTTCTGCTCTTCATAATCTGCGTGAACATTACACAGAGTGCATCATGGTCTACACAATCTATGTGAACAATAAACCCAGCACAATAGCACCATTGGTGTTAACGCTATCCAGAGCACATGGTCACAGAATGGCTTTGAGAGCTTAAAGAAAGTGTCCCTGAGCAAGACACCTAACCCCCGAAAATGCTACTGACGAGCTGGTTGGTGCCTTACCTGGCAGCTAATCGCTGTTGGTGTGTGAGTGTGTGTATGAATGGGTGAATGAGAAGCATCACTTGTACAGCGCTTTGGATAAATGCGCTATATAAAATGGCAACCATTTACCATGTTTCCCATGGGGATTAACAAAACACCTGATAGACAAATGGGATGAAAAAAGCTACTGCATACTTCATGCTATCTGAAGAACGAACTTGCATTCCAATAGTTCAGGCAGCAATTGGGACAATAAAACACACTTGAGGGAACCTCACCATCCTGGTCAGTAAAACTCAGGGATGAAGTTTCAGAATTTAAGTCAGGTTCGGGGCTGGACTCAACGAAGTCTTCGACCTCACTCAAGTCCGGAGAAGATTCCCTGCTCGCCTGCAAAATGGAGGAGACCCAGGCTCAGGGTACAGAGCTACCACATAAACAATGCAATATGCAGACATTCCACCCAAACCAGATGGTCAACGCTCGGCTTGTATCATTTCAATGTGAGCGGCCCATCAGCTTGTCTGTGACGCTACCTCACGCTCAAAGTTCACATCATTTGCTTTTTGTTCTTGACTGAATAACCTCACGAACCTAAGCATGTTCAATGCATTCTCTTCATTCAGATCAGACGTGATTTAACAAAATGTTAAGAAGCCTCTGATTCAATTCATAAAACAAGATGATCTCTCACCAGCATCAATGCTATCCATTTCAAAATACCATAGCACATCCATATAAAATAGATTTGTATGGCTCCATAGATTTGCTTCTGAATAAACCGATGCCAGAGGATTCATGATATTGGCTTATTCAAACCAAAAAAAAAAAGAAAAATGAAAGGCGAAACTGATTTAGAAAGGAACAGCTGGTATCTGCAGTTCAGTTTCAGCTTGGAACAAAGGGGTGAGAGATGATACATTTTCTTGGCAAATTCAATCAGTCTATGACAGGCTGTTTTTGCTTCAGCTGCTTCTGCGCACCTTTTTCAGTGGTGGAACCACAGGCAGCGTCGGTGGTCTCAGCTTGGCGTGGAAGTCCTTCACCCACTCTGTCATGCCCAGCAGCAGGCCCAGATGGTGCAGTCGGTTCAGGTAGCGGGTGTCTGACTTTGCTGTTTGCAGAAGGACAGCCTTCGATTTGGCCTGTCCCAGCACTCTGGAGAGGGGCTCCAAGAACACCTGCAATTAAAGATGAAACAATACACATGTGCACCGATACGCTAGCAGTATTCAGTCACCATTCTGCTACAAATCAGCAAGCCATGTGAGATGTCGAGATAATGCACTCCATGTGGACGCAAGTTCAGCATGAAGTTGTTCTAATAGCTGCCATCATGGCCAGATGTGTTTGCGTTACTGTGTATAGCTTAACACTACAGTACAATGATTTGAAACCCAAACAATCAGAATTTTCTGTTAAGATACTGATGAAAAACTGAAGGACAAAAGCATAGCTGCAGAATCACTACAAAGTGACAAAAACTACCTGAAGAAAAGGGCTAGCTTTCTTTCTTTGGCATCGTGACCCAAGTAATAAAAATGTACACCCTCTTAAATAATGTATACCCAAAAAACAGGTCTACAGAGCAGAGTAATGACTGAACGGTACACTGAGCCACTGGAATGACTAAGGACTGACAGAACAGTCCAAGGTTTCATAACGTACCTGCTGTTCTCAAATGATCCCCATGTGTGACTAATACAGCACCATTAAATCAAAGGCTCCAACACTGCATGTAGCACAGAAATGAAAGAGTAGGTCCACTGCATACCTGCTGTAGAAAGGCTTTGCAAATTTTTGTTGGTATTCTGATCAGACAGTCAAGTATGAACTTGGCCACTCTGGTGTAAACTGCTGGGTCTTCAGCCACTGATATGTCTAATAAAAACAAATGTATACTCTTGTTAATCGTTGGTTACTGAACACAAACATTTCATGTTATGAGCTAATCTTAGCAACAAAATATTTTGATAATTGACTATTCAAATTTTTAAAAATACGTAATCAAATTCATTCACTCATTAATTACAAGAATTTGCGTATCAAGTCATTTGCCATTCTGAAAACATCAAAACATGGTAACCTGCGATGAAAGGCAAAAATAAAAATTTCTTAAAGGTACAAAAGGTCATTTCAGACTTCTAACGATCAAGAGAGCAATTGCAGCAACAAACACGCTCAAACCACAACACCGTTTATCCCAGCCCTTCTCTGTGAATGCCCTGACGTTGAAACACAATTGGCTGTCGCAGTTATAACCAATTTGAGCTTGAATTATTGTACATCTATACAATGTTTTTGGTACAGAGTGCCGGCCCGTCAACTGCATATTTTGAAAGCCGAATTTAAGGACTATAAACACAAGCAGAGGGTCAGTCAACATGTTAGTGAGCCTTTTTCAATGATAGGAAGGGATTTACAATGGTCTTGTAACAATGTTTTAACACAAAAATCTTACATATTGTACCTTTAAGTTGACCTTAAAATAACCATGCAAAATGAGCTAATATCCACCTCTGTAGTTCATGACAATAATAATGAAGCTCAAACTGCAAATGCCAATGAATAAAGACAAAATAAAGCTTTGTTCCAAGCCCACCTTCATGTGTGACAGCCGGTGCCAGCGAGCTCTCCATGTGATTGGCCAGCAGAGCTGCAGGAGCATTTGCTATTCCATCAGCCACCACGATGGACACCAAGTGCCCTGCGGTACCGACTGGGTCCAACTCCTGCACAGCCTCCGAGAACAGCTTATCGCTGCTGGAGGAGCTGATTCTCAGCAACACTCCAGGCCTCACCTCTAGCGCTGCAAATCCTGAGCGTGCAGCTGGAGCAGACACAAACACATACCTCATTAAAGGAAATGGAAGAGGGAAATACTGTATTCATTTCCTGTAGCCATTCAATTAAAAATTGCCAATACCTATGCAAGTTTTATCTAAGTGATCCACACTGACAATATACACTCAGTGAGCACATTATTAGGAATTTATTAGACTCGTTTTTCAGACTTATTGGTTTTCTACTGCTGTAGCGTATTCACTTAAGTGGTTTGACACGTTGTTTGTTCAGAGATGCTCTTCTGCATACCACTGTTGTAATGTGTGGTTATTCGCGTTATTGTCACCTTCCTGTCAGCTTTGACAAATCCGGCCCTTCTCCACTGACCTCTCATTAACAATTTGCCAGCAGAACTGCTGCTCACTAGATGTTTTTAGCACCATTCTCTCCAAACTCTGCTGTGTGTGAAAATCCCAGGAGATCAGCCATTTCTGAGATATTCAAACCACCCTGCCTGGCACCAACAATCATTCCATGATCAAAGTCACTTTGATCACATTTCTTCCACATTCTGACATTTGGTCTGAAAAACAGCTGAACCTCTTGACCATGTCTGCATGCTTTCATGCATTCAGTTGCCGCCACATGATTAGTGGACTAAATATTTGCATTAAGAAGTTGGCGCTCAGTGAGTGTATAAGGTATTATTTATATGTACAGTATGTAGAGGATTGATGAAAGGATTTCACAGGCCTGGGACTCAGCCATGGCAAATAAAGCCCCAGAAACAGCGTTACATTTCTATTCTCAAATAAGAGTACAAGCAAGAATATTACATGTACTGTATACTAATAAAGGGCAATAATATCTAGAACCCATGAGGAGGAATCCCTTACCACAGTGTTTCTCAATGAAGTCTTTCAACTGGCCATGCTGGGGTTCGAACACCAACTCCCATTCAGCCCACTCAGCCAGGTCCTCCAGCAGAGGAGCAGACACCAGGCTGGCCACGGCGTCCTCGCGGCTCACCGACCCCAGCAGACCAACCTTCTCCTCCACAGAGCCCCTGAGACCAGCGGGAAATGAGAACAACCAGAGGACAGCACGACGTGTTAAGAGCGTGGAGTGCTGGGGCCCACGTCCCACTGTACAATGAAGAAACCAGCATTCTCAAAGATTTGGCGAATTTAATTGAAATGTTGCAAATGGTGTATCTGTGCAGTGCAGAGGTTATACAGCAAAGTTGGTAACCTACAATGGAGGGGAAAATGAGCACAGCACTTATCCAGAATTGCTTCAGTATATACCCGTATGCTCAAAATGGTAGACTGAAGTCACACAGAACAATAGCTTCTGCTATAACAATAAATCATGTAACGTAATACAAGCAGTAGAAAGGTCTGCACAGCTGGACAATACCCCCTGCCGACAGAGGAATGCTTCCTTACTGAGTGCCTGACATGTTTAATAGGGACAGACCCACGGGCCCATGAGACCATGAGCATTGGAGATATTCACCTGGAGTCTTTGACGAAAAGTGAAGACTCGTAGAGTACCAGGCTGGCCCTGAACGAATCACCCAGCTGTTTCTGCCGTATCACATTCCCCACAAGGGAGGACAGGGGGCCGTAGCCCAGCTCCCGACTGTCCCTAACCCTGTAGTGACTCCGCAGGGCAGACTCAATGAAGGGGGCCTACCAAACAAAAAGGAGAGGTCACACTATGCTAAATTCTCTACCCCTCTGACTTTATGGCTTGTGTCAGCACAGGCTGGAGTTGGACAGGGTATGTTTGCATGAGGTCTCACTCTGTCTGGGTCCTCCACTCCGCACTGTCTGATGAACTCAAACACATCCTGCCGGCTGGGCCTGAAGCCACTGGCCTGGGAGTCCTGACTACTCAGAGCAAGAGTGCCCCCTCCAGCTTCCTGCAGGATCTGCAACAGAGCGGACGCAGATCAGCACACCTACACAACTGAGCCTTAGACAGTTTATGTGCATGAACCAACCTTCATTTCTTTCAATGTATTTTCACATATTTTACCTATACAAGTTCTCTATTAAATACATGCAAATCATATGAATGGTAAATGGTAAATTCTCATTCACCCATTCTCATTCACACATACACTCACACACCAACGCCGACAGGCTGCCAGGCAAGGTAGCAATCAGCTCGTTGGGAGCAATCGGGTGTCTTGGGTGTCTCAGGGACACTTCAACACACCCAGGGTGGGGAATCGAACCAGCAAAAAATTGTCAGATGACCACTCTTACCTCCTGAGTTAATGTTGCCACCCAACAGCATTTACTCAAATAAGTATCAAGAAATATACATCTACAAGAAGAAAAGTGAATACACTGCAGCGAGACAAGGTAAGGAACCGTGTGAGAAATTAAGAGCAAGGTCCTTACCTGACCAATTCCTGGTTTCAGCAGGAACTCCAGGAACGTACCCTGCTGCAGCTGGGTGAACTGGCTGACCCGGAAGTGCTCAGACACCTTCTTCTCCAGTCTGGACATGTAGGGCAGGGAGAGCACGCCGCTGAAGCTAGCCATGATGTCGTGGAGGCACTGCTTCACAGCAGCTACGGCAGAGCACATGAAAACACAACCTCCCGTTTACTTCAGTTTCCACCAGTCTTTCAACTAAATAGGCCAAAATGCTCATTGGAAGACAAGTTCTGTCCTGTAATAGACCATTTAAGATATTTAAATTCACACTGCAGAACAGCAATGCTGGAATCAAAGTGGACTGTTTTTGGGAACGATTTGAGTACCTCTACTGTTTCTATAAGTGGCAGACGCAGTCCAGACAGTCACCTCCAGGTTTTTAAAGTCCTGTTCATCAGCTAATTTGATCCATTAATAATGAAGTGTTTCGGTCAAGCTAAAGTCCATATAATTTCATGAGATTATGGGGAAAGTCCAATACATATAATTCCCCTAAATGCCCCTGTGTATGTTTGTGTGGATATGTGTTTAGTACTGCTGGGCACTTATTACCCAGGCCCACATACGAACATCCACTTCCACATACAATAATTCAGCCTTAACTTGTTAGGTGTCACAATTGGAAGAAAATGAACAAATTCCTTGAAGACCAAAATGAGTATTGAAAACTGAAGAGTACATACCCTCGCTGGGAGGTGGTGTGGTACTTTTTTCCCCCGCCTGATTTTTTTCCTGGGTTGGTTTGTGAGCATCTCCCTTTGCCACCAGGTCATGAGGCACCTCCAGAGACCCACCGCAGATGGCTAACTGGAACAGGGCTGTGGCCAGCCGGTCCCCTGTCACACGTGTCAGGAACTCCTGAACGTGCTGGACATGGCACAACAGAGCAGAGGAACTGTAACAACAACACTTAGTGCAGTATTCTGTTACTAAATCACTGCTATTACAAAGGTGAGGCAGGTGTGAAACTGAATGGACCAATTTTATCAGAACATTATATCTTTATGCAAGATTAAAATAATCTTAATGTACGATGTAAAAAATAAATCATAATATGGCCATACTTCGTTGATATACTGTATGAAAACGTACCTTAAACACTTAAACAGATACCATACACAAACATAATCTAAAAAAAAATATATAATAATAATAATAATAATTTAAAAAACGGGGATTAATTACTTTTTTATTTTAATCTTGCCAGAGATAAAATGATTATTATGACAATGGATTAAGGAGTAGAGAAACGAGGACAACTGAATAGCTTAATTAAAATGAAGCCTTCTTATCCTTAACTGCATCTATTGCATATCATCTGCAAATATTTACATAAAAATAGCAGATAAGAATATTGTGCGCTACATCTATTATACAGTACTGTGCAGAAGTCTTAGGTACCCTAGGCTTGACTATATACAGTCAGGTCCATAAATATTGGGACATCGACACAATTCTCCTCTTTTTGGCTCGATACACCACCACAATGGATTTGAAATGAAACAAACAAGATATGCTTTAACTGCAGACTTTCAGCTTTAATTTGAGGGTATCACATCCAAATCAGGTGAACGGTGTAGGAATTACAACAGTTTCTATATCTGCCTCCCACTTTTTAAGGGACCAAAAGTAATGGGACAATTGGCTGCTCAGCTGTTCCATGGCCAGGTGTGTGTTATTCCCTCATTATCTCATTTACAAGGAGCAGATAAAAGGTCTAGAGTTCATTTCAAGTGTGCTATTTGCATTTGGAATCTGTTGCTGTCAACTCTCAATATGAGATCCAAAGAGCTGTCACTATCAGTGAAGCGAGCCATCATTAGGCTGAAAAATCAAAACAAACCCATCAGAGAGATAGCAAAAACATTAGGTGTGGCCAAATCAACTGTTTGGAACATTCTTAAAAAGAAAGAACGCACCGGTGAGCTCAGCAATACCAAAAGACCCGGAAGACCACGGAAAACAACTGAGGTGGATGACAGAAGAATTCTTTCCCTGGTGAAGAAAAACCCCTTCACAACAGTTGGCCAGATCAAGAACACTCTCCAGGAGGTAGGTGTATGTGTGTCAAAGTCAACAATCAAGAGAAGACTTCACCAGAGTGAATACAGAGGGTACACCACAAGATGTAAACCATTGGTGAGCCTCAAAAACAGGAAGACCAGATTAGAGTTTGCCAAACAACATCTAAAAAAGCCTTAACAGTTCTGGAACAACATCCTATGGACAGATGAGACAAAGATCAACTTGTACCAGAATGATGGGAAGAGAAGAGTATGGAGAAGAAAAGGAACTGCTCATGATCCAAAACATACCACCTCATCAGTGAAGCATGGTGGTGGTAGTGTCATGGCGTGGGCAGGTATGGCTGCCAATGGAACTGGTTCCCTTGTATTTATTGATGATGTGACTGCTGACAAAAGCAGCAGGATGAATTCTGAAGTGTTTCGGGCAATATTATCTGCTCATATTCAGCCAAATGCTTCAGAACTCATTGGACGGCGCTTCACAGTGCAGATGGACAATGACCCGAAGCGTACTGCGAAAGCAACCAAAGAGTTTTTTAAGGCAAAGAAGTGGAATGTTATGCAATGGCCAAGTCAATCACCTGACCTGAATCCGATTGAACATGCATTTCACTTGCTGAAGACAAAACTGAAGGGAAAATGCCCCAAGAACAAGCAGGAACTGAAGACAGTTGCAGTAGAGGCCTGGCAGAGCATCACCAGGGATGAAACCCAGCGTCTGGTGATGTCTATGCGTTCCAGACTTCAGGCTGTAATTGACTGCAAAGGATTTGCAACCAAGTATTAAAAAGTGAAAGTTTGATTTATGATTGTTAGTTTGCCCAATACTTTTGGTCCCTTGAAAAGTGGGAGGCACATATAGAAACTGTTGTAATTCCTACACCGTTCACCTGATTTGGATGTAAATACCCTCAAATTAAAGCTGAAAGTCTGCAGTTAAAGCATATCTTGTTAGTTTCATTTCAAATCCATTGTGGTGGTGTATAGAGCCAAAAAGAGGAGAATTGTGTCAATGTCCCAATATTTATGGACCTGACTGTATATGTTAATTTTTTTGAGATTTCCAAATATTCATTTTCCAAAAGATTTAATTGTATTTTTGTATTTAATTTGAAAAAAGTAACATATTACTATAAGCAATTGAATACTTTTTATATAAAAACTTCAGCAAGGCTGTCTGAGATCAGAAGCAAGGAGACAACCATAGTCTGCAGAAGAACTGTGGCAAGTTCTCCAACATGCTTGGAACAACCTCCCTGCTGATTGTCTTCTAGAACTAAAGGACAGTGTTGCACTCAAGAGAAGTGATGCAGTTTTAACGCCGAATGGTGGTCACCAGAAATATTGATTTGATTCAGTTTTTTTTACTAAAATGCAATGTAAAATGTATAGTATGTTTATTAAGGACCTTTAATTGAATTATTTTTGAAAGCATCTTATCTGTACACAATGTTATGCAGGTGCCTAAGACGTTTGCACAGTACTGTATAATACAAAATAAAGTAATAAAAGACCCCCGCAAGTGGACATAATTCCAGAAATAAGTTAAACTTCTGTGAAGGAATATGACTCTCACACAAGAACGGGGGCAGGGGCGCAATAATTCAAACCTAACAGTAGAGGAGAGACATGTCAGAAGTGGTCCTACTTGTTTCACAGCCTAGCCTTCATAAAGGACATATGAGTGAGTGGCACCTTGGCCATCCGGGTGCTGAAGACTTCCCGGGCTTGATTGAAGACCTCCAGTACAGCCTCCGCTGCAGTCAGCGAGGCGTACTTCCGTCTCAGGTCCACACTGCCAGCAGAGGAGAGGGTAGGGCCCTGAGCCACTTCCAGAAGGCTCTTTTTGATCTTCCTCATTCTGTTCGACACCTCTTCCTCAATCTCCGCCTGGATGGTCCCTTTGGCCTTGTCCATAGCAGCGTGCTCTGTCCTCGTTGCTGCATTCAAGGTCTGGAAAAACGATAATATAAAATAAAATAGCAACCAGAACAGGAAGAAGGAAAACCGGGGACTGACTCAATGAAAAGGTTAGGCCATTACATGCTGTTAAAAGCGTGAGGTTATAGCCTGTGCACAAGTACATTTAATTGCATTCAGCACTGGTGTACTTACCGAAACAGACAGTGCAATGCTCTGTATCCGGACCCCAAGGGCGTAGGGTGAGTCACAGTTGTGCTGGTCTGCCAAATGCTTCAGGAATTCTGCCAGGTCAACTCTCACTCCTCTCTGCTTCCTCTTGTAATCCCGCAGACTCTGTTTGATATTTTTATAATGATAATGATAAAAAAATAAATGAACTACAATGAGCAGACGCATACAACTAATGCAACCAACAGTAGATGTTTGACATGGATAGAAACTGCACAAAAAAAAAGATCACTTTTCAAAGTTTTTGATTGAGGTTTATAGAATAAGAGACACATAAAATTATTCCTGCAGGTATAAGTGCGCCCTCTTTTCTCCACACAGAAAAGAGATAACCCTTTCAATCAAAATGCTTGTAGAGCCATTCAGGTTCTCCTTACGACACTGACAGCTTACAAAGCAAGTGTGATCTAAAGTGATGAAAGTAGAAGGGCACAGACATCAGAGACACATAAAGGAGTAAGAAACCTTAAATGGAAAAATGAAGCAACTCGCCCCTATACTTCTTCTTGATGTTAACTGATTATAACATCACGGCAAAAATGGCTATAATTAATTTAAACCTCTTCCTCTGTTTATGCTAATATATCAAGATACCACAAGGGAGATATCCAATAAATTATTTCATTCTAAAATATGAGGCTGCTTTGTAACCTGTCAAGTGAGAACCAATTTATATCTTACCCTTATAATGTCCACTGTTTCAATCTGGTTAATGTCATCATCCCTTGTGGTGCAGTCAACTTGAAACAACTTGTGTACAAGTGGTATTCTGCAGAGGGGGCCAAGGTTAAGCTCCTCAAATCGATTCATGTTCTTGAGGCTTGCCAGGCCTTGCCCAAGTTCATAGAGGGTGCAAACTGTCTGCACGGCTTCTACAGACTACCCCAAGAGAGAGACAATGGGAGAACAAACACACACACATCTGAACTCAGAACAGCATACCAGTTACAGGACACTTATTTCAGACTTTAAACTGCTTTAAGCTGACTCACTACCTGCATTACAAATTCTACCTCAAATTCTCTATTGTTCATTGTGTTCAAGTTCTGATGCAGTTAATGAAACAAAAACATATAATCAGGTAAATTCCAGCCCAGCTTCAAATTTTGGTTCTATAACACACCAGCTCAACACCTTACCAATACGAGACCCGAGACTGGATACTCACCTTAATGTAGAGATCGACCTCTCTAATAGTGCGCTGGAAGTCCTTTATAACGGAAAGCTGCCGGCCGGGCTCAATACCGATGGACTGCAGAGACTGGACCCTCAGAAGCTGACAGACTCTGAAGCACACCTGAGGAGCAGAAGCCCAAACATCATACGACCACATTCAGAAAGCAGGCCAACCATTCGGAAGTAGTCACCCAGTTATGGCTGCGGTCAGACAAATAAGGTCAGGGCTTGACCACCCACCTGGTCCACGGTGACGCGCTGTCCGTCGGCGGCGATGGTCCGGATGGCATTCTCGGCCAGGCTGTTCACCTCCTCCACGGTGACCCTCCTCTTCCGCCGGTCGCTGGGTTCGCTCTCCAGCACCTCTAGCGCCTGCATTGCAGCGCGGTGCGTTTCCCTCTCCTGGGCGCGGTAGGCGTCCATGAACAGCGCCGCATTACCCGCCGGCCTCAGCTTCTTCTCCTGGCCCTTGGGCATTTTGGCCCCCAGCGCGGGAAAGTCGGCCCCAGAAAGGCCGGTTGGGAGCGCTGCTGGGGTAACGGCGGGGGTCGCTGCATTCCACGCTGCTGCATTCTGGGTGCTGTTGGTAACCCCTGCAGACTGGGCCTCCGCATTCTGGGCACCTGCAACATGAAGGAACAACACATTACCCTGACATCATTACAGTATACGTTCAGTTGTAAATGCTAACAGATCAAATGGCATTCTTCAGAAGGCAAGAAAAATCCTACTAGCAATAATACTAGAAATAATGTTATCCACAGCTTTTTTCGGAAAATGGTCCTGTACATGCTTTGTGTAAAAAAATAATAATAAAGAAATAATATACATTATTAACTGACTGCTGCAATGTGCTTCAACATACAAAATATATAAAGCTAACAACTTAAAAGCTAAGAATCTACACAAGTCACACTGCATAAGGGAAATGAACAGTGTAGAACTAAAAATGCACTAATATTTGCTAAATTTATGCAGAAATGGCACTATTATAATCTGCTTGTAAATAAGTGAACGTCTTCCATGCAATTCTTTATCACTGCATTGCAACCTTGTTCACATCCTTACCTGCAGGAGACTCTGCTCTGAGCTCAGCAGGCCCTGGGGACACCACTGGGCTGCGTGCGTTTGCCCGGGCAGCTGCTTCAGACTTCTGACTCCCGGGCTGCTTGTCATACAGGGACATGTACAATGTCAGTGGGAGGGAGGTGAGGAAGAGGAGGAAGTAACCCTTCTGCAGCTCCACAATGGACTTGCGGGCAAGTGGATATAACTCCACAACTTTCTTGACATTGCTCAAAAGCTGTGCCTCGGTCAGCTCCTTCTTGTCTTGCCCTGACTTGTGGACGGAGAGCTGGCTGCTGGACGGAAGCACTGCAAGACCATTGCCAGCCTGCGCTGACCCAACAGGAGCATCACAGGGAGGCTTGGGAGTCCTGCTTCTCCCGGTGGCAGATACGTGAGATCTGTGAAAGATTACTTCCTTTTCCATAAGCACCTCATCCCCAAGAGAGTCAACAAACTCTGCCACAGAGGATAGCCCAAGCTTAGACATCGAGAGGTTCCTCTGATATTTCTTGTTGAAGGCATTGGCCAGGTTTTTTATAGGAATACCCTCTCTGTGCTCTTTCAACAACTCCAGGACATCCGAGGATGCCTTCTCCATTTTTTTACCTGCAGAAAAAATTAAAACGGGTTAAAATTATTGCACTACATAACCAGTGGTGGGTTTCCTAATTCAGGCCGTTAAGGTGGCTACTGTTTCAACATATTGCTATGGTTACATACAGGTGAAATTCGGAAAATTAGAATATCATGCAAAAGTTAATTTATTTCAGTAATTCAACTAAAAAGGTGAAACTAATATATCATATAGACTCATTACATGCAAAGTGAGATATTCCAAGCCCTTATTTCTTATATTTTTGATGCTTATGGCTTAAAGCTTATGAAAATCCCAAATTCAAAATCTCAGAAAATTAGAATATTGTGGAAAGGTTCAATATTGTAGGCTCAAAGTGTCACACTCTAATCAGCTAATTAATCCAAAACACCTGCAAAGGGTTCCTGAGCCTTTAAATTGTCTCTCAGTATGGTTCAGTAGAATTCACAATCATGGGGAAGACTGCTGACCTGACTGTTGTGCAGAAAACCATCATCGACACCCTCCGCAAGGAGGGAAAGCCTCAAAAGGTAATTGCAAGAGAAGTTGGATGTTCTCAAAGTGCTATATCAAAGCACATTAATAGAAAGTTAAGTGGAAGGAAAAAGTGTGGAAGAAAAAGGTGCACAAGCAGCAGGGATAACCGCATCCTGGAGAGGATTGTCAGGAAAAGGCCATTCAAAAGTGTGGGAGAGCTTCACAAGGAGTGGACTGGGGCTGGAGTTGATGCATCAAGAGCCACCACACACAGACGGATCCTGGACATGGGCTTCACAAGTCGTATTCCTCTTGTGAAGCCGCTCCTGAATAACAAACAACGCCAGAAGCGTCTTACCTGGGCGAAAGAAAAAAAGAACTGGTCTGTTGCTCAGTGGTCCAAAGTCCTCTTCTCTGATGAGAGCAAATTTTGCATCTTATTTGGAAACCAAGGTCCCAGAGTCTGGAGGAAGAATGGAGAGGCACACAATCCAAGATGCTTAAAGTCCAGTGTGAAGTTTCCACAGTCAGTGTTGATTTGGGGAGCCATGTCATCTGCTGGTGTTGGTCCACTGTGCTTTATTAAGTCCAGGGTCAACGCAACCGTCTACCAGGAAATTTTAGAGCACTTCATGGTTCCTTCAGCAGACAAGCTTTATGGAGACGCTGACTTTATTTTCCAGCAGGACTTAGCACCTGCTCACACTGCCAAAAGTACCAAAACCTGGTTCAATGACCATGGGATTACTGTGCTTGATTGGCCAGCAAACTCACCTGACTTGAACCCAATAGAGAATCTATGGGGCATTGCCAAGAGAAAGATGAGAGACATGAGACCGAACAATGCAGAAGAAGCATCCTGGTCTTCCATAACACCTCAGCAGTGCCACAGGCTGATCGCATCCATGCCACGCCGCATTGAGGCAGTAATTCGTGCAAAAGGGGCCCAAACCAAGTACTGAGTACATATGCATGATTATACTTTTCAGAGGGCCGACATTTCTGTATTTAAAATACTTTTTGGATTGATTTCATGTAATATTCTAATTTTCTGAGATTTTGAATTTGAGGTTTTCATAAGCTGTAAGCTATAATCATCAAAATTATAACAAATAAAGGCTTGAAATATCTTGCTTTGCATGTAATTTGTCTGTGTAATATATTAGTTTCACCTTTAAAGTTGAGTTATTGAAATAAATGAACTTTTGCACGATAGTTTCAATTGTATTGTGGCGTCCAGGGGCAGGAGCTGGCCAACCAGGGGGCTCCCCCCTTGCCAACTTAGAAAACACTTCCAAGTTGGCGAACTAACATTATTAAAGGTACAATAGGTAAGATTTTTCTGTAAAAATTGTTGTCACAAAACCATTGTAAATCCCTTCCTATCATTGAAAAAGGTTCACTGACATGTTGACCCTCTGCCTGCATTTATAGTCCTTAAATTCGGATTTCAAAGTGTATTTGTGGGCCGTCACTCTATACCAAAACATTGTACAGTTGTACAACAATTCAAGCTCATTGTTTGAAAATTGGTTCTAACTGCCACAGCCAATGGCGTGGGGCTTATTCCAAATTGAACTCCAGACAAGCAATCACTGAAACTCTGTAATACTATTGCTTATTATCCAAGCGAAGACTATATATCTAATTGTAAAACAATACCAGTTTGTTATCGGTAGCAACAAGCAAATTAGCTATAGTTAGCTTGAAGAATGTACAAATAACCTGCTTGCTCACAATATAGTTGGTGAGCTAAAGTGAAAACTATAAATAGTGTTGTGTAGCGCACCAAAGTCAAGATCTCAAAGTCACCTGTTGGGCGAACATTTTGTTACTAGAACACTAAGAAAAGACGGCAGGCTCTGTTGCGTTTGTCACTGTTTTCCAAAACAGTGCACGAGAACACCGACTGTATAATAACGATTTATATTACGCGTTATTCATAGACTGTGGGAAGCATAAACAGTGTTGTGGTTTGAGGGTGTTGCAATTCCTCTCTTGAAATTACCTATTGTATCTTTAAATGTGTAAGCGATGTTGTCTAAAATTATTGCTAGAAATGTGTTAGTTAACCAGCGAACAATGTTTACACGTAATAAAACCTACACATGTGTGATCCGTGTAATCCGCGTGGGGTCTGGGGGGCGGGTGGCTATTTGAAATTTGTATGTGTTGAAAAACCTGACCACTAATCACGTGTTTCCTGATCAATAAAAAACATTGAGCTTTAATTCCTGGTCTATCGGTTTCATGATGGAACCCCGCAACACTGCAATATGTTGGTTAACTTCAAAACAGAGCTAGGCAGATAGCGGTTTTGATTATTTTTCATCTTGGTAAAATTAGTTTTTAAACGAGGCTTCATTTTTCTTTTACTTCACTTCATATTCGTAATTCCCGGTGCAAATTACATTTTTTACACCGGCGTTGTAACTGCTAGATGCGCAATTTCCACGAAAAAGTTTGAGTTAGCCAGCATAGCCAGCCTGTGTTTTGTGCTGGTGATAGCTACCCACTGAGGGAAAAGATTATAGATAATAGAGAATTGTCCGTCAATCAACCATTTAAGAATGTCACATAGTAACTGGCTAGCGAACTAGCAAGACATTAGAGCACTTACAGCTATTAATATCTCGATGTAATGATACTGTACTTCACAAAACCATTTCAAAATATTTAAATACAAGTCGCTTTATTGGCATATTAAGCAATAACTCACGAAAGGCAGTGGTATGTATATACATTTTATCACAGCTAGGGGCGCTGTGGCCCGACGCGCAGTGTAGGAGAGTGAGCAACGAGAGTTCGTGCCTTTTTGACGTTTGTTTCTATTGTGCAACATTAGTGGGATCACGTAGCGTAGGTCTACTCGTTTCATTATTTGAGAAGCGCTGCAATGCTTTCTCCTGTCCACAAGTTTCCGAGTTTCGGTTATCCAAAAGCTTCTTCTGCTAACGAACACAAATCTCTCTCGCAAATCAAGAGCCGCATCGGATAGTTTCTGAATGACGTGGAAGCGGAGCCAGTGTCTAGCTATGCGTCCCTGCTTGTTTGCCAATTCGAAGCAACATTGTCTGTTTTTACATTGTGGCATGAATGACTGCCTCGCCGCGAAGTTGAAATAGAACTGTAAACAAGCATTATAACTCACAGCAGTGGTATTTAGAAATTGTAACGCTTCTATGAACACTGCGATATTTGTCCTGCCCGTTTTATGAATCCATCCATGATCTTAACCCGCTTATCCTTGCAGGGGGGCTGGAGCCTATCCCAGCATACATTGGGCGAAAGGCAGGAATACACCTTGGACAGGTCGCCAGTCCATCGCAGGGCATACACACCATTCACCCACGCACTCTTAACTATGGGCAATTTAGACTCTCCAATCAACCTAATCTGCATGTCTTTGGATTGTGGGAGGAAACCGAAGTATCTGGAGGAAACCCACGCAAACACAGCAAGAGAACACAGGGGGAACATGCAAACTCCACAGAGAGGGGCCGACCGGGATTCGAACCCAGGCACGCACAAACGCATTATGTTATAGACTACTACATTTTGAGGCAATCTAAACTTAACGAAAGATGTCCAAAGCTAAATAACTGAAGTACAATTCAATATTGTAATTCATCAGTAAGTATAGTTATGTTCAAGCCAATAATCATATTATACAGAAAGGCATATCTTTTGAAAACAAACTCAAAACACCATAAATATTTGTAATCAGCTAACCATTATTAAACCACAGGTCCAAAATCCTAGTCCCAGGGAGCCACAGAGTTTACTCATGTCTGTTGTCACTTGCATTTACATGTTAAGCTACGTTAAATTACATGTAAAGTTCACTCCAGGACGAGGGTTAGGAAACACTCAAGCAACAAACCCAATACATCAAAATAAAAAGGTGCAGCCACTAAACACTCTGATTGATATATTAATAACTAAATTACAAATAACAATTCCAAAGCTAATTTTCCATATTCATATTGATATTAGATTGACTTACCAATATTCAAATCCTTCTATAATAGGTATATGCTTTGAATGTCTGATGGCTGTCTCTGGCAAAAGCTTTGTCTTTTAATGAGGGTGAACCAATCCCTGCTATTTATACCACAGCACTGTGACAAAGTCTGTTTCTGAACCACACCAGACTGAAAGAAAAGTGAAACTAAATAGAGCCAAGTACCCGCACAATCGATTACACTCTGAGTGTACAGTAAAATGTAAAAACATAACTGTTTGTTGATGTTTACATCTTAAAGATATGGTTTAGCCAGGCATAATACCTTTCGTATTCATGTTTTTAAATAATATTCTATATGAGATGAGCTGAGACCATTAAAATACAAATTGTGATCACACATTAAGCAAATAAGTTACTCAGCTGCTACTGCATGAGTGCCTATTAGAAGCTCAAAATGAGTTTCTTAAGAAAGGAAACTGAAACTGAGAGAATTGAGGGTGAGGTTTCATTTGTAAGGGAGGGGCTTTAGGTATCGGTTTCCCGGTTTGCTCCCAGCTGTTGCCAAAGCAGTCCTATGACTCATCTCCAGGAGAGAAGTGTTGTGTAACAGCACTGCTTATCAGCAGGGGCACTGTAAGCCCCAGTGAAAGATAAGTTTTGTGGTCTGCCATGGCTGGGTAGCGAAAGTAACAGATAATGTTACCTGTTGTTCTAGTTCATTAGGAACGTACAATGAGCAATAGAGGATATGGATGCAATGACTAATTTCGTAAACATTTACCTCCCAAACAACCCCAATTAAATGAATAATTAATGCAAAGCACCAGTTCATTAGAAACGTACAATGAGCAATACAGAGGATGTGGATGCAACAATAATATTTATCTCCATAAAAACCCCAATTAAATTAATCATTCATGGAATGCACCAGTCAAAAAAACAATTGGTAAGCCCACTGTTTGTCTACAAAGGCCTAGAACAGTGCTACTCAACTCAACTTGTCCACAGTGGGGCCACAGTGTCTGCAGGTATTTGCTCCGACCATGCGCTACACCCCCTGATTTCACTAATTAGCTCATTACCTGAACCAGGCAAGTAAAATAATTAGTGAAATCAGATGGTGTAGCGCACGGTCGGAGCAAATATCTGCAGACATGGTGGCCCTAAGGATGAGTAGTTGAGTAGCGCTGGCCTAGAATCAAGACTAGATACTGAAAGCTCTCTAAGGAAGCGACCAAACACACCTGACTAATCAGAAACACCTGTGAAGCCATTTGTCCTAAATGTTATGGCTCCCTGAAATTGGGGTACTATGTACTGCAAAAACTGAAATTCCTACACAGATCACCCGGTATGGTTGTAAATACCATATTCATTATTTCATTTGAAATCCAATGTGCCAAAACAAAAGAAAGTTTGATTCTGTCCGAATACTTATGGATTGTACTGTACTTCATTCGCATCAAACATTGAGGAAAAAGAACCAGTTAAAAGCTCAACTTAAAAAATAGGCTTAATATCATAGTCATTTTACAAACACCTTACACATTCAGCCAATGACACAAATTGCACGTCACCCATGTTTAAATTTGCTCCGTGGATCTTCAGCATGGGCCACACCAAAACAAAAATACCCGAAAATATAATAATAAAATTGCTTTTGGATCAGTAAAAAGGTTCACACAGCCTTTTACGACTTATGACTTAGAAGTTCAGCCTGCAGGTTTTATTTTTGACAAATGCATGTGAAAATGGGTCCCCAGAAATTAGGTCAAAACTACACTGCACACAGTAGTAATCCCTAATTTTTTCACAGGGTATGTGAGAATAAATTACCTGTCTTCTTTGGAGAAGGACTGTGACCTGGTCCACAACTGCTTGGACTGTTATCAGTCAGACGCCGGCTGCCGGTCCTCTGACTTGCTTCCTTCAGCATATTCTTATTGTTCACGCGCTCCACGCATACCTGGCCCCCTAACAGCACTAGCAGCTCCTGCAGACCTCCCAGGCCATAGTGGGAGAGGGTTAATTTCTGTCCATACAGCTCCCTGTACTTGCTGCACAACTTAGGCAGTTCCACACCACCTGGAGTACTGTGCAGCAAGTACAGAACCTCCCCTTGCAGCTGCTGCAGCATGTCCTCTGTTGAAGCAAAACAAGAACAATGTGTTGCTTTGTTTCAACATATCTTATGCAAGTTTGCTATTACTTTCCATACTAGAGATGACACTGGCAGAGCCTGACTGAGATCAAATAAGCAACACAGGCAGAGATACAACGGTCATTTAAACCAGCACAGTCACCCAAATCAGTCAATTATGTCACTTAAAAACTTATAAAAGGTAAAGTGGAAAAGTGAACTCATAATTTCAGATATTCAGCAGAACTTGAGTTGCCTTGGGCATGGATTTACAGTACTCAGCAAGAACACCAATTAAAAATGAGACTGGTGTTTATTGTGTATCAATAATAATATGTATACTCCATAAGCGTCTGGATTTCAGCCAAGTGTAGCTGTCCCATCAGTTCTTAATTATATGGAAGTGGACCTACTTCAATTTTATTTAGAAGAATTTAGCAAACCAAATTGCGACATGTTTCATTGTTTCTAAGGCAAAGCAGACCATTTGGACTAAAATAAAGATGAAGTGCTGCAGTATTTATATTGTAAATATAGTATATTGAATATTAAGTAATAATATCGTATTAGCCTATTCTTTAGATCTCACCTTTATTACAATCTTTTGCCTGCACTACTGGAGGATATTGCTGAGAGGAAGGTGCTGGTGGATCACAGTGCGGTGGCTGATACTGGGCAGGCCTAACCATCAAGCCTGCCTTGGTGCACTCCAGAGTGAGGTCATCAGCCATAGATTCTAGAACTCCCTCCAGAAACCCACCAGGGCCTAGGTCCAGTGGTTTCTTGTACATTGCCCTAAAAAGCCTTGGTAGCTTCTGCAAAGGAAGTCCCTGTGGGTAATGCTGGCACAGATTCAAAATGTCTTCCCTGAGCTTGTCCATGGTCGTGTACTGGTGTGACAAGGAGAGAAAAGGAGAATTGTGAGTATCTGCTCAACCATTTTATCCATAAATACCACTGGTTATATTCAAATGTCACCCAATGTATCAACATTCTGCCTGCAATACCTGATCTATTGGAGTGTTGTCAGAATTCTGATTTGGTCCCAAGAGTGGCCAACATGCTGGCCCAATGTTGAATTTATCCCCATTGCAGGTTCTAAGCGAAAAAGGTTATAATGAAGGGACTGAAAATATACAGGCCTATTGTTCTCAAATGAGTAATTGGTTTGCATGCATTACGTTCTATGATGCAGTTTACTTCAGTTACTGCATATGATTAACAGAATGATATACAGAGAGGTCCGAAAGTCTGAGACCACTAGTAAAAATGCCTATTTTGCCAATTCTTATTTTCTAATTTAATACAAACGTTTTCATTACTAATTATATTATCAGCATAACAATTTGAGAGAAAAGTTTAATCTTTGACAAAATGACATTAATTTCCGAATTTATTTGTATTTGATATGTCCATCTTCTTCTTTAATGGCAACATGCACTCAAGCTGGCATGGACTCCACAAATTTGTGCAAAACCTGATGATTCATGTTATCCAAGCATTAGGTGACAAGGTTCCAAAGAGCATCTCCTGATGTTACTGAATGCTTGGCTTTTCTAAATGCCCTCATAAATGTTCAATGGGGTTGAGGTCAGGTGATTGTGGATTGTCTACTCCTTGCAGTGCTTTGAAGAAACTTTCATTTGTCAGAATTTTTTCAAAATCCTAAAACTTTTATTTCCAGGATTACATGGGGAAAAAAACCCGTCAGATTTTAAATGTAGTCTCAGACTTTTGCACCCGAATGTATGTTCATGTGCACATACCTACAATATTTTAAATATCAAATATTCCTTGATAATGGCAGCAAGAAGATATCAATGTAAAATAGCTCACTTGTGCTATATGTTCCACTGACTCAGAACTCAGAGGTAAAAAAATTACCTGAATTCAGTAGTTCTGAGCTCACAGCCAAACCAACGCTTCACGAAGGATGTCGGGAGATTTTAAGCCACCAATGGCTGTGTGGACAGGATATTGAACAGAATCTGGTTATAAAGGAAACAAAGAAAAACATGAATGCCTATTGGTTTCTTCACTTCGGTACTTTATATTCACTCGCCAGCCAATTTCTTTGCAATCTCAGTCTAATGTTTACATTATATTGGTTTTGCCACGTTACTGAGCTGGCTAACTACCTGTTTAATGTTGCATTTATCTAATTTAAGTAATGTTGTCAACAAACAACAACGTTATCTGAAGTTAACGTTATGAGGTTATGATGTGCATGTTGTGGCTAACTAGCTACATCTGATCAGTTAGTTAATTAACGTTAGTTACTGTTGCAATGGACCTGCACAAAACTGCCCTAGAATGACCTAAGAATGTGCGAATTTTTTTTCGAAATTAGGTCACCTTACTACAACGCAGCAAGTGTAGAAACAAGGAAATACCATTAGATGTTCGCTGGCCTTGCTAGATTGCCTAAACACCATTTCCAAGTATCTAGCCTAATGTTTGTGTTAGCGACATGCATGCATGTACCTAGCTAGCAAGTTAGCAGCCGCCGCGTCTGATAATTTTCTATCGATTACCAAGACCCAAATCCCAGTGACAATTTTTACTAATGTTGGTCCTAGAATGACGTTAGTCATGCCAACAGCCTAGAAGTGTTGATGCATTTGCTGACTAACCAACTAACTTACCAAGCTGTAAACCCAGGTTTATAAGCAGGCTAGCTCACTGTAGCTAACGTTAGCTGGTTTATTGTGCTCATTAAATTTCTAGCTAGATACGCGAAATTAAACTAATCATTCATTGAATGAAAGGCTGCAAACGTAACGAAGCTGCTTTATAAAGCATAAAATATAGCTAACTGTAACTCGATTCATGAAAGCAATTTCACACCGTTTATCTATACTGCTAGAAAATGCACTTCCTCGGTATGACTACAAATCTGATCGTGGTACTGTCGCATCAACAATGAAGCGATTTCAAGTGAACTAGTACGAGCTATCTCAGCGGTTGTATCAAGTGTTCCAAGCTAGCCAGCTAGCTATGTTAGCTAAGTTAGCAAGCGTAGTTGATATTACACTGCGCTGCATAGACAATACGTGGATCCACTTTGAGGCTCAGAGCACATGCGCATTAGCTATAACGGTAGCTAACGAAGGCGACCATGAAGTTATTACAGAAAATATCAATATGACTTGGACAACTACTGTACAACAAAAACATAATTGCGTCGAGTGTCACTGAGACTAGGGGTGCTTGTGCGTTTGGAGTATGAGGTCTGGCAATTCGAAAAAGTGTTTTGAAGAAACAACGATAATCACATGCGTGGCATGTAACGATAGAGTACACAAAATGAGCAGCCTGGAGTTTCAGGATCAAGACCACATCCCAACGCCCAAAAGGATGTGATTTCGATCCAGTTACTAATGCTAGGGCTAAAATGGATAAATTAGTAGTTTCAACTTCAAATACACCAAACATAATTCTAATAATGTGACTGGAGACAAATGTACCAAAGTGTTCTTTGTAATATTTGTAGTGACTGTATTGATTGAACATGATAAAAATATGGCAGCATGTCTTGTAGCAAATTCAGCAGCAATGTACATTGTATATAGTATACTATAGAGGTAGTATAATATCATCAAATGTAACAAAATTGTGAATTATGGTTTTGAAATTAGATGGGTAGTGACCCATTGTGGTATCAGATATCTAGCCACAGAGCTCAAACATACCATCCTTTAAATGTATTTTATCAAAAGCTGTTCAATCAAATTGGTATTTTCCCTAGCCTGTTAAGTCCATGACACAACAGTTCTGGATTTAAAGAGACAGCAATGGTTCCTGGATAGGTAATTTGCAGTGGGAAAGCCTGCTCTGCATACCCAGGAGAGCTCCATTCTGAGCTTGTCTTAGTAGATGGGATTTCCTGTGTCTGGAGGATGAGTGCAGCCTCTATTACCTGTGACTGCCCTGTCTAGCTATCTACCCCTGTAGGCAGTGTGCCATGTAATCCTACAATATTAATAGCCTGGCTCAATTGCCTCCATTTGCTGAAGTAATTTACTGAAGGCTCAAATGAATGCCCAGAAGTTCATTGTGTGATTCACAGAGCTATAAAAAGCATAGTAAAGTACACTCAATTCACACTGAGTATGAGGAATGATCCTTATTATATTGTTCTGGGTTTACGTGAATCCTAGAGCTTCTCAGTTGCTGCAATAAGAGTGTGAAAAACGTGTTATTTTAGTTAAACATTTCCATTATTATACCTCAGCCTTGGTTGTCAGTGTCTGACAAGTGGCAAAAACAATGAAAATGTATGATGCACACTGAAATATCCTATTCAGAGTTCAATCTGACCACGTTACACACATCATGGCTCAGGAGGTATAGTGGTCATCTGACAATCGGAAAGTTGCCAGTTCAATCCCCAGCACTCTGGGCAAAACATTTCAAAGTGTCCTTGAGCAACCCCTAATTGTCCAAATCCCTAATTGCTCCTGATGAGCCGATTGGTGAGCTGCCTTTGGTTGGTAACTGTGTGTGTGTGTCTGTGTGTGTGAATGGGTGAATGAGAAACATTCATTGAGAAGTGCTTTGTGTAGCCATACTTGCTGGAAAACAATCACATTGCCACAATGTTTAAGACGGGGCTTATTTACCATGGCATTGACAGCCTGTGGAACAAGCCTTCTGCATCAAATTTACGGTGCTAAATACATGCACTTCAGAAAAAAAAGCACCTGCTGGAAAAACCCACATCTTAAAGAATAAATATGAAAACATAAATTTTAATGCAAATGTATTAAGGTTACCGAGTTCTTTTGTAACTTTAAAAAGGAAATACTTTTATAACATGCATACATACTTTTGATACACATACAAATATAACTGTGACAAAAATCACATTTTTCTTCATTAAAATTGATTATGTAACACTGTTTTACTGGTAACAACAGGGAGTGCCATGTTTCTATACATAAAACCTGGATTTGGGTTTGATTAAATCGGTCAGTAAGGTCGTGAGCATTGTTTTTGCTTGGGTACATACACTCACCGAGCACTTTATTAGGTATTTACTATACTTATTTTTTTTTACTTCTACTGCTGTACAGTTATGATGCGTTGTGTGTTCAGAGATGTTCTTCTGCATACCACTGTTGTAATGTGTGGTTATTTGCATTACTGTCACCTTCCTGTCAGCTTTGACCAGTCTGGCCATTCTCCTCTGACGTCTCTCATTAATGTATGAATAAGTTGGTGTAATAAAGTAAAAATGTTCCTAATAAAGTGCTTGGTAAGTGTATATGGCATGAATCTAGTATACTGTTTTCATATGACATATGACTCCTCATGTCAAAGTATAAGCATGAAAGATATTGCAAAGGTCTTACTCAACCCTCAATGATAATTTCACAATATTCTGATCCAATAAAATACAATATTCATTCTTAATACACCCTCCCTATTAAATAAGGATAGACAAGAGATTTGATATTGTTTACACAGTAAAGATAATGCTTGTTGAATTTGTATACTTGCATGTTGTATATGTAGAACAACGTTTTAGAAATGTAGGGTGTGCAGTCCAGACACGTAGAAAATTTGCAAGGCATCTGCAACCGGCGTGGCAAAAATAGCAGCATGAAATTGAAGATGCAGGGGCATTTCATAAGCCATTTCTTGATGCCTGGGCAAACATGGATTGCAAGGCTTTTGGGTACAGTTTTTCCCGACTGTAGGGATTCAGAGTCTGCTCCAGGTAAGTGTTGGAGGCATTGCTGTACAGTCATGAAGTTGTTATATGGTTGAATCCTGAATTACTAAAGTCTTATAGTTACCAGTAATAATCCTAATACATGAAATTAGCACACAACTTCTTGGCAGCCACTGGCAGATCAAAAGGTGTTTTGAAAACTCCAAAATGTTGATGCAGAAGGAAGATCATCAGAGAGAACACACAAGAGCTCAATGCCCTTTAGAACTGTACCTCAGAGGTAAGGCTCTGAGGAGGACCGACATCTGCAGCTGCACAACAAGTGTTCACCTTGTACTTTTTCAACCTTGAAGGTCCAAAAATGTTAAAATCATACGGGCACCTCCTGTAGTTTCAGGACATAGAGAAGCTATGCAGAGTGGCAACAGTCTTGGCAAATCACCAAGTGTCATATATACCAAGTTCATGTAGTGCCACGCACTGCCCTTCCTGTCCCTGCTGATGTACAGGCAGCTGCAGTCCCGACTGCTGTTCACTCAACATTTAGTAAATGAGCTCCTGCCAGTCAATTCAGATTTAGCCACCAACAACCGGAGACTGTCCCCTGACGTCTGGATGAGCTCCCTGCCACTGAGGGGGAGAGAGAAAGAGAGATAGAGATCACGCCAGAGCCTGTATGTGCTGCAGTTTCCCTCAATACAGTATATAGTTTTCAGAAAATTTCAAAGAAAGCAATGGCGGTTGTAATCTGTATGTGCTCCATCTGAAAATATGTGTCCAGAGAGAAACGGAACTCACGTGTGGTAGTCCATCCCCACCAGGCTGAGCCCGTTCACAGCCAGGATGCGGTCACCAAGGCTCAGCTTCTGGCACAAGGCAGCAGGCGAGTCCGGCACCACTGACTTTATGTAAATCCCAGTCATCTTCAGTGGTGTTTTCTAGTCATTAGAAAAATACAGAAGTAGATTGAGTGCGTGGCGTTCTTGTGTGCTCAGCATTGAAATTCCTTACAGCAAGCGATACAAGCATTTGGAGACCTTAGAATTATAGGTTATGTTATAACTGAAAATTTGGACAAATATGAGTTGTCATAAATACGTTGAGAGGTCAGAGGAGCAGGGACAGACTGGTCAAAGCTGACAAGAAGGTGACAGTAATGACCACAAATCCCAGAGCAAATGACCACACATTACAACAGTGGTATGCAGAAGAGCATCTCTGAACATACAATGCATTAAACCTCTAAGTAGACAGGCTACAGTAGCAGAAGACCAATAAGTAAAAAAAATAAGTCGAACACATACCTAATAAAGTACTCAGTGAGTGTATGGGTGACATTTTACACAAAACATATGAAAAAATGCTGAACTGAAAAGGTTGTATCTGCTTGGAGCCCATTTAATCTTTGAAGCTCAATATCTCAAAACCACACAACGCAGACAGGACCTTATAATTCCAAGGTCACAATTTGCTGTCATAACTGAAAGGGACGAAAGGCTTGTTTCTCTTTTCCACCCATAGGGGGTGCTGTCTATCATAGAATTGATACGTTGAGTAAATGAGGGAAAAGCACTATGTACCTCTCATGAAGGAACACAATGAAATATTTTTAAAAATGAGTACATGATCTGCACTGCGACCCTATATGTACATGAATATATGTACATGAATGTGAACCCACAGACTGACAACTATGTTATAGATGTTTTCTCAATGCACCTCAGAATATCAGGAACATCAAAGTGTATTATTCGCCCTGAGATGTCCAGTATTTGTCATTACCCTACAAAACCTTAAGCTCATTGGCTTCAGAGGGGATTCTTAACTATCCACAGATATAGCAGATCAGAGGACCTGCAATAGATGTTGGGTTTTTTCTAACTTTCAAAAGGATGACAAAGAGACCAAGACAAACAAATGTAACTCCTATTGTGCATATATGATTAAGCACAACTAGGGGAGAGTGTTAAGAAATGTCTGTGTGTGTGGGGAGGGGAGGGGTGGTTGGGGGGGTTGTTAAAAGTTAAAAGGAAGGTCACATCATCGAGGCATTTCTCACACATCCTGAATGACTGTGCATTATGTTGTCTGTCTCTCTCGGAAACTTGGAACATTCTCTAATGGGAAGGGGTCAAGAAAGGTCAGTCAAAGTAATCAGTTTTCTTGGATTTCTTGTGTACTTTTAGTTCAAATATAAAGCTAAATGTGAATTAGTTTCTGAATCGCATTGTATAACAAAGGTCCTAGTGGATCCTGGCACCATCTGACCAACAGGTGGGTTCTAGTTCTAATGTAGCCAGAGCATTTGACAGACAATGCTGGTGTGGAATTTGGGAGGGGTGAGCATCAGTAATGACCCAGAGTTTTGGTCATGCTTGTGATTTGGATATCTTGTTAATACCACGTCTGTCTATTCATATTGCCTTTTTATGTTTTATCATGCAAATATTTTACTGTATATCACTTAATTATACAAAAAAAAGTACAATACTAATGAACATTTTTACAAATAACACTCCCTCACTATTCACTGACCATGCCATCCACCAGGGCCATGCCAAGTCCATGGGGTCCCCTCTGCAACTCCACAGTAAATACTTCTTCCTCTTCCTCTTCTTCACTCCCATTCTTCTCCTTGGTGGATTCTGCTGACAAACTCTGACCTGAGGGTCGAAACAATTACATTTGTGGGTTTTGGTCACAGGTCTAATAGGTGCACTAAGCCTTGCAGTTTAAATGAGTTTTTGAGAAGCAGATATCCCAGATGACCTGCTCTTCCATTACATTAATCTTACATTTTATATACTACCATGGCTCTCTTACACCAGTATTAGTGTCTTCACGCTGAATAAGCATGGTAAGTTCTCCCAAATTATTTTCGCACTATGAGGGACAACACATCAACATCACTGTATTATCAAATAAACTCTACAGTGTGATATTCATAGCAATAAACTGGATGGCTAAGATAACTGCAGGCATGGTCTATTAGCTACAATGACATTCTACCATTCGCAAGTAGAAAATCACTCCCTCCTATCCAGACACTGGCTCCCACAGGCATATATGAGCTCATGCTAACAAACACACACACACACACACACTTCCTCCTTCTCCTTGATATTCACTATTTCTAAGATCTCACACATTCAATCCCGAATCCATTATAAACAATGCCTTTCACCATTAGATTCCAAGCACCAAACCAACTGTCCCACGACAGCATGTGCATAGTTTTTCCCTGTCATTATCAGTTCCCTGAAATTCTTGTACCAGATTAAAGGATTACTGACACAACCAGAAATAACATGACACCAGCAACAAATCAAGCCAAAACAGAATATTTAATTAAACTAAAACCCAGATGCAATTCTACATATACCATCACATACATATAAAATTAAGTTTTGACACAACATAATTAATCCTACTATGGACATCTGTGACATTACCTGCTTCAAGTAAAGTGACATAAAATTGTGTCATAGGATTTTATGACACAAGGCAACTGTAAATTACGCAATTTGATTGCCGATTGTAAACTTGTAAATGGAAGGATCCCCTGGTCATAGCACAAACTAAGGCATTAAAGACATTTTAAAAATCTTGTCTTTAAACTATTTAATGCCTTTAAAGGGCAAATTAATTTATTAACCACTACAGCATTTCTCAGAATGATACCAGACTTGTTGACATTATATGGGGCGACATGGCTCAGGCAGTAAGAGCAGTTGTCTGGCAGTCGGAGGGTTGCCAGTTCGATCCCCCGCCTAGGCTGTGTCGTCAAGTGTCCCTGAGCAAGACACCTAACCCCCAAATGCTCCTGATGAGCTGGTCGGCACCTAGCATGGCAGCCAATCACCATCGGTGTGTGAGTGTGTGTATGAATGGGTGAATGAGAAGCATCAATTGTACAGCGCTTTGGATAAAGGCGCTATATAAATGCCAACCATTTATTAGGTATATGGCAAGTGGCTTAGTGAAGAGGTGTGAGAACAGCACTCATTGTGGGAAAGCCATATAAGAGGGTTGTGAACTTGTTTTTACATCCCTCTGAATTTCAAATACAAAAAGTAGAACATCCACAGTGTTGTTTATAACAACCTTAAGACTTAAGACTGGCTCCCCGACCAGTGGCATCCTTTTGAACTTGGAAAAGGCCTATATCCTGAAAGCACAGGCTTTAAATGCATCCTGTAGTAAATATTTGTGTTTGAAACAAAAGAGAGAAAAAAGTTGAGAGTTAAAGAGGACCCCTCCTCTGTCCTTTGAAGCAGTCTAACAACCAACAAAACAGACCCACAGATCAAAATGGCCAAGTTCAGCCTGTTATTCCCACAATTGACTAATTTATTTTCCAAGCAGTTCTATCAACTAAAGAATTAACTGAGTATATCCAAAACTAAGAGGGACAGAGGCAGTACAGAAAGAACATACGGCTGTACTTGTGCACTTGTCGACTTTTTCCAGTCCACAAAAGAAGCCATGTAAACATGGTAATTACAGTACAGTAAGAGCTCTCCTGATACCTTTCCCCTCACATCCCGCGGAGTCCTGGCTGACACTCAGGGCGTGCCGGACAGTGTCAACTTCCAGCTCAGCCAGCTCCTGGCCTTGGGGTGTGTTGGGCGGAGTCAGCAGGCAGGAAGGGTCCAGGGCCAGCCGTTTGTGGCAGCTGAGGTCTGGATCTCCTGCCAGGGAGCTCTGAAGCTCCAGGTTCTTCAGCTTTTGGGTCAGAACCGCCTTGCAGGTGCTGAGGTCACTGCTACTGGTGCTGCGTGACGTTCTAACATGAGAGGGCGGGACTGCAGTCGCCCCGTGCGACGCCGACTCTTCTTCCTCTCCCGGGGGAGTTGACACGTCCGTGACCCTGGGTTCCACGGCGGCCGCTGACCCCTGCCCGCCAACAAAGGGAGGAAAGGCCTCTGACGCGGTTTCCTTCCCCGGCCCTGAGTGACGTTTCTGGACCAGGTCAGACAGAGACACGCATCACTTTGCATGTCTTTCAATTAGTCACTTACTTAACACGGTGTCATACACGGGGTAGTTCTATACATAGCACATAGCTGGATAAGTATATAAAAATGGCTCAGGGCCCACATATACGCATGCTGCCTCAATAAATAAATAAATAAATAAATAAAAAGTCTGCGTGATGCATTTTCCGTGCCTGAGAGCACTTCCCACAGTGCTGGATTTCAGTGGAATGGAGACCCGATTACAGAAACGTGAGCCTCAGGGTCAGAGAGGCTATTACCTGAATCACAGGGCTGGCAACAGCCTCTCCCAGACCCAGGAGGAATTCCTGGAGTCGGCCCAGCTGGGCACACAGACTTGCATCCTTAACGGGCCTCCCCAGCTCGAGATGGAAGTTTTTGCTGGGCAGGATGAGGGGAGGATGGTTGTCGAAACGTTCCAGGATATCAGCTGTGTAAATCAGGGATGTCATGAGAACAAGAAGCAGACTCCGGAAAAACCAAAATTTGGCTTGCAGAAAATCAGAGAAAGAAGATTGCCAGGACTTTGTTCTGTGAGAAAAGGAAAAATCCCTGCCTGCTGTATTTACCATTACATCAAAACTAATAATCTGTTAACAAATGAATACAAAGAAACAAATGTATTAAAAAAATACAAACATTGTGTGGCTGAAGTGACATTTGAAGTTAACCATTACTAACGGCTATGTGGATCTTTCCAGCTTTTTCCTGTTCCAAACCCCACCCTTATGCCCATTTCTCACTGTTTCCACCATGTCGGAACCAGGCTCACTTGCCATTACCAGCTCCACCCTGTTTTCCTCTGGATTGTTTGCCCAACCAAGAGAGAAACAATCATAACTGGCCTCAGAGCCTGTAACACAATTTATGTTTCTGAATGCAGGATGGACTGTCACTGCGTCAGTGACCACTTTTACATGCACACCATATTCCTTTCAACGACCCTTAGTCTGCTTATTGTCATATTCCAATTATGTAGTTTAAATGCATCCTGAAAAGAATAACCCAATCTTTCTCCCATAAAAGTTATCTGAATATTGCATTTATATTATTCAGTCAGCACTGAAAGCAGCAGGCTGGGATTGTATGTTGGACGTAGCCGGTCTGTGGCTGGTTGCTGGCTAAAGTTGGTTTAACTGGTAGACTAAGCTGGTGACCAAAGTGGTGGATTGGCTAACTACAGGCTAGTCGGCTGGTGAACAGCTGCTCAAACCAGATAAATCCAGTGACAGGTGTTGAAAACTTAAACCAACTTGACCAGTTTAGGCTGTATTTGTCAGCAGGTTAGTAATTCTTCCATGTGCAGGAAGTATTTAAAATTCATTGGGTGTGAACAGCTGGTATTGTTTGTCTTCAAATTATGGCTATTAACATTATGTCATGCACATATATGTCTTAATGACTAACACATTAATTATTTTTCTAAACCTTTATTTAACAGGTAAAAGTATTTGAGAACAAATTCGCAGTTACATTTACTTCTAAAACTAAATTAATCCTATTTTCTTATTTTGGCAGTGCTGGTCCATATTATTGTAAATCTATGACCAGATTACCCATCTACCATCCTATCTATGACCAGATTTCCTATCTACCGTCTTTAGCTATTGTAATTCATTACTGTAACTAAAATGAATCACAAGTTAATGCATTAACATTGACAGCCCCAATTAAAATGCATCGCTTTCAGAGTCTTCCACTTGTGTCTACTTTGTTCTGTGGTTGACTGAACTCAGCATCTTTCATTCTGTCTTCTGCAGCCTTAAACAAAATGGTATTTTAATGTTCTCTGCCATCTCCATGTTGCATTAAGTTTATTTAATACAACTATTAAAACATCTGTCGCCTCCTTGGTCTTTGTGCTAGGCACAACATTTTTACAGTATACTAGTTGGCTGACTTCAACGCCCAAGACCGATAATGATTTTTTGCCTTACTGTCGGCATATGCAACCTGTTTTTGGATTTCACATATTTGGAATAAAGTTGTCATCATGGGCTGTATTGTAACCAGAATACGTGAGGAGCCTATTCTGAACAAGATCTGAACAACGATGTGAACGTGGTCAGTGGGGCTGACAAAGCGACGGACTGAAGGACCCCACACTCACCGGTGCTCAAGGCTGCGTCGGCCTCCTCCGGACTGGGGCTCCAGCTGGCAGGACAGGCCCGTCCGGGGTTGTACTCCCGCAGCATGTGGTGCAGCTGAGCAGGGTTCAGATGCCCAAACTCTGCCCGCAGAGAGCGCCAGGAGGCCTGCAGGGACACACAAACGCATCGTCCAATGAGAGGGAGCTGCAGGGCGATTAAACATGTTTAATTTTATAAGTACAAGCACTGGTAAATTGTACATAATTGCTAAATAGAAACCAGTGATAATTACTCATCTCAAGAGGCTGGAAACAGTTTTATTGATATAGTATTTCTTCCTGATTTGACCACCTATTATTTATATTCCAAATGGCACAATGTAGTACAAAACAATGAAATGAAGTGAAGTGTTTTCTATTAGACAAGCCATAGCATGTTAGCATGCTAAGGAGTGGTGCAGAGAGGGAATGGCGCCAAATGGCTTAACTGTCAAAGTTAATATCCTTTTGTACACACAAGTTCAAACATACAATTGGAATTTTAAGAATGAAATTTAAGTCCTAAGACGCACTGGTTTCTCCAGTGTGAACTGGGCAACAGTTGCAGAAGACTGCATCATCACCGAAGATCACAAAAGGACTGATTACTCTGGGCCAGATTAAACTGCCACCTCAGGACTGCTGGCTCCCTCACTTTATCTAATGAATACTGTCAGATATTTCCTGTATGGCATCATCCAGCGACGCTAAACACGCTGAGCTAAGGCGAGTGCGTCACCATCAAAACACACTGGCGGCTGATCACTCTGAGAAAAAAAGCAGGTGCTTGCATGAATATTCCTTTTAGGGTTTCATTATCTTTGCCTTTGTCACTAACAACCATTGAGATTGCTCACTTGACCCCTGACCCAATACCCACACACACACACACACACACCCGTACACACATCCCTCAATCACAGCCCTGTCAGTGCTGTCTGCCTCCGCCCCACCCCTGTGCCAGTAAACTCCTCCCACTTCTTGAGTGTAAACAGTTTTCATATGCCACAGACTGCACTAATGTGTCTGACAGACGGCCTGTTCCCTTTAAGACAAACCTTCCACTTGGCATACAAGTCTGTATTCCAATTCTAAGTCCCTCACAAATCCTGGAATCTAAACATTTGATAGTACTTGTACCCAGTACTTGTACATAAATGACAGGAAATATCCTGATTTATTTAATCCACGTTAACTTTATTAACATTTCAAATTTCCAGGCCTAAATGAATGTGCAGGACTCAAAGCAACCATATAAAGCAGAGGCTGCTTTCCCTCTGTTGCATCATCATTTTGACTGTAGTTCGCTTGTTTGGGATATGCTATATTTGACCTGTCAAATCTCATGTTACTGTGTTCATCTCATATTTCTCACTGGTGTGGCTGCAGAAGCCAGTCGTAGAGCCTTTTGCTCACCTCATTTAATTTAGCTCTTGAGGGATGCATTAGTCACCATGCAGAGCTCTGAGTGAACGCATTAGTTAAGCTTCCGGCCTGGTTACATCTCTAACAGGTCAGGATGTCCTCCTCAGGGACGCTCACACAGCAGAAAGCAGCAGACTGAACAGACTCAGCCTGGAGCCCAGCCATCTGTCATTCTCAACCCGCAGCTAAATGAGCAGTGTGGAAAACAGGAGGGCTTCCTTGAAAAATGAACAAATATACAGTATACTGTGCAAATGTCTTAGGCACGCTTACGTCCGTAAAGTAAGGATCCATTCAAAAATAATGAAATTAACAGTTTTGAAAATTGAAAATGTACTATAAAGAGCAGTGAATAGTTAAAAACTAAATCAAATCAATATTTGTTGTGACCACCCATCAACTTTAAAATGGCATTAGTTCTCTTAGGTGCACTGTCCTGCAGTTTTCTAAGAAAATCAGCTGGTATGTTTACCAAGCATATTGGAGAACTTAATTCCAGACAGCCTCAATCAAGTTTCAATCTATGAAGTGGTCTACTACTCTGTTACTTTATTTATCAATATACAAACAATTCCCTGTAACACTATATGTTTTGGAAAATGAATGTTTGGAAATCTCAAATTTTCTCTTTTCTACTGACACACTAATGCAGAAAACAAAACAAAAAAACATTACAACTTTTGTACAACACTTCTTTGTTCATTAATATAAGAAAGCACCGGCTATTCCAGCTATATACACAGTGATGGGTTATGATCACTGCTACATAAATTTGTGTCCTTCTGTGCTCTTCCTGCTGCTCAGTGGCATAGGGAGGCCAGGGAGAGGACATGTCCTGGATTAGAGCAGCAGCAGGGAGGCCGAAAGCAAGAGCAAGGGCTTCTGTTTGAGGCGATGTGTCGTGTGTGAAGTTTCACTCCATCATAGAACGCCCTCCCCCATCCGCACTATTCTGTGCTCAGGATCCGCAGCCCGTCAGTCAAAAATGAGGCTTCAGTGATTCTTATGACACATTGATTCGTGCCTGTATTGTAATGAGTAACGAGGAAAATTAATTTAGCATTATTCTGAGATGGCCAGTACACTGTAGATCTAACACCTATGAGATGCTGAACAGACAAACATTCTAGTGCCTTCTGAATTATCTCTAAATTATGTTGTAACATATCTATTTCATTGTTTTCCGCATAAAAATAAAAATGGGTCAAACAGTGGGGAACTCAGTTATGAGAACTCTATCACATGCGATGAGATTCTAGCACATGCAAAAGTCTTCTTACCCCAGCAATGATGTTCAGAACCGTGACTGACAAAGAACATATTTTGTGGTCAAAGTTTCCTTTCCCGGATGAAACGATACTGTAGATATAAAGTATAGCTTGCCAGTACACATTAATCCTGAGCCTATTTCTGTCGATAAATGGTTAAGTTTAGTTAAGTATGTCTCTGACGGATTCATCAAAATGGGTCAAAATAAATGCTTGTTAGTATCACTTTATAGGGTGGTGGTATGACTCTGTGGCTGCATGTGAATCCTCCAACTGGATAATGACACAATAACACAACCACATCACTCACAATTTGCATCCCACATGGAGACCGATGGGAGAATGCAACAGAGAAACAGATGGAAAATGAGAAATATAAAGGGTGGGACTGTGGGTGTGTTGCAGAAAAGTTTCTGTTCTACAAACCACAAAATGTGCCCTAATGCAAGGCAATAACATACAAATCCAGCCTGCGAGCAGCCATTTCATGGAGTCTGTGTCGTTAGCAGTCTGACTTTTTCTGTAGACAAACAAAATTCTCACACATGAAAGCCCTGAGGATAGGTTGTGGTATGTCCAGCCTGTAACAAACTCAAGAGAGGGTCCCTGTACTAAAAAATGTAGTGCCCCTTCAGGTACTATAGTTAGGTATACCCTTTAAAATGCTATACATATTTTTAAATAAACCAAATCAGAACTATAGGTTATTAAGACTTGCCAAAACATGTCATAAATGACTGATAAAAGAAATAATTCAGTCATTTAATCAATGAAGGGAACTTCTTTTATTTGGCACTGAAATAACTTTATGTCCACTTGAATTCACGCATTGTGCTTTTTCCCCATTCCAGAGGACAATGAGTGAAAACCGCACCCAAAATCTCACATCCCAAATCAAGTGAAACCAAAAATTTCCGTCTTATCTGGTACATACAGGAACTCCTGAATGGTTCTTTGGATGAGGTAATGCATTGTCATCACTGAGGTCACACTTCTCCTTTATTCGCAGAGCAGTACAGGCAGGGTTGTAAACTGCGCTGTTTATCAGTTACGATAAGTTAGTGGATGAGCAGTGCTGGAGTCAGAGCCCTTCTAGAAGGTGCGCTGCACATTTTCTTTCCACTACAATAGCCATGACATCAGCCGCCTTCCCCAAAAAAAGCACTCAAAGAACATTTCAAGGACCATAAATTTTAAAAGAGCAAACTGCTTTGTGTGGTACTTTCTGACCTTTGTTTGTCTTGCAACTAGTAATCTTTATGGTTTCCTTTCTTTATTGCCCCAACTACCTCACAAATTTAACACATTGCAATTACGCAGACATTTCATTCTGCTCTTCCTGAAGCTCCCTCTTTTCATCAGATGTGAGGAAACAATGTGTGCAGGTAAGGATTAACTAGCCTGCACTAGCTTGCAGTTTGAATCCTTTCACTTTAACACCACTAAGATGTGGTTTCTTTAGAGGACTGCTTTGTTGTACTTTCCCAACACGTCACAAATGCATTGCAGGAGCCAGAAGACATTTGATGAATAATTTAAAATGACAAAAAAGCAAACTATGAATGAATCATAGTTTGATGAATGAAAGTGGAGTATATAATCTTCAGTAGACCAGGCAGATGGCAGCTTTGCCCCTACTTTGAATATTCAAGAGCCATCTTGATAATTTTTCAGTTCATGGAGGCTAATTTAACATAATTTCATCAATTCATTGTGTCCCTGTATATTTTTCTGTCATACGATTTGGGTTCTTCAGTTTAGTCCTTGCCAACCTCTCGCCCATAAATTTAATTATGTTATATAAGCTGTGAAAACCGACAGATGTTCTGCTCAGTGCAAGTGTTGTGGTTGCTAGAGGGCTACTAACACAGACGTTAGAATATGAGAATGTACATTTTCAAAATACGTACATTTCACTGCTCTTACAACTGCTTTTGGGGTGCAGAATAATAGCAAATTCAGTGTGTGCTCACAAGGTTTAACACACATTGCTCTTACGAAGCTCATTAGAAAAGGACACATGACAACTGGACTATCTCCTGGGATGAAATGAACCAATTAAGGGTAATAATATGGACAGTCCAACATCCAGTAATGGCATGTCAAATAAATAAGTCATGGGGAGGTTGTGGGGACTATCCAGAGAATAATGCCTTGCCTGCAGCAGGTTTTCCTTGGGTGTGGCCAGCAGGTTGACAG
Source organism: Conger conger (assembly GCF_963514075.1). Lineage (NCBI taxonomy): Eukaryota > Metazoa > Chordata > Actinopteri > Anguilliformes > Congridae > Conger > Conger conger. The sequence goes on along the minus strand of NC_083761.1, from coordinate 63,429,488 downwards.
CTGAAGAAAGCTTCTGGAAGAAGTCTGACGCCAGATTGCCCAGTTCCACACTCTGTGTCCAGTCCATGAGAAGGTCCAGATTAGCTCGGATCTGAACGCCTCGGGACCACTGGTAAAACCCTCCTCCAGAACCTTCACATGGAACATACAAAAAATGTATCACAAGGCAGCAGACAATAATATGTAAAGCATCGGTGAACAGTAAATAAATAATGCATAAAACCAGTGTATTTGAGTACTTACTGCTTCTAACTCTACTATGCGCTTGCAGCAAGCAGCATAGGTATGTAAAAAGTCTAGAGTTGGGTAAGCTCTTGAATCTTCTTTTTGCTGACATGCAAACACGCCTAATTTAAAGAATTGATCACCCATAATGACCTGATAGGAAAGGAACCCAAAAACACTTTTTTAAATGCTGAAATTTTAAATCTTGGGTGGAAAAAACTTCTGTTCAGTAATATGCTGTATAGTCCTGGATAACTTTCTCTGTTGTGGTTTATCACTCTCATAATCTCTACAGCATTTTCTGCTGAAAACATTCTATACCACTAATTTATAGTGCTTTACACAAGACCAAGGGATAGTCAGTGCTCAGGCTTGAGGCATTCGGACCATGAAAAGCCCCTGGGTGCTCACCTCTCTCCATGAGAGCGTTGAAGAGCGAGGCGTTGGTGAAGAAGAAGAGATAGGCGAAGAGCTGGGAGGCGATCTCCGTGTGCACCTGGAAGGAGGTGAGCAGCCGAAGGGTCTCCTTCAGGATGTCTAGGATGCTCCTGACACCCTCTGGCACCAGAAGTTGGCCATTCTCTGAGAAGGGATTACTGTCCAACAGGCCAGGCAATGCCGTGTACAGGGTCTGCAGGATCATAGGGTGTAGAAGTGAGTTCATATGATGTTTTTACACATTCTGAATACATACAATGATATCATTTTCAATAACATCACTAGTTTATAAAACTGACTAGTTCATAAAAGCTTAACAGTAAGAATTGGTGATCATTGCCAGTAACTTGTGTAATTCCACATTATGTAAGCCAAAAAGGTGCTTGTGTTGTACGGCTTTTACTGATAACATTCAGTTTCAGAGAGGATATCTGCTTGTTAGTTCTTTTGTTTCTCTGCACTTGGTGAGTAAAGGGTCAAGAAAAATAAAGCGGAATCTGGCTTCCTCTGATAAAGAAGATATGGCCTCCTTGCAGGGGCCTGGACACTGTCCCCACGTGGCAGAGGGTCAATGCATCACGGGGAGTCATGAGCCAGAGATAAGATTACACTGCACATACCCCCCCATGTTCCCTGAGGAGGAACCTGCCTGGAGATTCCTGAGGAAACAAACACATCTCCCACTCCTCAAGCCTTCTCATCAGCCCTCCCCTCTCACCCTCTCCGTCTATTCCAGTAACACACCCCTCACTCATAGCCAGCTTTCTGTCAGGACACAGAAAATGGTTTGGTTCGACAAACCTACTGGGATATCACAGGGAATTCAAGTCAATGGAAATGTACATGAAACCGCAACCAAATGATTCACTGTCCAACAAATGACAGCCTTCCAGACGTATGAAATGCAAAGTGAAATCAGATTCCATCTACAGAACGCCATGGTATCTGACCGCAGAGACAAGGCCCGATGAAAAAGGCCAGTGTGAAATTCCTGGAGACACAGCAGATCCAGTACAGGGTTGTCCCGGTTTGGATGGTGCTTCAGTCAAGCCCTGCTCCTCTGCTGCTGAAGGGCTCTTTCTGTTGGCAGAGCCTGACAACACTAGCTTTGTCCCAGCCCTGCTAATTGTACACAGGCAGCTGCCCCCTTCTCAGCCAAATATCAAACTCCTGCCAACAAAAACTCCTATACATGAAATTCCTACGATACCCAGCCTTCCTTGTGTGGGCAGAGTTTTACACACTGCTGTTTGTTCAGTATAATCTTTGTGTAGCAGTTTTGTTGTGATTTGATTTGCTTGTCTAATATACTAATTGCAGAAAATAAAATGGACTAAAACACCTCATCACATACACACCAGATAATCTGAAGAGTAAGCAGTAATGTTTACTCAGCTGCATTGTAAAGATCGGCTCCAGTGCAATTCATATAAACTATAAACATACATAATGCTGACAAGGAAAAGTGTTGAACCCTCTGCCTCTATGTTACAGTCTGACAGCTATGTACAAATGGTGAAAGGAAATTTACCACATCACCTCACAGCATTTATCAAGAGCCTGTAGCCTGTAGTGGGAGTCAGTACATCTTTTACAGGAACTCAAACTACCAAAACATGCTTTTGTTCTCAAAGCAATACCAGCAGCTGTTTCCTCCTCTACCAGATGGAAGTGTGAGAAATGTGCGCAGGGTAAACATTTGAGTTTTAATCTTTGTTATTTTAGGTTTACTGGGCAAGTTAACCTTATTCACGGCTCTGTTTACATTTGATATAACTTTTCTCTACAAATCACAGCCAATCCTGACAGAGAGCACTTGCCTGCGCAGGCACACTGTGAAGTATTTAGTGTCCCAGAGAACTGTACAAACATAGAACCGCAAGAGTGAAAGGAAAAGAGATGACAGCCATAACCTAAGACACCCTCTATTTACCCTCCTTCAATTAATGGACTTTGAAATTAAAGACAGATTTAAGCAGGATGGTGAATTCAATCTGAGAGAGAGCGGTGGGAATCCCATTACAGAGAGCAGTGCAATCTTAATTTGGGGTTTAAAGGATTAGAATGAATGAAAGAAAAAGTGGGAGGGTCAAGCTAGTGTTGAGGTTGTTCCAAGTGGGTTTAGGCTCGGAGACAGACAAAAATGTCTCTCATGTGACGTTCACACTGCCCAGTCTCTCTAACACACTGCCTATCCAGATCAGAACCCAAGCTTGTGACTCTTAGAGGTTACAGGAAGTCCTTCTTATATAAGACTGGTCTACCGCTATGCCAACAAGGTCCTATTTTTGCCACAGCATTTATAGAAACTGAAAATAAACACCCAAGCCACAACACAGAGTTGTAAACAAAATGCATTGCAAAGCCTAGCCCTTAAAAAAGAAGATAAACAGCACCAGAGTCCCTGCCCAATCTGTCTGTTTAGAGACAAAGCCCAGAAGGAATATTAAATGATGCAACGGGCACTCAAGTGCCCAAAACATGGCCTTTCCCTCTGCCAGCGGCAGTGTGTGTGGATGTGGGACGCTGGCAGCACTGCTCTGTCCCACTGTCAGCCCAGCAAAGCCTGCCTGGCAGGGGATTAACAGTGTGGGAACTGCTGTGGTGAACTTTACAGTCACGTTGCTGAGAGGGTGGTCTCATTAGAGCAGAGGGACTGATGAATGGGGGTGGGGGAGCAGTCTACCCCCTGCCCCACCCCCACTCTGAGGTGAACCACCATCAAACAGATGAGCCTGCAGGATCGACTGCTGACTGGTGAAAAGAACAAAATCAACAACACACCACTGGCAGGTAAAAAGAGATTCTACCACCCTTATGACCTTGTGTTTGACACTGGTGCTGACACCGATAAATAACACTGGACACCCATTCATGACCTCATAGTGGAGGAAGCTTGACTGGAGACAGCTCTCCTGGAAGCATGGTGGCATGCAGACAAACAGGCTCTGCTTTTTCTTTCACTTTGCACTGAGTGAGCATAGTAGATAGCATGTGTCCTGTGTATGAGTGGGCCTGGGCTTGCCTCCTTTTACCCTGGATGGGAACCCATTCTCCACATTTGCCTCAGTCAGTGAGGCAACCAGCAGCATCCACAGGCAAAGTATACGGCAAGTACAGAGGGGGATGTGGCACTGAGACGGCTTTGAAGATTAGGAAGTCTTACCATATAATAGCAGGTACCACGCATTCCTATGTCAGCTGACCTTTTAAGTAAACAGCAAAAGAACATTAGCTCCACATTAGTTCCCCAACTGAGGCATCAGAGCAGTGATATCTACACTGTCGCTGATCACAAACTTGAAAAGAAAGCCAATACGTAGTGAATGTCAGTAACTGCTCCTTTCCATGTTGTCCACGTGTTCCTGGGCTTTAGCTGTCGGCCTCTGGCACTGTTACCCCTTATTCTGGTATGGATGGTTCTCTCAGAAACCATGACAACACTAGACCACTTCCCTGTTCCCTTCCTGCACAGGAAACAGACAGTGAATCCACTTTTCCTGACTGCTCCCTGCTCCTCTTTGGACTACAGCTGCTTCCTGATTGGCTCAACCCATTACGAATGCTGTGCAGAGCTTCCTTTGCACGAAGCACAATGCCAATGCTTTGTACAGTACTCTTTCCCATGCAGTGGGAACATGTAGCCTCTGGACCTTGTGAAGCACAGGTCAGCAGACCTTGTAAAAGAACAAAAAGGTGTTTGTCAGGCACTGTCATTCCCATAACAATGATTGTACGAAGAATCTCACTGTGTTTTGGCAGATAACGTCCCATGGGCTATGAGCGTTTGATGGAAAGTAACCCACTCGTCACAGCAGGTCCTCAGCACCATTAACCCAACCACATTACTTAATCTTTCATTGACAATTCATATATACTATTTTCTACAACAAATTCATTTCAGGTTATTCAAAATGGCTTGTATGACCGATTTTTTCTGTTTTCATACGATAATCTCAATCTTAAATCATAAGTGCATGTTTTGAACTCATTATAAACACAGACAAATATTTTTCTCCATTGGTAAATGCGATAATCTCACCCACAAATACAAAAACCACCAATAAGAATAAGTTTCAGAAAACTAATGAGAATAGGAAACAAATTATTTAATGTACTGTGAGCACCGAGAAGACTGAAACCCCACAAGGCAGCACAGTTTTCTCTAGTATTGCCAAGGGATGAGATGATTTCAAGTGCTCAGGATGGCAGCATCTCACCATGTGCCCGCCACCTCCACTGGTGGAGTGGGCGCTCACAAGTCCACCTGTTCAGCAGCACATGAAGCATCCTTCCACCAAATGGCGTCTGTGCATGCTCAAGCTGCGAACAGCAATGTGATAAGGAGCCCCAGAGGAGAGCGTGCGCTATCTGTGCGATCCGGAATCAATAGCTGAGGTTGCAGCAATGAGGGCTTATGAAATATAATTGGGAATTTCAAATTGAGGAGAAAAGAGGAGAAAATCCCCCCAAAAAATCTGAAAACTATTAGTGATGTGCATGCTTTAAAGTAAACATTACAACTACAGTTTTGAACAAACATTTGATAAAAGACGCCCACTTAGCAAATCCACACCATCAGGCAAATTACACCAAAGTACGGAATACTCCAAGGTTTACGATTAATATCATGAATGCATACATACATTTTTTACTGCCTACAAGAAACCCCAATCACTGAGTGTATAGGGACAGCACTGATTAAGAGCAGACCAGAGAAGACTGGAGGAGCACAGCTGCTTCGCTTCAACGGAAGCACAGCCAACAAGTGTCAGGCAGCCAGCATGTGGGCAGGGCTCCACAATGCCCCTGTTGTCTGTTCTCTGTGCAGTACAGGGCCGTGGTGTGGCGGTAACAATGCGCTCTTATTCAGAGGGTTACTTGGCAGCCACTTGGGGAGTGTTTTCCTCTAGTTCTTTGTTGAAAGGGGCAAAGCCTCTGATTGTTGTTTTACATTGAAGTATCTCAGCTAAACCACCGGCCCCTGAGCAAGCTTGCACATGCCGTTTCCAATGGCTACGGCAGCAGGTATTTTCATGTCTGCCCTCACATTTGCTGCCTCCCAAAAGAAGAACCACTGTCCAACCATTGTTATCGTCTACCAGGAAAGGTTTGCCATTGCTTAAATATAGCCACAAGGCTACGTGAAAGAGAACCATTTAAAAAAGAAAAAACATGTTTTAGCTTTATTTAACCAGAACACAACCTGCTACATATTTTACAAACTGAGACCAGCTCATTATTTCATGGGATCAGATTAAACAGCCACTGATTAAGTAAGTAAAATAATCTAAAATAAGCAAAAAACATAATATTCCTTTTTGCCAAAAAATACAGAAAAACAATGGATAATCTGGGCCATTGACCTTTACCCAGAATTCTCTGAAATCCATCAGAGGGTCATTATTTTGACATACAGCAGGTCCTGTTGAGCCTGCAACTGCCTTCCTCTCCCAAGAGAGCTAAATCCCTCTTTTCCTCCTATCCAGAGCAAAGAGGGTGACCCCCAACCCCACCAAACACACACACAAACACACTCAGTCAAACACACCCCCTGCCTACCATGCTGACAGCCCTGACCTACTTCACAGCCCAGACTCCGAGGCAGCAGCCGAGCCACAATTCCCCATACATCACAACTGCTTTCCTACTGCATTACACACATTACACACTGTCACCCATGCTGTTCGCCCCTCCACATTCCCCTCTGACCATGCCCCCACATATTTTCCATTTGTGAGGTATGCGGCCTTCATATGGAGCCATGGCTTTGTTGGTTCACTGTGCCTTCTTTTCAAGGAAAGGACGTGCTATCGCCTCCATGCAAAGCATAGCGCATAAAATGTGTACATTCCAAAGCGGTTTATTAAGGCCTGACTGATGAAATCCAGTTTGACTGCTGCTCTGTACGATACTGCATTCATCATCACATCCTGTTTCCATGATGCAGCATTGTTGCTTGTAGCTAAGGGTTTATTTTCTTGTGGGAGTGGCAGAGGACAATTGAAAATAAGGAAAGGAAGACTTACTTTGGTGAGGTAGTAGACAGACTGCTGGAAGGTGAACATGATCACCTCCTCCAAGACTGTCATTGCCTCCTCGCTGGCTGACTGCATGGAGGACATATGTGAATCCAGACCTGAAATCACAAAGTTCATACCACTACTGTCAATAAACCAAATAAATCCACACTATGCTATATGTAATACTGAAAATCACGTGTATATTATACAGATATTAAACACTGCATTAATTAAATGTAAGATAAACAACGTCTCCCATTCCTTCCAGACAGCAATACACAAGCACGGGAGTCCACTATTCACAAAAAAAACAACAAGTGAAGTGAAGCAGTGTAAGGGTCACCGCCTGCAGAACAGGGTCATAGGCAGGAGTGTTTATGAAGGCTCACCGTCCTCTTCCTCAGGACTCCAGCGCAGTAGCTGGGGCACCTCCTGCTGAATGAAGTGAAGCAACTCGATGGCATTGGCCATCCACAGCAGGAGCGGCCGCAGACCCGGGACAAGCTCCTCTATGCTCAGCAGCTGCAGTTCCTCTGGGTCCTGCTGGTCTCCACTGGACATCCTGCAGCACAGTGAACCTCAGAAACCTACACTTGCACTTTGAATGGTCGCTCTTCTATTCATCCCTGGACACTAGAGCTTATTGAGATGGCAACATATTAATATCGCTAGGGAAATGGCATAATACAGGCAGTGGCCAAAAATACAGCTCGCTATCAATTGACTACCATTTTCTAGGGTGTGAGCAAGCAATTTCAGCCAAAATGGTCCATTGAGCTCTTTACAGAACGTAGTTGGGCAAACCATTTATTATACCTGGCAATGCACTTTTGCACTTTTGCAAGTACAGATAATAGACTACTGAGCAGCGGAGAAATAGAATATGAGATGAATCATCCATTACCGTGGCAAACAGAAAAGTGCACTTGTGAGATATTTTCCTGGCATGGTTTAGGTGCACTCATCCCATTTGAAGGCAAGATCAATGCTAATCACGGCTTAATGATTCTGACTCATCCCATCTTATAGCATTTTCTTCCTTCCTGCTGGGATGGGGGTCTTACCCACACCAATGGTGATAGGCTGCCATGCAAGGCACCAATCAGCTTGTCAGGAGCAATTGGGGGTTAGGTGTCTTACTCAGGGACACTTCAACACACCCTGGCGGGGGACCGAACTGGCGATCTTCCGACTGCCAGATGACAGCTCCTGAGATAATGTTGCCTGCTTCATGTCTTCCAGGATGAAAATCCCCCTATCCATACAGTACGTGTAGCCACCCAGTGATTTGATGAGCATGATATGATGAAATGATATTATCCATATGCCATGGCATTCTCAGTCATAAGATCTGAAACCAATCATGCCCTTATGGGAGAGTCAGGTACTTTCTACCTGCGTCAACCAGGAATGACTTGACTTTTTGTGGAAGGACTATGGCTCATCAGACTCCAGTTTAAGTGAATTCATACGGCTGTTTCCATGTTTTTAGGCCACTACCCACTATGTGAATTCCGATTGATGACCCTAAATCTACTTTTAAGTTAATTCTGTTAACTTGCATCCTCTCCTTATACAGTTCTGATAAATGCAAAACATGCAGCAAGTAAATGCTCTCACATTTCCGGCTGGATTGCAGCAAGTTCCTTGGTCTTTTCCTGTGCAATGGGGAAGGAACACATTTTTAAACATAAAAATTCAAAAAGAAAAAATGTGTTTTTACATTAATAAAATATGTTTATATCATGTTCAACAGAAAGTTTACATAAGACCACACACAGACATCTGGCTATTCGCACCAGACTGACTGACGCAGGAGGAAAAAGGGTAATGAGATTAAATACTTACCCACATGGTCATTTGTACCTGGCTGGCAACCCGAAGCAGGAGTCGACGGAAGTCTGACATCTGGAAAGATGTGGCAGAGTGCTGGATGCACAAACACATCAGGAGCGCTGGGGTCAGTTTGTGGTCATCACCATGGGGATCAGCCATGGTGATAATCTCCAAGAGGATGCGGTCCTCGTGTTCAAGCCTGTACAGAAGGACAAGATCCCGGCCTTCGGAGTCCTTCAGGCAGGGGGCGGAGATCCGTCGTGCCCGGGACCGGACCCGGGCCTCCGGGGAGGAGGACCCACACGCTTTACAGACGGGCTCTGCTGGGTGTGGGGACGACCAGGTCAGCCAGGGTGGCATTTGGCAGGCGACAGGTGCAGTGGGGTCTTTGAACATGAAGAGGTAGTGGTCGCCCAGCCCGATGAGATCCCCCGGGCGGAGCTCGGCCTCCTCCTTCAGAGGGGTGCCGTTGCACGTGACGGGGGCTCCGTGGAGGGGCTTCAGCAGGGTGACGGTCCGCTTCCCGTCTCCCTGAGCTGGGGCCTCCAGGCGACGTACGCGGCAGTGCTGGGGCAGGACGTCCGGTGCGGAGAGCAGTATGTCCACCTTCAGCCTCTCCACGTCCTCCCCGGTGGAGTGCTCGCTGCACCGTCCAAAGATGGTGGTCATCCCACTCATCAGGTAGATGACGAAGTCCTGAATGATGGGGGAAATGTTAGATCAGAAAGGAAGCACAATAAAAAGGGAGTATTCGTGGAAACCCACTCAGGAAACCTGTTATAACGTAATGCAGCAAGGAAGCTGGCTTCAGGGCACTGGGACTTTCCAATTTAGAATACCGTACAAAATAAAAGACTTTCATCATTTCCTAATGCAGTTTTATTATTTTCATTGTGAGATTGTATTAGAGTCACCTGATCCCGATCACTGCTGAATTGAATAGTTCCTTTCATTCAGTGAGGTTTACTGACAGTGATTGGTAGACCCAGTCAGAGGGGTTTATTATTACAATTTTTTTTGATAAGGCATGTAATTTCTGACCAAATGAAATTGGGCAGAAAGTACATTTTCTGCATCTTCATTTGCTTGTGATTTACAAAATGAAGCCAGTGCTTGTGTTGATTTTTTTTTCCAGTATTGTTTCTCTACGTAATTAATACCTGCTAATTTCAGCTAACAGAGGGGCTCTACATGCATAGCCTAATGCATAGCCTGAAATTGATATTCACCGCAAGGTAATTTGGTGATTATGATTTTCACATGAGCACTGTGGCCTGAAAAGCTGTCTGATGGTCTTCTATTCTTCAGCTTTATGGTGCCTTGAGAAGAACAGGAAGGCACAGAGAATCTGTCTGCGCTATCAATTCACCGGGTTGGGTTGACAACACAGGAAGGGCTGAGCGAGGCAGGTTCCTGATAATAAGCTCGGCTAAGCATTGACAATACCAGGAGTGTTTGTCATTCACTGGGCCTGGAAAATCAGCCATTACAGCACATTAAAGAAGTCCCAACCATTTTGTCATTAGTTACACGAGCCACTGCAAATGATTATGTGATAACGATTGAAAGGTTTCTGTGATAACTGCAGGACTCATGTACAACACATCAGAGACCGGGACGTGTAGAGCAAGCATTGTCTAACAAATCCATTGCTGACCCCATCCTGTAGTAGGTAGGATTTATTACATTATGAATAGCAAGCAGAAAATACATGTCTGTACATACATCTGGCTATGCAGCTACCTTTACCAAGAATCACAGAATAAGGTTACGCCTTTGGAAGAATACATTCCATTTGGAAACCCACCCTTTCTAATAACGAACAAAAGTTAGATTGTCTGAAACAGCCTGCTGCTTGGCTGAACAAAAGACAAAAAAGTTTGGATAGGATTTTAACCAGGAACTCTGAGTTGAGAGTTGTTAAAATTTCTTCGGTGTACCCCGGAGATGTGTATCATTGCCAAATCATTTTCAAACATTTTTTGGTTAACCTTAGCTTTAATTCATTTCCTTATTTTCTCTTTGCTGGAGTATTATACTGTACTTCTCACAACCTGATTTTAATAATTATGCCAGATTTAGCTACAGATGTGACGGCTATTTTTTTTATAGCTACAACCAAATGTGCAGAAACAAACTCAAGTAATCAAACAAAGTAATAAAAAATTACTAATCCGTTAAACAATTCATTGAATGTTTTCTCCCCACTGCAACCCCAGTTTAGACATGACTCTACAAAGAGTCCTATAAAGGTTTCAAGCAAGGCCTTGAATTATGTGGGCTAGAATTAAACTGAAATTGCTACAGTAACCACACAAACCGAAACCCACAAAGTGGTGCTGAATAACAACCCTGAAAAGCAATGACCCAAATGTTTAAGGAACGGAAGAAAAGAACAGAACGTTTCCAGGGCAGAAACTTATTTAGCCTATACCCTATCCACGATAATGAAGCACAACTGCTTTTTGATTTCAGTACATGTTTTGTTCAGCCTTAGTTTCTAAGAAATAAACGCACTGTCCTTGCTATGTGCTGTAATCAGGAAATGCTGGTCCTGAAAAAAGAGAACCCTAACAAACTTGAAAAACTTGATAATCAAAACATGTTCAGCTCATGGTATCCTACCATTAAATACATGCAGGGAATCAGTGGGGAAAAGATGCAACATCTCTCTGAGGAGATTCCCTGCTTTCCTGCCTCTATTGTGTCACTGGCATGAATAAATCCATTACATTTTATGTGTGCGGCAATCCTCTCGGCTCTGCATTCTCAGCAGAATAAACCGCAGGGCCTGGTTTACTGCTGCTGCGATGTGGGTTTGGCCTGACCACAGGCACAATCTATGCAAATAAGTGCACTGCAAGCTAGAAAATAACTAACAATATCATACTGTAAGAATTGTATGTGTGCATGAATGTGGATTTCCAGAAAAGCTATCTCCATGATGAGTTGGAATAATGTGGACGGTTTTTGAAACATACTTTCATAAGCTGGACGCAGGGCCGCAGATCGGAGCAAGGGACAGCTGTGTTATAACACACGCACACATTGTGCACACATGTCAGGGCCTAGTCCAAGCTTTAAAGGGAATCTTTAAAGGAAATTTTTAAAGGAAAGCTTATGCCTTTTTTTCCGACATACCCAGACTTAGACGAGATGTTAGAGAGAAGTTAGAGAGAACATAGACAGTTGGAACTATAACTGCTGAACACACATCCTCTTCCGTCTTCCGCTGGATGAGCACAGTGACCCACACACCTTCTGAAGTTCTCCCGCACGTGTATTTCAAATACATATGATACCTCATGTAAATAAGACAACTTCGGAATTGCTGTAAGGTGCATTTCTTCACTTTGAAGGAGGTAGGCTACTGACTTCTATAGGCTTCAAGTCTTTATGCTAAGCTAACACGTTATGCTAACATAGAAACTGAGCCAGTGAATGCAGAAAAATTAAAATGAAATCGAACATCTCCCCTAAGCCAGGGTAAGTCGGAAAAAAGTTATATTTCCCAAAATGTTGGTGTGTGGTGTGGCGTTTTCCTTTAATACTACTTCTGATCACAAATACTATTACAGAAATTTAAAGAAAATAAAAGATTTATCAAAACCTTCAAAAGGTCTATTTCAACTTACTAACTTACATGTATGGGACTCTGGTTCAAGGGCAGTAACAAGATCTTGTTTGTTTTTAAAATATTTTTAGCTTTTACCCTTGTGCTGAGTTATCATTCAGCTTCAGCGGCAGACTGCTAGCTTCAAGGCCACAGTGTGGAAGAACACAATCATGGCAAAAGAGAGCTTCTATTTAGTGGGGATGACAGGCGCTGTGGATGTCACCTGAATGACAGAGAGGCCCTCACCTGCACCTCACATACCTGTCTGCTGCTCCCCTGACAGATCACTCAGCAGCCATACTAATCCAGCAAACTGCAGCACCATTTCAACACTAGCTATTGCCTTGCTCGCTCTTCCCCTGAGCCAATGGTGTTTACATGTGCCATTTTCTATACTCCTAGGTTTTTTCCACATGCTTTTTTAATGTCAGTGTTAGAACTGTGATTAATGAAGTAATCGCCAGAGGACCAGTAAGATCCAATTAGTTCCAGGAGCAACCATAAAAGAAAAGAATGCCTTTACAGTGCATAAATATCCGTGTTGTAAGGTATCCTCACAACTCCAGCCACACAGGAGGAGTAACTCACGGCCCACTGATCCGTTTGATTGTAAGTCTGTGTCAACGTGACGTGAAAGAGAAAAACAGGCACGGCAGGGGGTGACGGACTGCAGAGCGTTGAACAGGGGTTTACAGCGTGCCACTGTTCCTCTGTCCATCTGTCAGGGGAAGCGAGAGCACGCAGAGCAAGAGAATGCTATGGTTCACTGTCACTGTGTGCCCCTGGCTGTGGCTGAAATAGGCTCATAACTATAGGCTCATGGTGAATTAACTGCATTAGAACCAGGCTGAATTCCAGTACATGGGCCAAACAGACCCATTTAAATACAAACAGAAATAAAACATTTTGATTTCAATCAGCCAAATCCGTCAGGAGAAAATTAAATAACGACTAAGCTGTCGTCATTTCAGCTGCTCTGATCATTTTCATCAGAGCTCCAAGAGTACTATCAGAGTAAAGATGCTACTGTTCTAACATTTCTGGATTTCCTAAGCACACCCTTTAAGACACCTTTTCCACATCAGCACATACCCACCATTGGTATAGCCTTGTGAAACCTTTATAGTCACAAAAAAAATGCTGACTTTTAGAAGGCTTCATTGGCAGGAAACCCTTACAGCAGCAAATATTTAGCAGAATGAGCTGTTTTGTTCTCTCTATTTGTTAAGTTTTACAGACAAAAATGTTTCCTGACACTACAGTTAAGTTACAGTAATACCACTCACGGAATTCTGCAACTCTTTTCTCTGGATCTAACGATCTAACGATATACCACGTAAATGGAAGTAAAGTGCCAGGTTCAGAGTTGGTGAGGCACTAATTCCACAAAGCCTGTATTTTGCAAAATGTATGGGAACAGACCCTCCAAAATCATAAATGTTTTTAAGATTTCTCAATATTGAATTTCACAAGGGATTGGTGATTATTCTGGGGCGTAGAATGAAAAAAGTAATTGGCAGCTATACTAGTATAGCTATATAGTATATAGTATTTAAGGTACCGCATTCCGCACACGGCAGAGGGTGAGTCATGCATTGGAATATAACCTTGTATGCCACTTAGCATTCTGTGCCTCTCCTCTAGCAGATTAATTTTGTCTAGTTAAAGGTCCCATATTGTAGAAAATGACATTTCCCTTGCCATATGGATCATAAAGGAGTTGAATGTGAACACTGTGAAACCATGAAAATCCAGTCCCCAAATAAATCCACACACTCCGTATGAAGAAAACGTGCATTTAAACATGCTGTTTGGACTACTGTGAATTTGTGACATCACAACAATGCGCTCATTTGTCATGTCCACCTTTAGAACAGTACTACAGCGCCACATACATAGTCTTGATAAGCGATAATCGTCCTGGACTGAGAGAGGAAAATAACTGACGCAAAGCCAATTCATCATTTGCAACATTCTAGCTGACAGCAGTGCTTGGGTCTACTTGGTTACTTCTCCTATTTTTAGTGTTTTTGTGCTTTTCATATCATCCTGAAGCTTTCGATTTGTGTTCTATACTGATTGGACAAGAATCTACACGTTATAGCTGAATAAAGTAATTCTATTGTCTCAAGTACCATTTCTTCATAAATAGCCTTGTCTTAAAAGCTGTTGTATATAAGCAATATCACACAAGAGGGAGTGCTGTTGTACTGTATATTGTATGATGAAATAAAGTACAACAGCACTCCCACTCATGTGATATTGCTTAATAATACAACTGCTTCACTGAATACTCAATTCTGACTGGCTAGGAGGTGGGCATTATTTTTTCCATATAATGTAACTGAATTTGAATACTAACTATGTAGGTATGTAATGGTGAGGGATAAAGCTATCTTACATCCACATTTGAGAGAGACTAGAACAGTGGTTCTTAACCTGGGTTCGATCGAACCCCAGGGGTTTGTTGAGACAGTCTCAGGGGTTCGGCAGGGGTCAAGACACACACAGTATAGCCTGGTTCACACTAGCAATGTAATAAAATATATACCTATGTTTTGAAGAAATCATATTTTATTTTTCCAATTACGAAGGGTTCGGTGAATGCACTGATGAAGCTTGCAGGGTTCAGTACCTCCAATAAGGTTAAGAACCACTGGACTAGAAAGACTATTTACCTGCAAACTGTTATAGGGTTTTGTATATTTGCTGGAATACTATCCACACAGCAGTAGATTTTGTTTGTTGGTATTAACTTACACTTAGTGAGCACTTTATTAGTCTGGGCCTTCTTCTTTGACCTCTCTCATTAACAAGGCATTTTTGCCCACAGAACCGCTGCTCACTCGATGTTTTTTGTTTTTTGCACCATTCTCTGCAAACTCTCTGCAAACTGTTGTGCATGAAAATCCCAGGAGATCAGCAATTTCAACAATCATTCCATGGTCAATGTCACATTTTTTCCCTATTCTGACATTTGGTCTGAAGAACAGCTGAACCTCTTGACTGCTTCTGCATGCATTTTTATGCATTTAGTTGCTTGGCTGATTAAATATTTGCTTTAACAAGCTGGTTTACAGGTCTACCTAATAAAGTGGTCACAGTGTATACTTGGTCTAAAAGATCACATTGTGTATATTTAACTATTGTACCTAAGGATGTAGGCCATGTATGGTAGCAGGGACAGGGGTGGTGGTGGGAGGGGGTGTCAAGTGCCAACTTCATGATATCATTTTTAGAGATATTGGCCAGCCTTACAGCCCTAGATACCAGGCTGATATAGACAGGATAGAATGACCAGACGACTCTGCAAACAGCTCTCTCTGTGCTCAACATATTGTGATCTTTATCTGCAGAGCTAATTCACTGGCTTGGAGGAAAATGGACAAAAACAAAAACAAAACAAGGTAGTTCCAAAGTGCAATCTTGATACTGTATAACACATAAATTGAATACAGAAGCGCTGGGCCTCGAGGCCAAAAAATGCAATAACATCCTCACTGGGGAACAAACTGAAAGAGTGAATGAAAACTCAATACATAGTTTGTCAACATACAGTATATGTGACAGTTCGGGTGACATCTAACAACATTATCCTAAATATTTTCTGAACAAGCTTGATCTTTACTCCTAATTAGATACTTGAAACAAAAAAACATCTTGCATTATCCTGCATTCCAAGCGATTGTCTGGGCATGGGGACTGAATAGCTCTCTGACAGAAATGAACCCTTCCCCATTTAAAATTTCAGGAGCAGCCAGTGTGAGAGGGCGATAAGATCTTTATACCACACATTTCTGGCAGAGAGTTGTAACCAGCACAAGCACACCCACCAGGGAGGATACCACAGAGAGGAAAAAGGGAGAGCTATAGAGGGGGGCCTGTCCTACCTGTCTGTAACTGAAGCCCTGCAGCAGCAGGAAGTAGGGGAAGTCGAAGGGCGGGTGAATGGAGTACTGTGTGGCGTTGTCATCGCTGCTCTCCGTCTCCTCTTTTTCATGGCCCAGACAGTGGGTCTCTTTGTCAGCCTCAGCCTCCTGGTCCTCCTGTGGTAGGGCCTTGTGGCCCCGGTGGCCTTCCTTGGCCTTGACAGAAAGGTCCATTTCACTCAGACTCCTCCACAGGTCCAGGGAGCCGTCCGCCTCCGCGCTGCCCTCGATGAAGACTGAGGTCACCCGCGAGCGGCCCTTCTGAAGCTTGCGTGCCTGGGCGTTGATGCCTGGGAAATGCGACACACGGGGCACAGGTTGCTTGCCACCATTTTCAGACACAGTTCTTTGTCTCCATAGAGGCAGAGCCCAAGGTGAGAAACAAAACATCAAGGTTCATCAGTTTAATGTCATTCCTTTGCCGGGAATATTCAATTTAGATGTATTTTTCCACAACATTTTGTGAATTTTCCCAATTTAAAGAACTGCCAGACACCCTCCCCATGTACTTTGTACAATCTCACACAGCTAGAAGACAAGTCAGTAGCAATAAATAAGTAATGTGTGTTCACTTAACTTAAAATTTGTTTGTGATATCAAAACAGGCAGTTAGTGTGTTTAATAAAACACAAATTTGTTTAGCGAGTTTCACACCATTAACCGTCATGGAATTTTGTGGGAAACCACAGCTTCACGCCCAGC
Source organism: Conger conger (assembly GCF_963514075.1). Taxonomy (NCBI): domain Eukaryota; kingdom Metazoa; phylum Chordata; class Actinopteri; order Anguilliformes; family Congridae; genus Conger; species Conger conger. Next base: position 63,412,719 of record NC_083761.1, on the reverse strand, counting down.
TGTTATCTGCAGTGGAAATGGGCGTTTGTTGGTATTGTTCTGCCAAAGACAGCACTGTTTTGCTGCACTGGGGCGACTCCCTCGTTCAGTTTTGCTGGTGAAGAGATTCACAATAGGAAAAGGCCAAAGTCAACAGGAGCATGCAGTGTCCAATGTGCAGGAAGCAAAGGGATGGAAAGAAAAACAAGCCAGCGGCTGGCATGTCAGGCTCCGAGCGTCCAGTGAGAAAGCCTCACTCAGAAGAGCTGCTGGGCCACAGAGGGGGGCTGCTGTGGGCCCAAATTTAAGCATAGACCGACCAGAAGAGCCCAATTTTAATGCTTTTCTCTCTGAAAGTGTTATTTTTTTCCTCCATTAATAGCTATGTCAATATTCTGATTACTGCACACCCCTTAGACGGACTGCAGTAATGTTGCTGCCTTAATGGATGGGTTACTACTGTCTCTGTAAAATTGAGCAAGAGAAACTTATAACAATTATATCTATTTTACACCATGGGGGTCATGTTGAAATGGCTCTATGGCACACTGGCTGTAATACCTGCAGTGACAGTGTCCTGCTCCTCCGCACTCTTCTCTTCCACGCTCGCTCGCTTCTGAATCTCAAATCGCCGGGCAAAACCTTCCTTGGGTTTCCATAGTGACTGCAGAATGAGAGGCTTCTCATTGTCGCCCACAACTCGGAAACATTCCATTGTCCACTGGTGGTCCTCCCCGACGCGACCAATCACATCGCACAGCACATAAGCACCAGCTTCAGCCTTGTCGAGACAGTACCTATTCAGCAGGATGGGGGATTATTACACATTTGACAGGATAATTTCCACCAAACAAAAATGATATGACAAGGAATAGGCCACGTAATAGTGAATCCAGACTAGCAAGATTGCCTACTGACATAAAACAGGTTTATTTACATTAATCTGACAGTGAAAATTATGTCACTGTTAAAATAATAATTAATCTTACAGAATTTTACAGTTTGCATCCAGTATAACTAATTTGGAAATCAGAACACTCCCAATCAAAGATATAGAATATAAAATAAGGTATGGGTGGGTTTTACAGACTAGAAATGGCTTACATTGACACCAAAATACCAGCAGAAATTCAGGCCTTGCGACTATTCTATGAGAAAACTCCCAGAAAACTTTATTAGTATCAAATTACTTGTAAATGCTGTTAATACTACGTACAAAATTATCCCTACATACATCCCTACATTTACAAAGATTTAGGGCCTTTCTTTACAAGGTTACGGACCTCCAAAAATCACGTTTTGTGACACAACGCCACACCCAGTAAACTTTAAATGGCTCTACCGGGAAAACAAAATGGAGTATAAAGCTCAAGTTTTCAAGAATGTTTCCATCAACACACAGTAAAAGAGAAGAGAATTAGTTCACAAGGAATGGCCCCGAGGCATAATATATTCAAAATGCTATCGAATATGTAGAAATGGAAAAAGATGTTAAACCTCATAAAATGGCCTTCTACATTACACCTGACCAGCACAGACACCTTAACACACAGGTGCCCACAAGCACACACCAGTCCTTCCTCACCTCTCCAAAGCCTCTTTGACTAGCTCCTTGGCGCTAGAGCGTGTGGTGGCAAGAACACTCTTGTAGTTGGCCCCATGGCAGATGTCATTGCCAAAAATCTTTAGGATCCCTGGGGCAGATATTTGATTGGACAGCTCAGAGGGGTCATCTGCAGCGGACATGTCCCCGGCATCAGACATGGGGCCCTGGCCCTGCGTGCTCTCACGTAGAAGGGGGCTTCGGTTAAAGACGGTGGAAAGGCGGTTGTTGTGACGACGGATTTTGTTCTTCGCAGGCTGCCTGACACCCACACTCTCTGATGATCTGGTGGTGGTAGTGGAGGAGCTGGACCTGCAGAAGGGGAGTAAAACATTCTCAGCTCAACTAAAAAATGAGTAGGGCAGTAACCACACATTCGTACAGATATCCTAAAATGGCCGAACAGCCTCTTAAGAGAGACAGGGCCATAATGCCACTTTCAGATATTCCACCTGGAGTCCATGATGATTTACATTTCAAGGCTATCCCACAACCACTGAAATTCCTAATACATTTTTTCTTCTTCTTAATATGAACCCTTTGAACATTGAGTCCAAATTTCTAAGAGATTAGATATAGAGGCACACTCTCTCGGGTACCTGGCAGTGTACTCTTCTATTCTAAAAAAAACAAAGAAAAGACTGTCATTGAGTATTTTAATAATGTGCTCAGTTTAGTGGAACAAAGGACTTCTTCAGAGTCAGATGACCCAACAAGTCCACAAATGTCTTCAGTAAACTGAGCCTGACGTACTTAAAATGATTTGAGACAATTTAGAAAAACAGGCTATTTGAAAATGATCTACTGACGTTTGCTGCCAGTGACAGTTGAACACAGGTGAATACAGTATTCTGCCATTTTCTCACCATCAGTAGTTCAGCAGAAAGTAGGACTGAGGCTAAACTGTCTGGGTGTGGGAAGACACCGACATGTGTCAGTTAGATGTAATGAAAAACTGGCTCACAGATAAGACAGCTCATTCACCTTAATCAGCGCAGACTAGAGAAGCAGTCTGGAGAAGATGAACAGCAATAAAAGAGGCATGACACAGAACACTGGGGTACATGCAGGAGGAAGGTCATATCTGCAAACAGCTGCAGTGGGTTTTGTGACTCACTTTGGATCCCTAAAGGAAACAGAAATTACTGATTTTTCAGAGTGCATTAACTTTGGAAATGTGCTCCAGCAAATCCACTATATACAACATATCTTCCACTGCGGAAAGCCACACCACATATGAATCAGATTTAGATATTAAAATGTAATATTCCGCAGATAGGAAATGAAAAACTTGTTCTGAACTTTTAAAATGAACATTCCTATTTAAGCTGCATATTCTTTTTATCAGGTGTGTATGCTGTAGCTGAATGCTCCACATTTCAAAATGTTAGCTCTCCCTTGCTTATGAATTACCCCTTTCCCACTGCTGCATGCATGACCAATCAGGCTTTGAATTATTAAAAATTACCAGCTGATTAATGTTCTGCAGTAAGCCATGATTTATGGAAAGCAAAGCCCACTACCAAATGACTAGTCTGGTGGAAACCCATTGCATAGCTAGCATACAATAAATAGATAATTTCAGGCAATAATACAATAAATTGATCATTTCAGGCAATAATACAACAAATTGAATAATCAGACACTAAACCCAGAAAATGTATGAGATTAACACTGCCCTCCTACACACATAAATGCAACTGATTATTCTCCAGGCTACTTTCATGGGGTAATCTGTGCCTTTGGTGCATCTTCAGCCAAATGTCTGTGCATTTTTGGATAGCACTGATTAGATGATAGACTGTGCCAGAGCATTCACGGTCACCCTACACAATGTGTGGACACACTTATCGAGGCACATTCATTGTCATGAACACAAGACTTTCTCAATCATGCTCATATACAAAGCTGAGAAGACTGCTCTCCCAGCTGAGGTGAATAATCTGTTGGGAAAACCACGGGTGACGCTAATCCACACAGCCACAAAATCCAGCAGGATTAAAGATCCAGCAAGCAACCTTTTTTTCAAAGGGTCTTTGTTGAACTCTTATGGAAAGCAGGTGGGCCTGTGCTTGTAGAACCACCCAATAGTGATGTCTTTTCGTTAAACACTTCACAATTTATTATGTTTTATACATTTTAAGGTGATGAGAGAAGCAAGGCTCATGTCATTAAAGTCAGTTCAATTAAATACTATGAATGACTGGGCAAAAAATGGCATAAAGACAAACAACTCTAATCTACTCTGTTATCAAGACATAGACAGGCCCACAAGGCTTAGAATATAGCACTTGACTTAAGCCATGACAGCCTGATTCTGACAGAATCACAGTTTATCCTAGTTTTGTAGGCAAGAGGCACACTGCCCCTCAAAAGCATCAAGTATGTCCTGAGGGCAGGACTCCCCTCCTGCTCAGTGCAACTCAGCAAAGCAGTTTTTTATGTCCAGCTAAATCAGAACCTTTTGGTGTATAGACATTTTAGCCTAAACCAGGGGCAGCAATTAGTGCCTATTTTATCTCATGTGTTTTATCTAAGATATGTTCATATTAGTAAATCACGGATCATCCTAGGTATGATAAAGATCCAATGCCAGCCCTGTAACCAATTATGGGATAACAAATAACAAATAAATAAACAAGTAAATAAAACCTAATGTACAATGAACTGGAATGTTAAATTACTATTAGTATATTTAAAATGAAGTATCCAATATGACACAGCCAGGCAAGCATGCAGCTTCAATGTTTTGTAGTTTCGGAGTCGCACGCTCTTCAAAAACTTTTCATTTCAGTCAGTAGCTAGCTATAGCTACCTATTTAACTACAGCAGCGTACACACACTTATAAAAAGGGTTTTGTAATGGTTCCTTGGTTTGATTCCATTGGGGAACCCATTTTAATTATTTTTGGAATCCTCTGACATACAGTAGGCATGAAGTATGACAACTCCCATTAAAAAGAACCATTTTGCCCTATAACTAGATAGGGTTCTTCTATGGAATCACAGGGTTCCTGTTGAAACATTTTTTTAGAGTACACATTCGTGAAGAACAGGTGTATTAACAAAATACTTACTCCAGAGACCCATTGCTTGGCTTTCTTCCTAGCTTTGCGAGCCTTCTTTTTGGCGAACTGATCAGTAAGCCCACTGGAAATGTCAGAGCTTGCTTGGATAAATGCGAGCTTCGTTCCTCTGAAATCATTTTTATTATTCACTTTCTTTCCAGTATTTTTCCTCTTTGTTAAGCAATTAGTGTGTCCACAATTCGGAGCGACAATTCTCTTTTCGCATTTCAAAGCTATCCGAAGCGTTTACTAAATAATACAGAAACACAACAATAACAATATTTCCTTAACTATCTGGGCAATACAGCTCACTCAATGTGGAGTCCTCACCGCGTTACCCATGGATTGGCGCCCAGTAAGTTAGCCTACCAAAGTTGTAGATTTATTTCCAGTGTAAGCAAGGTAGCCTAAATAGAGAAAACTGTAGACCTTTATCTTGAATTTCAAGCAGATTACCCGACTGTAAATTACTTTAAAGTAAAACAGGCATCCATCGGAGTAATGAGAGATTGACACTGGAGCCTCAAGCACATCAGTTTAAAACCACCAAACCATGACAGAAATCGTGGCACGGTGCACCCAGTTTCAAATAGTCTTCAAACCAGTGGCGAACACCGTTTCGAAAAACAGTCAAACGTTACTGTCTTTCTCCTTAAGGGCTATATTCCTGCAACGTGTCCCTCTGCAACTCTTAAAATCAGCTAGGTTTACTGAGCTAGCCAGTTACAGCTAGCTACCACGTATGTCAACGTGCCACATTTTTCTGCACATTGCCTAAGTAACAAAATTCTAATATCAGGTTCTTTACAAATGATCCATTCAGGTTCTCAAAAATTCCAAAGTCAATCTAAAATCCGTTGTACAATCGGCCTACAAATGTCAACGACACTCGCCACCGCATCCCAATGCCCGGACCCGTTACAGTAGTTCTCCCTCGCTCTCTTGCCTGTGAGAACTGTTCAAAAAGTTGTGCTGCTTTTCGCCCTTACGTCATTGCCTACTGCAGGGTTTGAGCGCTTCTACTTGTAGAAGGGAAAGGAGGAATGGAACATAGCCACGTTTAGTAGCCTACTATATTTACGCCGACATAAGTTAGCATGCTATGTTGAATAATATTATCTTGATCACCCGAGAAACTTTCACAGGTTCTTGCAATGTTCATTTCAAAATTAAAGTTCTGCAGTTTTGCAGTTTTTGATTTTCTGTGTTGTAGAGGTTATAGGCTACTGTAGATTCGGTGTAAGGTTATTAGATCTGTCAGTTTTTATACAATGTTTCATGTAGGCTGCACTTAAAGGAAAAAAACCTCTGGCCAACGACCGCAAATTAAAGTACTAATTGTATTTATTTTGTATTTTTGTATAAAACTTTCTTTTATTTATTATGTTGTGTTCTACATTTGACATTTATTACTAAATTGAAATTACAGTATTTCCCAAACTAAGCACAAACCCGAGTGGCATATCTCTGCAAATTTCGAACAAAATATCAGCCCTAGCTAAAGATTTATTAGATTGAGGAATCCCAATAATGGATTGGTTGCTTGGCCAGCCCTCAAACATTCAGCTTTAGCCTCCATTGCCCATGTACTGTATTTCATATGAGGAAAAAAGCTGGTGAGTTTTTATAATGTGGGATGTGAAAGTATTCATAATATATATTTTAAATTATATGTTACATGCAGGGCGGCACGGATGGTGCAGTGGGTAGCACTGCCGCCTCACAGCAAGGAGGTCCTGGGTTCGAATCCCCGTCGGCCGGGGCCTCTCTGTGCGGAGTTTGCATGTTCTCCCCGTGTCTGCGTGGGTTTCCTCTGGGTACTCCGGTTTCCTCCCACAGTCCAAAGACATGCACGTTAGGCTGATTGGAGAGTCTAAATTGCCCGTAGGTATGAGTGTGTGAGTGAATGGTGTGTGTGCCCTGCGATAGACTGGCGACCTGTCCAGGGTGTATTCCTGCCTTTCGCCCAATGTATGCTGGGATAGGCTCCAGCCCCCTGCGACCCTGATCAGGATAAGCGGGTTCAGATAATGGATGGATGGATGTTACATGCAATATTTACAATGTGAACTATATACTGTCATTCCAGGCCAGGGGCGAGAATCTGAACAGCTGAATTTTTGAGATGGACAGGGAAAATTAATCATCCTCATAGCTCAATGGATGTCATTTCCTTCCAAGAGCATCACACAAAACCCATGCAGATTCCTCACATACAAGAGAGTCTACTACCCCGGAAAAAGGCCATACACAATTTTGTTAACAAGAACTGGCAGTTATTTATATTTAACAATATAATTGTTAATAATGAGTTTTTTGTCTTCTCAAAAGTATCTAATAATGAGTTATTTCAGTTTTATTCAACAAGAGTTACAAAAGTTAAAAGGTACCTTAATTGTCAATACCCTAAAATTTCCCTCGGGATGAATAAAGTATCTATCTATCTATCTATCTATCTATCTATCTACCTATCTAATCTTTGTTTATTTTAAAAGCTGGAAACAAAAAGGTTTTTGCTGTTAAAGTTTATAGTTTCACTTGTCTGTTGATGTTAAAAGTGGTAAAAGTTTCATTAATTGTATTAAAGTAGTTCCAAAACATTAAAAAAACAACGCACAAGAGGGGTGAAACATAGAGAAGGAAGGGGTGGGAAACAGGATTTCCTATGTGAATGTGTGTATGTGCGTGTGTAGGCTGCATTATAGTGGAAGACAACTTTTATAATAGACCACAATTGCAACAGCAATGACCTGGGAAGGCATTATTCACATGTAAGGCACCCCATCTGGTGGCCAAAAGTTGTTTCAACAGACTTTTCATTCCTCCACAGGTGTCTGAGCATGGTCATCCAACAATTCCTTTCACATGCAACTGTTCTTTCAATTAAGCCTGGCTCATTCATTAATAAACTAGGTGGTGACTGTGTCATTGTGAATGATTTACTGTATCACATTGATTTAACAGTATTCACTTTCTATGTATTTTGTTGGATATCATTGTATTTTTACGATGATGGAAAGTGATTTGCATTGGTTGTATTTTCTGGTCAATTGTTTAAGGTCCAAGCCACCAAGCAGCTGGAACCCTGCTGTAATATTGTAAAAAAGAAAAAAAGAAAAAAATAATTATTGTAATTTAATAACTGCTATAATATGTAAATTGTACCATAGACTCACATAGACCATTGCAGGCTAGTAGCAATTGCTTAAAATTGTAAGTCAAACAAATATGTCCCAATTTGGACACATAGTGGCGCTATACCAACCAATATATATATTTGAATGGTCAGCCCATTTGGCCTAGTCTTGAGATTTGGTACATGGGTCCTTCTAGGTTGGATTTAATTCCATTTTGTTCTGCCAATAAATCATCAAGAACTCATAAACTTAGAATATGAGTTCTGAGCCACTCATAACCCATTCAACATTCAAGCTTAAAATGCTCATTGTTGTTTATTTGCATTGTTGTTTAAAAGCAATTGGCAGCAACAAACGTACATGCACAGTTGGTCATCAGGAATGAGTGTGAAATTCTGCCATACACATTCTGTAAGCCAAAGTTTATATTGCCAAGTTGGATTCAACAACATAGACTGCATTTCAACATTGGTCTTTTCTATTCAATGTATTCAGCCAATAATGCACACAACTTGTAATGTAAGTGCACACAACTTTTATAATAAATGCATATACAGTTAGCATCAATATGCAATCTTATTTGTATATCTTGGCATGATATCCACAAATATAATATAAAACCACATGTGGCACAAAATGCTGTTGCGTGGCATTACATTACATTACATTACATGGCATTTAGCAGACGCTCTTATCCAGAGCGACGTAGAACGAAGTGCAGATCAAACACAAGTACAAGTGCGACGAGGACCTGAGAGGACAGTACAGTTCCGAGTCCTAGTGTAAACATACAGATAATCAGAACCCTTGAAGAATACAATCAACTTCCAAACTAGCATACCAGAGTTGGCAGCTAGAATACCCTGAGTACAACAATACAATAACTAATACAAAAAAAACAACAATATCTATACAAGTAACAATATCTATACAATCTATACATAAGTGCCATTACAGTCTATGGCATATATAAGGCTAATCATGGTGGTGAGTTATTTTTATATAAATAATGGTTTTCAAGCCACAATTATCTGGGAAATAAAATGCTGTAATTGTATTGCCGAAATGACTTGAAACAATGTAGAGCAGCAGAAATTAAGTTGAATTTACTATGTAAATGATTAATTCCAGAAATGTCAGTGTACAGAATTGGGCCATCTTTAATTGTGGATCCTCCTGCTGATGTGGAGGCCATCTCTGGCAAAGTGCACATCTGCTCTGAAGGATAGGACATCTGTCAAAAACATCCCCACTTCTGTGCTCACAAATAGCACTTTGAGGAATTTCAGCTGCCACAATAAGGCGGTCAGTCTTCATTTATATTTGAATTATGAAAACACATACATTTCTCATCGAGTTTGGTGCTGCAAAATTGACAAAATTTAGAATTACTGTTAGAATTAAATGTTTAAAAACCAATGTTTCACAGACATTGCAGTACCCTCCCACAAATCACCACTATATGTGAAACAGCTGTGATTATAAATATGTATTCCTTGTCTATTTTGTTTATTAACCATGATCACAAACAAAAATTTAATTTGTAAAAGTAAAAAAAAAAAAAAAAAAAAAAACCATCATTGACTGCTCCCACCTGAGAATAATTTTCAGTTACGATGTTTGGAAAAGGATTCCTAATTGGCATCCAAATCGTACAAGACTATACTGTCATCTATAGGGATTCTCATGATAACAAAACTCAGTCCTGCAAAGTTGATACATGTAATTAAAACTGTAAATAGCCTATGTCTGGAATTTATGAAAATGGACCTGATTTATCAGGACATGATGCACTTCTTGCAGATTTTTCAACCACACATTCATGCAACAAACCTCCCTTTCCACCTTATCGTAAAGGTGAGATCTGTGAATGTGCAGCCCATTAGAGTGCCATGTTCATGGGACCAACTTGTGATGCGTGCTTTGAGACATGGCACATTAGCCCATCCTGCTGGAATTATCCCTTTGTAAAAGGGTATTCTGACAGTAAAGGCCAGGGTGCACATAGACAACAACAGTGCTAGGCATGCTGGGGCATTCAAAAGATGTTAGTGTTAATTAGTGTTAAGGGGCCTAAAACATCTCTGCAGAGAAAACATCCATGGATGCTGTTTCTGCCAAATTCTGACCGCATATGCATGTCACAGGAACAATTTGTCAAACCAGGAGAGGTTTCTCCCATCTTCATCTCCTTTCGTCCAGTTTTGGTAATCATGCAGCCATTAGCCTCATCTTCCTGTTCTTAGCTGACAGGAGTGGATCAAGGTGTGGCCTCCTGCTACTGTAGCCCATCTGCACTGTTGTAAACAGCTTTTTTTATTTGAGCAATGGTACTTGAAAGCTTGAAAGACTGTACCCCTTCTCTTTGGACTACTCTGATTAGCAAAGACTTTTTGAATTGCAGCTCAATTGATTTTATACCATCCTCTGTAAACTCCAGAGACTGTAGTAGGCGATGCTAAAATTCCAGGTTTTTACAGTGTCCGTATGTTTTAAATATTAAGTTGCAACCACACAATTCACTGCGAATGCACGCTATTTGAGCTATAACAACTGGTTATTTCGTTTGAATTCTAGCCGACAGGCGGACAAATCATTAAATTACATTGCATTACATATTACATTACAGTTATCTAAAAATGAATAGAACAAGCACACTTTCGACTGACAGGGCCGCCAGAATCTCGATGACAACACGCGTTTACTTTCGTTGAGCAGCCTATTTTATAACAATTCTGTTCTCAAGCTAATGGTGTTTGCCGGCAATTTACTTCCGCACAGGGCGGGCCAAATGGAGCGCCAGGCAATGGGCGGACTCATGGCCATGACAACCTCCAAATATCTACAACGATCTACTCTGCAACAAGGGGAGATAAATCTGTAACGTAACACGACAGAGACACGGAGGCGGAGTGGAAGCGGAGTAGAACTCTGCTTTTCCAGACAATTTCTACTACATCACTGGCTCTGTACGTACTGTATGTGTGTTCTTTGTATGCTGAAGGGCGAAAGAAGAACGAGATACTAACTCGTAGTGCGAGGGAGAGGTGAAGCACCGATGCGAAGCGGAATGGAGCACTTTTGTGGAACCAGTTTCTGGGTAAGACTGCTGACATTTTCACTGCTCTAATATAGCTACTCTACACTTTTAGTCCGAATCAAGAACAGTAGCCCATATTATGGAATTCTTTGAAATATCGTTTTACTTTTAGACTGTTTGTATGTGATCTATTAGTTTAAATATGTATTTGAGTTGCTGCGTTTTCTCTTTATGGATTATTATCATGATGCACGCTTTAGCTGAGCAGCTAATGTGTCTCGATATAAAAAATACTCGGAATATTTTCGTCTGTATGTAGGGTGGGCGCTGGGTGGAATTCTAAAATGAAAGAAAATGTTTAAGTTATTGCAGCGAGCTATCAAACCGCATTGGTTACTGTACCATGTAAATGACAAGGCTATGGGTCACTCCACTGTATAACACATTCTTCGCTTTCATTGTGGTAAAAAACACTTATCTTGCACGTGTTGCATAGTCTATGTGTGACTGTAGTGGATGGACTTCACAGTGCAGGCCCATTTATTTGGAAATGAACGGTAACTTGTAAATCGGTTGTGCTGTGATCTCAAGTTCAAGTTGTTCCATTAGAGCGAATTTAACCAGTCTGGCTTTTCTGTCATTGTAGGCTACCTTGCACGACTCTACGAGCTAGTCTATAACGTTTTCTACACTGTTCTTAATTAAGAAAGGCATCACATTTATAACATAGGCTACAACGTTAACAAGTTTATCCGTAACCTACTCGTGTCCTGTTTTCGTCATACACTACCAATTTATAGAACAGCTAAGTATCATAATGCTTTGGTGTTTCACTGACGGCTAGTTAAAACCCATCAACGAAATCTTTTTCTTTTTTTCCCTTTTTTTTTTTTACCCATAGCGAGCTCTGTTAAGACTTTAATCGTCTTTTCAAAACTGCATGACATTTTTGCTACGCTGCACACTCTGACTATTATCCTGGGTTAATAAAGTCAGAAGATCCTGTCGTAGGTTTTCTACATTTCAGCAGCATCTACGAAATAGATGCTACCACACCTGATATGTGCCTCTGTATGCTTGCTTAAACTAAAGTCTCGGTTGTTTCGGGGGTTATTCAAGGTAACCATGGCACTCAGTGTGTGTGACTGTGACCGTTCCCTTAAGAAGCCAGCCGGTTAATTTTGAACCCTTTATTAAACCGTAAGCCGATACTTCTGTTTTTACTGTTTTTTAATCTGGATTTTTCTTTTTCAGTATACTATTAAACATTTTGTCATGTCATCACATAATCTGTTTCAATGTTTGAATTAGCCCAGATCTAGCTACATATGAAACACCACATTTAAGCATAAAATAAGCTTGGTTTATCATTAGTTTTAACATTTTGTTCGTCATAATTTCAATGACAATATTAGGTCTATTGAATAGGCTAGCTACATAATTGGCAATTCATGGCGCCATAACTGACTATCATTGTTTGAGGTAACTTAGCTATGTACTCTACTTGCTGTTTAGCTGAAATGTAATTCATGACATGTTGTGTTCATGTCACTGAGTAGGTTGCAGTGTTCTAAATGTAAGTCAGTTTGTCATTATTTGATGTCTTTTGTAGGACATATATGCACAGAGTCACTACTGTTATAGCAGTACCATACACTACAGTACAGTACACTAAACGTTTTAATGTGTATTTGGGTCAAAGGGTAGTTTTTTTTTTTTCAAAAGAATCCTAGGATTGATGAGTGGTTGTGATCTGTGAATGAAATATTACAGGATTTAGAAAGCACTGTGCTATGTGGGAAATAATCCATATTACCCTTATAAAGAATGAATGGGTTAGTGGACAGTCAGTACTTCATGCTCTGAACACTTGCTTTGTGTGTTTGGAGTCATACAGTTTATAGTCACATGATCTCTGTATAGCTAACAGCTGAGCATGTGTTATAGGGCTTCCTTTTTCCTGCCTGTACAATCAGTGTGTAGGTCTGCCAGGAAATATAACTCTTACATTTGATTCAGATCAAACTGTTACAGTAGATGAGATGAGCTATTGCATGTTATTTCGATAAAATGTTAGAATGCTACAAGTAGGCTTAAGTAATGCTATATTTGACGTGCAAAGCTATATTTGACGGGACAATTATGCTGCTCCGTCATGTGCTGGCCATACATGGTGCAAACCCCAACACTGAACAGAATGTAATCTGGAAACATCACAATACTGTCTCGCCGGCTGAGAACCTTTTGATCTGAACTGGTCGGTACCAAACGGCCTGTACATGACCTTCAGATTTTTTAATTCTGTGATTCGAGTCTGACTTTTTCTTCCCTCCATCACCATGCAGGCAGTTCCGACAGATTGTTTGTGTACATATACTGCATTTTTATATCCTATACTCTGTGAGCTGTTTGCGTGAAAATGGAAGACAACTAAAACAAAAAGGCAGAAGGAAGTAAATGCTTATACAGCGTTTAAAATACCACTTTTTTTATTCATTGTTGTCAGTGCCGAAAGAAAGGTTTCCATTTTTTCATCACACTGTTTTAAATTATGTTGGAGCCATGCTGATCCCAGGAATAACACATTTAAATGCTTGAAACTTCCACATAGATATTAATGTATCTATATGCTGATGGCAGCTTCTCAGGTGCTTGCCAAGCTGAGCTCTCCAGCTGGACGGTAAGGGTTCATATGAGAATGGCGCTCTCCAGCAGTGTGCGAGGTTGTTTTATTAACCTCAATTATTCCGATCCCTGAAGAAATGTGTGTCAACCAAGGTGACTTCAAAATCTAGCCCAATCCGTAGCTTCAGGTGTGAGAGCTGAGGCTGCTCGCGTAGCCGCATTCGTGCCTCTGCATTGTGCTGCCCCAGATGGGGCTGTCTGAATACACTGCCACTGGTGCTTTTGCAGTGCAGCACTGCAAAGCACATTTCTTTCCTTGTCTCCTATTCTCCTATTTCTGTGTCCTTAAAGAACCCTTGTCATCTGATGGTGGAGTTTAGAATGGTACACTCTGTGATCACTGATTTGAAAAGGGACAGAAAGACAGTTGCTTGAATTATTAGTGAGTTGGGAGGCTGAAAACAGTGAGGGTGAAGGATATTTTTTCAGTTACATCATTCTGCATGTGTCACGGTGCATTTCTGCATTTTTTAAAGGAGTATAGGGACAATTCCAAGGAATCTAAATTATGTGTAAAAAGCTTCTCTCTGTGAGATCTTTAAAATATTTGTCTGGAGTCTGTGGCAATCCGATCTCTGTCAGTCTTATTTTCAATCCCTCAAGATCCACAAAGGATGTACCATTATCTGGCATTTTCATGTTTCAGAGTTTGAAAGTTTTACTGGTTTTACAGTAGCCATGGATGTCCCTGTCATTCTGCACTAAACTTCAGAAGTAAAAACAACACCAGCAGAAAGCAGTGCTTTATTGAATTGAAAACATCTGCCATCTTGCAGTAAAGTATTTGCACCACAGTTTCTCCTTTTCAGACGTGCGCTGCCTGCCTTTTAAATTCAAAATTCAAAATTCAAACTTGCTATTGTACATACAGTAGTTCTCTAGAAAATTATATTGATACCGAATTATCATTTTACTGGCACTCTGTGGTCACGTATAGTCAAGCAGAAAGTCCTTGTGAATAAAAATAAACAGTACTTGTATTGAATCCATGTGGTGCTCTTTGGGTTTGAGGAAAAAGTGAATGATGGCTGAAAAGGATCCTTACTCAAGATGAAGGTAAAGGTCTAGCTGACGGATTTGATAGAAACAGCAACATGTTGGTTTTTGCAATGCATACACTGTCCATTTAAAGGTTTTTGCACTCATTTCTGGCTCACTTACTGGCTGCCTATTGTTGCACGCATTCCAGGCTGCTAAGGGGACTGCCCCAATGTACATCCAGACTTTAATTGCTCCCTACACCCCAGCAAGACCACTCCAGTCTGCTAGCTCTGGTCACCTTATGGTCTCCTCATTACAAGCACCAGGTGGTTGCGCTGCACGTTCATGCCTGTTCTCTGTTCTGGTTTCTCAGTGGTGGAATGACCTACCTACCACTGTCAGAACAGCATAATCCCTCTCCATATTTCAATACAGACTGAAAACAGATCTTTTCAGACTGTACCTTTGTCCTTCCTCATGACACCCCGCCCCTAAATATCCCTCTTGTATACCCTATCAAAAATGATGAATTGATTAGGTCCTCTACCCCTATATTAGCTCACTATGTAGTCCTTGTGGCCCCTTTATACCATATTTCCTACATTGACGAAGGAATGGCACCTGGTTTGACTTGCATATCTCTCGTATGACTTGCTGTATATAACTTTTTAAAGCAATATGTGAGTGACTCTGCAATAGTAAGCCGACCGGATATTGCCGATGATGGCAGTATCAAACTGCACGAGGGTGTAATGATGCAACTAAAACTTAATGCCTTGTGTCTTTACAAATACTGTAAATATAAGACAGAGGGAGAGATTGGCATATTATGGGTCGCATAAAAGTATACAATTATAAAAAATATATATATTTGTGCTGGGGAACAAATATGATTGAAGCAAGCTATATTTGACAGGGACGTCATGTACACAGTGAACATGCAGCCCTTTGAACAGTACAGAACAAAATAATGAAGATGATTCAAGTAACTTAAGCATTGTTAGTGCTCTTGATAAAAAATGTGCAGTAGAGATGGTTGCATAAATTCATGACTTGAAAGTGAAAATGGTCATGCTCTTATTAACGTTGAAGTCACTTTCAAATGTTTGGAACTTCTAAGGAAGGAGAAGAAAGGAAAAACAATGGCCTGAGGCATTTCCTGAAGGAGAATGTCTGTCAGCCTCTCTGACAATTTAGATGGTATGTTATGAGCTTGATTATTTCTGAAAGGCTTGGGGCAAAGCTTGCAAAGATTTGCATAGCTTTTGAGCAATTCCTTATTTAGATCCAGAAAGCTGTGTATATTTAGACAGTGGTGATTCTGCAGTCTGTGGTCTCAACACATGAAAGTGTTAGCATTGACACTTGTTGGTTCGGACTTCAATTTATTTCATGTTGCTTAGCAGATATGAACACAAACCAAGATTTATGGTTTGCTCATATCCCCCATTATTGTTGCACATAGTTTTCTCAAAACTAAAAAAGAAACCTGATCTTAAATCTTGCAATTTTCAAATGATCCTAGAGGTGTGTGTTTTATCAACTGTGTAACAGTTACCACAAGCAAAAAATTGCTCATTGAAAACATTGAAAACTGCTACATTTTCGACAGGATAGTTTTTAGGATGGAGTGGGCATCCCATTGGTATGCAAATGACTTAAGAACTGTGCCGGTATGGTGTATAATTATTCTCAGTGTATGATTTTTACCAGTCATTATATGCTATACTGGTATAGTGGAACTGCTGTCAGTACCTCAAAGATGTGTATTATTGCAAATGCATGGTTTTTGGCTAACCTTAGCTTTAGCTTTAGGTTTTTATTTTTATTTTTTATTACCACAGGCAGACTATTTTGGCAATTTCAAGGCGATTGTGAGCAAATATTTCTGGAGCGTTGTAAGCCAACTGAAATTTGGGTTCTTTATGGTGTCCCTCACCATCTTCCTTCCCATCCGTGGGAAAAACGTGCACTTGCATCCTCTTCCTGGCAAGTTTGAAGCCATTCCATGTTTTTTTTTGTTATTATTGCCCTTACAGGAATACACCCGAGACAGGTCACCAATCCATTGCAGCAGGGCACTCATACCATTCACTCACACATAAATAGTTATTTCCATACTGTATCAGTGGAGTAAACATCCTGCCAATGTATTGTAAATGGATCATGTTCAGTAGTTTAAAATGAACACTGGAACGTCTCTATATCCCTATGTGTGCTGGTATGCTTAACCATTTATGTATATGTTATTCTTTTGAATTGACAGTTTCTTGGCTTTTCTATTGCTGATAAATGACGATGATGAAGATGAGACAATGTAGTTAATTTAGACTGATGGCTAGCATGGCCACTGTTCTCCTCAGCAGGTCCCTCTCATTATATTGCTGGCATCCGGATGCCGGTTTCTCACTATACAGCCTTCTCTCCAACAGCTTCATCCAGTTTCTGCACTGCACCATGTTACCAGCTTCCCAGCCTACAACCCAGCCTCTTCCAGTAAACATTTCTGGCACCGACCGGGATGACAGTATCACTCACTTCTTTAGCAGCCTTCAAGCATGTAATTGATATTAATCTGAGTTTTAAAACCCATATCATATGCAAGGTAACTGATTTGCTTCAAAGGTGAAACTCTTTGTTGTCATTAATGGTACAGAGAGGGATGTTTTATTTTTTCTTCGATAGCACTTGGCTAGCAAACTAGCTGGTTGGCTAATTAGGCCAAGTTTTTGCTAATGCTAGGTTTTTGTGGTTTTTCTCAATAAACATACTTGCTTGTATTCAATTGCTGTCGTGGTCATGAAGTTGAGCTTCGGATAGCTGAGGTTCAGGAGCAGGACCAGGCCTAAAACACTTCCACTTAATCCCTATAATCCCTACCCACCTAACCCGTTTGTTCTCATTTGTTTTCCTGCTCAACAGACAGAATTGTGAATTTGCATAATCAACGGGCCAAAAAGGGCGTATGAGGCTGATGTAATTTGGACGTTAATGAAGTGATAGTGCATGCGATTGTGGAAGGGGAAGGCGCTTTTATTCGTATATGTGTAGGCTGCAGTCTATTGCAGTTGAAATTGTACTTCCCTCTAGGGTCTTTCAGCAAACTTATCCCTGGTTATGGGTATGCACTTTGTTGTACGTCGCTCTGGATAAGAGCGTCTGCCAAATGCCAATAATGTAATGTAATGATAATGATGTTGGGTAATCAAGCGAGGGCATGAAAGTCACTCTAAATTTGTTCAATGGCAGTGTATGGGAATGATGTACCTGGGTGAGAGTCTGATGAGAGCTTTAATGACTGAGGGGAGCGCACCACTGATGGAGGACTGGGGAAAAACCCTTTGAAATGTTCCAGTGGTCAGGGATCCCGTTGGAGTAAGTACTTGGAGATGTAGTGAAGTAGGGTTTCCTCTGCATGTTTGTTTCGTAAGTCGCAGCTCCAACAAGTGAGTCACAAATTTGTAAGCGCTGCCCGTGGTAATCTAGATCTGACAACAACCAGTCATCAGTCTCTGCAAATATATCAGCACAGTCTATAGAAACATGCTCTCTTCCAAGGGTCTGACGTGCCAGGACATCCAAAATTAACTCTCAGTTAACGCCTCAGTTATTTGCAGATATTATATCGATATTGAATTCAGTGTCCATCTCGTCACGAAAACAGTGACTGAAGTGGTTGCTGACTAATGCTTTTAATATCGACAAAGGCTAAGACAAATAAATATTCTGTCCCATTATTATATTATTGTACTTAATTGATATTGTAGGATTATACAATATCCTCAATAGCCAATTTAAAGTAATATCAATATATTGATAAATTCGGAATTACATTATAATTTGAATACAGTAAAACTGTGAAATACCACTGTCAAACAGGATAACTTCAACATATGACTTGTGAAGTTTATTTCTATAGAGAATTTATGCATGGAGTCAATAGTGTAGTGTTTTCAAACTGCAAAATTGTAATGCCATCCATTAGGTACGACAGGCAAGGTGTACATGATTCATACGAGAGATTGGGACCACTCATAAATTCTGTTCATACCTATGAGAAAATTGGAGAATGTGGCAAATTTAAGAACAAATCTGTTCATGTGAGTGGTTCTTGTATGAGGGCAAATGTCTTGTAAATGTATCAGTCAGCAAAGACCTGATGGGAATTAAGCATAATTCTAAAATATTGGGGGGGGTTGTGTGTAGATGTTTTTCACGCATGGAGCACATAGGGATATAGAGACATTCCAGTGTCTGTTTTAAACTACTGAACATGATCCATTTACAACAATACATTGGCAGAATGTTTACTCCACTGATACAGTATGGAAATAATTATGTGTGAGTGAATAGTATGAGTGCCCTGCTGCAATGGATTGGTGACCTGTCTCGGGTGTATTCCTGCATCTCACCCAATGCATGCTGGGATAGGCTTGAGCACCCTCATGACACTGACCAGGAATATAGTTAGCAGGTTAGATAATGGATGGACGGACAGCCATATGTCTAATGTTTATCTTTCAAATAAAATCAGAGCCCCCCCTTTTTTTTCTGCTGTGAAGACCAGAAATGAAATACAAAGTTCATACAGAGGAAGTGTGTCACATATCTTGGCTGTATAGAGCAAGGAGTTGAAAAAAGGGAACTGACTGAGAGGAAACCTGTCTCTTTCGTAGGGCTTTGTTGTGCATTAGAAATGGTTGTGTGGCTTCATATTTTCCTTCTTTGCAAAAGTTATCACACACCAGCCTTTTGTTACTTGTCCACTGCACAGAGTATGGCGCTTTGTGATTTATGAAGATAATGATTCTTGTCATGCTTACTTTTTTGGCTATTCTCTATTTTCAAATGTCAAAAGAAACTGAAAGCAGTCAGGCAGGCTGGAGGAGATCCCTTGTGGAATTCTTAAGTGACTTCCACCATTCATGGCATGCAGGGGGAAGTTTTCCTTTGAGTATGCTTTCTGTATTTTAACCTAGCAAGTATGTGAAATAGGTAATGGCATACTGCAAGAAGCCATTAGAATAACTTAAGAACCTGAAGTCCCTATTTCATGGGGTCTTGCTATCAACAATCACCAACAGCATCAGGAGTGAGGAAAAAAGCTGTACTGAAATGAAATTATATTCATGATTCTGACACACACACACCAGCAGTGGTTGGTGATCTGAAAATTGGTGGGGCGCAGAATTCCTTTAAACCAAATCTATTTTCATTCATTTTCCTTGATTAACAATAGTATTTTTTAGATGATATAGTGTATTTTGTGAATTAATCTCTGTATTCATACTCAAGAAAAATGACAGAAAACATGTTGAGACAATCAGTTTAGGGGAAGTTTTCCGACCCACCAATTTTACCACCACTGACACACAAAGCCTTTTGTTCCCACATTTTTACATATTATATCTGCTATTCGATTAATAATCATGATAATGTATGTTATTAGCACAATTGTTTTTTAGTCACTCATATCCATGGGACAGACTTAACCCCAGCAGCAGTCGATACACAGTTAACAGTTATTCAGCAAGCTCCATTAGTTTTTTAAGCAATATAATAATTCAAATAACTTCATGAGCTTATAAACGAAAACGCCTTTGGTCGTAATAGTATTCATTTTTAATGTACTACTGCATTAATTATTGGAATAAATCTTCCTTCATTCACAAAGACCTCCACTTTCATTCACAAAGACAATAATAGCTAACACAGTTGCAATCAGTATGATTGCTGAAAGAGTAGACAGTTTATACTCAGGGCAGAGAGGCTTGTTTGCCAGACATGTGGAAACGTTTATAAATGCAAATTAAATAAATCTTCCTTTTCAGGTTTATCTCAGTGAAGCTTTAATGCATCATTGAAATCTACTTGAACAGGCCTGGTTGAATAAAATGTATTGATGCCGGAATGTTAACAGTATGTGAGTGGTAGATAATCCTTAATTGGATTCATGGATCAACCCATGCTCGTCTACATTACTGGCAGAAATGAAACAAGCTTTCACACAAGGATGGGTGAAGAGGTGGAAGGTCTATGAGCATTGTTGCCCCAGAAAGCCAATTTATACCACCTGCTAGCTCATAGAAAGCCCTGTGCGGAATGTCTGGCATTTATTCAGGATATGATTTTGCTGTCCTGACTAAGAGAACAGGAGTGAAGACAAGACAGACCTTGCTGTCTCAGAGAACCACAGCTATGGTGCTGCGATCATACCGTATGTTTAGAACAAAGACATCCATAAATGAAACCCAAACATGATATTGTTGGTAGATTTTAACATATTCTGTAGTTTGTCTTTTGCCTGTTCATCCATCATCCTGCCCCAGTAAATCCACCTGAATGAAATTATTATTTATCCTATAATAAACCTATATTGTGACAGATGATTGTATAATCGTTTGTACAATACATGGGGTGTGGAGGATATCACTATCCATGTTTTAACTAAAATAAATTACTTCTCTCTTTTGACCATGTTTACTGCTTTCATCATTACCATGGATTGAGTTTCATCACTTTTTCCGGTCACTTGCAAAGCACTTCCTAAAGTTTCAGCATTGGCTGCTCTTTATACATGTTTTCAACTGTGCTATCGGCATTTACTGTGCCATCTGCATCTTACTATTTACTCTTTTACTGTGTCAGCATTTTCAGTCAGCATTATCCCATAAGAATGTGCGTGTTCTCCAAATTTGCAATGCAGAAAAGCAGAGCAAAGTGGGAGATAAATGCCTAATACCATTTAATGAAAGACCTGATGCTTAAATTCAACATTGAAACAAAGGTGGCCAGAATTATCTACCTCTCCATTGTATATAAAAGCAATATATAATATTAATGTCATATTTCTGATTATTAAATGAGATAAAACTTCTCCTGATGGGAGGATTTCAATTCATATAATGAATTGTATGATTCATGTTCTTTATGTATTCAATAAAGAACATCCCAAACATTAGCCTCATTGGATTTGTCATTCTGGTGGTACCCAAAAGTCAGTTATTTTGCTATCGTACAGTCTTCAGAGATGAGACCACACAGTATACCATATAACATGTGAAAACATGTGGTCTGACACTTCTGTCTAGTTTTAGATTATGAACTCTAGTTTCAGATTATGACTTTCATAATGCTGCTCAGAAATTCCTAAATGCTAAATCGTGCTGCTTACCATTTTTTTTTCTTCAATATTTGATGCCTTACTACAACAGCACCACTTGCTATATAACGTCAAAGATTTATTTTGGTTAAGAACAGCCACAAGGAAAATTAAGTCAAATAAATAATTTATTCAAAAATTATACCAACAATGGCAAATTTGGGTCCGGCCAGAAAATGACCAAAAAGTGCTGCTTATTTAACAAAATTGAACAAAATTGGAATAATGAACTCCCACACCTCTGGTTGATTTTTCATGGAATGACCCCTCTAGTACCCCTCTGCTAGTGTTTTGCTCTAGCCAAGCATGAAATTGGAATCATATCATGTAACATTACTCTTTGGAAATCATAATACATGTGTGACCACAAGGAGGATGAAACGGACCAACCCCCCAGGCCACTGTTCCCCACGCAACTTGGCTGTTCAATCGAATGAACTAGACAGAGGCAGACATATAAAAATATAAATGGCTTTATTTTATGAAAATAATACATCATTAATAAATGATCTAGACTAAGGGGGAGGAGAACACGAGGCATGTATGGCAGTATATCAAATATGGAAATTCACTACCAGACCAGAGGAGGCAGAGGCATGAGCCCAGAGGGCTAGGGCCAGTGAAACAAAACCCAACGCTCCAACAATCGCCGGTAAGCAGGGTTAGCCAATAAAGGGGGACAAACCATCCACTACTCTTATGAGTATTAATTAGCTAAGAGACACAACTCAGTGTTAAGGCTCCAGGGCAGGAGAGAGCAGGGGGCACACTGTAGGGCCCACAAGGTTTCAGCAGCAAAAGTGCACCTAGTCATACATCGGGGCTAAGGTAACTAGGGGAAACACACTAGTGTGAATAGCCACATACAGCCCAGGCAGAATTACCACTTGACAATAAGGGATAATTTAATGATCCACAATTGGAGCAATGCCTAAAAGAGGCACAGCAACTAGGTGTAACAATTAAAGTAGCAGCTTAGAATTGGCATCACTGTAACCCAACAATGGGCAATGCAAACCTACAGCTACACTGGGTATAACCAGGTTAATACCACTACAGTTACAGCTTACCTACAAGGACAGACAACACTAAATGTACTTCCCCCTCCAGCAAACCAAAGACAAAAAAGGAAAACAATTTTTTTTTAAAGTGCCACTCTTACATCTACGTTAAGGCCGGCCCTGTTATCTCCTCAACCCACTAGAGGAAGTCCTGAAGATGACCATAAAACCAGTACCACACACTTCCAGTCACAAATATCATAAGTTTACAAAGAGGGCTTAACAATTTGTCTTCTAAAATACAAAGCAATCAATGTTAAACCCCTTACGTATAACCTATGCCCTTTACAGGTTCCTATCATTAAGTACCCCCACTTCAACAATACATATGAGTGGAATAAACAGTAAAATTCATTATGAAAACTTATACCACGGTTTTGGTGAATACCTGATTCTGATTGGATGCTAGGTCGTGATTATTTTTGTATTGTGTATCGTTCAGCGCTTGGCAGGTAGTGCCGGTCGAGCCTAATCACCATTCTAATATGCCAAGGAGAGACCAAAAGTCAGCAGTGCGATATGGGTTAAATTGGGTTTTATTTATAACGACTTTGCCATGCCAAAGCTATTTGCATTTTAAGACTGTGAAATGGCATCTGATATACAGTAACTGAATGGTTTTGTGAAGTACAGTAAAATTACATCCGGATAGCTAATTGCCGTAAGCTCTCTAATCATTTGGTGAATTGTTAACGTTACTGGCTACTGTGTGACATGCTGAAATGGTCGTTTATAAACTCTCAATTAGCTATAATCTTTTCTTTCCTATTACATTTATGGAATTTGGCAGACACTCTTATCCAGAGTGACGTACAGTTTATTAGACTAAGCAGGAGACAATCCTCCCCTGGGGCAATGCAGGATTAAGGGCCTTGCTCATTATTGTGGCTACACCGGGATTCAAACCACCAACCTTGTGGGTCCCAGTCATGTACCTTAATCACTACCCTAAGACAATTTTGGAGTTTAAAAACGCCGCTGTGAAATTGCGAAAAGGCAGTTCATTAAAAAAATTGGGTGGTCTGATACTAAAGGTGATATGTTTTAAGTAGTTTAACACATATAGTCAGGTCCATAAATATTGGGACATTGACACAATTCTCATCTGAAATGAAACAAACAAGATGTGCTTTAACTGCAGACTTTCAGCTTTAATTTGAGGGTATTTACATCCAAATCAGGTGAACAGTGTAGGAATTACAACAGTTTGTATATGTGCCTCCCACTTTTTAAGGGACCAAAAGTAATGGGACAAACTAACAATCATATATCAAACTTTCACTTTTTAATACTTGGTTGCAAATCCTTTGCAGTCAATTACAGCCTGAAGTCTGGAACGCATAGACATCACCAGACGCTGGGTTTCATCCCTGGTGATGCTCTGCCAGGCCTCTACTGCAACTGTCTTCAGTTCCTGCTTGTTCTTGGGGCATTTTCCCTTCAGTTTTGTCTTCAGCAAGTGAAATGCATGTTCAATTGGATTCAGGTCAGGTGATTGACTTGGCCATTGCATAAAATTCCACTTCTTTGCCTTAAAAAACTCTTTGGTTGCTTTCGCAGTATGCTTCAGGTCATTGTCCATCTGCACTGTGAAGCACTGTCCAATGAGTTCTGAAGCATTTGGCTGAATATGAGCAGATAATATTGCCCGAAACACTTCAGAATTCATCCTGCTGCTTTTGTCAGCAGTCACATCATCAATAAATACAAGGGAACCAGTTCTATTGGCAGCCATGGAATTATGAATCAGTTTGAATATAAGCAAAACCTAAAAATTCACAGGAACTGTGGAATGTAGTTCATCCTGTGCTGAAATACCCATTTCTAGGTGCCAGAAGACACTATAAAATATTCCTTTCTTTGCTTCCTGTAAAAGAATAATGCAGACTTGCTCAAATTTGCTAATGCTTTGATTTGGAATTGAATGTGTAATGTTTGCACTACATTTGAAGTATTGAACTAAAAGTTATTAAAAAATATCTCCACTATATTCACTTCTTATTTGAACACAACTGTAGGTGTAAATATCAGGAAATAAACAAAGGAATTGGCCTTGCTGTTCCAATATTTTTGGAGGGGACTGTAGCTACATTCAAATGTAGATTACATATAGACCCTACCTGGGTAAGAACGGGGACAGAACACCATCTCTGGTCCTACCTGTGTGCTAATATTTGTTTGTTCTGAGATGACTCTGTTGATTTTCTAATCTACTGCATTTAACCACTTCTGAAGAAGCCTAAATGTTTGATCCATCATAAATAATGAACAGGAAGCCATATATTACTCCAGTCTGGACCTCTTTACATTGGCTGCCTGGACCAGTTAGATGTATATTTTGTTGGCCACTTTTATAACACTGCTTGTTTAATGAGAGGATACTGTACACAGTGAAACTATTAATGCCTTACAAAAATAATTGTAGTCTTAGACAGTTAAACAAGGGTCTTCTTGCTGTTCCAACTACCCTGTGAAAAAGAAAGGAGCCTCTCTGATTCCATCCCTTGCTCTTCTAGTAGCTAGCTATAGTACTGCAGAATTAGAAGATTCAACTCTGTGAGCGCTGGCAATATATCACAAAGTGTTCCTCAGAAATGTACCTAGCATTGTAATGTCCCCCAGATGTTTTTCTTATGCACAATTTGAATTGCCTGAAAAATAAGTTTACTCTTAAGAAACAATAATTGTTGTAATACCATCTGTTAGATATCAAGCTTCAAAGCTGTTTACAGTGTCCAGTGGGAGAAAAATGCTGATCAGTCTTGCCTCTCTCCTCCCCATTCTACTCCTGTGCTTTTCTGCATTTGAAAAAAATGATTATCTGGAGGGCATGTCCTCCTCATCTGTTAAATTTGATCTGCTGAAGCTTTTTTCTTCAGCCCAACACTGTGCCCTTTGAATGACTCAGCAGTGAAATATTGAAGTACGCTAATGCTACAAGTGTGGGCAAGCTTCTGTAGGAGTGCAAGTGAGGTCACTAGGACCTTCAAAAAATAGTGTTTGAATGACTCAAACTAGATTCATTACTGCCCCTCCTCTGTGTGCACACACCATAAAAATACTTCTGATAAACCAAGGTTCCTGTATTTGCCTTGACTCGACAGTGTGCTGAAAGTAAGAAACAGGCTTTTTGGAAATACTGTTGTCTGTTCTGTTATCTATTTTGTGAATTGAGATTTTCCAGGGCAATTTAGGGGTTGTAAAATAATGAGCATATTTACTAATCTCTTCGACTTTGCTGCCAGGACCTATTGAAAGGTATTGCATTGTATTACATGTAAATGAAATACATGTCAGTATTTTATTGAATTTACCCAAGCAAAAAGACTAATTTATGTGTATAGAAACTAGTGATACACTAGTGATACCTTTCAAAACCAGTAATTTTTGGGTTGAACCCAGCACACCATTCATTGAGACAGGCTCTATAGCCTAAGATACAGTATGACAACAATGCATTTCATTACAAGACATACATAAGATCTCAGCAGCTAACGTAGTCTGAGTCACATCCACAGAACGTAGACCCCACCATCAGCACTGCCTCAGAAAAACCTTGCCGTGCTCATTTTGGAAAGTTGAATGTCCAGTTTGTCCCAGGTCAGAAACTACACCATTCATCTTTCTGGAGCATCTTTCTGTAGTGGGCATATAGGCAGGAATGTATCTAATTTACCGTTTTGACTTCAGCACAATAGAGAAATTTTGATGATGAATCATCAAAACCAACTGAATTTGTAAGATAATTGTTTTAAGAAATAAACTCACCACATCTACCCCGGTTATCAATCCTAGCTCTCAATGACAGAGCTGCCATGCTTTGTCATTCAGTTCAAGATTTTGTTTAGCCTTGATTGGGTTTGCTGTGACAAACTAGGATTGTTCTTCTTTGTCTAAAACTGTTTTCTTCCAATTTTCTTCCCTGGTAACTGTACAAGCCCTAATTTGATCTCATACGGAGATATCAATAATTTAATTTAAAAGAGAGGATATGAAGGAGTAAATTATTTGAAATTAACTGCATAATTCATGTCACAGAACTGCAAAGAGCCTGTACAAAAGAAAGTATATAAGATCACAATAAAGTAGTTTTCTCAAAATTCAAAACAAGTACTAC
Source organism: Conger conger (assembly GCF_963514075.1). Classification (NCBI taxonomy): domain Eukaryota; kingdom Metazoa; phylum Chordata; class Actinopteri; order Anguilliformes; family Congridae; genus Conger; species Conger conger. The sequence continues at coordinate 63,385,886 of NC_083761.1, read as the reverse complement.
ATTGTATGTGTTATTTCAGTTATATTGATTTGACAAATCAATCACGAGTATTTAAAAAAACGGAAGTAATCATGCTAATCGACTTTGTTTTATTACTATCAAAGCTGTGTATGCTAGTCAGGAAATATAGGGTACAAGAGAAACAAGACAAGAGACAGGAGAAATTGGATAGTTGTGTATATATTATGTTATGTATAAAGTTCACGTTCCTTTGGAGTGACTCACTTCCTTCCACTGGGTGGAAGAGAGAAAAGCGAGAGGGTCATTCAGGAGTGGAAGGGTGCCATGGTTCTTGGGAGTTGGAGTTAAGTAGGGCTGCACGATATGAGGAAAATATGCGATATGCAATAACACTGTTGAATATTGCGATTATGACATGATATGACGTATCAAAAATATTGAAGTTTCCTAATGTATTTCTGTTTTTGGTACACTGCTAACATAGACCCCAGACAATGATTAGCTTATGCCCACTGAATGAAAAATGTAATACATTATTTACGACATGCTTTTATTGAGCAAATTGACAGTTAATTTAACAGAACATTAGTTTAGAGAAATACTATTCATCGCAGTACAAGCAGTCTTTTGTCATGTGTTTATTTTGGATGTTCATGTCTCGATGACGATAAACATACAATATATTGTGCAGCCCTAAAAATGAAACCTTATGGTAATTTGCACTTCTATTAAAATATAGCCTAGATATTTTCATTTGTTTTTGAGGGAAAATGAAAAAAGTAAATTGGAGTATCAGGTATAATAATTATCATTGTCAGCTAAAGCGGCATAATTTTCCTGTTGAACTGAAAAAAATTATTCAGGAGAAACAGCTCTGGAAGTATCTACTGCACATCTAATGGCAGCATAGTGGTTTGATGCTGGTTTGATACCTCGGACCCTTGATTACTTAAAGCCATTTAGCCAACCAATGTGTTCCATACTATATCAGCGTACTTTACAGCTGAATCTAGTCCCACCCTCCAATTCCCATAGAGATCTATTAAAATGCAAAGAGGTTTTAGTATCGCTTATAAGACAACATGAAAAGAAGATATCAATAGGCTGGTGATGATGATGGGTCACACACATCAGGAAGTCATGGCATGCAAAAGATATGCAGCCAAATACAAAACATGACAATTTTATTATACATTATATTAATTTGTCCAAAACATTGAAATGGATGGGCTGTGTATAAAAACTGTTGTAATCACTACATGGTGAAAAAAGGCAAGGTGCATCCAAACCTTTGACTGGTACTGTATAATATACAGTATATGATATGTATAAGATAACTATTTGATCATCATACGTCATACAAAGCTTCAGGATACTGGAACAATGATATTGTTTGCTCAAGTTATATTTGTTCCTGCCATTTTCTGCCTGTCACTTCAAGGCCATTCCGACAATATAGCCACAGAATTATACAACCCCTGCTGTTTGAATTTCTCCAGGGTAAATATTCATGAAATGCTCTCTGGGAAAGGCTGTCAAAGGACATATGGCCATATTTCACACCTACATGCCCCCATTGTCAGTGCTCCAAAAAGAATCAGCACCTGCCACCCCACCCTCTGTTACCTGCTTCAGGCTGGAAGTGGAGAGGTTATCAATCATGGTCAGACTTTCTTCTGTGCTGATAACCAGGGTAGTGGGTGTGACTTGGCAGAAAGAGGGCACTCCCTTTTACAGAATGTGAAGCAGATAGTTGCATCATTTCACTGGAATGTGGTGCATTACGTGCATTATATTGCACTATATACTCAGTGAGCACTTTATTAGGTATTTATTAGACTTATTTTTTGTCTTATTAAATCTTCTGCTGTTGTAGCCTATCCAACTAGATGTTTGGCATGTTGTGTGTTCAGAGATGCTCTTCTGCATTATCTTGTAATGCTTGGTTATTTGCATTACTGTCACCTTCCTGTTAGCTTAGACCAGTCTGATTCTTCTCCTCTGACCTCTCTCATTAACAACACATTTCTTCCTGCAGAACTGCTGCTCACTGGATGTTTTTTTTGTTTTTCACACCATTCTCTGCTAATTCTAGTGACTGTTGTGTGTGAAAATCCTAGGAGATCAGCAGTTTCTGAAATACTCAAACCCTGTCTGGCACCAACAATCATTCTACTGTCAAAGTCACTTCGATCACATTTCTTCCCCATTCTGACATTTGGTCTGAAGAACAGCTGAACCTCTTGACCATGCTTTTATGCATGCATTTAGTTTCTGCCACAGGATTGGCTGATAAGATATTTGTGTTAACTAGCTGGTGTACAGGTCTACCTAAGAAAGTGCTCACTGAGTGTATGTCTGAGGAGTGATCCAGAACAATGATGTATTTGCTAAAGGGGGTGAGAATGAGAATGTATGAATATTGTAAGAATTTTGTGTGTATATATATTTATATATATATATGTATATATATATATATATATATATATATATATATATATATATACATGTATGTATATATATATATATATACATGTCTGTACGTATGTGTGTATGTAAGTACTGTATCTATGTTCTCACAGAATTCTGCTACTATTTCTAGCTTGTTTGTATGAGTTGTTTGGTTGTAGAATAAGGAATGATTCATGTAGGCTAGGCAGTGCTTGAATGGCAGTAATAAAGTGGCTTAGCAGTTTAGCTACCTGCAGATGTAGGCCCTAATGAATAGCATTTATGTTGATTACTGATGACAGGATGAATATCTGCTGATACCTTCTGATTAGATGACCACTTGTCTATAGTATTTTTTTCTTGTTTGCATTCACCTTTTTTTTTTAAGTAAACAAACTTGTGCAATTACAGCCATCTGGTGGATTATGGAAATGGTATGATCAGGCATGAGCTTTGTTGCTGAATTATCTAAAATCTGATTTCTTAGTCCTGTCCTGATTAATATAGCAGTGAATATGTGTATGTGAAAAAGTGTTCGTAAATTCATTTGTACATACATGTAGGCCTATATATAAATGCCCTCCCTGCTCATTACATGACACTTATCAACTCAACAGGGTATATACACTCGGTGCGCACTTTATTAAGTATTTATTAGACTTATTTTTTACACTTCTGTGCTGTAGCCCATCCACTTAGAGGTTTAATGCGTTGTGTGTTCAGAAATTCTCTTCTGCATACCACTTTTGTAATATGTGGTTATTTGTGTTACTGTCAGCTTCCTGTCAGCTTTGACCAGTCTGGCCATTCTCCTCTCACCTCAAAGCAAGGCATTTCTGCCAGCAGAACTGCTTCTTTTTTGTTTTTCGCTCGAGAGACTGTTGTGCATGAAAATCCCAGGAGATCAGCAGTTTCTGAGATACTCATTGTCCTGGATATTGTATTGGCTATACATATCTACCAATCATTTATCAACCTACATGCTGAATTTTATTCTTAGAAGAATCCTGGTTTTCTGTATTTATCTGCATAATATTCATAGGAAAGCAATAAAAAGCTGGGGTTTGGATGACAGTTCAATTTTCCTTTTTGACTGTGCTCCTTTGACTTGGGGCTCCTCTTTGTAGCTGAGATGAGCTGTGGGGACACGGGCCATGATTTAGTTGAATTTTGTACTCTAAGATGGTTTACATAGCAAAATATTTGGACATGTCTATTAAACCTTTTCATTTCCGTGCATGCACTCACTTGGCAGCACTCAACAAAATACTGCATACTTCAGTGAAGGCTGTAAAAACACTGCTAAAGCGAACAGCAGCCGCAACAGCTTTACAGTCTCTTTAAAGAGCACAGGCCTATAATAAACAGCACAAGTTCCGCTTTGGGAGCAATAGGCTAGTGTGCATGGACTGTCCATGTCTGAGCTGTATATTGCAGTTACTTTCATGCAAAGTACACAATATAAAAATGTCTGCCACCATATTTAGGATGTGGGTAAGAAAGGAAAAGAGCACAGAAGAGATGCTATGTTTACTTTTCGCGCTTGGACACCATTTTATGGGAGGGTCAGTGAATCAGAAGGTCAGAAAATAGGGTAAAACCATGAATGGTTAATATTTTCTCTAGGACTTTAAAGCACTAAAAACTGACCACTGTTCAAAAGAGTTGGCTCTATGCCCTTTATACACAACAAGACACCTTTGTATGATTGTTTTTCTAATAATCTCTCCCATGATTTCAAATTTCACGTTCACTACCAAGGAAAATCAGAGGTGTGATGTTACAATTCGGTACTTGTCTAAGGCCATCAAACCTGTCCTTGTTAGGAGAAGCTGCTGATACTGAACAGCCCCTGCATATTTTTTTAAAAATATGGGGGCCAGAAAGGATTTTGAAACTGGATGCTCATTTCATTGGAACAATTTCAATATTTAATCATGGGTCTGACTGCATTTGATAATGTTAATGTTCCTGTTCTAATGACTCATATTTTATTTAACTCCACCGTTATGCAACTCCCCTCATAGTAAATGACGGTTTGCCTTTATTGCGTCACATAAGCAATCACATAAATGCATTTATATTTTAGAGAGAATTATGGAAAATGTATTATTTAATAGTACTTGGAGTACTTGGTGGCGGCACTTAGTAATACCTATTCAAACCAAAAATAAGTAATTAATGTAAGGCGTATTTTCAGGTCCTTTAGCCTCCGTTGACTGTATGATTTAAAATGACTGAGGAAACAATGGCAGCTTAAAATCTGTGTTTGAAACAATGAGTGTTAAATTGCTAAATTTATGGTTACAGTATATGAGCTTAATCGATTTAGAGTCACTCTGGCTAAGCAGTATTTTATCAACATAAATATTAATATATTGACCATTGTGTACACATTCTATGTAAACTAGGCAAGAGGCTGCTTTATATTCTTTAATATTTATTCTTGGTTACAAGTGAACATTACGTTACATTACATTACATTAATGGCATTTGGCAGACGCTCTTATCCAGAGCGACGTACAACAAAGTGCATACCCATAACCAGGGATAAGTGCGCTGAAAGACCCTAGAGGGAAGTACAATTTCAACTGCTACCTGTACAACAAAGATAAGGACCAGGGCCTATTTGAATCTTTTTTTTTTTTTACGAACAAATAAACAAACAACATGCATTCAAACAGTGATATCCAAGTAGTTTATATTATTAAATATGAGTTATTAAAGATTCTCTTGATTAGTGTCATGGTTCACATATTTATTGCACTGCTGAATTACTCATCAGCTAACAAATAGCCCTCCAGACATGGCTGATTGACAGCAGAGATGTGGTAAGAACAGTCATGAGCTCTACTTTTTAAGGCAGGACAGAGAGCAGCCCAAGTCACCATGACTAGCACATTAGCACTTCCTTCATTTGCTTCCCTTGCTAATTGAGCAGATGACTGGAAGGGGGGAGCTGCTGTCTCATGTAAAGGCTGAATTATGTCTAAGTTAGTTTCTTTTAAAGCCACATTTTGGCCAACCACTCTATGAATATAATTCAGGAAGTAAAAGAATATTAAAGAATATTGAAAAATATATTAAATAATATAATAAGAATATTGAAGAATATAAGTGAATATAATAATTGAAATTAAATGTACAGCAAAACAGATACTACCATTGGCTTGTGCATTGTGAGTCAGTTTCACAGACACAGATCTAGTCCTAATTACATTTTGAATGAAGATTCTCCATACAAAACTCAATTAAGTCCAGGTCTAAGCTCAGTCTGTGCCTGTGAAACCAGCACTATATAGTTGGGGCACTGTAGTAGAGTCATCCTTTGTCTCCCCGTTTTACAATATGGTATACTGTGCCACACACTGGTGAAGTGGGGCGGCACTATTATGGATGTGAGCAATTGCTGAGCATAATCCCAGGATGCAGAAATCCGCAATATTTTTCATCTAGCTGGGGACTTATTCTATACATGGTTTTGTGGATTGAAGTAAACTTTCAGTATGTTTCTTATCTTCTGCTTCTGTCCAGCACTGCTTGTAGTGTTTGTAGTTATTGCTCGCATCTCTTGCCTGAGTGCCTTCTTGCATGGATCTTTTGCTGCATCTTGCTTCACCACAAGAAAACAGTTTACAAAAATGTGCTTCTTGTTGTGCATTTTATTTTATTGAATGGTTGCTTTTAATCGGCTGTGGGCAATCCCTGACTGGCATGGAAGGAAGAGCATATTACATTTTACAATGTTGGAGTAATCTATATTGAAAGTCCAAATGCCTGATGGCATCAGCTTTGGCTTTACTGGTGTTAACCTCTTATTTTCACACATTAAACCCTTGAAGACCAATGGTCATGAAATTAGAGGGATCTAACAGTAACATTGTCTTAAATTATTGCTTTTATCTGTCATTGATTCATGGTACAGTGCTAGAACCCATATTGTTGTAAAGCTTAGACTAGCAAGGCAGTGAGGGGAGGCAGCGGAGTACTGAAATAGACGAATGAATGAATGATGAATGTGGTATTTTGTAATCCAATGACTGTGTGCAACTACTCAAACAACTCCTAATACTACAGTTTTGGGACTGATGACACCAGAATCCCCCACTGAGCCATAAGCAATCTATCCACTCTTGGATGTACATAGGCTAGGAAAATTATATGTATGTAAATAGAATTTCAAATGTGAAAGTGCTGTTTTATTAAAAAGGCTACTTCTGGTCTTACTAACAGTGATCTTAATGAGACATTCCAGTGCCAAGTAAATAATCTTTTTGACTGAAATGTGGGGTGTAACCAAAAAGAAAGAATTGGCAAATAAAGTATATTCACCACGATTAATAGAATTAGTTTCTGTAAGGGGAATATGCCTGGGAAAAATATATGACAGTATTCCAATTTGGAGAGGTGTTGTGCCATTTAGAGGGGTTTTGGGGACACTTGGGACCACCTTAGGGAAAACACTTAACATTGTACTGTTATATTCAGTCCACTCCAAATGTTTATCCGAGTATTGTATACATCCTGGGGTATGATTTGAAAAAAAAATCTGGTTTGTCCAGTATCAGAATTGCATGTAATCACTACAAGATAAATAAAATGGAAATGTTTTTTTGTTTTTTTTTTCAGAATAAATGTGTCATGTATTTTTGAGGATCAAGGGATTTGGACATTTTGGTAGAAATGTGGTCTTTATTTTAAGCTTTCACCCAGTTTGTACTGTATATAGTTTTGGAGATGCGGTTCTGTCACGTGTTCCGTGCCCTGTCCCCTATTCTGATCTTCTCTTCTTTTCCTTGTTTCCCTATTTTTTAGTGTTCTCTGTGTTTTCACTCCGGTCTTAGTTTTTCCTCTTTCCTCATTACGTGTCTCTGCCCTTCACTCCCTATATGGTCTAACTTCCTGTCATTCATTCAATCATTTCACCTGTCCCTCGTTATCTGTTCCCCAGCTCCCACACCTGTTGGTTGTTTAGTTTTATTTGTTCTAGCTGCTTCCCTGTTTGGTTTCTGTTTATTATTTGGGTTTCCTGTTGACGACCACAGCCCGGCTTATTTGCATTTGGATTCTTGGATTACGTTCTCTGTACTGTTTCCTGTATTGGACTGCCTACCTGTTACTGTTTATACGATTATGCACCTGATGTTCCTTATGTCATATCTGTTTGCCTGGATTTCAATAACTGCCTGCCTTATCAACCTGCCATATTAAAGCCTGCTGTTTTTCACTGTATCCCTGAGTCTGTGCATGGTTCTTCTGTCCTGCAAACCCTGATAGGTTCATTTAATGCAGAGGTGATTGTTCCAAAAGGCTATGGGTTTCAAGTGGGCTTTAAGGGGTTTTAGTGTTGGAGCCAGTTATGATGCACATAGATTTGCTAAATGATTGTTAGTCATATTACTACAGGGAGGGGAAATTAGCTTTGGGCCAGTGTTCAATAACATCTTAGTTGGTATGATGGTTACTTTTTCAACTAAAAGTGGTAAAAATATCGTGTTATCTATGTTTCCATTTTTCCATTTTGTTACATTTCTTGGTTATTCATCATCGCCTGTTAGTTACATTTTATTTCTACTAAAATACTTAAATTGCAATGACTTGGAGAGTATGTGTTTTTATTGTTCATGTTGTCTTTCATTCCATACTGCCCATTGGGATAATAAATATGTCTGGCTTACTGTATTGCAATTACTGATGTTTTTTCTTCCTCTCTTTTCTCCCTGTAGGATGCCAATTTGACCCTGCACACAAACACCCCCGACCTCACAGAATGCTTTCAGATGTCTGTGCTGTCATGGATACCTTGCATCTACCTGTGGCTTGTCTTCCCAGTCTATTTCCTGTATCTGAAGAAGAACAACAAAGGCTACATCATGATGTCACTGTTGAACAGAGTGAAAACGGTACATTGAAAATAGAAAAAACTAATCTTGCCCTTTCCCTAACCTTTGATGATTCTTATTTGATTTATGTTAGTAGTATGAAGGTAAATCTCAACAGGAGGCTTATAAAATGGTGCTGGTTTGGCTCAGCTTTGCAAAAGGGGACTGGCTGAGTTGATTGGTCTTGTATTATACATGTCCTTCACAAACAGCTGTGCACAGGGCTATTTTTTTTGTAATTTCATTAATCATTATACAGAACATTCTATTGGTGTTTCACTGCAGTTACTCCTGTACGAATCACTTGAATATTGCTTGATATTATGGTGAGAGAAATTCACAAGAAATAATACTTTGCGTAATTTCAACATAATAAAAATAATAAATTAATAACGCTAATTATGCATGTCTAACAGAATATGTGGGTATGTGAAATGTCGAACGACAGTGACATCTGTCTCGTTCTCCCTCTTTTGGGAATTGTTTTGTGTGTATGTGTGTCTATCTTTTCCTCCAGGTTATTGGCCTGCTGTTATGGATTGTATGTTGGACAGATCTATTTGCCTCATTCCACAAGATGCAGGATAGCACCCTACCGCCCATATTCTTCGTCAGCCCACTTGTAATGGGTATGACAATGGTGGGTATCCTACAGCTCAACTCTTTTAAAATGGAACGTAACATGATGGAACAGGAATGTTATTACGCTCTTGTATCTACAGACATAACTTCCCCAATGATCACAGTGGCAGGCCAGCTGTATAATTGTGACTGTTACAAGTCTGTCATCAGAAACAATGGACATTTTCCCCCATTATGTTATCTATATGAACCCTAAAATATCCTTTAATAAAAGCAGACAATTTAACCATATGTGAATTGTTTGCTTTCGTACCTAAAGTTGTGCACAGAGCCAATTGCTTACTAACAGTGAAAAATGATCTCAATTAGACATTCCAGTGCCAAGTAAATAACCTTTTTGACTGAACTGCAGGGTGTAGCCTGGGTATGTTTACCACGATTAATAGAATTTGTTTCTGCAAAGGGAATATAGCTGGGAAAACAATATGCACAGTATTCCAATTCTGATTTTAGGGACACTGGAGACCACCTTACGGAAAACAGGTTTTTATACTGCTATATGCTGTAAAATCTTAATTTTGAATGGGTAAATAGACAGGGACTTTTACTCAAAGTCATTGATAATTTAGTCTGTGCTGTATTGATGTCCCTGTTATGACTTAAAAACAGAAGCCCAAGTATTGTATTATATATTCTACTCAAACTACTCGAAAGAATGCAATATGAATTGATATAGTCGGCAACAGTTATTTTTTTAATGCCTTTTGTGTCAAGTTAGAAGGAACTTCTGTATCAAACAATTCCTTCTGTAGCCTAATTGTGTAGTCCATTTAACATTTCCATTTACCACCATAAAATAGGGCCCTCAGAATTGGAACATTTTCATCACTAGAAAAGTGAACACTATTTTACGTAGTCAGCCAAATGAACAACCTGCTGTATTTTTGCCCTTGAATTGTAGCTGTACAGGATGTGTAGTTTTCTTGACATATCTTTGACAAATGTACTTACACCCTTGTAATATAATATGCTTTTTATCATTGGTTAGAACTGTAATGTGACATTATCAGCACTGCAGCTGGTCATTTGCAAACAGGCATTGAAGTAATGATAAGAATATATACAGTCCCCTCAAAAAGTATTGGAACAGCAAGGTCAATTCCTTTGTTTTTGGCTGTACACTGAAAACAATTCAGTTTGAGGTCAAAATATGTACATGAGATGAATTTCTGATTTTATTTCTTGTTATTTAGTATCTAGATTTGTTAAACAACTTTGAACGTATCACCTTTCGTATCAGACCACCCAATTTTTAGGTGAGCAAAAGTGTTGGAACATGTTACTGACAGGTGTTTCTTGTTGCCCAAAGGTGCTATGTTTAAAGTAGTTTAACACGTCTAGGTGTAAATACCAGGAACTAAAAGCTGAAATTATTAACTCTTGTCTCCTGTTCATATTTTTATCTCAACCCCAAATGTATTAAGTGTATTGCAAAAACAAAGGAATTGGCCTTGCTGTTCCAATACTTTTGGAGGGCACTGTAAGTATCCTGCACATTGGAGTAGAACCTCATTTAAATTGTAGACAAACAAGAAAGGCTTTGGGAAATAGACTAAACTACTATATCGTATGCACCGGCAGTGGCATGACAAAACAGAAAGGTCAATTACAGAAAGAAAGAACTCAATTATCAACTGGAAAAGTCCCCTCCCCTCCCAAAGCATGGAACTGCAACTGATGACTAATCAAGAAAATACCCGGCCAGATATGAGTGCTGAAGTGCTGAGTTTCATACTAGTAAAATCTTTCAGGGCTAAAGTTTATTTCTAACAATAGTTCCATTTCCCTAAAATGTCTCTCTCTTTCTGTCAGCTGCTGGCCACCTTCCTGATTCAGTATGAGCGTCTGCGAGGGATTCAGTCCTCGGGAGTCCTCTTCATATTCTGGTTCCTGTCTGTATTGTGTGCCATTGTGCCTTTCCGCTCAAAGATCATGCAGGCCTCCGAGGTGAACATTTGCTAATATTTCCCTCATATTCTGAATGACAATGACACGTCCTGGAGTGTCCCTATTTTTATGGCTCACGTCTGTTTATTCATTGCGGTAATTCCCCTCTGCCTTCAAGTCTCACAACATGGTTATCTGTTTCCCCCACTCTCTCTTTCTGCCACTTTCACTCTTTTCCTCAATAAAGAGCTGAGATTGGATAGAGTTCAAGCAGGGTCTTTTGAAAGAGAATAGTAGTATTGTTATTGCTTAGACCTGCCTACAGCAAGCTTATCTAATTAAGATGCTTTCAGGGTCACAGAGAAACAACTCCAGGAGGTATATGCTATTTTAACATTTCAGTGATTTATATTTTGGCAAAATAAATGGCAAGGCCCCGACCAAAATAGCTATACAAATGTATAGAACATTAGTAATAGGAAAAACTAATCTCTGTGTACTGTGTACAACTCTGTTCCAAGCTTGATTATGATTGTGTGTTTTGTCTCTTCCTTCCTTCACAGGGTATAAAAGATAAGCTGCGTTTCACAACCTTTTATCTGTATTTCGGGCTGGTCCTGGTACAGCTCATCCTCTCCTGCTTCAATGAGCGCCCACCTCTCTTTTCCAGCGTGGTCACTGACCCTGTAAGTCTGACCCCCCCCAGCCCAAATGCGCCCCCTTCTTTAAAGGCAATCCCTATTAGAAATGAGTTTACTTTATGTTGCATGGCCTGTTAGGACGACTCCTACCCTACCCTGACATGAGATCATGCATGTTATGCCAAATAGATAACACTGAAATTCCCTCCCATTGAGGCAGCGCTTTTGCAACATGTGCCCATTGCCAAAATACCAGAACTGATTTGGACACACCTCTATTTGATCTGCTCCACAACGTTTTCTTTGTCAACAGCTTTTGTACTGCTCATAATAGAGTACTTACTCAAAACAGTTTTCTCTTTCATCTGAAACTGCACACCTTCACTCCAAGCAGCAGCACCCTAGAAACCCTAGAAAACCCTAGAAAATTCCACAAACACTGCTAAATAGTCCCCATACCTTTGTGCATCCAGTGTGTAAAATGTATTTTCTGAGACGGGTGCGTGAGGGTTGGACCCAAAATGCACGACTCAGAAACAATAGTAAAATAAAGTCCCGTCAGGGCTTTATTCGGGACGAATCCCAGGAGCGTAGTCAAAACAAGCAAAGTCCATACACGTAGATCTAGCCAATAAAACAATAATCAGAAAGCACGGTGCCGAGGGAAGAGGCAAACTCGTAGTCGGTAGACGTGCAGGGAGGTCCGGTAGCAGGAGAGCTGTCAGCGGGGCACAAGTACAGGCGGGCGGCAGGCAGAGTCGTAGTCGAGGGCGATGCGGAAGTCGAAACCATAAAACAAACAGCGAGGCAAAGGTACAAAAACAGTAGGCGAGGACGTGGTCAAAAACAAGCGATGGTCAACGAAACAGAAATCAATAAACAGTGGTCGATAAACAGGCTTGGATCTTAACGTGTAATCAATGGGAATAATGCTCAAGAGTTGCTTTGACGGACAAGAGGCAACAATTTTGCAACGAACAGAAGTGCGACTGGGCTATAAATGCAGTAATGAATCGTAATGAAACATAACTAGACATGACAAGAAAATTAATCGTAACAAGAAACAAACTAAACAACATGACGAACCTAGACTAACATAATACATGATAAGACAATACGTGACTAAGACAAATGATAAAACTTAAAACAGGGCAAGACAGACCTGAAACGTGACATTTTTACTACCTTAGATGATAAAACAAGCAAACATCTGCCATCCCTTTACTAACTTGCTTCACAATATAATGCTCCAGTTAAGGTATAGACCAGTGGTTCCCAAAAACTTGCTGGTTTTCATTCCAACCACAGTTGAAATCCCAGAATTTTAACAAGCTGTTATTTTTTCTTAATGAGGTGCTTTTCATGTATAGAGGGATTATTTACCTTCTTAAGCCACATTACTGTATGTCAGAAATAGCTAAGCATTCCGTGGAGATTAACAGTCTGTTCATGTTGTGCTTATTATGATATATTGCAAACAATTGCATAAAAGAGGTAACAAAATGATCAACTGATCAAATTAAAGATGGATGTGAATCAATAATCCTAATGGTTGAAAGTGTGGGCAGATGGCCACTAAAAATTTGGTAGATAATGCAGAATTTAAAGACAAAGCAAATGATAACATATGTTTCATTTGAAACATTAAATGCGTTACTGTTTCAAAAGAAAAGGACACGGTATTTACATTGATATTCTTGCTCCCAGCTACTTTTCATTAACTTAGTCTAATCTTCTGTGCATGTATGGGTTCTTATTTCCCATCAATCAAGAAATTTATTGTGTAAATAATTGGGGCCAGATTTACGTACATGAAACTTGCGCCACAAAATGCGTCCTGACGAGGATATGTTGGGGCGGTCGCAGTAAAGACCCTGAAATGAACAAGCCTACTGCTCATTACACAATCAACAAATGGGGACTGCCTACTAATCACATTTCATGAATGAGGCAGATCTTAAATGGTGCAGTTTAAATTCCTATTTAGTTCATTGAATATCTTCACTGGATGTTCACTGTATCTTCTTGTGCCACCTAAGAGTGTACAGTATCCTGCACTACTGTCAGCGCAGGACAAAATGAGTTGATAGTCCAGCTATGGTGCCATTTGACATTTGAATTAATCCAGATACAATAGCGTAATGTTACAAAGAGCTTGACTATTACTGTGATAGAATGGGAATGTTGTGTGGGAGGTTCCAGGACATTTAATTTCACCCAGGAGTGTTATTTTTGGCTAGTTGTTTGTTACAGAAATTGCAGGTGATTTTCCTCTTTTTTGTCAGTCTCCTGGCTTTCCCCATTCCTTCTTCTCGGAGGATAGCTAATAAAAACAAACACGCAACCCTGTTTTTATCATGCCTCCACGCCGGCGACAGCCGTAGCCAGAGGCATTATGTTTTTGGGTTGTTTGTCCGTCCATCCATCCCATTCTTGTGAATGCAGTATCTCAGGAATGCCTTGAGGGAATTTCTTCAAATTTGGCAGAAACGTCCACTTGGACTCAAGGATGAAGCTATGAGGCTTAGATTTTTGCCCCTCGCCCTGCTCTCCGCCACTGCCTTGACACTGCCCAGTTTCAACCTGATCACCTTGGTGGCCTTCAGCTTGTTGGGACTGCTGACCTCCAACCCTTGCACACCACCTCAGCACACCACCACAAAGAACAGAGCACTGGCTACTACAGACTGATCTGCTGGAGCCTGTTGCACACACTGAAGGATCAGGTCATTTTCCACTGCTTCACATAAGCTGTTGATTAATTTAAGACATTATTTTGTGAATATTTTCTGTGAAAAACACCCAGCCTTAATTAATTTGTGTCTTGATTACACCTGCTCTTTAGAGGTGGATACATTTCAGGCAAAAATCGACCCTTGTTAATTGTAAATTCAATGGAAAACATAATCAGCCTCACTTATAATATCTCTGCCCATTATTTGCGTGACCCTCCCTTAAATTCATATGCATTAAGGAGAGAATCACATCTCTTGGGATGGCTCAGGTAGACAGCACGCATACTGTGCTTCCAGCCCGTTGTGCCTGTTTGCTACTTAAGATGCATGTTTTTTAGAGCAGAATGCGTCATATCTGCTCCTGAAACTAACAGCAAAAGGCTTAGTAAATCTGGCCCTTCGTTCATATCTTTTATACTTTATCTTGAAAGTGAAGTAATGCTGCCATTTATGCGTTTATTTCAACCCAAGCTCCAATAATTACATACAAAGTCTTTGATGTCTGTTGATATAAATTAAACACTTGATCTAAATTGCATCACAATGTTAAATCAGAAGGTGAGGTTAGCCAAGCCTGAAAGAATGTTACTGCACAACTCGTTACAGTGCAACTTTTTAAAGTAAAATGAATCAAACTATGCATTGGAAATATTACTACAACAGTTATTACTACAAAAGTTATGAACATAGGACATATACAGATTTAATGAATTGCAGTAAATACTGCATTTATTTTGTTTCAGCTTGTTAACAATGAAGAGCTTTGTGTATCTGAACCGTTTTTTTTTATGCAAAAAATGTTTATTTTTCATTGCATTTCTGGTCAAGTTTATCATACATTACCTTTGTTAACTTATCACAATATGAAACCCACTGACAAAAATATTCATGAAATTCAGAAATGCAAGTAATACAGATAAGTTAAAGCCAAATTCAGTCTTCTTATACAGTACCATCATTTTTCTGTTATTAGATGCTGCCTCACCTCTCTCCCCTGCCCCTTAATGCTACTAAATTTAGGGAGCTAGGTGCAAGAGAGGGATAATGAAATCTGGTAGACATGGTGGAGTAAGGACTGATGAAGCAGCCCATAATGGAACCACCATAAAAACAATGGCATCTGCCAAACCTTGCATCTTACTCATTTTGACATGTTAATTTATCACAGCAATCAAAAAAAGAACTAGCAACTGTCTGTTCCAGAGGAGGTTAGAGGGATTATATTATAGTCAGATAGCGACAGATATATGTACAGATTGTATATGTCTTTGTGTGTACTATACTAGTAAAAAGAGATGTTTTAAAGGTGATATAAGGGACAACAATAATAATCAAATGAATCTTCATATCTTCATCATTATTTCATTGTTTCTTCTGCAACTTCTTTAGAACCCATGTCCGGAGACTAGTGCAGGCTTCCTGTCAACCATGACCTTCTGGTGGTTCACAAGGTCAGTTTCTTATCAAATTACCTTGAGATTAAATATAAAACAAGTATTTGGAGAATGCTGCCACAGCCCTGAATATCTAGTGTATTTATCTATAAAATGCATTCAGTACTCCTTTTGTTCCGTAATACTCTAGGAGCAACTCAATCCAGATTTTGTTGCTGGTTTCTTGATATTACAGATATTCAAACCTCAAGTCAATTGTTAAATGTTAATATAGGTCACAGAGCTATGAATTTATTAATTTTAGCTATAGCTTAATGCACAAACACACAAAGCTAATCATGTGTATGGCACTGCTAGTAAAGTAGAAAATGAAGTTTGAATGAGTCTCATGAGGCAAGGATTGCTTGAACTTTTGAAGTCTTCGATTAAAATAGGAAAAGTTGCACAGGTTTTATTTTACCCCAGGAAAAATTCTGAGAGCAACCAAAAGCACCACATTAATTTTATAATTATTCTTTACTGTACTTGTCTCCCCTATGTAGTATGGCTATCAAGGGCTACAGGAAGCCTTTGGAAAACAAAGACCTGTGGTCCTTGAACAAACAGGACAGTTCAGGGGTTGTTGTACCAAAACTTCTCTGGGAATGGAAGGCAGAAAACTCCAGAATTCAGAGGTAAGAAAGCAATAATTACTGGATATACCACTTTATTCTGTCAATTCAAGAAGATTGCAAAAGCAGTTGCCTGGAGTGAGGAAAGAATGCAAGGATCATGTAAATGAATGAATGAAATGTAGCTAACATAATTGAAAATCATTGAAAATAGCCTAATTATTGTGAAACCCCCATTATCTCCATGAATCAGACAAATAAAATCTGCTTTGAAGTGCTCCTTGCTTTAAAGAATTATGAGCGATATATCCCTTTCAGTAATTATCTTTCTCACCATGTAGCCAACTTTTGACAAAGATGCCGTTTAGCCAAATAGATAATTCTAAAGGCAGGGTCATTGACTACATGCTGAGTTACCTTGCACTCTATCTATAGCGGAAACATGGGTTTGATCACAGATTCATAGGATTCACTGGGACAGACTGTCTTGCATGATTCTGAAATTAATTAAATTCAGTTTATGTTTTCAAAATCAAAGGCAAGCATTTTGGTGGCTATATTTTGGTGGTCTACCACAAATAATTGTGTCCCATGAAAACTTTAAAATAATATAATTCATCACATTCTTGTTTTTGACTCTGCATTAGATTTTTAAATATATTAAACATATATAATTCTGCAACAGAATGTCTGCTCATTGCTGAACTCAGTATTCAACAGAGACATTTTAGATGAATACTATATGCTGCATGTATTTGATTTAGTATTTTCCTGGACTTGTTGCACTGGTTAACATGACCAGTTACTTATGTTATCGATTCATTCTCTATCTACATTACCTGGTTTCCTCTGTGTCATACTTACTTGGCGTACTTGTCATGGCTATAGCGTGTAATTGGATATTAACGTTATCCAGGCTGTCTGCTTATTTCCACAGTGCACGTAAGAATCTGTACATTCCACATTTGGCTCTCGGTTTCACCTTTTTGCGTTCAGAACAACAAAAGAGTAATATAGAAAATAGCTTCTTAAACAGGATGGGAACTTGAGGAAATGCATGAGGGAACAGGGTGTTAGCTTTGAGCCTCTTGTCTATGAACTGGGACTACAGTATGTGCTCTGTGTGATTATGGGTGGTTAACTCACTTCACTGAGTCCATTGTTGCCTGTTCCACAAACATCCCACAATGAATTCTCCCCTACAGCATACCACTATGAAAACAAATCCCTTTCACACCATTCTATACACTTGTCATAACTGGGCCGGGGGGGTCCTGAACACTTTAGCTCCCACCAGTGAATCCCTGTTTCTCTTTGTGTTTCACCTCTTTAACTTGACAGCTCTGATCTGTCAGGGTTCTCATCAAAAGCTCTGTCTTGTAAAAGCAATGCAGAAGTGAAAGTGCATAAACGGGTTACACTAGTGTCTGGTGCAATGACCTGTATCAAGTACCCGCAGAGGCTAAGAATGCAGTAATCCCCATGTACCTGTTTTATTTTTATTTTTTTTTAGCAGTTTACTCATTTGTATGTATTTTTAAAAACACGATTATCCCTACTTGTTGATGGGATGAATGAAAGTATGCTGCATTGCATTCATTTGCATTAGAAAGTAGCCGGATGTCACTGGGTTGTGGTTGTTTTTCTCAGTGGTGACCATGAGAAGGACACTCATGCCCAGTACTACAAGACCCCATCAGCCACAGAGGCCAACCATGTAGGCGGAGGTGTGGAGGAGGCCGAGGTGCTGCTGTCCGGACAGCAGGAGGCCAGGCAGGCTTCCTTCCTCCGCTGCCTGGTCAGAGCCTTCGGGCCCTACTTTCTCATCGGCTCCGCGTACAAACTTGCCCAGGATGTCATCACATTTCTGAACCCTCTGCTTCTAAGGTAAGAGCTGGGACAGTCCACTCATACTGTAGATTTCCAGCAAGATTGTGATTTTCTCTGTGTACGTACCTGTCAAATGTCATTTGCATTTTACACATTTAGCAGAGAAACTTATGCAGCTTTCATTCTTTACCTACAATCTGTTTATACAGTTTGATATGTCCTGAAGTAATTCAGATGAAATACCTTGCTCAATGTACATATACATAAAAATAAATGTTTAAGAAAATGAAGTTGAATGCAAATGGAAAACAGGACCAGTTTTTTTTCTGATTGTTGTTTGATTTCATCTTTAATCCATAGATTAATTGTTCAATGCAGTGTAGTACAACGGTTATAAGACCTTAGCAGCGTTGCTCTGTTGTAATATTTCCTGGTGCCCCAGAACTAAATAGACCTGTTGTTTTGCATTTTGTTTGGTCTCTATCTTCAATATCTCTGTACCAGAAACAGCATGTGCGTGTTATCATAGCATGCATATTTGCTTGCATGCAAAGCATTCATGTAAACACGCAAATATATTTGTTTGGATTCTGAAAAAGGCACTCATTTGAATGACGGGTATACTGCAGTGTGTCTGCAACAGTGTGTGGGCTTTTATGATTTCCATGTAATATGTGTTCAGCTATAAGTCGGCCTATTTGGTTTGTAAAGCATCTCATGGAACTGAAAATATCCATAATGCAGTAATCTGATTCTGTCTTTTTTTTGGCAGTATGTTGATCTCTTTCACGAAGCAGAAGGACGCCCCATCATGGTGGGGTTTTTCACTGGCTTTCCTGATGTTTGCCTGCGCCTTACTGCAGACCCTTATCCTGCACCAGCACTTCCAGTACTGCTTTGTCACAGGAATGAGGCTCCGCACTGCCATTGTTGGTGCCATCTACAGGAAGGTAGTCCAGCAGCTGAGAACCTCTGTGGTGGAAGGGCCAGTCCTCTCTGTGCACTGCACTTAGACTGCTGCTGTATATCAACCAACTCGGACACACATACAGTGCACACTAAAACAATCACATACATGAAAGTCTGTCTAAAGGATGTGCACACACATTCAAACATAGTGGATTCAAGGATTAAATCAACGTCTGTCCCTAAATTTGAGTCATCGGTACGTTACTCTGTTTACAAACGCAATGTGAGTTCAGCGATCACCAACACCAAATTATATTTCAGTGGGAATAATATACATTTAGTGCTTTCGTTTAGTCTAAATGAAGTACACCTTTTTAGCCAGTACACCTTTGTATTTGTATTGTTATGCACCCTTTCAATAGGACCCCACAAGCATAAGAAAGATTTGGTGGTATTCCATTTTAGGCTGTAGCTGATACTTGTGGACTCATATATAACGTTAGCCATTTCACCCTGCTCCAGTCTCTGGTCATCACCAATGCAGCCAAGCGTACCTCTACTGTGGGGGAGATCGTAAACCTGATGTCGGTAGATGCCCAACGCTTCATGGATCTCACAACCTTCCTCAATATGCTGTGGTCAGCACCACTACAGATCATTCTGGCGCTCTACTTCCTGTGGCAGGTGCACTGACGCTCTCTGTCTCTGTTGTGCGTATTGGAGCTGTCCCTGCAGGCCTCTAAACACTGTCTTTATCGATTGCTTTAGGACACCTTTGACACATTCTTCACAACATAGGAAGTAGGGGTACAGAGGAAGTCTTTTGACAAATATTTATATAGTTCAACATGTGAGCTCCTCTGGAACTTTAATTTAAATTATTAGGCAACGTTGAATTGACTGCACTGAATACAGCCAAATAAACCTGTGGATGTGTGTTCTGTTCACTTTTTGATGATGCTTTTATTTTGGCAAGACACATAAAACTGAATTCAGCTTATCAGTCTCAGCTAAAATGATATTGCTCAACAGCACAGATACACATCAGGCATATCACTGAGAGCATGTATTTCCTCTAAAACAGCCTGTATCCACTCATGCAACCACAAGATAAAAACACTGTCTCAAAGCAAAGTATCTGCCATGTTGATTTATTCTAGTTGCAGTGGATCTACAGTACATGGATATATTGCTTGTGTCATAAAGTTGGATGAATAGCAGTTCCTTTGTTGACTGATGAATCATATATGATTTAAGAGCAGGGTGTTTTCACATACCTGCAAAAGATGCAGTGTCACTGCACTCAAATATAGTGTTATTATGCAAATTATTTGATCCTTGTGAGTAGTGCATCCATGCCTCTAGTTGACATTCATGCTTTGTACCATGCAGAATTTGGGTCCCTCTGTCCTGGCTGGGGTGGCTGTGATGATACTGTTAATCCCCCTCAATGCAGCCATTGCCGTGAAGACCAGGGCATTCCAGGTTCTTTACTCATTTCAACTTTTATTTAGAAGGAGCATTATTAATACGTCAGAAATGATCAATTTGATTTAAAAAGTGATAGTGATTTGCATTGCTGCTGTCGTTGTTTCATTGAGTTGTTATGGTGATTATAACCATAAATAATTGGTGAAAATTATAAAAGCTTTAAGTACAAGGATTTTATCAAACCCGTTTCCAGGGACAAGAAAAGCCCTCTGTAGTTCAGTTCTTGTGATTGCCCTGTTGTGTTTCATCGTACCTCAGGTGGAGCAGATGCAGTACAAAGATGCTCGCATCAAGCTAATGAATGAGATCCTTAATGGCATCAAGGTGCTGAAACTGTATGCCTGGGAGAACTCCTTCAAGGACAAAGTCCTGCAGATCCGTCAGAATGAGCTCAACGTGCTTCGCAAGATGGCGTACCTTGGTGCATTATCCACCATGGCCTGGACTAGCGCTCCTTTCATAGTATGGCCCATCCGTCCAATATTCTGCTTATCCTCTGTTGTGGCAATGCAAATTGGGCTACCAGGCTATCTCTGTAAACTACCGGATGTTTAGTTTATTTACAGTATGATCTATTGAGCCATCTGAAGCTCAGTATCAGTGTAACTATCAGCTGCTTGTGCAGAAAATATGTTGAGTCAGTGGGATGTCATGAGCTTATCATCATCCTTTACCACATCCTGCCAAAATAATCTTGCTGGATCTTGACATGAAAACATGAAAGCTATGAAATAACCTGTATTAAAATGTATTTCTCTGTTATGCTTATCGAAGGCCATGTTAAACGAGGCAGAAGAAAAAAGCTTATATATTTATATTTACTTCAACATTACATTACATTATTGGCATTTGGCAGCTGCTCTTATCCAGAGCGACATACAGTTGATTAGACTAAGCAGGAGACAATCCTCCCCTGGAGCAATGCAAGGTTAAGGGCCTTGCTCAAGGGCCCAACGGCTGTGCAGATCTTATTGTGGCTACTCCGGGATTAGATCCACGGACCTTGCGTGCCCCAGTGATTTAGCTTAACCACTACGCTACAGGCCACCCCATTTACTTTAAGCACTACTACACATTTTTCTGTTTAATTATCAGGAAGGTGGAAGTTTTTGTTATCCTTAACAACGTTACTTAATGCTAAGAGTAAAAATCATATTATGCATTCTTATTTTAATAAGAAAATTATTATTTTGCCATTCGTAGTTGTTGTTTTTATAGTTATATAAGTATTAAGTATTAAAATTGTTGCTCAAATGAAGATATTGACCCATTTTTTTACTTGTGAAATCTCATGCCGCTGTCTACCTTGTACAACTATATAAACAGATGTTCTCCTCTTTATGATTGCCATTTCAGGTTGCCTTGACAACATTTGCTGTGTATGTGACAGTGGATGAAAATAACATTCTGGATGCTGAGAAGGCCTTTGTGTCCTTGTCTTTGTTCAACATCCTGAGATTTCCCCTCAACATGTTGCCCCAAGTCATCAGCAGCATTGTGCAGGTAAACGTTTTGTCCACTTGCTTTCACGCTATTTGTATGTACCGTTTTTTTTTCTTTGACAGCTGAAAAGATACCATATTTCCCTGTGGAATGGTAGCTACAATGTGGTCAATGCTTCACATACAGTCCTTCCACTTTTTCTCCCTAATGAGTCCTCTTGTTGTATTAGCGGTATGATTTGGGTCATTGTCTTGCTGCATGATGAATTTCCTCCCAATTAGTTTGGCATTTCTCCATAAGTTGGCAGACAGAATGTTTTTGTCGACTTTCATCTTGCTGCAGTGATCATGAGTTAAATCATCAACAAAGATTAGTGAGCTTGTTTGTTTTGGATCATGAGCAGATCCCTTCTTTCTCCACATTTTGGCTTTTCGTCCACTTAGATAGAGGCCATAAAACTTTGTTCCAGAACCGTTGTCGCTCATCTCTGTAATTCTTTGCAAATTGCGATCTCACCTTCCAATTCTTACTACTGATGAGTGGTTTGCATCTTGTGGTATTGCCTCTATATTGCTGCTCTCTAAGTCTTCTTTGAATGGTTGATTGAGATACCTTCACGCTTGCCCTGTGGAGATTGTTTGTGATGTTTTGGGCTTTTTCTTCACAGCTCTCTCAATGTTTCTCTCATCAGCTTCTGTTTTATGCCAGTGGTTTCTTTCTTTTTCAGTTGTTGTACAAACTATCCCCAACGCTTGTGCAATGACTCTGATCGCTTTCCCCTCTTTTCTAAGCTTCACGATGGCTTGGTTTTCTCATGTTGGCTTATCTTTTCTAACATAAATGCTGTCTTCACAGGCAAAACCCAAGGCTAAAACCAAGAGTAGACATTCAGAACTATTTATTGTTTAACCAATTGATCTAACTGGATAGATCTGGGAAAATGAAACACCATGTTCCAATACTTTTGCTCACCTAAAAATGTGGTGGTCTTATATAAGAGGTGATAATGTTTTAAATTGTTTAACAAATCTAGATGAAAAAAAGCTGAAATTCTGATCTGTCATGTACATCTTTTGACCTCAATCTCATTTGTCGTTAGTGTATAGCAGAAACAAAGGAATTGACCTTGGTGTTCCAATACTTGTGGAAGGGACTGTATTTTATCTCCAAGGAAACGGAGATACTATGTCATCATTAGTGTAGCTGTATATCTCCAGTTCCAGTTGTTAATGTTTAAAACCATGCACCTAGTCTACATCCAGGTAACAGGCAGTGACTGGAATGTGGGGGGGGGGGGGGGGGAGTCATGCATTTTTTTCTGTATCCTGGGATTGCATGTTACAGAATCAAAGGCGTTTGTGATTTCTGCCATGTTTGTGTAGGCCAGTGTCTCTCTGAAACGCATCCAGGAGTTCCTGAGTCATGATGAGCTGAACCCTGACTCCGTTGATAGAAAAAACATTGCTTCAGGTAAACACAGTGCTCAAGGGCTTTTGTTCTCTTGCTCTCACCCTCCAGTCAGCCAGAACTGGTTTGGATAGTCTGTACATTCAGAATCACTGTGCGTGATTCAAGTGGGCTGTTTAGACAACCTTCACCTTTTTTCTGGCTCTGTTCCAGTGCATTAGGAGAACACTGCTTCCTGTTTAAGGAAATTGTCTTCTGTTCAGTAGTCAAGCTTCATTTGATACTCCCGCTCTTGATGAAATTTAACTCAAACAATGTATTAATAGCCTGTAAAGGGTACTGTACTTGTTATTTTAGTTTTACCCTTGTGTTACTTTTCATTCTGTTATGCAGCACATTTTCACACACATTTTTCCTTTAAAATAAATCATGCAATATTACATATGTAGATATTATGGCCAGTGTGAATGTGACAAAGTTGGGTGCCACTGTCTGCTGACCTTAAGAGGACCACACAGAAATATAATGACTTTGAATTTTAACTTCTTTCACACTATTCATTTATGTATGAAAACAAAGCAATTCATTCTAATGTCTATACACTCAGTGAGCACTTGATTAGGTATTTATTAGACTTGTTTTTTAGACTTAACAGTCTTCTGCTGCTGTAGCCTATCCAGTAGGTTTGATACGTCGTGTGTTCAGAGATGCTCTTCTGCATATCACTGTTGTAATGTGTGGTTATTTGTGTTACTGTCACCTTTCTGTCAGCTTCGACCAGTCTGGCCCTTCTCCACTGACCTCTCATTAACAAGGCATTTTTGCCCGGAGAACAGTGCGTGTCTTGTGTGTGAAAATCCCAGAAGATCATCAGTTTTTGAGATACTCAAAACACCCTGTCTGACACAAAGAATCAATCCACGGTCAAAGTCACTTAGATCACATTTCTTCCCTATTCTGACATTTGGTCTGAAAAACAGCCGAACCTATTGTCCATGTTTGCACGCTTTTATGCATTTAGATGCTGCCACATATTTGCATTAACAAGCTGGTGTACAGGTCTACCTAATAAAGTGAGTGTATATGCCAGTTTTTACATATTAATGTTGTAGATATACTTTGAGTAGAATCTCATAGTAATTTCCTAATCCTACTTGCCTCCTTTCTTGTGTTTTAAAGCCAATTCCTCTTTGATAATAGACACAGATTATTTGAAAGATACATCCATACAGCGTAGTGACGTAGTGTGTGGCAAACTCTCTAAACAGTTGTTGGTGAACAAGCTGGCCAACTCTCACACAAGGGATCTATTTAAAGGGCTATTGATCTGTCTTAAGGTGGAGCTGTTTCTACCAATCCAGTATACAGAGCCTAGAATCAAAATGGAAAACCACCTTTACAACTGAACTGCCGTCTGCAGTTCCATCTGCATCAAAATTCCCTTTTCTTTTTGCATGTTTCTGTCCTTGTATAACCTCAAAACGTTTTCAAATTTAAGGGTACAATTGCACGAACTGGAACGGACTATTGTTGATTCAGTGAATCTGTCTGTGTGCACACTGCTGTTCATGGTTCTTTTATGTATAATCATTTTATTGAAACGTTATGCTGATATTTTATTACGCTTACCTCAGATGAACCCTAGTTTTAGATGTTCTCATTTGGAGAATGCCATTTCATTGAATGTTTTATTGCTGCTTAAACATTTATGTGAACCTTATAAGAAATGGAGGAGAAATTAAAACAAATAGTAATCAATTTGATCTTTTTGCATAAACCCAGTATAAATACTTAGAAAATATCCAGCACTCCTGGGTCGCCCTTTTGGTATGGCACAACTGCAGAGTTGAGTGATTAGGACGGAACTATTTTATCAGCCACCCGATTTCAGAACATGTTGGGGAAGATAATCAGAATATCTACTTTCAGATCATGCTGTGACTGTTCTAAATGGTAAATTCACGTGGGCAAAAAGTGAACCAGCAGCCCTTCACAAGTAAGTGCACATTTACGGAAATATCAAAAACTTTTTCCCTCAGGTGTCGTGGAGCTCATCCACTCGGATAAGTTAAAATGTTACTCTGCAATACATTAACTATGCCTCCAGTGTGTTTGCATTTAAATGTCATGAATTTTCCTAGTAATGTAATGTATTTATGAGGAAATGGCATGTGAAACACTGTAAAATGTCCTTCTGCTCAGCATCAGTCTGATGGTGCCCCAAGGCTCCTTACTTGCGGTGGTGGGGAACGTGGGCTGTGGAAAGTCTTCCCTGGTGGCAGCCCTGCTGGGAGAGATGGAGAAGCTGGAGGGGGACATCTCCATACGGGTTAGTAGCTCTCAGATGAAGCAGTGCGCTAGTGCACAAGCAATGGGAATGGAGTAGCATACATATTTAAAGGGAAGGACTCTGCAAGCCTATTTACTAGGTAGTTGAAAATGAATGTACAACACGTGCAATCACATCCCAATTGAGTAAACATGCAGTCTGGTCTTTATTTATGGTTATAAAGAAGTCTATTGAAACAAATGCATTTACAGTGAAGTTCAACCTTAAGGTAAATAAATTCAATGAGTCTATTATGCTTGTGGCCAGCTGTGAAACAGCGAGTCCTTTTCCTCTTTTTATTGGTAAAATGTGTGACTTTAATATCGTGTAGCTCTGTGTGCTCTGTGCATTACATGCTCTTTTAATCATCAGGTTTTCCTGAGTAATAATTCTCCTCTCCTTGCTAGGGCTCAGTGGCCTACGTGCCCCAGCAGGCTTGGATACAGAACGCCACGCTGAGAGATAATATCCTATTTGGCAACCCTTACAATGAGCAGAAATACCGCGGTGTTCTGGATGCCTGTGCCCTCACCCCTGACCTGGAGATGCTTCCTGGTGGTGACCAGACTGAAATTGGAGAGAAGGTGAGGAGAATTTTTGCAGTTTAGACTATAAATCATGGGTAATTCTTAAGCCTGGGCTTAAAAAATGATGACCCATGATTCATTTTTTACAAGTTCTCTCTAGTTTTGCCAGATATTTTTCACCTGGGCCAAGTTTTGTAGTTTATGTGGTCGGTGATAAACCAGTTTGTGTCAGGATGGTCTGGGTGGTGAAATAGGGGGTGTGCTCGTCACTGTGCGAGCTGCATTTGCCAACCCAGACCAGGTCTTACCTCACATGCTGGCATATTGCCTATTTTGGTGGTTTTATGAATGTACACATACAGTATGAATGTACTACCGCATAATAAAGATGCAATAAATCTTTTTTGATGATGCAAGCTGTGTGCCATTTTATTGTTAATTGTACGAGAGGAGCGGAGTTGTTTCTGTAGTAAGTGTAAATTCATTCACAATAGCATGTCTGAAATTAATTCATGGGAAGAAACACATGGCAGGACTTTCTAACCTCTGGAAAGGAAAGAAGTGGGACGGTTTCATTGGCAGTAATAAAACCAGATCCTCATGACACCCACTGTAAATGTATGCCTATTGAGCCATACTCTTTTACAACTGTGCCACAGCTGGACTAAAGCGTGCTTTCAAAAATACCGTAATTGGCCGGCGTTTAACAATTGCCATTTGACTGTCAAAATATGGTCTGTAATCTTACAGCTGGAGAAGCAGTTTATTGAAGTTCAATGTGTGTTTTTTACCTTTATTAGTACACATGACAGGTTTGAGAGCTTTCTGCTGCCTTGTGTTTCAGGGCATTAACCTCTCCGGGGGACAGAGGCAGCGTGTTAGTTTGGCCCGGGCTCTGTACAGTGAGGCAGATGTCTACCTGCTGGATGACCCCCTGTCTGCTGTGGATGCTCATGTGGCTAAGCACATTTTTGACAATGTCATTGGTCCAGCAGGAGCTCTACGAGGAAAGGTAATTGCTGTATTTGAAAAAGAATGAAATTGGATGTTCCACAAGGCCAAATGAGTAGATTCTTGGTTTTGCTTGCATATACCTGGCAAACAACTGTCTGCAGTTCACCGGTTTTATAGACATATGGACTACATTAAGGAGATATTTTTTACAGTTCTTCCACTTGAGTAGGTTATATGTTCACCAAAATGGTGTGGACATAGCATGTTGCTGATATCATATAAATGAAAACATTTCTGCCATTAGAAATAGTCATGACTAGGGCCACCAGTCTGTTTCCACTTGTTTTCTTGTGTTCTCACATTGTCTATTGGCTGTGCCCTTGGGGTGACTATGGGGTGACTATGGGGGGAACCCCAGAGGATAATTGAGTGTCATTCCTGCAGGTCCCAAACTGGTGGCCCTAGTTAATAACCAATCAAACATTTTGACTATAAAACATTGCAATAAATGTTTTTTTTTTTTTACTTGTCCTGGTAAGAAATGTAGAATCTCTCTTCCATTATAGGGATAAAAAAAGCTATGATTATTTTAACAATGGTTATATTTTAGATGATATGTCCTTCATTTGAAGGTAATAATAAACAGACTGTTTTCTTCCCCTAAACACGTTATGTTATGAATGCAAAGTGAAGAAATACTTGTGATTCCACTGCTCCCCTGCATAGGCATTTGGTTATGCTGCTGTTTTAAATCGCAGTATGTGTGCTTGTTTCGCATTACCACAGACGTGCATACCATTGTGTAAATTTCACTGTATAAAATTTTGCATTACAATATGGTAAGAGATGTTTATGCTTAAGGGCAAGAATATATTAAGTACAAGCCATATCAGTGGTGTTAAATAGGTTTTTCCCGAATGGGCCCTTTATGTGCCAACAGACTCGGATCCTGGTGACGCATGGCATCAGTTTCCTGCCCCAGGTGGATAACATCCTGGTGATGGCGGATGGCAGGGTGTCAGAGATGGGCTCCTACACTGATCTACTCAATGAAAATGGAGCCTTTGCTGAGTTCCTCAGGAACTATGCTCTGGAAGACATCATCGAGGAGGATGAAGAAATGGGTACTTTCCAGCTGTGAAGAACATTCACACTGCCGCCTAAAGGCAAAACTAAGATGCCGTACATACATTTATACCTACCATACATTTTTAATACAATCTTCATTGTATATGAAGGATTTTCAGAAATCATCCCTCCCAATTTGTTACAAAGAGCTTAAAAGCTTCTACTTTATTTAAAATGATTAAAACGAGCCTGTACTCCATGTGCAAATCCTCCCGTGTTTCTGAATTGGGTAATTATCTAAATGAACACAACAACCACAATGCAACCAGGACTTGTCAGTCTCTTTGGGTCCTGTGGAAGTCCTCGTTTGTAGCCTTTTTCCCACAGTGTGCTATGGGAGCAGCGTTTGCAGCAGGTTCGTCTTAATTCCCGCCTTCCTGCTGACTTGTGCTAATGACATCCCCTCTATTCCGGCTCAGTGACGATGATTGAAGATGACGGCTCTTTCCCTGACGACGCTCTGAGTAACCACGCAGACATGGGGGACGAGCCTGTCGTCAACGAGACGCGCAGACAGTTCATACGGTAAAGTGTGCGACAAAATCATTTGTTGGTGGTGTATTTATGTTTTTTTACCCATGAGAAAGTCATTTTGTCAATATATCAGCTATTTAATGGCTATGCAACACTGTATACTGTGTATACTTGAAAGCTAGAATTACTAGTAATATTGTGCAAAGAATATTCTCTTCAATTTTATTTGGTATTTTGCCATGCATCTTGCATCTTTACTGTGCATCATGTTTATTCAAATTTGGCTATGTACTATACATTATTTGAAATTCAAATCTGACAAGTCTAGGAGTATTTAGTTGGACAGGAGTGCTTTGCCTGGGAATTCTTTAAGATGTTCCATTGGTTTTTTATCTCACATAACCGCTTTTGGTGCATAGAAATAGGTTTTTTTAACGCATTTAAGGAATTCACTCATTCACTCATCACTGGGCTAAGTAATGGTTCTTTCTGTTTCTCCCCTATGGTCTCTGGCAGGCAAATCAGTGTAATTTCCAATGACATGGAGAACCCAAAGAAGATGTCCATCCGGACACGACGCTGCAGTGAGAGGAAGCACGTGGAACCGGTGCAGGAGAAGAAGCAGCAAACAGTGGAAAAGCTAATCCAGGCAGAGACCGCAGAGACAGGGAGGGTGAGTGCCATTTTGTGCCCTTTGTGCCTCTGGGCCCAGTACATTTTGTTCTTCTTAAAAAGTTGCCTATTGCAATTGCTCTCGGCAAACAGCTATGCAGATTCTGAGTTGGCTTACACGTCAAGTCCATGGAGTAAAAATTTCATCAAGTTCAAATTAAATGACAGCGTACAGCATGTCATCATCACCTCTCCCTTGTTCTCTTATCCCTTTGCAGGTAAAATTAAAGGTGTTCTTGGAGTACGCCAAAGCCGTGGGGCCCTTGCTGTCCATTTTCATCTGCGTCCTTTATGGTTGTCAGAACGCGGCGGCCATTGGAGCCAACATCTGGCTGAGTGATTGGACCAATGATGCCGTAAATGTCCGTAATCGGACTGAGCTGAATACAGAAATGAGGGTGGGGGTGTATGCAGCACTAGGCCTCACACAAGGTAAGGGACCTTTTAGTAGAGCAATCAGGATTCCCACTGAATAGTAATGCATGGGAATTATTTAGGTTTATTTAATTATTGCAATACTACCATACAGTGCCCTCCATATGTCTTCATTTCTCTGATTTGGCAAAATTTTTGATTTGTGGTTAAAGTGCAGATTTTGCTGAAGAGTATTTGTATACATTTTGATTTCACCATGTAGAAAATACAGTGGTGTTCATACATAGTCCCCCCCATTTTAGGGCACCATAATATTTGGGACACATGGCTTCACAGGTGTTTGTAATTGCTCAGGTGTGTTAAATTAAATGGCATGGGCATAGAGGGCTCTGAATATAGTATACAGTGCTGTGAAACAGTATTTGCCCCTTTCCTCTATTATTGCATATTTGTCACACTTGAATGGTTTCAGATCTTTAAACTAAAAGTGATCAAACACCCATGTCATCCATGTGAAAAAGTAATTGCCCAATGAGCAGGTCATGCTTGAAAACCAACCAGTTGAATTAAAGCAGTTGTGGGTGAAATAATTTAAGAAGTGTGGGCTAAAATTCCTCCCACATCTATGTGAAGGACTGATATCAAATTAAAGGAAGCGTTATTATTGTTGGTGTTTGAAAAATGTGTTTTGTGTTTATTCGGTTTCCCTTTGTCTAATATTACATTTTGTTGAAAGATCTGAAACAATTCAGTGTGAAAAAATGCAATAATAGGGAAAATCAAGGAGGCAAATCATTTTTCACAGCACTAGTATACACAGTTTATACATTTTTAATATGGTCATTAGCATTTGTACATAGTTTTCATGGTTCTAACTGCTTTATAATCTGTATACCATGCTGGTAATGGTTCTCAGCTTGGAAAGGAAAATGTCTAACACTGGGGGCTTTGTGTTTTTATTACTGTTATTATTGTGTGTTGGTTCCACCCTTCTCCACAGTCAGTCCATTGGAGTGATGCATTTTTCTCATGGATGTTTTCCTTGTTGTGGTTTCTCTAACACAGGCATCCTGGTCATGATATCATCCTTTACACTGGCTATGGGTAACATTGGTGCGGCCAGAAAGCTGCACTCTGCCCTTCTAGACAACAAATTTCACACACCCCAGTCTTTCTTTGACACCACACCTATAGGCCGCATTATCAATCGCTTCTCCAAGGACATTTACATCATTGACGAAGTGCTCGCTTCCACCGTCCTCATGTTCCTGGGAACCTTGTTTCACTCTGTGTCAACCATGATCGTAATCATGATCACCACTCCTATCTTTGCTGTGGTCATAGTACCCCTCACTGCCATATACATCTTTGTGCAGGTATTACATTCAGATTAATTTTTAATGCAAAGGCTGTTCAATAAAATCACTTTCTTCCAAAGTAACAACATGCTAATAGCTGACACTCCTGATTAAGAAGCCATCACCCTGGCCTAAATTAAGTGGTGTGCATCCCCCCTCCCCCCCCCCCCCCCCGCTTTCATATGTCTAAGTCTTTGTATTCTCTTACCCTTCCCTAACAGATCTTTTCATTTTCTTCTCTCTCCGCATTCTGTATATTTACTTCCCTGTGCTGCTTGCTTGGTCATTTCTCTACACTCATGAGACACCATGCTGAAGCCATCAACTCGTATCCACACTGGAGGGCCGTTTCCTCCCTCTGCACATCGGTTGATACGTACGGGAGCAGCTCACCTAGGAATACTACCATAAAACAGCACAGCCACATTTATGATAACCCCCCTATAAAATAATTTCGATATCATTCATAATAATGATTAGGGCATTTTGCAGGGCAATTTATGTTATGTTATACATTATGTTTGTTTAATACCTCCTTGGTTAAATGGCTGACTTAGGGTTATGTTCCACCAAATAAATTCAGAGGTACATACTTCAATTATGAGGTGTGGATCTGAAAAGAGAAATTCTGACAACATATATAAATGAGCTAATTTGCATACTATATTCAAGATGGCGGAAATTACAAATGTGAACATTTTTGTAGCAGTCTGAACCAAGTAAGATATCGTTCAAGTAAGAATTCTTTCCGATTTAAAATAACACGTTTGAAGATAGTTTTGAGCCATTTTAAAAAAGAATTTTATCACCAGTACCCAGTAGTCATTTTTCTAGAAATGTTGGTGAAATTTCAGGATCAAACTGTGAGATTTGTGAGGCTGTACTTGCCCCTAAAGCTTATAACAAGAAAATAATTGGCTCAAAACACTCTCCTAGATATGGAGTAAAGGTTTGCAAAGTTTCATGATGATGACTATGCACTGAGAAAAATGGTCCTATAATATAGTCCAAAATCTGGTTTTGCGAAAATTGACTCCAAAGATAGAAATGGTAAATAATTATACTAATTTCACCGTACACATGGCATAATCATTCAAAATGTGGTATTATCCTGAAAGTTGAATGGTTGCGGGATGATTTGCAGCAGTAAACAGAAAAAGGTAAATTTGACTGAAAATGTGTTTTTTGTCAGTGGAACAGAACCTTAAGTGAGAACAAGGAGAGTACGAGATTGAGTAATGCCTTGATTTCCAGCCTTGTAATGAGAGGAATACTGTTTCGTAACCATTTTGCTGCCCTCTGCAGGTGAACAGATTGCAGAACAGCTAACTTAGATGCAAAAGCATTACCGTTTCATCAGCCCATTGTTGTCATGTGATTGTTGGCAGGTTTGAACCTATTCATAAGAAGGAAATGGCAGACAATAGCACCATTGGGTGTAGTTTCACTCACTGTGCCCGCGGTGTTCGCTGAACTGTCAGCCATGCTTGGTTTAACTTTTATCAGATCATCTGGTGACTTTGATGAATATTTTATTGGTTTCTGAAGCATATGGTTTGGATAGCATGTTCTGTGCTATTTGATATTTTCCAGAGCGAAAAGCATTGGGGTGTTTTAAATTTAAATGAAGTTCAGTTTCAGCACACCAATCCTGTTGTAGCATCATGAGTACATGCACCGACCAATCAGCCACAACATTAAAATAACCTGCTTAAACCAGTTTATTCATGATTAATGATTCTATAAACTGTATAAAATTGTCTATAAACACTTAATGTTTCATGTGTACTTATATAAGCAGATAATCATAAGTGAATTGCATGCAAAAGTTACATTTTTAAATGAAAATGGAAATCTTGTAAGCTCATTAGGAGGGGGAGAGTGCATTGTTTTGTTATTTAAATATCTTGGTACGTACTGGTGTTCATGATCACGTCTATCCTAACTGCTCCAGCGCCTGTATTGTTCATGTAAAAAAAAAAAAACTGGCCCGATTTGAAAATGCATGGGATCTATTCCTACATAAGTTTCACCACATTTAGCACCATTTAATTCCAATGGAGGGAA
Source organism: Conger conger (assembly GCF_963514075.1). Lineage (NCBI taxonomy): Eukaryota > Metazoa > Chordata > Actinopteri > Anguilliformes > Congridae > Conger > Conger conger. Next base: position 63,352,718 of record NC_083761.1, on the reverse strand, counting down.
GAAGTGTGAATTCACATATATGTACCACACATATATTACCAAGATATTTAAATTACAAAACAATGCACCCCCCCCCCCCCCCCCCCATGAGCTTACAAGATTTCCATTTTCATTGAAAAAAAGAACTTTTGAATGTAATTCACTTATGATTATCTGCTTATATAAGTAAATGTCATATAATGAAATATTAATTGTTTATAGACAAATTTATACAGTTTTTACACAGTTTAAAGCATTTTTAATCATGACTGGTTTAAGCAGGTGGTTTTAATGTTGTGTATGTGCATTATAGTGTACTCTTTTTACAGTTGAGGGTTTTTCTACTCTGCAGTTTGAATTATCTGGATCTAATGTGGTTGTTAGACTTGTGCATTAGACAGCGTATATTAATTCACGGCATCAGGCTGGTCTTATTTAGTAATGGTTGTGTTGATATTTGTTTATTTATTTATGTATTTATTTATAACAATTGGCAGTTTTTTCCCTGCTGTGCTTCTCACCTCCTGCACCAGGAGAACAGTTAGCACCCATCAGAGAAGAGGAAAGTCTCTTGCTGCTAGTGACTGGAGCTTGTAGATACCAGTGAACTGATGGAGAGAATTGAGCTGATGTAATGGTAACCTCACTGTTTAAACCCACTCTATCCTTGGTGGGAAATAGGCTACTGAAATGCGGTTGTGATAACCACAAGGAATAGAGAAGTGACAAAGTTCCCACCAAACACAGAACATGAGCAGAAACTTTCACAGATGATTTGAAAGTCGCTTTAGTTTATTTAGCACTGCCAAAAAATGAACACAACAAAGAGAAGATGGTATGTTCGTTCGTCCGCTCATTCAGATGGGACGCACCCAACCCACCCATGTGATTTTTTTGAACAAATTGCACGTAGCCTCCAAATTCACGCCGGTGTGTGAACATCTTAGCTTGTGTGGCTGGCAGGGATGTTCACCCTGCAGTGCCTGAAGTCGATCAATATAGAGTTTTGTTTTTTCCACAAACGCGTCATTTTACGCCATTCATGAGAACTAGTCACCGTTTGTTTCCGCAGCAAGTATACTCCCAGCTTAAAGGAGGTGTTGCCAGGGAACGGCCTGTATCCACAAAGTGTCAATGTCGCCATGAACGTTAGCCGAACCCTCCCTGAGATGTGTGGCAGCCAACATCTTTTGCTAGCTTATGACTACATGGATGAATTAATCGCTCCGTTTTGTTGTTATTGTGCTGCCACACAGGTGTTCTGCTTCTGGGCATCTCTTTACTGTGCCGGGCCTACAGTATGCTGAAGGCGGCCCGCTCCATCCACTGCAGCATGCTCCACGCCATCCTGAGAGCCCCCCAGGCCTTTTTCCAAGCCACTCCCACAGGGAGAATTTTGAACCGCTTCAGCAAAGATGTGGACACAATTGACTCTCACATTCCAGAAAATATTGATATTTGGATGCGCACTTTCTGGTACACAGTAAATGTGCTGCTCATATGCTCTGCCCTCACCCCTATCTTCCTCATAGTCATAGTGCCATTAATGATGTTCTATTGGTGGGTCCAGGTAAATAGGAACAAGTCGGCTAACTCATTAATACAGCATGCCACGTATTGTGTTGTTGTAGCTTATCACAGCTGTCCTAGTGTTGTAGTTAGCATGTGGTTTGGTCAGTCTCAGTCCACAGTGAGGCTCGACTCTTATCTGTAGCTGTTCTTTACCAAAACACCACCTGAGCTTAGCAGCAATGCAATCATACAAGCCAAATTGGTGAATAGTGTAACTAAACAGCTCCACATGGTACTGAAAAACGAATTGAAGCAAAGCAAATGGTTTATTTTATGAAATACATTTTTCCCTTGTACTGTGGAAGTTTTATCAATGTCATTTCGACATTTTTAAAGAAGTAATAGAAAAACAGGTGGAAGATAAAGAACAGCAATCTCGTAGTCCTAGTGAGTAGTGTTTGTGGAATGGGGGCTGTTGGTTTATTATGGTGATTCTGCATCCTGGTGACTCAGGAAAATAATTTCTATTAGTTGAAGATGATCCACTGCTCATTCTAATTTGTGAAATCTTGCCAACATTACCACTTATTTGCCCTGAATAACAGTTTATCTTCCCTTAAGCTACTGTACTAATGTTTTAATACCCATACTATCTTCCTGTAGCTCTATGTATATAATTTAGTCGGATACATCATGTCAACTTCCATACACTTTACTTACAAGTTAACTATTAACATGATGTATGTTGGCTGCGAGGAAAGAAAAAACTGATTGTAAGAACGCTGTTTAACTTATGATTCCTTCTCATTCTCACGGTCTGCCACACTGCAAGGTGTCTGTGGGCATTGATTCATTCTTCTAACATAATCATTCCGTTGAACAGGTCTCAGAGTACACGACACAATGCAATTTGAGGAAAGGTTTTCTGTTGCACAAAATAGGCTATTAGCATGGCTTGAATTTCCAAACGTAATGTTACACACCATTATGCAGCCATGTTGAATTATGTTTTTGCAGTTGCAGTGAACACATAAACACGGAGCGGGGAGTTTGTCTTAAAATACTTTTATTTAGATGATTAAGACAAAGATTTAACTGGTTTCATGGCCATGCCAAACAAATATTTTCTTTCTCTATACTTTTAAAATTCACTTTAGCACTTTATTGTGGTAAGATCAGTCAATTTTTGGCACAAAAACCCATGTGCTTAAGTTGTGTGAAATTTAATAACATTCTGTTATATATGGCACTTTAACGTTTTTGATGAAACGCATTTTCATCAAAAATGTGGTGGGGCGGGGTAAGAATGAAGAGTCAAGAATCAATGACCTATGTAGGTCTATCAAGTCCAATAAAACGATGCCAAACGATGCCAAATTATGCAGCACAGGCTTGCAAAGAAACAAAATCCTGTCCAGGGCATATACTGTGCTGAACACTGTGAAGTATTATTAATATTCCCTTCCAAACTTAATTTAAAGTAATTAGGTGCCTTTAAGTTTACAATTGTTGTACAATTGTGTTCATGAGGTTGGATATTTGATTTGGACCATATCCTGAAGTTCCCAAAGGAGTGGGTCAAGAGGGATGTTCTTCCCACGTGCCATGGGAAATGGCTTTGCTAGTCTATTTCAAACACAGATGACAACACTGAAACAGTATTATTTTAAAATTCCTTTATTGCTTGTATTTCTCTTCACTTTCTGCTGGGTTTTTCTAATGGCTTACACTTGGCATGATTGCTTAAATCTGTGAACTGCTATCTGTCGCTTATTTCCTGTGTGTTTTGGGAAAGCTGCATTCTAATCAGTGCTCTATGTAAAATGCATGTATTTAAAAGAATACTGTATACTGTATATTGAATACTGTATACTGAAGAATTTAGATATTCAACAACTCAAGTATAATTTCTATTGTTACAAAACAAAAAGGAATTGAATTATTTAGACATTCTTTGTGAACCAAACCATTTGCTACAACATTATGATAGCATTTTAAATACTGAATCTTAACAGAATTTTGTTCCAGTATGTGTATTTTTATTTATTTAGATATTTTGTTTATCTAAAAACATGGTCAGATTAGATTCAAAAGACTGCATCATCTGCATTTTGAGGCTTTCAAATTTTGATATCATGAAAGTAAACTAATTGTGCCATTTGAGGGTGTCAATAATAATCTCCAATCTATTATTGGAATTAATTGAATAAATAATTTGATGCCATAAAATTGAATATTTCAGATAAAATGGACATTTATTTTCAAACAGATTTTTTTTCTTTTAGTTGTGTAATAAATAGAAATACACATTAACATTTAATCAGGTCTGCAGATGTCTTGAATCCAAAGTCTTGTGTCATCTATTATGTGTCAGCTTTATTCATACAGTAGTTCATTATATTTATTTTTCTTCTATAGAGATTTTATGTGGCCACTTCTCGTCAGCTAAAGAGACTGGAGTCTGTCAGTAGGTCTCCTATATACTCTCACTTTTCTGAAACCATCACAGGCACGAGTGTGATCCGTGCATACATGAGGCAAGATGCCTTCATTCTCATCAGTGATATGAAAGTGGATGAGAACCAAAAGAGTTACTACCCTGGCATTGTTTCAAACAGGTAGGTGCAGCATTTTACTCCATATTTTATATTTAGCTACCTGAAATGATCTATATTGGTTTTGTAAAATCACACTTGCAGTTTCACACACATCAGTAAGTTACGGTATGAAGATACATGTTGTGTTGTTGTGGGCAGGTGGCTGGGGGTTCGTGTTGAGTTCATTGGGAACTGCATTGTGCTGTTTGCTGCACTGTTTGCTGTGATGGGCAAGGACAGCCTAACTCCAGGCCTTGTGGGACTTTCTGTGTCGTATGCATTGCAGGTGGGCAAAACACTTTGTATATCTTGGAGTAACATTCATCCTGTTATTGTTTCTTCTCAGGCCTGAGAATATTTTGTTTATGTTTAAGGTTGTTCTATGTGAAATGTCAGTATTAAACTGCTACGACTGAATGCAGTTGAACAAAAGCCCCAGCTTTCACTTACAGTTTACGAGCAACAGGAACATTTTACAATATTTTGTGAATTTAATAGGTAACTATGTCCTTGAACTGGATGGTGCGGATGACCTCAGACTTGGAAAGCAACATTGTGGCAGTAGAACGAGTGAAGGAGTATTCGGAGACACAGACAGAGGTAGGCTCATTTTGATCTCATGTCTTAAGACTAATTCTCTTGAGAAGTTCAGGTGTTCAGATGTCACTATTGTGAGTGCTGTGGCATATTCTGTTTCTATGTGCTGTTGGTATTCACTGTTGGAAAGCAGCTTGCTGCTTTAGTTGGTATTTTCATATACTTTAGGGAGCACTTGTTTCCAGGATATTTTAATCTCCTTCTGCTTATAATTAGGGGGCTGTGCATGAAGGCCCAGCTTAGATGTTCCTAAACTAGCATGGTTCCTACAGACTTGTGTTAACCCCTGTTTTGAAGGCCCCCTGGGAGATAGATGACAAGAGGCCACCGCCAGAGTGGCCAGCCCTGGGGAAAGTGGAGTTCCATGGCTACAGTGTGAGGTACCGGGAGGGGCTGGACCTGGTGCTGAAGAACCTGACACTCAGTGTAAAGGGTGGTGAGAAGGTGAGAGAAGTGCAGGGTGTGGTGGTCGTATCCCATCTGGTTGAAAAATGTCTTTTTTTCCTCCCTGATTCAACTTCAATTTACATTTTCAATCAAAAAAGTAGCTTAGTTCCTGCTCTGGCTGTATTGGCAGTTATTTTCTACACTTGTTACTGTGCCTACAGTATATTCTTACCTGCCAAAACAAGAAAAACCATGGACTGATAGTAGCCACTGTATACCAGTAACATTACACTAAAATGCTCTAATTTCTGCAGATTGGCATTGTGGGAAGAACAGGGGCTGGCAAATCCTCCATGACCCTGTGCCTGTTCCGCTTGTTGGAGGCAGCAGGTGGAGAGATCACCATTGATGAGGTGAAAATCTCTGACATTGGTCTCCATGACCTCAGGTCCAAGCTTACGATCATTCCTCAGGTGAGTCTTCCTGCTAGCCAAGTTCAACGAATGCTTTTTACGTTGTGCTGTAATTATGTTTAATTACAGCAAAATTCCCAACACATGTAGGCTCCAGGGCTCACTTGTAAAAGAGATGTCAAAAAAACAAATTAATTACATTTTCCTAATATTTTGAAATGAATACATTCCAGTGTTTTTTTTTTTTCATGTATTGTATGTACAGCACCCTTCAAAAGTATGGGAATAGTAGAGAGAAATGTATGCTTTTTGTTACTTATTAAGGCATTTGGATTAATATGTAACAATTATTTTGATTAGAATAAGTTCTGGAACATATCTCATCCATATAATCTCTTGTTTGGCACATTTTTGTATTATGTGCAACAATGCATGTCATACCACAGAGTGGTATGAACATTTGTGAATCTGTTTTCCTTTATTGTTTTTAAATGAAGCATTTGCATACATTTGACCAACTTAAAGAGCTGAAGGATGGCAGGTAGCAGGGGGCAATATAGTGAAGAATAAATACAATGATTTCCAATGAGAATACATATTGGTTGTAGTTAGCGAGGGTGGTGCTATAGGGGGTATTGCCTAAAGAAAACATAATATTTTGATATTAAAAAACTTTGAGATGATGTGATCCAAACTTGGTCAATTTCTTGTGATAGGTATTAAACGGTAAAATAGCTGTGCTCACAATCCATCAGGATTAGATGCCATCAGAAATGAGTACAGCAGATTAAATGAAGTTAAGTGTAACCTGTTTGCTGCAGGAACCTGTCCTTTTCTCTGGGACTCTGAGAATGAACCTTGACCCCTTTGAGAAGTACACTGAGGAGGAGTTGTGGAAAGCACTGGAACTGTCCCACTTGAAAAAGTTTGTTAGCAACCAGCCTTCTAAACTCGACCTTGAATGTTCTGAAGGTGGAGAAAACCTAAGGTAAGCCCTGTGCCCACAAAGATGTTATCTGACATTGTCAGTGGTTAGTGGGATGTTAGTGGGAAGCCTGGTGCTTTAATACTCAAGTTCTAGATGTATGCTTTTATACCTTTAAAAACTGGAAAATAATTTATGCACATCCACATTCACATGGGGTTACATTATATGAAGACAATAAAATGTCTGGTAGCCCATCATTTATCTCCAAAGTTTACTTTAAATGTGAAATCTGGACAAGGAAACCCAGGCTCATTGTTTACCCAGTTGCATAAACAAATCAAGAACACTATCACATGTCAAGAGTAGAAGCCAACTTTTGTAGAAATGGTGGTGGTGTTAATTGGGTGGACCCTTTTGGTTTTTAGTGTGGGCCAAAGGCAGCTGGTTTGCTTGGCGCGGGCCCTGCTAAGAAAGACCAGGATATTGATCCTAGATGAAGCCACAGCTGCCATCGACCTGGAGACTGATGACCTGATTCAGTCGACCATCCGTACACAGTTTGAGGACTGCACCGTTTTCACCATTGCTCACAGACTCAACACCATCATGGACTACACAAGGTGGGTATTCCTTTATGTATAATGCAAGAGAAATAATCATTATTTTGCCAAGGACAAGTGCTGTACTATCCCCCACAAGTCCTGTGTGCTCTGGAAATGACATACTACATATTCGGCGGCTGATGTATTGTTAGGGCATATTACCATATAATGCAAGAGGGGAAATCCCACTGTAGGAGTTTTTAATAACATGCAAAAACACCAATGGGGAGGCTTTCAGTTCCAGATTTCTTGTTCTGGGCCTTGTAGATGGGAATGGGAAAGGAAAAATAACTCAGAACTGTTAGAGTGCAAGTACTGCAGAGCCTTGTTTGGAATGAAAGTCACTGCAGTGTAGGTTAGGATTTCTTGCTAATCAACTGTATTCTCTTTCCTCAGAGTCCTCGTGTTGGACAAGGGAAAAATAGCTGAATTTGATACTCCAACAAGCCTTATAGCAAAGAAAGGAATATTCTACGGTATGGCCAAAGATGCAGGACTGGCATAATACCACAACATAATATGTACAAAGCCATCAGTGCCTTCTCATAACTCAGAAAGCCAGTGAATGTATCATTTTATATGGAGCAGATACCTGTAGGCTGGATCTTCTTTTTATATTTTTCTAAGAACTATGCCACTGTAATTTCAAGTTCATGTTGACCTAAGCTTATTTTTGTACTGTATTATTTAAGTTACTTTATAAAGATTCTCTTTGAAATATATATATTCAAATACAAATGTGATTAAATTGTGAACCAAATCTGTACAAACTTGAATTATGCTACCAAATTTGAAGTATGAAGGTGTTCAAGTTTAAGCCTTTATTAAAACAATGTGTAATGTATCACATGTTTTATTCACATTATTTTTATGTTTTCTCCATGGCTGTTAGGCAATGTAAAGAATTGTAACGTTTTTGCAATTATTCAAAATAGTACAGTTATACCAGGGATGATACTTTCACATTTTGCAGTGCAACACAAAATCTATTTATTTCAATCAAAACAAAACTTCTTAAGGTTTGCAATAAACAATAAACAGCAGTACTACATAAACAATAATACAATAAATAAAACATTCGATAAAACTCACCAAGTTAAATCACTGGTACAGAATATCATAACTGAGAATTTAGATTGACAATTATTATTTTGTGCCAATTCTCAAGAAGAGTTGAAGAGTTTCTATAAGTACGCAGCTTTGAAGCAGTAGATTCTAAGGACGCCATTAAGAAAGGCTACTCACAGAGGCTGTGGAGCTGAGCAGCTCTCTCTCATCCTTCAACTGCTCAACAAGTTTCATCATGCCTGGGGCCGCCTCCACCCTGCTTCAGGGCCCAGCTCCTCAATCTGCAGAGCATCAGAAAGGATAATATTACAAAAAATGCATATTGCCCTCTACTCACTGTTCATCACATACTTCTGTGTGGCTATACAAGCTACAGCATGATTGGACTATACCAACTGAATACTCCACCTGAAGCACAAGTTCCTAGTTTTTTCTGTTAAGACTTGAATATTATCTTCATTCTTTCCAGAAGCCCCTGGAACCTGTTTAACCAATCTGGGATTAATACAGGCAATTAATTAATTAATGTCATGAATGAATTAACCTTCATGACCCGAGTCAAAAAATGAGTAGTTCACAAATGGTGTCAGGCTGAAGCAGAAAGTACATTTTTTCCTGTATTTATGTATTTGTATAGCACACAATGTATTTATTCTTAATACAAAACATATCTTAATGCATACATTCTCCTTGCATATAAACATACACTGACTGAACACTATTAGGGAGACCTGTACATCAGCTGTTTTTCAGACCAAATGTCAGAAAGGGCAAGAAATATGATCTAAGTGACTTTGACCATGGATTGGTTGTTGGTGCCAGACAGGGTGGTTTGGTATCTCTGAAACGGCTGATCTCCTGGGATTTTCACACGCAATAGTCACTAAAATTTGCAGAGAATGGCGTGAAACACTAAAAACATCCAGTGAGCAGCAGTTTTGCAGGCAAAAGCGCCTTGTTAATGAGAGGTCAGTGGAGAAGGGCCATACTGGTCAAAGCTGACAGGAAGATGACAGTAATGCATCTCTGAACACACAACGCGTCAAACGTCTTAAATGGATAGGCTACAGCAGCAGAAGACCAATAACTATGAAGAATAATCGAATAAATACATAATAAAGTGCTCACTGAGTGTAGTATGCTGTGCATTACTTATCAAATTCAGTTATTGGACAGTCAAGGAAGTCATTTCGGTGCCATTTTTTGTTGTGATTCAAGAAATTGTTAAAATCAGTGAGGCGTTGAGATTATTACTGAAAACTGTATCCTTCCGTCTTCAGCTGGTTGAGAACGGTGATCCCCGCACCTTCTGAAGGTAGAGCTAGATCCGGCACAAAGTGTGCTCACTCACTGTAAACAAAACAACCAGCGGAAGACAGAGGGATACAAGTGTATTCAAGGGTTATATTTCCAACCGTCTAACTAACTCCGAAAACAACATCTCTCGTTTAAAAAAAAAAAAAATCCCGCAATTTCAAATACACATGATACCTCATGTAAATAAGACAGCTTCAGAGTTGCTGTAGGGTGCGTTTCTTCACTTGAAGGAGCTAGGCTACTGACTGCTATAAGCTTCAAGTCCTTATGCTAAGCTTTAAACACGTTATGCTAGTATGGAAATCGAGCCAGTGAATGCTCAAAAATGAATGCTGTACCAAATTTATCCTTACGCTCTTTGGTAGCAGCCAGACAGTTGTCTAGAAAGAGGCTTTTACTTTGGTCACAGTTGAGGCCAATATGCCATCATACATATGGCTCCAAATTAGGAAGTAGTGACAGGAAATGTGGAATATGGAATTGAAGGACATCCAAAAACAGGTGGGGAATGGGAGGCCTGGGGCAGGAAAAGGAAAGAAGAATGTTGAATAAGCAGGATGCGATTGGGTCATACGAAGCTGAATGCCAGTCTACTACTAATTAAGAAACATGTGACCGTTGCCATCAGCAAAAAGAAACTGTAGATTGTCTACAATATTAATTGGAACACCAGAGGCTACAAGAAGATTTGGTTTGACATGGAGTTCAGAGAATGGACTTCAAAACAGTTTTTCTTATCATTTGGGAAATTAGGTTTTTAACCTAGTCTCTGTGCTCCTGGAACAAACAGGAATAATGCAGCGAATTTTAAAATTTAGAGTACATTTTTATTTTTAACAGTAGGTGGCGATACTGCACAAAGAATTCTTACAAATATTTACAGATGGAGCTAAGAAAGATTTGGAGAACAGGATTTGGAGTTCCAGTTCCAGGAAAGAAAGTAGAGATTAGTAAGTAGTGCTTGGGTCTACACAGTAGAAATTATGGCAATTATGTTGGCATTACAATGGGTGGAAGAAGGTGAACCAAGTAAAGTGCTGATTTGTTCAGATTCTTATTCAGTACTTACAAGTTTAAAATCTTTTAAATCAAGCAAGATGTATTGTATGAGATCATTCATACACTCGTAAGGGTCACTCAACACAGTGCTATCAGGTTTATATAGGTACCTGCTCAAGTTGGAGTGATCAGGAATGAAAGGGCAGATGCAAAGCAAGCATTTATTAAGAAACAATAGACATGTAAGTTAGGATCATTCGGAAACCAAAAGTATTATATGGGAAAGAGCAAATCAAATATGGCAAGTAAATAGGAAGGAGAATTGAAGGGGAGACATTTGTTTCAAATTCAAAGAAGTGTCATGACAAAAATTATTTTTAATGGTAATAGAAGAGGGAACGTGGTATTGACTAGATTAAGGTTGGAACATTGTGGAAAAAACAAAACGCTTTACTTAGCAAAACAACAAGAGGAGTCGTAGTCAGTAGAACATGTCAATATGCACATTAAAATGATTATTGGGTATGAGAGAAGTAGAACATAGGGTTTTGTTCCCTTTTTTAAGGGAGATAAATATATTTGGGAATGTACAAATAATGAACATTTTAACATAAGGATGATTAATACGAGAGTAGTATTGACAATTTATTTTACTGTATGAGGAAAGTTTTTTGTAATCTCTGATCCACACTCCGGAGCAGAAGGTGGCGGTAATGCACCATAAAGTTGTATGAACCCACAGTAAAATAACGAGAAGAAGAAGGAGTGAAAAAAAGAGAGAGAAAGAGACGAATATGGACTGGAAAACTTGATAGTCGGTTAAAAAAAAGAAAAAAAGAACATTAAATAAACATTATCGACACTTAAAAAGTGAGGCCAGATAGACTAAGATATAATTTCAGAAATTATAACGTTAATGCACAACCAGGTGACTGCTTTGAAGCAGCAGGTTCGCTAACTTAAACTAAAGGTGTTGTATTGGCTAAGTTAGCTTGGTATTTTTCGCGTCGATAGATAGCAGGGTAGGAAGTTACAGCTATTTCTATATGGCCGAAAAGGTGGTTTATGTTGCTTATGAAGTCATACAACATTGACAGATATGTCAACATTATCGGTGGACAAAGAATTGCAGGAGCAGCTGAGAGAGGCATCTGCTATCGGAGACGTTGACGAAGTGCGGCTTTTAGTGGAGAGTGGAGTTAATATCAACTCGCAAAACGAAATCAATGGATGGTACGTGTGAAGCCATTTGTTGCTAGCTCGAGACTATCTTTTTGGCGAATAACTGGGCTGGTCTCTAAACTAGCTACTCGACATTATTCCACCGTTAGACAGCAAACATAGCTAGCTAGCTAATTGTATAACAAGTGCCTCATAATTTAACTCACTTGATTGCGAACTTCCCTTTGTTCGGTATGCTAACCAGTGTTTATCCTTGTAGCTAGCTAATTTAGCCAACGTTAGGCTAGCTTCCTTAACTTCATTGCTGTAACTCGTGATTAGATTACCTTAATCCGGTAGAGTAGCAATCATGCTTGTAACGCACCAGGTAAAACAAATATTTAAAAAAAACCTAGCAAGATAAGTTGGCTTTCTTGAAAATGTAGATACATTAATGTAAGTTAGTTTTATAGGCAATTACTTACTAACGTTAGCTAACTAATCGCATGTAACGTTGGCTAAATTACGTTATGTTAACATGGGACACCGCATGACGCACAGTTCTGAAAATTACCGTACCAATAACCAACGATTAACTAACGATATATTTTATATAGGCTACCTAGTACTGCTCAATATCGAACAAAGTTCATCTGTGTTTCGCTTGTATTTGCTAATTTATGCATGTCACACGCCTGGCTAATTTTAGTTTGAGTTAACTTTTAATCAATCTGATTCTGACACCAGTTAATTTGCAGACTACGTTTTTATTGTGTTAATTCTAGATTAGAAATAATTTACGTTAGCTATCCTATTTTATGCAAATATGTAGCTACTGGAAAAGCAGGCTTATTTGTGTTTCTCGACTAGGACATGTCTTCATTGGGCATGTAAGAGAAACCATGAACAGGTTGTGGCCTACCTCCTTGGTTCCGGAGCTGATAAAGGAATTCTCACATCTAAAGGAGAATTGGCTGTCCAGCTGACCTCTAAGCGTGATATACGAAGACTTCTTGGAGGTTTGCCTAAATTATCATCCCATTTCTGTTACTGAAACTCAAGTTTTTGTCATTTAAGTCTTCTAGAAACAATTGTTTGTGCAAGTGTGTGCATACTTATAATTGACCCATATTGCATTTATTCCAACGAACGAAAATAAATCATTATTTACATTGCTGGAAGTAAAATTACGGGCCCCAGTAAATCATAATTTTAAGTTTGTTGGCCTAATGTGCTCCCAGAGATAGATTTAGCCTCACAGTCAGCATCTAATGGTAGAGCAATTACAATTTATACAGTAGAGGTCCTGTCCTCACTGAAACACAAGGGATTATTTGGGTAGGATTAAAAGGCTAGATTGATGGAACATATATGTTTCCATCAATCTTTCGTATCTTTTATATATATTTGTGTATATATATATATATATATATATATATATATATATATATATATATATACACACACACACACACACACACACACACACACACACACACACACACACACTCTTGTCAGGTATTAGTTTACATTTGCCCTGTTTCAGCACTTTTGAGTGCTATATACAATAGTCGGTACCAAAAAAAGACAGATTCAGAGATTTTGATAACTACAAATTATGTTTTAATATGTTCACAGTGGAAGAAGACATTCCTGAGGTGAATGAACCAGAGTTGCCAATTATCCCAAATTACCTGTCAAATCCACAGTTCCCATATCGAAAGACGAATGCAAAGGACCTGATCCAGGAGTCCCAAAATTCCCAAAATGGCACAGTGGACCCGGAGCCTCACTGTGAACCAGCCTCCTCCCCAGACCCCTCACTGTCAGATAAGCATGAGAAGAGCTCATTCGCTGACACAGAGGGAGAGAGGCAGGCTGCCTATGTCCCAGTGCCAGGGCAGAATGTCCTGCCACTGAACCCTCATGGTGCTGTCAATGGATCATGCTTGGAGGTCCATCATTCTAGTCATGGGGAGTATGCCCAAACAGTCAGAGATAGTGGGCTGGTGTGCGCATCTCTTTCCTCCGCCAGTGAGAGTTCCAGCTCCTATGTGGACAAGCCCACCGTCGGCAAACAGCAGTCTGTTCCACAGCTGCTGAACACAACTCAGGCCGGCATGTCTGTGCCTGCCTTCCAGCCGTTCTTCTTCACGAGCACGTTCCCTGTCAGTGTGCAAGGTAAGGTATAACACTGAGCCTTTCCCTGCCATTCAAATGATATGTCACACTATTTGCCACACTACTCCTGGAGATCGCCTGTCCTGTAGGTTTTCATTTGAACATGAATTTAACACCCGTTTGTTTGAACTGTCAGCTCAATGTGACCTCTAGTTGTTGAATGAGGTTTGCTTTGTTAGAACTGGAATTCAAACTTATAGGACAGTAGATTTCCAAGAGCAGAGTTGAGCAGCAGGTTGTCTGTTTAATTGAACACTTTTGCTTTATTCATTTTTGGTGGCAACAAAAAATTCTGTCCTATCATTTTCAGTCTGTCTACGAGTGATTTTACAAGTTAATGTTAAAGTCACATATGGAAATGCAAGCAAGTTCTTAGTGGCTATGTCCTAAATGAGCTGCTTAAGGATGAACTTTGTTAAACGTATATGATTCAAATTACGCTAAAGCCTAATGCCTGATTTGCAACAATGTCAAGGCCACGTAGGCAAAATGTGCATACTATTTTCTGTTTCAGAGCTGGTCCTGAAGGTGCGGATCCAGAACCCAGATGCCAGAGAAAATGACTTCATAGAGGTGGAACTGGACCGACAAGAGCTGACATACCGTTCACTTCTCAGGGTGTGCAGTAGAGAGCTGGGCATTAGCTCAGACTGCGTGGAGAAGATCCGTAAGCTGCCTAATACCGTGCTGAGGAAGGCAAGAGTCTCACCCATCTTTTCCTCTGTCCACTTTACTTTCGTCCCCATGTGTCAAGTATCTAGTGTCTTATGTGGCTCAGTACAGCCAATCCAAAAAAAAAGGATGACAAAAAGCTTCACAAGCAGTAGCATTACATGACATTCAGTGACAGCCAAATGAATGAGAAATGTATGAACTGGCATCACCTGATGTTTTAAATGTGTTGCTGAGACTGGGTTTTGTAAAATGAACAATCAAACATAGATGGATCTTACACATTATACAGTGAAGGCATCTCCATTGCAGTCCATTTCTGAAGTATATTCAGTTTGACTTCATAGCGGAGATCGTGCTCCCTGATATTCACCATACAGGAATGCAGAACCTGTTCCTGGAGAGATAAGTCGAACAGCACAATGGGGTCTTGTTTTTAGTTTGTTTGTTACTGACAATCCTGAATATAAAGGCCTTCGGGCATGCTACATGTAAATCTGTACCAGTGTTCTGCAGTGAACATTTGGCTTTATTTGTTGTGTTTCTGACCCTCAGGACAAAGATGTGGCCAGGCTACAGGACTTCCAGGAGCTGGAGGTGGTGCTGGAGAGAGCAGAGAACCTGTCTTTGTTGTCAGATGTAGGACAGGGCAGCCTGACAGACAGGCCATGCTACAACATGAAAGCCTCTAAGCTGACCTATTAGGAGGTGGAGTCCGTTTAGACCTGACGCAACTAGTCCATTATAGGCATTGAGGTGGTCGGCTGGGTGTGTCATAGCATTTTGTTCGGGACAGTAGTAGCGCGGAGCCATTTTCACTGATTCTACAGTTAGAAGAGCTATTGGAAGGCCTGAGTGTATGTGCGGAGAAATTGAGCCTCTGAATTGAACACTGTCGCAGAAGGTACAGGCAGCACTGAATTCACAAAAAATTAACCATTTATACATAGATCTGGAGGGAGAAACAAAACCAGCCTTGTATTTTAATACAGATTTTTTTTATTTTAACTTGTAATTTTACTTTTAATTATAACAGCTGATTTCAGCGGACTGTGAGAAGCACACGCCATCATATTGCTTCCCGTAGCTTAATTAAATTAAATGTGTTCTTACGCCTACATTTTTTAGCTGCCCTGAATTATGCGGGCAAGCAAGAAAGCTTCTCCACTTCCTTATAGACAGGGTAACCAGTTTTTCCTCCCTGTTATCATTGTACTCTCTCTGTCCTCGTAGGGATTGTTAGAAGCAGTGGAAAGTGCCTACATTAAAATGAGGGTAGTTATATAACATTTAACCTCCACAAAAAAAAGAATTATAAATTGACTATGCTGTTGGACTGCCTATGGGGACCCCTGCAGGATAAACATTGAAATTCAACATTGAAATTCAATTTGAGACCGGCCTGCTGTGCATGTTGGTAGTGTCATTTAGGCCAAAAAATTACTTGATTGGTTTGTTTAGATACTTATTTCCCTATGGAGACTGACTCAATAATTAAACTTTGTACAAAATAGGACAAACTTAAATTTTAGCTTTTGTCTGGTGGTACTAGAGTACAGTGTTACAGTACGGAAACCAAACATTAAAATCTTGACAGCTGTTTGAAATGGCCAATTACTGCCACTGTTGGCATGTGTTATTTGGTGTTTGGGGTTAATTGTCCCCGTGTAACCAGTTTAGCAAATGCCTTTATTGCTTTGATTCTCATTGAACATGGTAACCTTTGAAGTATCTCCCACAACCCAATAATGTACATCAATATACTATACTGTACATGAAGGGTTTGCTGCTTCAATAGTAGCCTTGTTTTGGGAGGAGTGATTAAGAGCACTTTCATGTCATTCAAATACTGTATTGCCTTCTCTACTATCACCATGATTTGCTTCGAGAATAATAAGTGGAATAAGACTAATTTATTTGATCAAATTTAATGAAAGTTAATTTGTTTTGTGAGTTTAGCAGAAACCCAAAAATAGTAATTCCCCATACGCGTGGGTCCGCTTCGGATCTCAACGTAGAATATATATTTTTTTTTAATTGAAATATGGTAACCATAGCTATAAATTTGGTTTAAAAAAAAAAATTAAAATACTGTGAAATGTTTGTTAAAAATTAAAATCTAATTTTTGTTAGAGGAATTGTAACCTATTTTCTTCAGGAAATAGATGTTTACATTATTAATGTATGGCTGTAGACCTGTAGAAAACATGGAAACAAATCATGCTTACAAGCACACAAACTTCAGTGCTGTAATGAATGCAGTACTTGTGAATTCACAGGAGGAAAAGTGAACTACTGGGACTGCTGTCTGGGTGAATTTTCATGAATAAATTCTGTTTTTTATGTACCATGTCTTCCTTTAACAGTTTTGGATGGAAAATAAAAAAATAGAGGCAAACCAAGTGTGACAATGCTAGATTTATGAGAGAGAAATGGGATGCTCCAAAATGATTAATGAGTATTTTGTAGAAATGGATTTAATTGTTCACTGAAAGTTCAGGGGAAATATGTCTTGCCTGAGCAGTGAGAGAAATGTCTTGACCTGTGACTTCTGTGAAGACACGTCAACCCAGTCTGACAATTTTGCATAAGTCATCCGACTGACTCCGAGGAAATCACTAACATTGTACTAATTGTTAACATTCTTTAAGGAGTACAGTTTGACTTAGCCTATACATTCAGAGTCTGATATTTTTGTATGTCTTATGTAATTTGATAAATACTTAAGCACTTTTTAACTTGTGTTACTGAAGACCTGTCACTGTTCTTCAATAAAGCATGGTAATTAACTATCATGTTAGTTTTTTATTTCTATGTTGTCTGTATGCTGATAGTGATTTGTTTTCAGTTTTAACATTCTGTCAAATTGACTGCTTTCAAATTCAAAGTGTTCAGTGGTACACCACAAGAGGGGGTATTTTAGTCACTATTGACTTCTGTGTCCTACCATTCATTTGGGAAGTTTTACATTCTAGGAATGTGCTGACATTTTATACCAGACGAGTCCTTAATTACTGCCATTTTTCTTTATGGGTATGGCTTCAAGAAGGGGCTAATGATGTTTTTAGGTTTTGTTCTAGTCAGAATAGTCAGTCATTGAGAGACATATTTATGGGTGTCAGGTTTAGGTTTAAATTGTCTGCATGTTTGAATGTTGGCTGTAATTATAAACATTTCGATATCCTACATAAACTAAATTGCACACTGCCAACACCATAAGCATTACCTTTATTTCTCATTAGACCGCTATTTCATATAATTCATATCAAGAAGGATCAGCTTAGTCATGACACGTTCTCTTGAGTGCGGTTTTTGATAAATGGACAGATTTGAAAGATTCCCTGCCATGCGGTTCACAGAGAGTGACACACGTTGGCAGTGCTGCAGGCTTACTGATGGGAGACAAGTTTATTCTCAGACACCTCGCAGCAAGATGCCTCTCGCTCTGTGGTAGGATTTCGGGGACAGTGTGTTGGCCTTTCCAGTGCCGTTTTCCTACCGTGACGGTGTGCTGTTTTTTCATTACGCTGGGAGCAGCGGCCCCCGACCGTCTTTGACAGGTGATGTCCCAGTAGAGGATGGATGAGTCCAGGGTGCCAGGATGCTAAGTAATGTTTCTCCCTGTAGGCAAGCTACATGAAATATTGCTGGGTTTGGCTTCCTTCCTCTCTGATCATTTGATGCTGCAGGTGGGGAATATTAAGGGAATATAACTCATGTATTCCAAGTGGTGACAAAAGCAAGAAGTTGCCGTGTGTTAAAACAAAGTTGACATTGTTATTCTATTGCTTGTCTCCCTTTTTCTTTCTCCCCAACTGTCAATGTCTTTCCCAGTGGGATGTCTGCAGCAATACATGTGTTTTAATAATTTTTTTTAAATATATGGTTTATGGCACATTGAGTGCTCTTTTTTGGGTGGGTGGGGGTGATCAAGGGTTCTTTAATAGTTCATGGTTAATCGTGCAATGCGGAAGAGAAGTCTGATACACATGGTTTTAGATACAGTGGTTTTACAAAGGATAATAAAACGGAGCCACTGCTCATCAGCGGGGTTAGTGACAGTGGCAAGGGCATGGTTTCTGGGAAGGAAGCAGGGCAATCCAAGGACCATGCCTACTGGTTAAGTAGGCACACAGGTGGACTATGTTTAGAGTTAGTCCTGGCTATTAAATGTGTGCCCTTTTCTGCAGTAGGCATCTGAGACCGGGAAGTACAGACGACAGAACTGTTGTTCAGAGAGCCAGAGCTGAAAGCAACAGAGCTAAAAAGCGACTAAGTGAAAGCCACAGAGAGAAAGCTACGGCGTGGTTTGCTTTGCCTTGGCTTGCCTTGCCTTTATTATTTTAGTTTGCTATTTTGACCCCGATCCGTGAGGGTGAAGGGTGAAGGCCTTTTGTTTATTTAATAGTTTGCTCCCGTTCTCTCTCCCTTCCCTGCTTCTGTGTAAACTGAATAAAACACCGGTGCAATCCAGACTTTTGATATCTCCCTGTGGCAAGCTCGTCTATCCTCTCAGGGGGGTGTCACGGAGTGTGACAGTGGCCGAAATAAGAAAGTAAGCAAAAAGGGACACACATACCTGCTCTTTAAAATGTTGTGTCCTTAAGCTGTTTTGTTTTTGGTTAAGCGAGTGACGAGTGCCACGGTGGTGCAATAGGCTAACCGAACCTGAATCCTGCCAAAGGCTGAGTTTGGCCAGCTCATGTCAAGCCATTTTTTTTCATATTTGTATTGCAGCCATTTAAAACTCTAGAACATCAAAAACAAATGTTACTCTGTGTGGTAAAAGAGAAGGCTACAACCTGCCTGGCTGAAATGGTTGTCTGTGAATTTTCGGCTTTTATAAAACTGACCTGCTAATTGAGCCCTACAATTAAAGATCAGGCGCCAAGATCAGCAACAACAGCCTGCAGCCATACCATCATACACCCTGTTCCTACCAAATGGCTGAAGCTTATCCAGTGTGGGCTTGGTTAATATTGGATGGGAGACCTCTTGGGATGACTAAGCTGTCAGAAGGGGGTGATCTTCCTTCTGGTCAAATTATCACCAATGCCCAGGTTCAGTGATGGGGACACTGTGCTGAAGGAGATTCAATCTTTCGGAAGAGACATTAAACCGTAGTTGTGACTCATTGTGGTCTGTAAAATCTGACATTCATTGCGAAGAGTAGGGGTTTCCTGGCTAAATTTCTAACCTGACTCTTTATTGTCCCCTTATTAAAATGATGCTCTCCACCTGGTTTGTGCTTTGCGTTCTGGTGCAAGATGGTTGCCATGCATCACCCAGGTGGGCGCTACACATTGGTGGTGGTTGAGGCGAGATTCCCCCTCATCACTGTAAAGGGCCTTGAGTGTCTATGGGGAAGAAATGTTATCTAAGTGACTAAGTAACTGAGCGTGGAATGATTGTTGGTGCCAGACAGGGTGGATTGACTATCTCAGAAACTGCTGAAGTCCTGGTTTGCAGAGAATGGTGCAAAAAACAAAAGAAAGTCCAGTGAGCAGCAGTTCTATGGGCAGAAACGCATTGTTAACGACAGAGCCAGACTGGGCCAGACTGGTCAAAGCTGACAGGAAGGTGACAGTAATGCAAAAAATCACGCATTACAACAGTGCTATGCCGTAGAACATCTCCTGACACACAACGTGCCAAACCTCTCAAGTGCAGCAGTAGAAGACTAAATAAGTCTAAAGAATATGTTTTATAAATACCTAATAAAGTGCTAAATAATGCATTGCGTGGATTGGCACAATGCTACCTCTCTAATCCAATTATATTGTACCTTACGCAACATTACATACCCTACGCTTCCAAAATGCAGGATTTTTATCACTTCCAAGATATTAAATAATCAGCTGGGGGCAGAGCACTCTAAGTCCTCTGGCCCTTACCTCTGGAATGCTCTTCCCGCATCAATCAGATATGCAAGACATTCTCTTAACATTTTAAAAACAAACCCAAAAATGCTCTCACTCTCTTACAACCCACCATGACCGCTTTCATTTCCTGCTCCAGAAAATGCCATTGTCCAGTCTCAAATGCATTGGATGGTGTGAATTACTTTGAAAACTCACGAATGCAGAAACATATTATGTGAAATACGCATTGCAAAATCACACTAACCATACTTAAAGCTATGATTTGGCAATGCAAGGGCACATTTTAAATGGAGTCAACAGCAAAAGCCAAATCCCAGGCCTCCAGGGAACAGGACAGGAAACTACTAGCAAATCATCTTGAGCTATTTAAAACATTCTGTCCAGTTTCAATCTTGCAAAATGTTTTTTTGTGCTTAAAAATAATCAACCTTTTATTGTCAGCCCATTCATAGCCCCAGGTCTTGTCTATCATCCCTTAGATATGTTTGACAACAGTTTATTAATTTTTGCTCAAAATCAAACATCTTATTGATCAAAGGCATATCAGGTATTGTTTTTATTAGGGGCAAGTGAGGTGAGTTGTATCCAGTGTGACAGACATAATGAATGCAATATGCTGTATCTACTCCTTCAGGTATCAATCATGGGCTGTGGTGTGCTATGCTCTCTCTGTGCCAGCACTTTGAAATAGTCTCTTTGTTGCCTAAAAGATGTCAGATGGGCTTAATCAGTGCTGGAGGCCTTGATATCCTGAACATGAACCTACAGTGGGCTCCAGAATTATTGGCACCCATGATAAATATGCACACAATATGCAAATATATACATGCACAATGATTAAATGTACTCAATCAATCTAACATGTAAAAAAAAACCCAAAAAAAATAACAGGTTCCACAATTATTGGCATGCCTGGTTTAATACTTTGTAGTCTTTACCCATAATTTGTGATTAGAGAACACATTTGGAGGGATTTTTGACCATTTCTCCATGCACAACTTTTCAAGATCATTGATGTCCTTGGGTTTGCGTTCATGGACTGCCCTCCTCAGTTCAGACCACATGGTCCATCAGAATATTATCTGAGGTTTTAAAATCCAAATAGTAGTGGCCAAAAAGAGTGCACACTACAATTTGGACATAACATGACATGACAGGAATATTAGGTTTATCTCACTATGTGTAAATTAATCTTCCTATTATTAATCAATGTGATTTGGTTTTTATTGGAGTATTGTTCTGTCTTTCATTTGCCTTGGATATTGCAATTTGGTCTTTTGAGTGAAAGAAAAGTTTAACTGATATACAGTGGGCTCTAGAATTATTGGCACCCTGAATAAAAATGGATAAAAAGGCTGCATATAATAAACAACATGATAATGATTTATATTTTATGTTGAAACATATGGGAAAACAGTTTTATTTCAATTCATTTACACATGTTTCAATTTTCTTTTTTATTTAGTAACCTATTTTTTTCTGAAAAACATAGATGCTAAAATTATTGGCACCCCTACCTATAATTGTAAATAAAATCAAACTAAATTAAATGGCCAATACAATTTTACTTAACATTGTTGAAAATTAGGTCACAACATTCAAAATCCCTTTATCAACCATCAGCATGGGAAAAGCCAAAGAACTGTCAATTCAGAAGACAATTGATGATAATTGACCATCACAAGTCTAGTAATGGATACCAAAAAATACATAAATGGTTACATACATACTACTTGCACTGTAAGGGCAATGACAAAAAGACGTAAAACATACGGAATGGTTGCAAACCTGCCAGGAAGAGGACGCAAGTGCATTTCATCCCATTCCATTTTATTATTATTAAAGCACACTACTTTACAGATGTTGGAAAATAAACGTATGTCAATAACTGTATTCTTTTTTAGTTTAAGGGTCCCATTAATTATGGAGACCACTGTATATATAAATAATACTTATTGGAAATATCTTTTGGATTCCCTTCAATTTATAAATTCATAATGCATGCTGGTATTTCTGACCTTACACCATTGGCAGTCTCCCCAAACCTAATCTGAGTTGACATACACTGATGATAAAGAGACACATGTCATGCTAAAAGCATCAGTGATCACATTCAGATGAGGCTGATCCTAAGCACTAGGCCTCTATAGATACTATGAATGTGTCACATTCATAGTATCTATAGAGGCCTAGTGCTTAGGATCAGCCTCAGTCAACCTTTAATTGTAGAATTTGTATACTCAATTGTTACAGGGCATTTCTGGGCAGTCCTTCCACCAAATGGATTTCCAAGGCTGATGTGACTATGTGATTTTTAATTGGTCACTGTAATGCAGTCTCTTACCCATAATTCTTCTACATGTACATATGACATTTTTTCCTTGGTTAAATATGTTGTCTCCTGAACCAGTTTGTTCATAAAAATAATTAATACTACAGACAAAGTACTCCAGGTATAGGAATGGAAGCCTCTTAGTGAATTAACCCAAGTTCCTCAGCTGAACCATGTGTCCCCCCAGGAGGTTGTCGGGTCCTGTGCTGGTGTGCATAGCTGAAGTGCTTAGTATGCCCATAGTGGGTGACTGTTCAAGTGTTTGCGGCTTAGTTGCATGACTACAGGACAGCTATTAATGAAAATGCCTTTGTACTTGGATCAAGGGGGTCATATAACTAGTCTGCATTGTTTTCCACATTGCTTGGTTTCTAATGTACAGTAAGTGCACATGAAAGGAATTTTAATTAGCTTAATGGCATTATTACTGTCAAATCTCATTGTAGCAATACATATTTTTACATGGCTTCAAAATATAATGTCAGGAGACACTATGAGAGGACTCCACAGCACTACAAAATCCCAAGATTCTGAATCCAATTAAGCATCTTAACACACATTTATACTTTGCATGTTATTAAAATTACATACAAGTCTAATGTAATTTAATTAATGTTGAATATTGTCTTAATATATACATGTTTGAGGATTTCATATAAACTTTTGCTTTTAATTATTTAGCGTTTACATAATCTGACATTTTAGCACAATTTCTTGATAAGGTCATGAGTGACCGCAATGAGCGGACTGATCTTGTGTCCCTTCATAAAACATTTTATTGTGAAGTAACCTACCAGTGAGCCAACATAAGTTTATTTTCACTGATGAACTAACTGAGCCAGGATAATTTGTGGAAATGAAAATGTGACTCTACAGAGATGCCCATGCTTGTTCTAAACTGAAGTGTAAAGACTTGTCTACATAGTGCTGGCCACTAACAGGATGCTAGACTCAATTAAACAAATAGTACTTAATGAATGCAGGCAGTCACATTTCAATGGAAAACGGACAGGTGTGTTAATGTGCTGTTGGTAATTGACTTGCTGGTACCCTCTGTACACTTTACAGTATGTCATCTTGTCCCAGCTCAGACATCTGTCCCAGTGACATCTGACTCAATTACTTTTTTCTGTTCAAGGACTGCCTTCTCTAAGATGGGTTCGTTTCTGGTTTCACTCATTCTGCATGTCTGGAAACTAATTATTTGGGCCTCTCTTCAGTCCAAAAATCAGACAGCTTAATAATCTTAAATAGAAAATAACGCCCCATTTGTGCTCATTTTTTTCAGTGACAACCTGGCAAGAATGACTATTCATTTTTGCAAAGAGCACTTGAGGACAAGCACTTTCCAGGAATCTAGTCCTGGGGATAAATGGAGCTGTTTGCTGCATTTAATCTGTTGCACAACTGTAAACCATGTGTGTGGGTGGGGAGGGGAGCGGCTGCAACTCATCAGGTGTCACGTACCAACCCCTCGCAGTAGCTGTCTGTTCTTAAATTCAACCTTATAACTAAAGACCTTATACATAAAAGTACTAAAATGTTACCATTCTAATGTTGAACCGAAATGTTAATCAACACTAATCCCCCATTATCTGTACAGATACAGAAGCTAAAATATGCATTTTAGATGTAATGTACGTAACTGGATTCTATGCTGGATGTTCGAGACTTGAAAGCAGCTTCTGAAAGATCAATAGTCTGAGATAATTGGCTACTTCCAGTAATTATGTCACAAAAAACCTGAATGCATGAAGCTGCTTTTTGTCTTGGCAGACATAGCGATCCAATTAACATACAGTGCCATGTATAAATATTTGCCCCTAATTTCCTCTATTATTGCATATTTGTCATGCTGAATGGTTTTAGCTCTTTATGGGTGATCCTTTGACCTTTGCAATGTAATGCCAATTAAACCACATACAGTGTAGTCGGTATGTGTTTGGACAGTTGGTACAATTTCTATTCTTTTGGCTCTGTAGTGCAGCACATTGGATTTTAAATGAACCAATACATGTGAGGTTACAGTGTAGACTGTCCCCTTTAATCCAAGGATATTTACATATCTGTATTAGGTGAAGCATGTTTTTTTATCCTTTTTAAGCTGAAATTCATGTGAAAATAGTTGCACATTTTCCTACAGTAAATACAATACTATTACCATTACAAACTTTTTCTTTGCAATTTCTCAGGCCATCTGCAACACTTTTCAAAGAATCCCCCTTACACAAAAAGTAATATTAGACAAAGTGTTTTAGGCAAACCTGATTATTATTTTTTATTATTATTTCATTTATTTAATGAAAAAAGTGCTAAAACACCTAATTTAGCCCTGTGAAAAAGTAATTGCCCTCTTAAACTTAATAACTGGTTGCAACCAAACACTTCCTATAATTAAATATCAGTCTGTGGAACGAGTCTTGCACTCTAGTCTTTGCAGACCTGCTTTTATTCAGACAGATTGGTCTTTTTTTCAGGCCTTGCCACAGTATATTACCTACTGAGTTCGAGTCAGGACTTGGGACTGATGTTCTGCAATAGCCATCTCAGTTTCCAGACTTAAATCCCATCAAAAACCGTGGGTCTGAACTGAAGAGGGCAGTCCATAAGCGCAAAGCCTATGATATCAATGATCTTGAAAAGTTCTGCTTCGGGGAATTGTTAGAAATCCCTCCAAATGTGTTCTCTAACATTACAACAAATTATAAGAAAAGGCACTCTCATCTTTCCCAGGTGTGGTTGTGCAAAGTATTAAACCAGGGGGTACCATGAATTGGGAAACCTGATTTTTAGGGGAAATAATTTTTTTTTTTTTTTTAAGACTGCTTGATTCCATTGAATCATTAATAAAGCCCACTACTTTACACATGTTAAAAAAAATAGATATTACACTCAAACTAATAGAGTTTACACTGAAGTAAAGTAGTTGTCTAGTATGTCAGTAGTATGTCAATAACAGTATTATTTGTTAGTTTACAGTAGTATTTTTCTGCATATTCATCAAGGGTGCCAATAATTCAGGACCTGACTGCATATGCAGGCTTCTTAGAGGCAATGCGTATGTTTGAGCAATAGCTACTTCTGGTTGGACGCTGAACTCAAGACTGCAAATGCACCCGACAGCGCTGTTGTATCTTGCAGACAAAAACATACAAAGGTGCATGGCTGAACTCCAAGACACCGCTGTACAAACTTAGCCCCTGAAAAAGTGCCTGAGCTGCTGCCAAGCCTTGAGTACACTGGGCATGGCCCCCCACCAGAGGGGGCAAGCCCATACTCTCAAATTCCCATTGATTGAATCAGTGATCCTTTGTGCCACAGCTGGTCTAATTGTCCAATAGGCTGCGTAAAAAGTATATTGACAGAGCACACACTGGGCAGAGTTTATGAAGCATAGCATCTTCCTCATTATCATGAGAAGAGGGCCAGGTTCAATATACATGAGCAAAAGGACGCAGTAATAACCCTCGGGGTAGACAAAGGGCTTGGTCTCAGCACAACTCTGTCAGATCCTGAAAAGGTACATAAATCGCTTTTAGCTAAGTAAGCAACACCAACTTGAGAGACAAAGCCTTCCAGTCAACACTCTCTATAAAATGTTTTTTCCAGGGGGTGAGCAGCAACTGTAGAACCACTATAGCTGTTATGGCATGCAGAACTGTTAAAGACACGCCCCTTTAATGTGGACAAGAACAAACCCTTATTAAAATTGTGGGTTGCTTCTCCTCCCTTGCTTTGGCTAGCACCTGCAGCAACAGGCCAAATGTATGAAAGGTGAGAAACTGGCGAGTGCAGCCTCTTCAGATGAGCACTGGGATGACGTTGTAGGAGGGCGGCAACTTTTAGCCCTTGCACGACGCTCCTGACATCTTGCCTCTAAAAACAATCTTGTGGAAGGATCTCCTGATCGCTACTGTGGGGCAGGAGGTCTTTGCTCACGTCCCCAGAGCTATCAGCGAGGGTTACATTACATTACATTATGTTACAGGCATTTAGCAGACACTCTTATTCAGAGCGAGGTGCAATGAATTGCAAATCAAAGCCAGGGATGAGGACCCTAGAGGAAAGTACAGTTCCGAGTCCTAGCACAAACACATAGATACAACTTACCAACTAGAATACCACGGTTGGCAGCTAGAATACCCAGAGTACAACAATAACTATACATAAGTGCTATTATTATCTATGGCATACACAAGGCGGCTAATCATGGTAGTGAGGTAGGGAGGGAAAGGTGCCGCCTGAAGAGATGAGTCTTCAGTCTACGCTTGAAAATGGTCAAAGACTCTGCTGTTCTGACATCCACAGGAAGGTCATTCCACCACCGTGGGGGCCAGACCAGACAGCAGTCATAACTGAGAAGTCCAGGTGTGACAAGGGGGAGGTCCCAGGCATCCCTAAGTAGTGGAACGGAGGGGTCTGGCTGGTGTATAGGTTCTGATAAGTGTTTGAATTGAATGTATGCAGGGCTGAGCCCTTAACTGCCTGATATGCGAGCACCAAAGTTTTAAATTCGATATGAGCCATAACAGGCATCCAGTGGAGGTCCCTGAGCAGGGGGGTGACGTGTGAATGTCTGGGGACATTGAATACCAGACGAGCTGCGGTGTTCTGCATCAATTGTAGGGGTCTGATGGCAGATGCTGGAAGGCCAACCAGCAGAGAATTGCAGTAGCCCAGGCGGGACAGGACTATTGCTTGAACGAGGAGCTGAGTGGAGTAGGTGTGATGTTCTCGGAGAAGGACAGTCTGTTGTCCATCACCACTCCAAGGTTTCTTGCACTGGGGGATGAGGTCACTGTGGTATCCCCCAGTGAAATGGAAAGATCAGAGAAGGGAGAGGTTAGAGCAGGGATGAAGATTAGTTCCATCTTACCTGAGCTTTAGATGGTGGTTGTCCATCCAGCTCTGTCTCTCAGGCAGGCAGAGATACGGGTAGAGACGTGTGTCGGATAGGGGGAAGGAGAAAAAGAGTTGGGTGTCATCGGCATAACAATGATATGAAATGCCATGAGCAGAGATAGCATGGCCAAGGGATCTGGTGTAAATGGAGAAGAGGAGCGAACTGAGGACTGAGCCCTGAGGGACTCCTGTAACAGCAGCATGGGCATGTTTGGCATTGAAACTGGAATGCATACAGAGATGCGCCTCATAGCCACGGTGAAATACAGTGGTGCGTCAATGATGTTTGGGGCTGTTTTAATTCCAGAGGTCCAGGAGCACTGGTTAAAAGCAATGGTATAATGGATCAGGAAATTTTGCCTGACAATCATTGCCTCTACTACAAGGCTGAGACTTGGCTCTACGTGAACCATCCAGCAAGACAATTTTCCAAAGCATATGCACAGGACCCCACACAGGAATGTTTCAGTGACAACAAAATATATGTTCTGCAATGGCCATCTCATCCAGTTGCAAACCTGTGGGCTGAACTGAAGAGAGCAGTTGATATGTGCAAACACAAGAGTGTGAAGGATCTTGCAAGGACCTGCATAGAGGAATGGTCTAAAATCACAAATGTGTTCCTTAACCTTGTCAAGCATCACAGGAAAATACTCCATGCTGTTATCCATGCCAGAGGTGGATACACCAAGTACTAAACCAGGGGTGCCAATAGTTTTGGGACCTTTATTTTTGGTTAAATCTATTTCTCATTAAATTAATGTTAGATCTTTGTTGCTTCCATTGAAACATTTATTTTTAAAAACTGTATGTTGGCATGTCTAAGTTTATCTCAATAATTATATAGTTTTTTTTATATTGTTTGTTTTTTGTGCATTGCCAGTTGGTTCTCTATATAGACCACTGTATATAGACATGCTGAATTGAAGTATTTTTCAGTATGTATGTATATATTTGTCACATGTAGTCATAAATGATAAATTAATCATCTAGCCAGACACTTTCCAAGACATTGACCACATGTTTGAGCCCAGTTCTCATAGAAAGCATGGTAGTCACAGTTGATTTACAGTGTTAGACAAACCTTGTGACATTTATTACAGAGCTGTGAAACAGATTAAAGTTCAGACCCCCTGGCTCTACATGAAGTTCTTTTTCAATGTGGATAAAGGGCAGGAAGCAGGAACAAAGAAAGAAATCTCACTGACAGAACTACCTCAACATACTGTCATTTCACAATACCTATCATTTGTCTATGCTGTACTCTTGCTGTACATTGCATGGATTTTTGCTGTTTTTGCATGGATTTCAATTGTTATTGTTATTGAGATTCAGTTATTGTTAATTCTGAATTATTCTTCGTATTTAAAAATCTTGTAACTAAGCACAATAATGCAGAAAGCAGTTGTTTGGGGAAAAAAGATGATGAGAATAATGAATAACATAAAATTTTATTGTATTTGGTTTTCTTTATAAAACTATTGATAACCCTATGAGGAAAAGGGTTTTGTGGAAGATAAGGAAAAGACCCGTTACACCCTGTCATTTTGGTTGACACAAAAAAGATGAAATACAGAAGGAATCATTCTGTTTAAGGTGTGGATTTTAATATTTCAATAAATGCACATTTTTTAAAATCATGATACCATACTTAAAATACATTACTTTCAAATAAATTATCACAACAACAGATTGTTTTGTTGTTGTTTTCTGGCTCAAGTTCAAAAAGACTGCGAATGATCAGAGGGTCAAAGTCAAGGTCTATTTGCAGGCAATACATGTGCTAAAGTCAGAGTGCATGGCTGGGTCTCTGCACAGATATGTTATTTCAGACATCCTTTCATTCCAACATGTCCACACAGACTGTGAGGTCTTAGCTTCCCAGTGGTGACTGGGGAGGCTGGAACCCGTGTAAACTGAACCGAAAGAGCTAACAGGATGTGGAAGTCCCAGGAAGAGGGTGACTGAATGTTTTCAGGAGAATAATGTAGAACTTAGTTAATTATCGGGCCACCATGCTGTGTGCATGTGATCTGTGGCTGTGGAGTCTGGCAGACTGGCAGAGCAGCACTGGGACAAGCAGAAGGACAGGGGAATAGGAGCAGCACAACTACAGGCAGGATAATTGGAGGACCATGTAGACCAATACTGGGATAGGAGGAGTAGACAGTTTGGCACATATGCTTCTAAAATCACCAAACTAGGGCAACATGCAAAATCCAATGAATTATTCAACATGCTCATAGGCTGTACTGTACAGTATGTTTACTCTAACTGTATATTATGCAGAAAATTTGTCATTAGATGTACAAGTACTAAATCAGTTAAAGTCCCATATACTGTGTGCAACTATCCATACTTATAGTAAGCAATACTTGCAATACTTTTTGGGTGTATACAGTATGTCTTCATATATACACCCAGTGAGCTCTTTATTTGGTAGACCTGTACATCTTATAAATGCTAATATTTGATCAGTCAATCATGTGGCAGCAACTAAATGCATAAAATCATGCAGACGTGGTCAAGAGTTTCAGCTGTTTTCAGGCTAAATGTCAGAATACCTGATAAAGTGTATTACATGTGTACATCCCTTTTTATACACACTCCCCACATCTTAGGGGACCAAAAGTAATTGGACAGTTGGCTTCTTGGCTGTTTCTGATTAGTCAGGTGTATTCAATATATCGGTTTCTGCTTCCTTGGGCGCTAACCAAATTGCTTGATTATGAATCTAAAATTGAGCCAAATAAAGAAAAAATGTCTTGAAATATGTCTATGACATATGGAGCTCACTGAATTTACTTCATATGCTTGCTATAAACTTGATGAGGAACAAGTACACGATAGGAATTTTCTACTGTCCTCAGCAGAACTTTGTACTCCATGTGTACCTTTACTTGGAGCAAGCTACTTATTCAGGATGCAAATGTAAGAGGATTGCATAGAAGCACTAAATATTAAGCCCGAGATATGAAATATTTTTTTTGCCGCTGAAACTTTAATAAACAACTTTCTGTGGCAGGGCACCCACACGCTACACATGTGGCCCATCTCATGTTAATGCAAGCCTCTGGCAAACACTATACAGTAAGTACTGTTAATAGATACAATTTCCCCCAGGTCTGCACTCTTGTAAAATCTGAACCAGAAAACGTAGCTTATGTTATGAGTAGCTAATGGATAGAAAAATCGTGACCATGGGATTATAAGGTTCTATCTGTGTTCTGAGTGGTTTTGAGATATTAAGCTTCAAAGATACCAAAGTGAATTGGCTCCAATCAGATACAATCATATAATTCTACGGTTTTAAAATGACTTAATTCGCTATTTAGCAGAGGAGTATTCTAACAGGACTAATAATGTGCCAATAAATCAATGAGGAGTTTTCTTCAATAGTATTACAGTTCTGGTGGACATACGTTGTTTCCTGTTTCCTGTTATTTCAAACTATTTTATCACATTATTACAATGAAACCCTCTGCCCCCCTGTGCAGGTCTTATTGTAGCTACGCTGGGTCCCAGCATGTACCTTAACCACTTGGCTATAGCCACGTGTTTCCATCTACACATATATAAAGTTCAGTAACTGAACAGATTAGTGAACATAACAAAGCTCAATTCGTTATTTAATAAAAAAAGGACTCACTTTAAAAGTCCACAGATGTTTCTGTCACACCTGTTCGCGGAGCCACAAAAACGGAGAGGGTCCCGTTGCCGACTTCCCGCGGGGTCCGTCCTGTGCCAACTATAACAGAAATAAGGATTGAGAAAATAAATAAAACTTAAACGAACAGTGTGTGGACAAATGAAAAAACGATGTATATGTGTAATTTCTCCAGCTGCAAGCCTATACGCAGATTAAGCGCACAAAGGGTTAAATCGGGGTTACAGCGATTCCGAAACAGGCAGGTGTCCCAACCCAATTTTACGACTGATGTTTTTGAAGTCTGAAATCCTTTCAAGTACTCAGACTCAATTCATAACTGTCACTTGCGCGCAAGGGCGAGTAGTCGGGGGAATAGTAGTTGCAGGCTTAACTTGAAAAGGAAAGAATAGGGTATAAATACTGCCACCGAAACCAGCAACAGTTAGAACTCCATCTGAAAGAGCACCACAGGTTCTTTAATTGTGTCGAGGTGCTGGTTTTTTTCGTTTTTATTATTATTGAGAGATATTATTTTGAAAAGTTCGATCAAAATAGTGACTTTAAGGCAGATTACCTTCGGTAGGTTCAGGAGAGTTCTGTCTTTTCTTATTTTCTCCCCGTAAAGCTTTGAAATCAGTAAACGCGGAATATGTGGTGGATGCTATTTCCGCGCTGGATCTGGTTTTTTGTTGGGCAGTGGATTGTCCTGTTCATGGACGGCCGCGTGAAGGGCATCGCTTTACCAAGAGTTGTATATTCTCACGCAGGGATCTGTCCAAACGAAATGAACCCCAACTTATGGGTGGATGCCATGAGTACTTGCATGCGGGAGTGCGAATCTGATCAGGTAAGTCTCGGTCTGCCATCAATTTTCCGTGTGTTGGTGGATGGGGAGTTATGGATACGTTCAGTAGAAAGTCTGATATCAAGTGAAATTGTCGGTACATATAAAGTCTATTACTAAAGTCTATACAAAAACCGAGTTATTAAGTTAAATTATTTTATTAATTCATTTTTTACCATTATCCATTTCAATTTTTTCCTGAATTAGAATTAAAATTTCGTTTTAAAAATGCTTTTTCTTTGAAAGGTTGTCAGATATCAAGGAATGTGAAAAAAATTTTTTTTTGCAGATTTGAAAGCTGTGATTGAGAACCTATTTTTGTAACTGTGAACATAATGGTTAATGCACACTTATTGTCCTCAAAACTAATGTAAACGTATGCTGCTGCAAAGTATTAAATGAGTGATGAATTGTGTAACAGTCTACTATAAGGTGTAGACTGTTACAGACATAAACGTGTGTGCGCTTCCTCTGCTAT
Organism: Conger conger; assembly: GCF_963514075.1. Lineage (NCBI taxonomy): Eukaryota > Metazoa > Chordata > Actinopteri > Anguilliformes > Congridae > Conger > Conger conger. The sequence goes on along the minus strand of NC_083761.1, from coordinate 63,320,218 downwards.
CCAGGAATGTGAGACTTCTGAGAAGTGCTGCCCTAATGTCTGTGGAAACAGGAGCTGTGTGGCGGCCCGTTACAAGGGGAAAAAGGGACCCATGGGAATGCCCAAGGAAGCCACATGCGACAAGTTCATGTGCACCCAGCAGGGCTCTGAGTGTGACATCTGGGACGGGCAGCCAGTGTGCAAGTGCCGGGACCGCTGTGAGAGGGAGCCCAACTTCACCTGCGCTTCCGATGGCATGACCTACTACAACAAATGCTACATGGATGCAGAAGCCTGCTCTAAGGGCATTTCACTGTCTGTGGTGACCTGCCGGTACCATCTCACATGGCCTAACACCAGTCCCCTCCCTGTGGAGACCACTGTTCGCCCAACCACAGCTCTTTTGGAAACCACGCCCATGGACATGCAGGCTCCAGTCATGGTCAGCAACCCTGCTCACCAGTCTGTGTTTGTGGGCGAGACTGCCAGCTTCCTGTGTGAGGTGACAGGAAAGCCCAAGCCAGAGATCACTTGGGAAAAACAGGTGGAAGGGAAGGAAAACATCGTCATGAAGCCCAACCATGTCCGTGGGAATGTGGTGGTGACCAACATCGGCCAGCTGGTCATCTATAATGCCCAGATCGAAGATGCTGGCATCTACACCTGCACGGCAAAAAACGCAGCCGGTCCCATACACGCGCACTTTCCCCTCTCTGTTGTCCAGAAGGACCCTCTCAAGAAGGAAGACCAGAACAACTCCACCGTCTTTCCTGCAGAGGAGTGTCTGAAGACACCAGACAGCGGAGACTGCGGGGAGGAGAAGATGAGCTGGTACTATGAGGCCAAAAAGAACAACTGCTTCACGTTTACCTACAGCAACTGCAACAACAACATGAACCATTTCGACACATACGAGTCGTGCATGCGTTCCTGTGGGGCAGAAGTGGCAAACCCCTGTGCTCTGCCCAGCTTGCAGGGTCCCTGCAAAGCCTACGAGCCCCGCTGGGCATACAGCAGTGTGACAAAGCAATGCCAGTCTTTCATCTATGGCGGCTGCGGGGGTAACGACAACAACTTTGAGAGCAAAGAAGCCTGTGAGGACACGTGTCCCTTCCCCAAAAACCAGAACTGCAAGATATGTAAGCCACGGCAGAAAATGGTGACCAGCTTCTGCAAGAGTGACTTTGTTATCTTGGGTCACATGACAGAGCTAACGGAAGATCAAGACTCCGGCCACGCCCTCATCACGGTGGAGGAGATCCTGAAAGATGAAAAGATGGGGCTGAAGTTTTTCGGCAAGGAGCCCCTGGAGGTGACCCTGCTGAACATGGATTGGACCTGCCCCTGCCCCAACATCACCAGCAGCGACGGGCAGGTGATCATAATGGGAGACGTGCACAACGGCATGGCGGTGCTGCAGCCCGACAGCTTCGTGGGCACGTCCAGCGTACGCCGCGTGCGTAAGCTCCGTGAGGTCATCCACAAGAAGACCTGTGACATTCTGAAAGAGTTCCCCAGCATTCAGTAGGTCTGGTGATGACAGGCTGTAAACAACTTGACTGCATTTTTCTATTTCAAAGGGTATTTATAAAGAAAGTGTGCTTGAAAAGTTTAATTGCTAGTTTCCTGAGGGATATGCTAAACTGAAATAATTAATAAAAGTGATAAATAAAAAAGCAAAAATGATAATAGTTTATACATATTACTTGCTGTACCTTGACTTGCCATACACTCACATGCAGTACCTGTTGCTACCTTTATTTATTTTAGATACACGGCGGCTTGTGTATGCTATTGTTTGTTCAATTGTTCAATTGTTTAAATACAACAAAAAACCACGTCCAATAAATTTGATAAAGTAAAACTCAGTTGACCCATTTTAAATATTGCACTTTATTGACAAGGAAATGTGCAATTAAATTGGAACACATTTCTTTGTACAAATGATGCGAGTGATACATAAAAGTCTCCCCTGTGATTGTCTGGCCTCTGATCAGCTGCGTTTGCTCCATGGGGTAACAGCTTGGTCGTTTGACAAGGTTAAATAATGTTTTTGGACAATGGAACCTATTAACAAATCAAGAATTGGCTTTTCTTAAGCACTTACAACATTGCATACTGAACATGTATTTTACTGAAATTATTATTTGAGCTTTGCTTTTAATTTTCTGCATGATGGAAATGACCTAATGCCTTTCAGGCAGTAACACAGACTCATTAAAATGTAAGTGTTATATTTAATAGTTAGTTAAAGGTTAATAACAGTCACATGGGAAAAGGCATGCAGTAAACCTTTTGTAATATATTCAAAACTGGATTTGCTCAAAGCACTTGAACACGTTGTAATATATTCTCTTTAAAGTTAATTACTACAGACTCCAGGAATCAGAGTGTTTGTATTTGCAAATGTAGCACCTTGTTATTATGCTAGAATATGAATGTCCATGTTTTTTGTATGCCTTAATTGCATTTTTCTATTTATTGTTGCTCCTTCTTCTGTCGCTTATTTGAGTTGAATAAAGAAAATCTTTTATACAATATATGTTTCTTAAGCACTTAAGGTAATGTATTCTCTTGACACATTGACATTTTCCTAGACATAACACAATTACATTCCTGTGAGAGAAAAAACCCCCAATAAAAACTGAAATCAGACTTCCTGCCTCAGTAATTTCATCTGTAAGACATGGTTTTATCATGATTTGTGTTTCTTTTTTCCAAATATGACATTATATTCATACGTTTTCATACAACCACATTTTAGACTATATTTGTTGTTGTCAATATTCACACTGGCTTCTTTTTGAAAAATATTTTCATGTCAACCTCAGAGCGATTAGTATGTAATGACAGGGGGATGTTTTACGAGCAGCCCACCCCCGTTTCTCGTAGCCCCTCACATTAATTATCAAACAGGTCACATTCTTGCACGGCACTGGGGAAGTAGTGGTCCTTGGGGAATTGGGTCCAGCCAGACAGTGTGTTCATTTGGGAGTCTGGTCTTTGACATTCGGCTTTATGCTGATCTTTCATGCGTGTGGAGCTGCAGATACTTCACTCCTGAGCCCTGTGGGGTGGATGACCTCTTTCCTCATCACACCAGGCCAACTTCAGCCAAACGCTGACCTCTGCACAGTAGGCCAGGCTGTAGAGAGGGGGTGTGCTGATAGATGAAGCAGTATTTTAATACAAAATGTGAACTTTTGACTTTCGGCAAACCCAAGATGCAGACCACTTCCTTCAAAAAAACAGTTCCAACACATGGTCTCTCTGAAGCTTTGCAGGGTGGGCTTCAGACGTCTGTTACCTCAGGCCAAGAGCAGAGCAAACCCTTGACCTTATAAGCTGGGAGTTAAAAAAAAAAAGCAAGAGAGAAAGAAAGTGTTTCATTCAGGGGCTGCCAAGTATCGAGTACAGCCATCAGACACATTTTAGAGAGTTGGGGCAGCTCTGTGGTTTGCAGGAAGGCATGTCCTGACCATCTGATTATCTAGCCATAACACTTAATAAACAACTGAGGTAACTACACATATCCTCACACTAAAAATAACTTTCTGAAAGTATGAGTGTTTTATATTTTTATATTGTTTTTATATTCCAAACAGGAATAAATGTAATTTTAAATTCCCTCAAACAGCGTGTGTGTGTGTGTGTGTGCGTGCGTGCGTGCATGGTGCGTGTGTGTGTGTGTCGCTTTTATTGTGCACATCATCACCACAGCTATGCAAAGGCAATTCTTGGATGTTAGAGAAGACCAGAAAACCTCCATGAGCTTGAAGCCCACACAGGCATCGTGAGCATGATGTGATGACAGGCTACTCTGCGCTTTGGATGACTGACCTGTCAAAAATGATGAAGGAGGGTCAGGAATGCTTTTCCAGACTGCCCTTGAATCCCTCTCAAGGCTGTGCATGGCCTTGACTCTCACTCTAAATGGCAACAAGCTTACTCCTTTCAAAGACTGCTGCAATGGCTCATCACATCCACTGCCCCTTGTGGCGTCGTAAACTTTTATTATTCAGTATTGCTGCTCCAAACACTTTCTGTAATAGAGGAAATACTTGCTGCAGAGCCCAAGTATTCCTGTGTAGGGTTTGGTTTCTTTCATCATTTGCCAAGGTCTTCTCCATGCCTATGCTGTACAAACCTGTCTAGGGGGGGCTGAAGGGGGTGTGAGTAGGGGGTCCAGTCCTTCTGCTGCAGACTCTGTTATTCCCATCTAGCACTGAGGAGAACCAGTAGCACAGCCCTGAAATCGTTTTAGAACTGGCATAGGAGTTTATACCCAAGAATAAGGAGAACATTATCAGCAGTATTCGCTTATAAATGTGTTTAGTTAAGATCAGATGCATTCTAGCAAACGCTAATACTGTGAATATAAAGTCCAAAATTAGGTTTCCTCAGGCACGTCTTAAATATTAATTTGTCAGTTTTGGCCATACGACCTGATACCTATTCATGTCAAACTACTGAAGTTAAGCAGGTATGGGCTTGGTTATTCCTCAAGTAAGACATTTCCTGGGAGTATTGTGTTAGGAATAACAAATCTTTAGCTGCCGACTAGTGGGAGGAGAGAGAAAAAGGAGAAGGTAAGGTGGAAGCAGGAAGGAAAAAACGGAAGAGGAATAAGAGAGCGAGTGCGAGCTAACGAGGCTCGATTAGTGATGTTCGGTTATTTAAGTGTATGAATAAGATTTGTCAGCACAGTGATCACTGAACGAGAATAGCCTAAGTTTGGTCATTCTATAATACCACTTTCCAGTTTGATGCTTGGATGTGGAACCTGAGAAAAATGTGTTTGCCTCCCCTACCTACCCTAGGTTGTCTCGAAAAAATTGAATTGAATTCAGTTGACATACCTGGTGAAAAAGGATTGGTGCTCTTTCTAATTTCTAGAGTTCTGCACTGGGGATTTTAATCTGCAGCCCAAAATTGCGAGCACCTTTTTTAATCGAAGGCATCTTGTCACAATTTACATGCTCACTGTTCAAACCAATTCCTGAAACCAATTCCATTTTCCTGGGAACGCAAAGTAATGTTGGGGAATTGTACAAAGCTGAAGGGTCTTCCCTTTCTGTTTTGGTGGTTACCAAATCATTACATAACTACGGAAACAGAAGTCAACAAAATGCATATAGAAAATACTGCAGTATGTATAGCTCCCTTTGCAGTGCTGTGGTCATCTGAAAGCCTCTGTCAATCATGTGCTCTAGTTTTCTGCTCATTTTTGATAATGCATGTCTGATGTATTTCTACAAATACATAACATATTTGTAAGTCATTATTTCAATGTGAAAAATATGGAAAAATCATAAATATACAGAGTCCTTATTTTCCTGTACAGTAATGTAATTTGTGTAATTTTTGTCATGTTGACTGTTTCATGCGAGAAGAGGTCCCAGTTTATGGAACATGTTTTATTAGCTGGGTCCAGACTGGATCATAAGTATCCATTTCTGGGCTGTGATGTGCACTTGACCCTTCCTCATCAGTAGAGCTCAGCAACAACTGATCTATCTGATCTGACTTTTTGTTTATTGGTATAAATGTCTCCTCGAAGCAATAATCTCACAGTTTCAACAAGGACAGAAACAGTGGGGTTTGTATCCATGATAGTGATGTGTGTAGGAAGGCCAGCAGGTTTCTTGGCACAGGCACCATTACATGAGCCAGTGTCCAGAGCGTTTATGTTTGGAACACAGAGAGCAGAATAAGTTCAAAAGCTGTACACTTACATGTTAAAGACCCATAGGTGGATTTGTTTTCGCAGCTGTAAAGTATCTCCGATTTCAGAACAAGAACATACCAACCTCTGAGAGATTTATCTGACCACCATGGTGTTATGAAGCGCAGGCTTGTTCTCAATGACTTCATTTCTGCAATTTGTTCAAACAGAAAGTCGATAAAATTTGGATCTTTATCCAGGGAATGAATTATGCATCATTTATTGTGATTAAAATATCTTGTTATGGGGATGCAGTGCCTTTTTACAAATGTAATGGATAATGGGTCAAAAAGTGAGTAATTCAGAGTAAGGGGGCTGTGTGTGTAACTCAGAGTGAAGGGCTGTGTAACTCAGAGTGAGGGGGCTGTGTGTGTAACTCAGAGTGAGGGGCTGTGTGTGTAACTCAGAGGGGCTGTGTAACTCAGAGTGAGGGGCTGTGTGTGTAACTCAGTGAGGGGCTGTGTGTGTAACTCAGAGGGGCTGTGTAACTCAGAGTGAGGGGCTGTGTGTGTAACTCAGTGAGGGGCTGTGTGTGTAATTCAGAGTGAGGGGGCTGTGTGTGTAATTCAGAGTGAGGGGCTGTGTGTGTAACTCAGAGTGAGGGGCTGTGTGCGTAACTCAGAGTGAGGGGCTGTGTGTGTAACTCAGAGTGAGGGGCTGTGTGTGTAATTCAGAGTGAGGGGGCTGTGTGTGTAACTCAGAGTGAGGGGCTGTGTGTGTAACTCAGAGTGAGGGGCTGTGTGTGTAACTCAGAGTGAGGGGGCTGTGTGTGTAATTCAGAGTGAGGGGCTGTGTGTGTAACTCAGAGTGAGGGGCTGTGTGTGTAACTCAGAGTGAGGGGGCTGTGTGTGTAACTCAGAGTGAGGGGCTGTGTGTGTAATTCAGAGTGAGGGGGCTGTGTGTGTAACTCAGAGTGAGGGGGCTGTGTGTGTAACTCAGAGTGAGGGGCTGTGTAACTCAGAGTGAGGGGCTGTGTAACTCACAATGTAACCTCACCTCACTTATGTCTCACATCAAGTTTAAAACGTTGGTACTAGCACAGGACAGGAACAGCTCCAAACTACATCTAATCAATCTAAAAACCAGGGCCACCTGCCAGATTCCTCTATTCCTGGGGGTGACTGGCTGTCCACACCCTGCATGATTGTTCTCCCCTGTAATTACGTCTGTCTGTACTGACACCCCAGGGTGAAATCAACTTCCCATGGTGGTCTGTATTCATGTAATTAATTCAGGTTTTATGGAATTGGATGCATCTCTGTCTATTTATGATTTATGTCATACTTCTAGGTTGGCACAGGTAACTTTTACATTTAAAGCTTTACTAATGGTGCATATATTGTATATTTTCTAGTCTTGAAATATTGCTTGCCACGTCTGGCACTGTTTATTTCACTCTATAAACTTATGTTGTTATGTACATTTCTCTGCATAAGTTCATGTTCTAAATGAATGCACAGTGTTTGATCCCCTTCCTGGTTCGTCTGTGATACTACCCAAATATACCCTCACTGAGCACTTAATTAGGTAGACCTGTACACCAGGTTGTTAATGCAAATATATAATCAGCCACTCATGTGGCAGCAACTAAATGCATAAAAGCATGCAGACATGGTCAAAAGGTTCAGCTGTTTTTCAGACCAAATATTAGAATAGAATACGAAATGTGATCTGAATGACTTTGATTTTGATTGTTGGTGCCAGTCAGGTTGGTTTGAGGATCTCAGAAACAGTTGATCTCCTGGGATTCTCACACACAGCAGTCTCTTGAGTTTGTAGAGAAGCAAAAATGCGTTGTTAATGAGAGAGGTCAGAGGAGAAGGGCCAGACTGGTTAAAGCTGACAGGAAGGTAACAGTAATGCAAATAACCACACATTACAGCAGAATGCAGAGCATCTCTCAACATACATGTCAAACCTCTAAGTAGATAGGCTACAGCAGCAGAACCAATAAGCCTAAAAAATAAGTCTAATAAATACCTAGTAAAGTGCTCACTGAGTGTACAGTATGCCAGTATGTTTTACTCAATAAGCAGCATATCAAAATGGTTGCTCACATTTTCTGCGAATAAGTTGATTTTTAAAAAATATCCATGGGACATTTGCACATTTCAGAAGATAAAAGAAAGACACTAGCATATTTACTATTTGCATGAACATAAATGTGATTTATTTGACCACAGGTCTGGTTAATGTTTTATGTTGACATTATATTCATTAGAACATATTAATGATGACCCTGGTGAAACACATGTAAACCTGACACAGATGCTCTGTAGTGCTTAATAAAATTAGTGATAGTTGGAGGAATTAGTAATGGTTTAATGCCTTGAATATATACTGCACACTCAATATAACTCAACTGTATGTAGGAACATTCTATACTTCTGAACATATTCTGCATGTATCATAACATTTGGAAAAGATGCGGAGAACAAGGTTAAAAAAGCTTCCTGGCATAAAATTCAGAACCTGAGCAATTTATGAGACTCCACACTGTTTAACTGGCCATGATCATTGTGAAAAAATTTAAACTAGCCCATTAGTGTTTCTTGTTTATGAGTTGGACTGCATTCAAACTATTTATGTATGCCATTGCAGAACCTGGTTTTTTCATCAACATTTATATTTGCATTGATCTCACAAAATGCCTCTTTTACAAGCACAGAAACCAACTTTATCAATGGGGAAGTATGCATTGTGCTAACAGAGAAAGCAAACTGTCCTGTTGTAGATGTACCGTATAGCTCAGCAAACAGCTATGCAATTTAGAACACAATCTGCCCCATTATCAAATGACTTTACCTGGTGTTGGTTGCCTCCTGGGTTTACAGGCAGGCCATCTGAAACATATAAACCCATCAGTTTGTCCTGACAAACCTCTCTACATGACCAACCCACATTGAATAGCACTTATTGGAGTAATGCAATGTATTACCATTGTCTATGGACTGCACTATGTGGGTCCTCTGGATAGCCAAGCCCTGAAACCCTGTAAAGGAAAACAAAACACAATCTGATCTTTTCAATCATTTCCAAAACACAATCTGATCTTTTCAGTCATTTCCAAAACACTATCTGATCTCTTTAGTAATTTCCAAGGGACCAAGACTGGGGCTGTGTCCGAATCAGCCTGTTAACGACTTTTTTGCATCTGATGAGCAATATGTGAAAACTACCGCCATACTATTCTAACTGTACAATGGAAGTGTCATAAATAGTCCCACACCTGTGTAGTTTACACTCAATTCAGTAGGGGGAGCTTTGAAATTAAGCTGTTTCAAAGCTCTAAAGACTGTGAGGTCAGTTTTAACAATGTACCGACAAATTACATACATTTATCACAGTCCCTGCATCACTGGTATTTAAATTTCACTCTTTGTTTGTTTGTTTATGGAATAAGATGTTAAGCAGCATATTATATTTAAGGGTGGTCAACTAGTCATAGCATCGGCTATGACATTGGGCCAGCTTAACTAAAGGACTGTGACTTCAAAAGCAAAAACAGTCACTACAGGGTATCTATGTGGGATTTATTTAATGGTCACAATGGGTCAAAATTGCTATTAGGATGTCATTCGCGGGGATTAAGTCACAACTTTTCCTTAGATGCATAGATAAATGTGTTCATGCATATGTATATCTGGTGCAAAGGTGCTAAAACAGGAACGAGATGATATAAATTAAGTATTCCGTCTCATTTACCAAATCACGCATTAATTATGACTCCCTTCTCTGCCTGAGAATTTTTAGACATGACCTATAGCTCCTACACAATGCCACAGAAGGGTGTCTGACTGCATGTACATCCACAGCACCATGGGGTGGGGATGATCGAATACAACCATAACACTCACAGCTGTTTCGACTAATCCCTACAAATATATTTTCAGATGTAATATGGAGCTATCTTTGTATGGAAGCAATACTTCTATTGAATGTTGTATTTTGTCTGGCTATATTTACAGTATGCACAACCATAATTGTCCTATTCAGAAAAGGTTGTGTTCAGATATACAGTATGTACCCTTTGAACTATACTATATATCCAACACATACATTTGTTTTGTTTTTTATTTGTCAGTGCATATGACAGTTATGTGAAATATCTGGTAAATACACTCTGAGCCAGAATAACTCAAACTGTTTTTTTCCAGGCAGTAATTCAATCTTGATTTTCATGCCACTGCCAAGAGTCAAACATAACATTTTGTAACTTACGTCATGAACACTATTAGTTCTGTCTCAAATTCATATTCTTTTGTTTTCAATGGAGATATCCAAGTCCTCACCCAGGACACCAGATATGCTGAAGTTTCTTCCACTCTCATTTCTTAGCCACATTTCCAGTAAACCCTTACTGATAGTTTGGGCCTCTTGTTTTTGACCATCACTCTGTGTGTCGAATCCTACTCACAACTAAGTAATGCTCAGTTAATGGTTGTGCCCCTCTCTTTACCTAGGTGTCTAAAGCAAGTGTGCTCAAAGTAGTGGGATATTAAACATATATATTACCATCACTTAGCTAATGCTCTTACCCAGAGCAAATTACAGACACAATGATCAGTTAGTCTCAGAGATGATACACCAAGAAGATACCGAAGAATTAAATAAAAGAAGATTTATAATGAATTACTGTGCGTCTTCCATCTTTGTCGGAAGACAATTCTGGGGTGAAGGTTTCTGCTGTCCTGACTTTAGTAGGAAGCTCCTTCCTCCACTTGCAGGCCAGAACAGACAGAAGACATGATCTGCAAGTACAGGTAGCAGAATGGAGGAATTTAGTTGGTGTGTAGGGAACAGACTTCGAAATTGATTTTGAGTTGTTCCCAACCGAAAATCAAAGTCAGTGAGTGATATGAGAAGGAGAATTAAACGGCAGAAACTGGGGAGTTTGTAGATTAGATGAGGGGCAGCATTCTGGATGAGCTGCAAAGCTCTTACGGCAGAAGAAGGGAGGCCAGCGAAGATGGTGTTTCTGCCGTCCAGATGGAAGATCACCAGTGCATGGGCTCAGAACGAGGTGGGTTGGTTGTGAGGAAGGGCCGAATGTATTCTCTGGATACAGTACAGGAAGAATCTGCACGTCTGGCAACCTGCTGTGATGTTCTCAGCGAGGGACGGTTTGTTGTACAGTATCACTCCAAGATTCCAAGCAGTACAAGTCCCCCACTGTGGAAAAATATCACTCTTGATGTTGAGATTTGGCTCTGGTGCTGCTATGTGTTAAGGTATACCAGACCATCTGGTGTACGTACGGCATCCTCCACCAACTGGTCTGCTTCAGAGAAGCAACATTGAACATCCCAGAGGGCCTCATTTTGTTGTTTTGCAAGCGATGAGCCAAAATATTGGAGCAATGCATCCATTTCCAACTGAGCCCAGAGAGATTAATGGGGGAGGTCCAGTGCCAGGTGCTTGTTGGCAAACTTAAATCAAACCCAAAAGGCTGACCTATTCTACATGTGGCCTTTGTTCTCAACTTCAGCAGGATCTTGTGGTGAATTGTATTTCATCTGGAACTTTGCCATGGGCCTGAATGCCAAGGGATACCCTCCCAACAGTCTTCAAACCCTGTTGATATGACTCTGAAGTTCAATCAAAAGTCCTTTGAGAGGAGGGCATTGATGTTGAATGGTTTATAGATCTGCACTGACAATTCAGAATACTATTTTTTTAATCCAAAAATGTCTTACAATTTAGCCAAATATCATTACATTACAATGGTACATGGAATATATAGAAATATACATATATTGTGCAGTGCATAAGTATTTGGACAGTGACACGATGTTTATTGTCATGACTCTAGCACATTGGATTTGAAAAGAAACATGAATATGAGTGTAGACTTTAATCTACATGCTTTTTCCTCTTCCTTTACTTTTCCTAGTATGGGCAAGCAAGTAGTGGCCAACAAGGTGGTGAGTGTCTTTTATTTTTTTTTAAACAAGGCATTAATAGGTATATCATATGTTTAAAAAAAATTAACTTGGAGATACCCGCCCATTAATGTTTCATACAGCAAACATTTGTGTAAATCGCTTGAGAAATGTACATATCACATTGACTAAACTTGAGCTTGAGTGTAGCATTTCATGCTGAACACCACTGTGCTGTGTTGGAATGCCCTGCCCTGTTTCACATGCAATGCATAAATGCTGAAACACTGACACCTCGTGGACACAAGTAAATGTCTGAACGTACTAATAATCAGTCACATGTATGCAGAATATTATTCTTTAGAAAAACTGCCTGGGCCAATATACATATAAACTGGAAATCAATTGGAAGGTATGGGAGCCAGCCATACACATTTTCTGAAAAATCCTCTGAGCAATTAATAAAATATAGCAGAAGACTAAAACTAATTTTCACATTTGGTTATCTGTTCACATATGGCTGTTCATATATTTGGCTGTGCAACATTTGTAACGATTTTTTAAATATTAAAATGTTACCTCCTTATCTACTTGGTTGATTGACATTACATGTATTATTTATGAACATTTAACCCATAGAAATTAAAGCCTTGTGTCAAGGTCTACAATCTGAATTTCAAAGGAATTCTGCTGACTTGTACATTTTATCTTGAAAGACATGAAAATGTTTGCTCTTCACATGCAGCCAGTAACCTTTCATACCTTCATAGCCTTCATAGCTTAATTATATGAACAAGCAGCCATAGTGGATTTGGGTTGGGATTTTATAAGCTAATTTCTATACAGCACTGTACAGCACTGGAATGTCAGCACCTTTTGAACTACTCCATATTTTTTTTATCAAGAGTCCATGTGTCTATGTGTCCAATTCCTGTGAGTTGCAAAATCTAAATTGTGAAACCTGCTCTATAATATGCACATGTACTAAAACATTACACTGTCAAGACAATAAACCTCCAAAGTTTTTGCTTCTGCCATGTTGATCACAGTATGGATGTCAAAAAGTCACATGGTTTAGTAACCTTCTTGAATCATCTTTCAAGTGGCCAATACAAAGGGCAAAAAGGTAAGGCAAAAATTATCACTTTAATCACTCATTTACATATCATTTAATTTAACAGTAAATATTTAATGTCAATGTTCAATATTAATGTAATCTGAAAGCACAAAATAATGAGAATGACATGTAGTTATATAGCTTTGAAGAAAGAAAGAAAGAAAGAAAGAAAGAAAGAAATATACTAATTCCCCTGGTACAAAGGCACCAAGCACCACTAGGTGTCACTACAGCCCCTCTGTATTTTTACATTGGGCCTTTCATAACAAGATCCTGTAGGCCTTTTTGTTGTTATTACAGACTAACAGGTTTACTAGCTCTATGTGGTTTCTGTTTAATTTCCTTCAGTGCAGTGAGTCTCTGGTGGCTTAAATCTCTCATTCAGCTTCCCATGTGAGATGCATGGTGTAGTGATACACTAACTGCAAATGGAAATGGTGTGATTATGTCAACTTGCACTTGTTTGGAAATATACCTCCGGCAACTGATGCATTTGTAACTGCTAGTGCGTTTTCACATTGTAAGAACTTAGCACCCATTTCCTTAATTAAGGAATTAATTAAGATGATTTTTGCAGTTCATAGATAAAATAGTGGGCAGCACGGATGGTGCAGTGGGTAGCGCTGCCGCCTCACAGCAAGGAGGTCCAGGGTTCAAATCCCAGTCAGCTGGGGCCTCTCTGTGTGGAGTTTGCTTGTCCTCCCCGTGTTTGCGTGGGTGTCCTCCAGGTACTCCGGTTTCCTCCCGCATTCCAAAGACATGCAGGTTAGGCTGATTGGAGAGTCTAAATTACCTGTGGGTATGAGTGTGTGAGTGAATGGTGTGTGTGCCCTGCAAGCTGTCCACGGTGCATTCCTGCCTTTCGCCCAATGTATGCTAGCATAGGCTCCAGCCCCCCTGCAACCCTGTTCAGGATAAGCAAGTTAAGATGATGGATGGATAGATAAAATAAGACATGCACCCAGCTCCTGCCAAATGGCTGAAGCTAAGCAGGTGTGGGCTCTTTCAACCTGCCTCCTCTTTCCAACTAATCTTTAATATATCATCATTCCATTATACACAGCAACAGTGGTAGGTGCATTACCTTTGTATCAATCATTTTTAACAAGTTGGCTAACATGGTAATGAGTTAGCTAGCTATCAGTGTCAGAAATGTGAATTTGTCACTGCCTACCTGAAAAAAAAGCTAGGTTTTGAAATAACTGGTAGCTGCTTGTTGACCAGTTCAGACCAGCTCCCAGCTTGACATGGTTTGACCAGCTCAAGCTATGAAACAGTTGGTAGCTGGCTGACCAGCTCATTCAATCTACAAGCACTAGCTGGCTGACCAGCTAATTCAATCTACAAGCACTAGCTGGCTGACCAGCTCATTCAATCTACAAGCACTAGCTGGCTGACCAGCTCATTCAAGCTACAAGCACTAGCTGGTTGACTGGCTCATACCCAGCTAGACCAGCTGTATGACCAGCTCAATTTTCAAACTGGTCAAGCTGGCATAGCTGGATTTTACAGCAGGGTTTTTCCGAATGGAATCCAACCCAGAGAAAAATTAATTGAATAGCTGAATTTGCACAGGTGAGGGTGAGCAACTCGCGCATGCAGAGGACTTGTGACTGGGGCGTGAATGACACAACATGAATAGTGGATTTCTTGCCTGTTTAGGCAGTACAGTCACTTTCATTAGCCTATATTGTAACGGCTTATTGTGTATATAATTTGGTAATTATAAGTGACACTTTGGGTTCAACTAAGCTAGGATTCGGCTATGGGCTAGCCAGTTAGATTCTGCGTTGTGTTTCGTGTTGGAATGGAAATTCTAGGCCGCATTTGTAGTAGGTATAAGAATACAGGCACATGGCCAGTTTCATTTCCAGTGCTTGTGTGAAGCTGTATCATTTTTGGCTTTAATAAATGAGCTACAATATTTTAGGGGCTGAGAAGGTGGGGCGGAAATTTGGGTGGCAAGCCCCATGGGGGGGGGGGGGGGGGGTGGTAGGGGATGGGGTGGCCCCTGCATTACGGAGAGATCTTTTAGGATCTGTCTAACAGCAAACCGCATTTCAGTCTTTTTAGAATGCTCTGCTGCATTCTATAGCCTACATTATTCACTGACAGCTTAACTCATTAAAACAATTAATGAGACGAGGGTCCATTTCAGCTCATTACAGTTCGCCTCAGAGTAATCTGCTGGCACGGCCTGTGCACAAGCTGTCCCCTATCTTCTAATGAAGGACTTGCAATTTTCGACATGCTGACTTTGACTAAAATAAGACCTAGACATGGAAAACAAGCTGGGATCTTGGCCTGTGGGAAATGGGCAACAGGTTTCTCAGTGAATGAGTGAGTAAGTGAATGCCTGAATGTTTGCTTATGAAATTGTCGCATTAATTAGGGAGACACCCGTAGCCAGAACGTGGTTGATTGCTTGACTTCTCCTCTGTTGATTTTTCCTTAACTCATCAGAATGAAAGCATATCCAATATTCTTTATCCTTCTTTCAAATAAAGTTCAGGTTTTTATCATGGTTAGGTTTTCTTCTCGGATAACTGGCTTGGCGGCAGTGTTTATACATCATATTAGGACACAGGGATGCACCACACGGATTATGAGGATTTACACATTCGATCTCTAGCTTCAGAGCATTATGAATGTCATACACGATGGCGGATGTCGCTGTGCTTGGAGCAGCCTGCAGAGTGTGGAGTCGGAGCCCTGCCCTGTGAAAGACAGCCCCCGCAGTTGCTACATCACAAGGGAGGAGGCTTCACCTTGACGTCAGCAACCGCTGTGTGTTTTGTTGTCGTTATTTTCAGAGTAGCACACAAGGCGGTCAGAAATAGAGTGCAGCCAGGCAGAGCAAGCCAGCTTGTGTAACGCCTAGCCGGTCAAGCCTCCGGGCAGGACAGGGTTAATCTTTTTTCTCTCCCCAGAGCCGGAACCCATCCATATGAAATTCTTCTGAGTGTCTCATCTAATCACTCACACAGACTCCCTGCTACACGACCTGAATTCATCTCTGCCTGGGACTTATGTAATTCCTCCATCAGAGAAACGCAGCAACAGAAAGCTGCTCTAAATATCCCCTGCCCCGCTTCCATGAATTATGCAATCAGCTTTGAAGTTTGCACATGGTGGTGACATATAAGACAAAGGGGGAGAGAGAGAGTGAGAGAGAGAGGTGAATGACAAAACATAATCTATCTGATGCCATTCATTCATTTATGAGTGACAGCGCAAATGAGAAAAAAATTCAATTGTAAAAAGTATAAAAATGCTAATTGACATGCATCGACAGTTTTCTCGCACCATATATTTGTTGCTGCACAATTCCATTTCCATATAATTCCTAATGGTCATGAACTTAAAATTAAATGGTTAACAGAAACAGAAAACCATGCTGATTTAATGCTGCCAGTAAGAATCTTTCTACAGGAGCATAGAATATTTGAATTACTCAAACATTTTACACATACACACACACTTCTGTTTGTGTGTGTGTATGTGTAAAAGCATCAGGCTTAAGTAGCAAAAGCCTGTTCTTGGAGATGGTCATTCGGGGCCAGTCATTCCTGGAGTCTCTACAGTTGTACCCAATCATATCTGAACAAGTTAATATTCTCCATAGTCCATGGTCCATAGAGGCAAAAGAGGCTGCTCATCCTCTACTGTGAGGCAAGAGAGATCAAAGTAAACTCTTAAAATTACTGAACTACAATGATCACATGAATGATCACATTAGATAATTTTTTATTCTTGGATTAACCGGATTAGTTTGTTTCCTGACACCAGTTCACAATTTAGCCAGACTTGTGAACAGTCTTTAACCTGCAAAATCGCAGGTTAAAATGGGCAGTTCATCCAAAAATTAAATGAAAGTATGTTTAAGATTACCCAGAGTACTATCCATTTAGATAGCTTCGCTGAGATTTTTTAAAGAAATTTAGGGTTTTAGATATGACTTCTTTAGATGCTGTTCAACATGATATCATGGAATTCTATGGAAGCTAACTTTCTTTCGTTTTAGAATAATACATCCAAATAGACAAGCAAGGTATTGGGCAGAAGTGAATACAGACACAGGTTGTCAGTGTATCATAGTAATGACTGAGACTGAGCATGTTTGTTTTATAATGTTTTCAAGGTCAAAATCCTGCATAGTATGCCTTTAAGCTTCTGTCAGCTGGATAACACGAATATAAGCCACATAGTGAAATCACAGACACACACCACAGCAGAATTGAACACACCTTTTGTGAGAGATTCTCGTCAATGAACAAGTCAAGATCGTAGTTTAAGGACTATATTGCATTTGCTGCCTAATTCATGGTAGAATTAAGTTGTATCCTCGCCCAAAAGTCACCAAAATGAAACCCTAACCCTAACCCACCAACCACAACAGATATTCTCTTATTAGTACATCTACTCTTACTAATTTAGAAACCTGTGCCTTGTAAGGGTGAACCACAAACGTGTTAAAGCCAGTATTCAATCCAATAAGCTATACTGTCAATACTCCTCTTACCTCCTGTTCCCTACTGGTCCACCACCTCTGAACACTACTCTGCCTGGTCCTTTTGACCCCTGCTTCCTGCAAGGCATAATTAAATAATGCCACATAGATTAATTAGTAACGATTTATTAACTGCTGGTTTCAGAATTGCATGCCATTCTTCTCCATCCGCTGACTCCTAAAGGCCTTTTTTTTTCGCCCGCAAAATGGATTTGTTTGACAGTGATCTTTCCCAGAATTGAATATTAAGCGTAGTGTATAACAATTTGTCAGAAGATGAGTAGAATATAACCAACTATACAAGTACATTAATAGTCCTTACAAGTAGTTTGTAAAGTTCGCTTCACAAATAAAAACGTGTTTGCAAATTGCTAACATGATTGTGTAAACAATTACAGCAATCAATATAAAACTGATAAGAAATTGTCCTCATCTATTATATATTTACATACTAATCAAGGCTGCAATGTCTGAGACAAAGCCAAAAATTAATATAATATATGAAAAACAAAGTGCCATCAATCAAGTTGGGAACATGAGCGTTTGCACTCCTCCTGCTGAGAAACAAAAGCCATCTTGTTTCTCCATCTGGCCAGGCTGGTTTCATAAGCAACCAAACCCTGTTTGTTAGCTACTGACAGTGGATCACCGTGACAGTGGGGAGGAGACTAGCAACAACCTTATCTTTTCACAATAAACATCGGTATATATGTTAGAGTAGATAGAATTTCAGTTACAGTGAGCTCCATTTTTTTAAAATTGGCTCTGTACTCAACCATTTTAGATTTGTAATGAAATAATTTACATATGGTGAAAGTGCTAATTCTTAGATTTGATTAAAGGGAATTTGTATATGTTTTGGTTTCACCATTGGTTTGGGTTTGTTAAATTACTTCCATAGTGCAGGCATAGGAGAGCTTTCAATATCTAGTCTTGATTTAAGCTTTTGATTTTGATTTTGATTGCCTTTGGAGTCTGTTATTGGTGTTTGTCAACATTGGTGATTTGGGTGTTTGATAACTGTTTCATTAAATAAATGAACAATAGTAAAAAAATATGTTTTCTCTTTGCTCAGGTTCCCTTTGAATATTATATTTTTCTAAAGATCTGAAGCCATTCAGGGTGACAGATATGCAATAATAGAGGAAATGAGAAAGGGTTCAAATCTGTTGTGAGCTTTTAATTAGCTTTTTTTTTCTTTTTTTTTTTTTTTTAGCAAGGCAAAGCTTTTAAACCACAATTTCCCCTGATCAACTGCATACACATACACTCAATCTCCAATTCCCCCCTGAGAAACATTATATAAGAACACATCTGCCAGGTGAAGAACTTTTCTTTAAAATCATTTTAGGAGGTAGCCAGCATTCAAGACATGAAGACCAAGAGACAGGAACAGTGTGGCCAAATTGTCACCTATGAGACAGTGTTTTGGTTCATACGTACATCAACTTGACTCAACTGCTACCCCTACAATAATGCTTGGACATAAATGTTTTATAGCTGGGATAAGGACAGTCATTTCACTTGAGCCAGAGGGTGCAGCATTCACAAGCATGTTCCAATTTAATGCATATTATTTTGCTAACAGTAAACTTACGAATACTAACAGATGTCCAGTCTCTTGGAATATACCTGCATACTTTTTTAAACCCACAACTGAATATGAAATTTACAAATGTGCACCCTGTATTGCCACCTTACAAGAAACAAGAGTCAGATAAGACATTTTGTATTGAAAAAGCACATTTGGGTTTCAGTGTGGCTACCTTGATTTCACAGTAAGGTGGCATGCAGTCAAGCAAAGTATGGAAATGGAAATGGAAACCCTTTTATATACATCATCCCCAGATCTGGGTGTGCTGAATAGATGTAGACTCCTAGCTTTACCCCACTCCCACCTGTCAGTGTGTCATAGTGAACACTAGAAACATGCAGCTCTGAATCATTTCTGTTTGATGAATACTCACACATAGATAAACTGCAGCCTTTTAGTGCACTGTATTGAATATTAACAGCCCTGTGATGTAATGCCTATCTGGCCACATAATATAGAATACTTTGTCCACAAACAGTCTCTTTCTTTGGATTAAATTTTAAAAAATGTGTTGTTTGGTCACTACACTGCATTGCATATTTCATGTATACATTTTTTTTTTTTTAATTACATTTGAACATTTGGTCATCATACTTCTTTGCCTAACTTTTTTGTCAGTAATTGATAGGGAACAATTATCTACACAGCTGAATATGAAGAAACAGAATTTTTTTTGCTACAAACATTTCCACTGAACACCAAGCCTATAAAACGTACACTCACTGAGCACTTTATTAGGTAGACCTGTACACCAGCTTGTTAACACAGCCAATCATGTGGCAGCAACTAAATGCATATGTTGTCAAGAGGTACAGCTGTATTTCAGACCAAATGTCAGAATGGGGAAGAAATGTGATCTAAGTGACTTTGACAGTGGAATGATTGTCGGTGCCAGACAGGGTGGTTTGAGTATTCCAAAAACTGCTGATATCCCGGGATTTTCACACACAACAGTCTCTAGAGTTTGCAGAGAATAGAGAAGAGGATCTCTGAACACACAATGCGTCAAAACTTCAAGTGGATATGCTACAGCAGCAGCAGAAGATTTAATAAGTCTAAAGAAAAAGTCTAATAAATACCTAATAAAGTGCTCACTGAGTGTATATACCATATGGGTGCATTATACTGAAAATCAAAGTGCTATGCTTGGGGTGTCGGGTTAGTTTTTTTAGGGAGCCCAAAAAGCAAACCTCTCCACTGGGGGTGTTTGCCTGCAGATCTCCTCCTCCACACTTGTGAAGCCTGGTGAGCCAGCTGCCAGTCTAAGGCTCTCTCAGGCAGGGTTTACTCATCTTCTGTTTCAGGTGGAAAATATTTGACCATTGTCTTCAACATCTCAAGCTAATAATGGAAACAGTGTGGGAGTAATTGAATGCAATACCTTGCAGTCATATCCAAATGCATGGTGGGAAAAAAATGTTTTTAGCAGCTCCTGTATAATTGAACAGGGCTTGCGGTACCAGTACTTACTGTGAGGGGATATTCAAGGGGAATGTGAAAAGGAGAAGTATGAAAGGTTAACAAAACGTTTAGCAATTATCATGTATGTACATGAAGTGCATAAAGTACATCACGCTATAGTTTCAGACATCAATAATGAACAAAATGAGCTGTCCAAATCATATCCCTTGTTCCTGAACACAAACCTAAACTTCTCAGTCCTAACGTTTACCATTTTCATAACCCCAGCCCTAGCCTTAACCATAATTTATACAAAATTTGAATTTTGTGTCTGAATTTGTGCTTTAAGAGTCTTTGGAGGACAAAATGTACATGTTTAACATGCTCAATGTACACAAATCCAGCAACACTGAGCATGCCACATAGGACATCAATAATGAAGGAGAAATTCCTCCATAGCAATGTGAAAGACTAAAATCTAATTATAGGAAGGGTTGCAATTTTGTTGCTAAAGGTGGTGCAACCAGTTATTAAGTTCAATGGGGCAATTACTTTTTCACAATGGTGTTTTGGGTGTTTTATATCTTTTTTCATCAAATAAATGAAATAATAATTTCAAGAATGTGTTTTGTGTTTACTCAGCGTCCCTTTGTCTAATATTACATTTTGTCTAAAGATATGAAACCATTCACGGTGACAAATATGCAATAATATGCATGCAAAAGGAGGGAATAATTTTTCACGGGAGTTATCGGTATTTTATTTCAGGAAATTTTGTTTTATGGCCAGAAAATGTTTATTTTATTCTTCAGTAAGATGTTTTTCACAACCCATGCTCTCAGAGTACAGCTGCAGAATACCCAGGCTCTCCAGCATTCTTTCTTCCGGGATGAAGAATTTAGATGCAGTGTTATGATGTCTGGTCCAAGAATACTACCAAAGAACGCGACTAGATTTTTGCCCTATCTCTCTTCACATCACTCTGCGAAGATCTATTTGTTGGGTAAGATTGTTTTTGCACTTTACTCACTACATAAATTTGACTAGATTGATTGATCACACCGCACCCCCTCCATTTCTTACAGGATTCATATTTTAAGACAGAGTGTAGAGTGGTTATTTGAGAGTGAAGCATGTAGAGTGCTTATTTTACGAGAGTGGGCGGAAATGTTATTCATCACAGCTGAGAGGGTATACACATACTGTAATCAGAAGTGCAATCATTTGGAATAATTGGTTTACTCAGGACACGTTTATAAAGGTAGTTGAAGATGCAAGACCCTCTTGTGTAACTAATTCTTAGTGTGTAATAGTGTTACCCAGGATGCCTTAAAATGAATATGTTTTATTGGAGGCTCCCCCCCTCTCTCTCTGCTGTACAATGCCAGTAAAGACACGGGTAATGTCTGACTGCCCTCCGGCTAGTTGCAACATGCCTTCTCAAACAGCTGTCTTATCTTCTGTCTCCTTTTCACCTCTAACTGTTTAAGAGTCCCTCCATTTAAATATTTTTATATTATATAAGGTATTACATAAATTATAAAACAAACAAAAAAAAGTATGATACTCTTTTCATGCTGTATTGTCTTAATATGGTCATAATGTTCATTGTCCCTATCACTAAAGTACAAAGCAGTGACAAATATCAGATGATGATGGGCCAGGCTTGGAACCAAACTCACTGAGCATTACAACAGTGGTATGCAGAAGAGCACCTCTGAACACACAACGCATCATAACTCTAAGTGTATTGGCAACAGCAGTAGAAGTCTAATACATACCTAATAAACTGCTCACTGAGTGTACAGTACACACAACCGCAGTTCTGGCAGCTTTGCAGCAAGCAAGAAGCCATTAACACATTAATTGCATCTACCAAGCTAGGCAGAGAATGAATGCATAGGTGTTCCACAGCATTGATTGGAGGCAAACTCTCAGCTGATCTGAAGCCAGGAAAAATGTGCCTCAGCACACAATGTACAATATAACCACTTTGATGCAGCTTTCAGCTATCAGGTGATCAGGACACTAGAACATGCCCTGGCTAAAGCACATCACAAAATCTGCATCCACTTCATTGTCCATACAATTATCCCACAAGATCAATGAGCTTCATTCATCAAACGGGCTTAAGATCAGATTTGATTGTTAACTGTGTTAAAATGTTTCCATGAACAACCTTCATGATGCTATTCATGGAAACGTTCATAACATTATCTGATTTTGTTTTGGGTACAATTAAAATCTATGTGTTTGGAAACATACACTCAGTGAGCACTTTATTAGGTATTTATTACTTTTTTATTTTTTTAAATGTAGCTACTTTTGGTTGGTTATTTGTGTTACTGTCACCCTTCTTGACCTCTCTCATTAAAAACGTGCTTCTGCCTGCAGAACTGCTGCTCACTGGATGTTTTTTTGTTTTTCGCATCATTCTCAGCAAACTCTAGAGACTGTTGTGCATGAAACAAGAGAACAAAAGTAAGAAGCATTTAAGAAAAGTTTTGAATGAGGCCCAGTGTCTTTTTCAGCGCTGAAAGAATATAATATAAATGTATCATACAAAATATAAGCCTCCTAAAATATCTTTATCGTACACATAAATGCATCTGAGAAAAGTGTGCTTCAGGATTGAAATGGTTATTGTAGCAATGCACTATACCCAGTGAGCATGTGTAACAAATTGTTTCCTGAGTGTGCTGCCACTTTAGATACATATGAGGCAGACATACTAATACTCACCATGGGCCAGTGCTGTTCAATTGTGACTTGCTTCTTTTTGAGAGTGCAGGGTACTAATCTAACAAATGAGACCAAAGTCCATGTCTTGCAACATAATGATTTAAAGGGTGTAAAAATAAATACACCGGTCACAAGACAGAGGATGTGAATCTTCTTAACTTTAATCCCCCAATGTCCCCAGTTCTTTAAGATTGCACATGCCACATGATTTTTTCTGTTCATGCCGATTGAAGTTCACTTTGTTGAACATGTGGAAGCAGCAAAGACAACATCAGCCAGATGTAAAGGCCAACAGACAGACAATAGGCCTATTACACACTGAAGCAATTCAATAACGGCACAAAGGGCCCATGGCTCAGATAAATGCATAGCACGTTTTTATCCCATCCTTTTATAAAACATTAATTGTGAGAATGTATTAAATGTATATGCTGCTGCAACATATGAAGCTTTAATGCGCAGAAAAAAAAAGTGCCTTCAGCAAAATCAATGGAATACTGCAGCCAAGCCATAGGAGCAAAGCTGTGATGAGTTCACATAAAACAAAACATGCGCTTTGGTCATTTGAGACTTATCCTTCTGGCTTCATTATGCTGAAAAATACCATTGAAGAGGATAGAGAGATAATTACATTTAATTGAAACTCCTTATTTACATTGAAGATATAATTTATCCTTCTGTTCATCAGTCCATTGATGAAGACTTGTGCTAAAGAAGAATTATTGTCCATGATAATAGTCACAACTGTTTGAGATAACAAACAAATGACTGAAACCAAATGCTCAAGTCTCCAAATCTCAGTCTTCAAATCAGGAAAATTGCATGAATCCACTGAGAGAACAAAGACACCTTCAAACCTTTCTAAACATAGCTAAACCTCCGATCACACATTAAAATCTCTCTCTCTCTCTCTCTCTCTCTCTCTCTCTCTCCCTCTCTCCCTCTGTGTGTGTGTGTCTGTGAGTGAGTGAGTGAGTGAGTGTGTGAGTGCATATGTGTGTGTACGTGAGATGAATACATTAAGTCTTACATGCTTGCAAGAGTCAGCACAGCTGATACAGATGACTCATTCAGCACCCACACTGCTATTTCTGGATTCATCTCAAGACTTGTTACAAAAGAAGCAAAGATTTCAGCTAGTCAATTGGCCTGCAAATTTGTCTTCAGGATCACCAAAGAAAATCAAGATAGAATATAATTATATTATTAAAATATTCATTGAATTAACATCCTAAATAATTAAACTGAAGTACACATGTGAATAGATGTTAAATAATTGTTAATGAAACATTTCATGAGATAATGTATGGATGGCAATTCAATCATACACACTGTGTGCTGTTACCAGCACGCTGTTACCTGTAGTCATACACACTGTGTGCTGTTACCAGGGTGCTGTTAGCTCCAATCATACACACTGTGTGCTGTTACCAACGCGCTGTTACCTGCAGTCATACACACTGTGTGTGCTGTTACCAGCACGCTGTTACCAGTAGTCATACACACTGTGTGTGCTGTTACCAGGGTGTGGTTACCTGCAGTCCTACACACTGCGCGCTGTTACCTGTAGTCATACACACTGTGTGCTGTTACCAGCACGCTGTTACCTGCAGTCATACACACTGTGTGCTGTTACCAGGGTGCGGTTACCTGCAGTCATACACACTGTGTGCTGTTACCAGTGCGCTGTTACCTGTAGTCATACACACTGTGTGCTGTTACCAGCACGCTGTTACCTGCAGTCATACACACTGTGTGTGCTGTTACCAGGGTGCGGTTACCTGCTGTCATACACACTGTGTGTGCTGTTACCTGCAGTCATACCCTGCACACTCCCCATCTGTCCTTGAGCAGAGGCTGCCTGTTATGGCAGAGCACGTCGGTCACATATCTTTCTGCCACGCAGCCATCAATCCCCGAGCCACTGTGCAACTGCTTTCAGAGCTGGCAGCAGTGACTTTCTGTTGTCACTGAGTGCTGGATTAAAGCAGGAAGAACATAAACAGCCCTGACTTATTGGCATGAAAGGAACAAACCAATTCAAAACCAGTGAGTTATTGCCTACTCATACTTGGTCATACATACAGCATGCATACTGATTAAATACTGATGCTTTTATTACTTTTTAATAACTTTCTCTTCCTATTTCAGACTTAAATTAAGCAACATAATTGAACTGCACAATGTATAGGAAATGCATGAATTTGTCCTCTCAGTATTTGGCACAGTGTGTTCACAGGGACATCTACGGCAGTGCAATTATTCCACCTTCAAGCATTAAATCGGTTCCAAGGGGAAGGAAAGTATTGCTGATGTGATTATTCAGTATTTACTTCATTTTGCTTAATGGATGATGGATTGCATTTTTGCAGGTTAGGCAATTCCTGCTAGTTGTGTTTTTCATTTTCCGGTCAATGCCGCAGTGTTTAAATGCGGAACAATTTTAGGTATAAACAATATTCCTTGGAACAGAAAATAGACTGAAAAGTACATAGTCCCAGTTAATGAGGCAAAATATCAACAAGTTCAATAATATTAAAATGTTTGTGTGGCTTCACAGGTTTGTGTGCGTGTGTGTGTGTGTGTGTGTGTGTGCGTGCGTGTGTGTGTGTGTGTGTGGAGGGGGAGAAAATGGATGGCAGCCTCGGTGGGTTATGGAACTCATCGTTTTTAATGTCTTGCACTGCTGTCTTGGACACTTTTACCCAGGCAGGTTGCTTAGCCCACTGAAACCTATGATACTAAGCTTTGTTACTGTTGCAGTTGCATCAAGCTACTGTGGCATTGTGAAGTACATCTGAAGTAGTTAGGCATGGTCTATTTGGCAAAATGTTAGGTCATTTATTTTCAATGATGAGTGAGTGATGAATTCATTTCCATGGTGATGAGCTGACAAGGACTCCAAAATGCCTGCTATAAAAAAAGGAAAAAGAATGAAATGTGGAAGGTGGAAGATGGACAAGGAAGTACTGTCGGCCAGACACTTATTTTAAATACTTATTTTTCCCTCTGAAAGCTTTTAATGAGGATCTTTACTGTCATTTTTATGAAGAGAATAATTCTGTACTATTGTACTGTACCATATATATATTGTTTTCTTTCTCATTCTAAATCATTAGAATTTTATTAGCAAGTAAAATTACTGAGTGGGCCTTTAATACACAAGTAAAAAAAGGATAATGCACTTTGTGTTCCCTAGAATCCCCCTCAGTAATACAAGCTGCTGATAAGAAATGACTTGGCCAGACAGTGCAGTTACGTGTACTTATTTGGAAATTTCAATAGAGCGATCAGTGATAACATAAGTGACCGCTCAATAGGCTGGGTAGAAGCCAGATAGCATATCTCAATGTTCCATTTTCAGTGTGTACCTTAGCTCCATTCTGCAGCTCCATATCAGGCATTCACTCTGCAGAACAGGTGCAGTTGGCTATGCTACAAGGCCAGCTACAGTGCACCATACTGTTTTAGGATGACCACGACTTGGCATGACGTGTGTCAGTGTTTATCCATGAGAGAAACACAGGGTAGATTGGCCCAGACCTTCAACATTCACTTTGCCTTTTCCAACCTTTGAGAGCCTGTTGTTCCATGGGCCTAATGCCTAATGTGCCTGTCTGTAGGTAGCTATAGCATGGACCTTATTAGATAAAGGGAGCAGGGGCAATTAGGACAGTTACCAAAGGCAGAGAGTTCAATTCCATAATCAACTTACTCTAAGTCAGCTTACTGGCATGTTTTACATCCATTCTCAGCCTTCCACAATGAGCCACGCGAACACACACACGTACACGCAAGCACACATACACACACACATACAGCTTACCAAGGTTTTCTCCACTGTGGCCTCTACTCTGACCAGTGACCCATGGCTCATACATGCTGAGGGGGAGCCTGCAAAAAAAGACAAAATATTTATTGATTTATTTATTCATTTATTCAATGTTACTATTTATGTCAAAACAGGAATATGCTTGAAGACATGAGTTTCATTCACAATAGTCTGCTCTGTCCACCAGACAGAAAGCTCCTTACGCAGACAACAGCACGAGCCCCATGCAGTGGCTCTGATGTCAGCATTATGTCACCCTGTCCTCTTCTACCCCTGTCAGGACTGTGCCCCTTAAAAGAGAACACAAATAGCAGTAGGTGAGCCACTTGGGCTAAGGAATGCCACCACAGTGACTGCAGGCAGGCGTATCTGCTCGTACGGGCCTCGCCAGGGGTTGGTGTGTACGGAGGGGGGTTTGCCGCTGCTGTCAGTGAGCAATGACACCGTGCTGGAGGGTTCAGCGGTGTCTCTGTGAGACGAGTCGGGCTGAGCTGATAAGCCCAGGAAGCTTATTCATCCCGCCTCCAGCCACTCGCTCGCTGGCCTTTATCTCAGCTTGCCCACCGGTGCTCACAACAAGGCAGCGGCTCCCTCAGCGACCTGCAGTCTACACGTGACCAGAGCTGCACATTCTCCGTGTACCGTCTGCAGAACACATCAATCGCTCTGACACATTTGCATCACTTCCAAATCATTCGCAGATTTGAATAGTGCTGCTGTGTCCTCCGTAAAATAGTTTCCTGGCTTTATATCTGACTTAATCAAAGGTCTGAGCTGCTCTAGCACAGTCAATAAAAAACTCGATAACCACTTACTGCTTGAAGAAAAGAGTAAAGAGCAAAAAATAGTCTCAATCTCCACCGGTGAGGACGGTGAATGGGCAAATTGAGCAAAGTGATTATAAACTTACCTCAGGATTTTAGGCAAAGAAAAAATGGAAACAGTTAGCATTAAGTTAGCAGATATGTCCTGCCGCATAATGATAACACTGTTATATACTGTCCATGCAGACATTGTGTTATGTGTTACAACTAAGCAGAATGGATTTCTGACAGAGCTCAGCTCAGCTGTGTATGATAGTGTAAAGACTATGACATGGCTGTCTGGCCAAATTTTGACATGGAAGCGAATAGTTGATGAATAAAAGTTGCCAACACACATTTGTGGCTTCTTCACAGCATGAAATTTGACAAATATGTCTCCAACTGTAGAATCCAAGAATCCCAGAGTCACGAGAAAGGGAAAAAAAGTTTTACCATATGAATATGAAGTTTGAAATGTTAACGAATATTACAGAGAGCATTTGAGGGGCATATGGGTGTGTGTGCTTGTGGGTATATGTTGTATATTTGTAATGGAAGTATGTGAAGAGCATATCCGGGCCGACGGTCTGATTTTCGTGCTATGGTCTGTCTGACCCTCGATCATTCTTACTTTAAATGGCACTGAATTGCAGGAGTGATGGCAACAGTGAAACACAGGACACTGGAGCTCAGTGAATGAAAAGCACTGTGTGTGCTTTTTCTGTGCGCCTGTGGGTATCTGTGTGTCTGTACACACAGCATGTGTTTGTGAGCTAATGTCAATCACTGTCATAACATTTTATGGTTATACATAGATTTCCCCCCACCTTGCATCTCATCAGGGTTTGTGGAAATATTTCCTGTCAATTCATAAGCAGGGGAGCACAAAGTGGTGGATATGTTAAGCAATGATATTTTTATACTCTACATGGCTGAGAATTTTATTACCGCTTACTTTGTACAATTATTCTCTATCCATTTGGAACATAGTTGGTGCTACTGGCCATAATGTTTATGTTTTGAATTATGCACATTTTCTGGCTGTTTAATCCAATTTGTTTCTTACGGTTGACTGTTTTTCCTTGAACTGGAGAACATTCCAGACTTTGTCTTTATTGCTTTTTTCATATTTTTATTTGTACACTACCAAAACATCCATTCTTTAACCAAAGATGTAAAATCAATGAGGTATTTACATGAATAGCAAATTGCAATGGCTTTAAATCTGCAAGTACTCTTAGCGATCAGTATTAGAGACACTTGATAAAGATAGCAGCAGCATCATCACCAGTTTTATTTAGTAATGCACTGCTAGCAAGAATTTTCACATTCCATGTCTATTCATGGCAAAACGCAGTCTTCCCCAGTATTCAGGCAGGTTTTTTTTATTTTATCTAAGAAAGAAATTAAACTAATAACAGTCCACCACATTAAATGTTTTCAATGAAATCTAAATTGTAGAAAGATGTCGAATGCTTTTAAAATATTGATATATGTCAGTTCAATACAAAATTGCTTGTCCCTGGTTGTCCCTGGTTATGATTAGCACATTATTGTCTTGTCACTCTGGATAAGAGCATCTGCTAAATGACTATAATATAATGTAATGTAATGTCATTTGATCCTTGAATGTTTTGACATGCACTTTACTCATTTATGAGTTACAGTTAAAGTTGTATTATTTTATTTTAGAACTTTCATTTATGTCATTTTTATATGAGTTCCAGGAAGAGTAATGGGGAATCAAATAAATAAATGAACAAAGTTCAAGACCAGTTATCCTAAGTCCTGTTCCACAAAGCAGGATTATTGAGTTAGCCAGATAACAGCAAACCTGAAATCACTCTTTTTTACTTCAGTTATCTGGCTATCTGAGAGCCACTGATGTTGGAGTCTGATGGTTTTTGTTTCCGCCTTAAGATCAGCAACTCATTCAGACCCTGTGTAACAAACTCGTCAATTACTGTGCTACTTATTGCTGAGTAACAACAAAAGCCAGCAGAACCTGTAGCTCACCAGGATTAGGATTGAGGACCACTGTACCAGACAATAATTGTCTTTCCATGAATTTCACTGTAACTTTAATACTTAAAATTTAGCTGAAGGCTGATATGGGGAAATATGTTGCCTGCATTGCTAATGCAATAAAAAGAAATTTCATTTATATCAGACTGCTCATAGTGGTTGCCGACTATATTTTGGGTTAGACATAAAATCCTGAATGGCTGATATCCTTAAAGCGTGTGGCATGTTGAAATACTATGGCTGTTAAAGCCGGTGTCCTGGCCAGATTCCCAGTCCCAGTCTCAGTCTCTCAATCTGGGCACCTCCGATCTCCTACAAAAGAGCTTTCCAATGCCCTGCTTCCTTTCCCATCCTTTTTAACTTTATTAATCACAGTAATTGAGAAATGGATTCTTAACTGACCATCCTTGTTAAATACATTCTAAATTACCCTTGAATATGCCTTTGAAAATAACCATATAATGTTTCATGTACTGTAACTTGAATTGCAGCATATTGCAGTTTCTCTGGAAATTTTCCATCTGAAGACCCACAGCAGTAGCATTGGCAGAAATATGATATTTCCAAGAGTGCAAATAAAGTCATAACAATGTGTGGAGCAAGCATGTAAAACTGGACTCATTTCGGTCAGGCATCCATCCAGTTAAATTATTTCTAACTATTTGCAAAATCAAGAAATAAATAGAGCATGTATACTAAATAAATTATACCTTACTCATAGCTCCACAGTAAAGCCTAGATGCTGTCACCATCATACATTCATATCATATAGTTACATATCATATCATACAGGTATACATGCATATTAAATTCACTTAGGCACTAGCACTTCAAGAACATGAAAGCATGAAGCATGAAAGTGACTTAGGTTGGCTGGAGTTTGATTCATTAAAATAGTCCAAATTTGTCATGTTGCTGAAAAGCATATCACGTTAAGGCCCAGCTTGCTTTATTTTTCTTGGAACATTCATGATGGATACAATCGATGTACAAACTGGCCATCTATATTGTAGATGAGAAAACCTACATTGCAAAAAAGATAAGAAAGCAATGATGCCAACATTGGGCTTTCTGGCTCATGTTTAATGGATATCTGTTTAGTTAGTGGACTGTGGCTTAGTATGTTCACACCACTCATGTGTGCATCCACAGATCGGCTGAGCTCTGACAGTCTGATGAAGAATGAAGAATACAACCATCACCAGTCAGAAGAAATCAAGTAAAAATGAGTTCAGCCATTAGTTTGGGTGTCAGGATTGAGAAAGGACAATGGGAGATGGTGCACAAAGCACACCACACAGCTGCCTTGCTGAGAGCGCGGGGGAGAACTCACAAGGACATGAAGAGGCATTGCAATGGCACAGCGCTTTGCTTCAGCTGTGAGTCACTGGCCCTTGCAATCTCCCAACAGCAATCTGTTAGAGAGCTGTTACTACTGCTTAGAAAACATCAGATGCGGTGTGCTCATTCAATAGCTTTCTCCATCTACAGTTTCCTCACATGTGCTTTGCCACACAAAATATGAAAGTATGCAATGTCATCCTGATATAACATCGGGTTTATGTCGATCCGTAAGTCAGATCACTCATAAAAAAAACACATTCATCCAAAGGTTAATAACACATTTTGTGGAATGCATGTGCTGAATGCAGCATGTCTCAGATCTAGTGAATTCACTCACCTGCTCGTGCAAAGTCAAAGAACAGCTTATTCACCAGCCTCCAGGTTTTTATTATCTGGCTGCACAAGGTCGTGTGTGTATACAGTGTCCGGCAAGCCAAATGATTCATCGCTTTCCTTTTCTTTTCCGTGACTATAGTTCTGTAACTGAAGCCTAATACACTCAATACGATTCTCCAAAGTTACAAGCGAGTGCACTGGGGCTGGTTGCTGCAGTCAGAGCTGACACAAAGGTTTTGAAATAAGAAAATCGCAGTATGTGTCCACCTCGGGGAATATGATTTTTTTTAGCCTACTGGACTGTACTGCATGCACACTTGCAATTTTCCTTCCATTATGCTCAGAGGTTTTTTTTAATGGAACATATCTCACTACCACTAAAATTGTTGACAGTTATTGGCAAGCCATTCTACCATCTCTTAGATTTGCTATTCTTCCATTTTTAAGCTTGTATTATTTTCAGTAAAATCTTTACCTTCAACTGACCAATATATGCAAAATGTGCTTTTGCCAGGGTGCTGCCATCCGGTTATAACTGTTACAACTTCAAATATGCTTGCAACTTCAAATATATCATGCTCCAAGCAGAGCCATGAACAAGACACAGAAAGAAAGGAAATACTTGGCTGTCTAAATTATTATGTGTATGTTATTAAGGTCATCCTAAACATGTATGTATCAATGTCTATAAAGCAAATATATAATGTATTTGATTATAATGCCCTCAAATTCCCCTTTGATTACCCTTTCAAAAGGGTTTACCCTGCCAAACACTATGTTAAGGAACACGACAAGCCCTTTCATTTGAGAATGCAGACTGAAGTGAACCATGGAACATTATCATAAGTGGCATGACATTCAAGGCTATGCCAAATCAATCCATGAGTCCAATGTGACATTAAAAATAACAATGTCAATAACATATTAAATCTGCTTACTGTAAGGGTAGGTGCTGACAATAAGGTGCCGCAGTCTCTGAGGGGAATTCCAACCTTCAAATGCAATCATCCAAATAGTGCATTAAATTATACTGGGTCACTCTGCTGCATTACTCCATCAGAATAAATGTTCAAGAACCATAGTTGTTCTAGCAGCCAACACATAAAGAAATAACTTTGCATACGAGCGTTAATAAAATGTGATGTGTAAAGCTGATGGAGAGTGCTTTGTGTGTCACCGCCTTCCAGTGTCTCTGAATATATTTCCAAGTGAGTGTGCTTTTATTTGCATTTCGATTCCTGTGAGAGTGCTATCATTGCCCATTTGTGAATCAGAAATTCTCACTGAGACCTCTTAGAAACTGCTGATTTTCCACTGTGAAAAGGAAGAGCAAGTGGTGCTAGATGTAAGGAGAAAGGTAGGTAGAAGGAGAACGAGGAAGGGAGAACTCTCTCTTCCCTTTGGTACTGCGCATTAGTGGAAAACACTGATATGATGCCTTCCAATGTCACAGATCAGCTTTGCTGTGAAAAGCCAGCCCTCCAGATTGGCTGACAGCGTGCACACATATTTTGCAGCCAGTAATATTGCAGGGGTTTGGGGGGAGGGTTAGTGATTAATAGCCAGTTTTGCATTTAGATTGAATTCCAGCCGAACCCACTCTGTAGAGACATTTCATGTCAGAATGGTCCATTTCAAGCCATGCTTTCAGAACTTTATCTTCCAGACCACAGATATTACATAAGGCAATCCTGGTAATGCATCCCGGGTCAGGATTTATGAGTCAGGGGGAAAGGCGGGGGAATGGGGAGAAGCCTGACGTGGGTTTGCAGCGCTGCAGGCTCCAGCGTTGTAGACCTGGGCATACGAAGGGATGTGGGGGGTGGTGGAGGGATGCAGGGCAGAGACGGAATTGCAAACAAAGGATTCTGCAGAAAGGTCAGCTTCACACTGCTGGATTACAAAGCAGAAACGTTTGAAAATGGTTACAGCAGTCATGGCTGAACTGCTATATTTTTCACATATAAAAATACATTTCTCCTATTATTGAAGGTTCTCAAAATGTACCAACCCCCCAACCCCCAACACACACACTCATACAAACATGCACATACAAACTACACACTACTACACATTTTGCCACAAAATTAACTAGTAAATTAAATGTAACTATTTTGTTTTCTCTTATTCTTCACCCTATTGTGCTCCCTTATGTGACATACATAAAAGCCTATGAGGGACTTCATGACTTCTTACTGATGTCACAGAACTGTCACAGAACTGGAAACAGTTGTGAAACTACAGAAATGACACAATCTTGTGATTTGTCAATGTATTCCACTCTTCATTGGAAAACGTTAAAATTAACTGTCATTGCCTGAGAGAACAGTTGAAATGTATGTAAATGGCACTTTCTTATGCAATCAAGTCATGCTACAAAATATATTTGTGATTCATTCTGTCCAACTGTTTGGCTTTGTCTTATAGTCGACAAGGCTCAGGCCGTAAGAGCAGTCGTCTGGCAGTCGGAGGGTTGCCGGTTCGATTCCCCGCCCGGGCTGTGTCGAAGTGTCCCTGAGCAAGACACCTAACCCCCAAATGCTCCTGACGAGCTGGTCGGGGCCTTGCATAGCAGCCAGGTGTGTGAGTGTGTGTATGAATGGGTGAATGGAGAAGCATCAATTGTACAGCGCTTTGGATAAAGGCGCTATATAAATGCCTGCCATTTACCATTTATAGTGGGAGTGTGTTTGCAGGAGGAAGGGCATTGCCAGAATTCAACACCGTAATGCTATTACTTCCCAATTCCGTCTATTATTACATATTGTCACAGAACAGTTTCAGATCTTTATTATATTAGACAAAAGGAACCTGAGTAAACACAAAAACACATTTTCATGTATTTAATGAAAAAAGTTATCAAACACTCAAATCACCCATGTGAAAAAGTAATTGTCCCCTTAAACTAGCTGGTTGCACCATCCTTAGCAGCAATAATTACAACACTTCCTATAATTTTATATCAGTCTTTCATATCACTGTGGAGGTTTCTTTGCAGAACTGCTTTAATTCAGACAGTCCAGGCGCCTTAGAAATGGCTTTGGAGTGGCCTAGTCAAAGTCCTCACTTGAACCCAATAGAGATGCTGTGGCAGGACCTGAAACAAGTAGTAAATGTGCAAAAAAAGCACAATTAGAGCAGTTCAGCAAAGAAGTGTAGGCTAAAATTCTGCCACAGCGATGTGAAAGACTGATATGTAATTATAGAAAGGGTTCTGTTGCAATTATTGAGGCTAAAGGAGGTGCAATTAGGTTTAAGGGGGCAATAACGTTTTACAGGGGTGATTTTGGTGTCTGATAACTTTTTCAATTAAATAAATACAAAAGTAATTTACACAGGTTCCATTTTTCTAACATTACATTTTGTCTAAAGATCTGAAAACATTCAGTGTGACAAATATACAATACTAATCAGAAAGGGGGAAATACTTTATTATGGCACTGTGCCTTAGAATACCAACATTTATACATTTGCCCTGAAGCAAATTCAAAGCCTCCTACAAACCAATGCAGAACAGTAAACACTGAAATGTCTGGACCTTGCCACAGCATAGAAAAAAAACTGTGACAATACAAAGCTGTAACAACAGACAAATAAATGAAGGTTGCTCAAATCCTTTACCATGTTTTTTTTTTTTTTTTTTTTTTCACTTTGACCCCTGGTAGCTGTTTCCTTTAGATTTCATTTAATGAACTGGTCACTGAAGCAGAGCCCTGGTTTGAATGGAATTTTTCCAAATGTTTCATATGAAAACACTGCCACATTATTCGTTATGAAGCACTTGCTGATGTCAGAGCCCTGGAAGCCCTTATCAGAGAATCGCGACAGTAAACAGCCCCTGTCGCTGAAGGATAACAGTGGAGCATTGCCGCTGCTAAATATAGGAATAGGAGCGGGGAGGAAATTTACATTTAAATTGGTCTTCACATTTTTCTGGCCCACTCATGCACTGAGTAACTTTGTATTTCTGTCATCTCTGCTTGCCACATAAGCTGTAATTAGCATTGTTAGACCTGGGCCTTGAAACATGACACGCAGCATGCGATCCTGCCTCTGAGTGCAGCATCTTTCTCCATCGTACTGAGCAGCTTCGCAGCTTCCCGCTTCATATCAGAGTCGCTCATGGCCGATAATCATTCACCGAAAGAGGAATACGTATGGGATTTTATGTGCGTCATGCTTTCTCGTGTCATAGGCCTTGTTTTCCTGGGAAGCCATCCCGGGCATGCGGTGACCTATAGGATCCTGTGGACACAGGCTCGGCTATAAATAGGCCCTGTGTTTGTGATGCAGCCCTTTCCATGTTTGGTGCCTGAGGGCCAGGTTTTAAAAAGCCAGGTCTGTAATGGTTAGGCAGCTGCGTTCGGGAGTGGGTGACAGAGTTTGGGGAAGGCCTTTTGAATGCTGTTAACCTCTGCGCGGCACAAACCAAAGTCTATATTTAACAGTGGCTGGCAAATCAATTGTACGTTTAGGAGACAGTTTAGAATTCCTGACCAGTATTATGATAAAGTCTTTTCATTTATTTTGAAGCTTGAAGGTCAATAGGCATTAAAATGGTTCTTTGTTTTTATGAAACATTCAAAACAGGTATGTACTGTTCCTAATTTTCCAGTATTCATGTGGAATCATTCATCAGACACTTCATATCTGCTTTGATCCAGGAAAATGCACCAGGTTCACGCCCAAATTATGTTTACTGTTTATTTTTCTGCACAAATGCAGTATATCAATGTATTATTATTATTATTATTATTATTATTATTATTATTATTATGAGTGTTTAGTATTGTTAGACCAAAAACATTTAACTCTTCCAAGAATAGATGTTAATATCATTTTTGGAGTCCAAAAACCTCTGAACCTAACACCAGCAACACCAGCTGGAAAAGTCCATTTGAAACAAAATTGCAAAAAGGCATTTTAAATGGATACTCTGCTCTTTATAATCCAGAATAAAAAAGAAATCCTAGCAACAGCTGTCAACAGCTACAGTAAATACAAGACTGATAGTGAAATAAGAGAGCATTACATTTTGCAGATAATACCTCTTAAAAAAAACTCAGATGACAACCATCATAAACAACTGCCATTTTCTATTTGTGTACTTCCCCCTGTGTACTTGTTCATGTAGCTGCAGCCTGTCTCAACAACGGTGTTTATCTGCAAAACAGTTTACAAACAAAATGCTGCCAGAGGTTCAGCCAACTGGCCCTGCCTCCTGTGACTTTGCATTTGCCCTGTTAAAGATGAGCCATTAAAAACCCCCTGATTCACCTTTCAAATGAAAGACTAATTACATTGCATTTTCTCACTGCGTATTCAAAACACCAATGCTTGGCACTTCATTAAGGGAAATGATGATAATGAAGACTATACTGCATTTGCTAATTTTGTGCGCTAAAAATATCACAGAGCGCAATTATATTGAAGGTATTTTTTAGCATAATGAACACACACACACACGCACACACTTGCTGCATATACAATACACATTTTAAACACTGGTGGGCACTGCACTATAAGAGAGCATAGCCTCATGCCCGTGTGTGGATGGCCTGACTCATCTTGGCAAGGGGCACAAACCTCACGGACATGTGGAACAAAACGTGAGGGAGAGAGTATGCACAGGGAGGGGGGAGGGGGGACTCTCAAGATAAACATTGGCACTATCCACTCGTCCTCTACATCCACCCCATCTAGTCTCTGCACCATCCTTTATACTTTATATATCCATACCTTCCACGCCCGCACCATCCTCTCTACACCTACACCATTCATTCTACACTATACCAGCACCTTCTCTGAAAATCATGGGCCGACATTTGCTCGATAGCCATACAAAAAAAGACCTGTATGTCTTAAAAATACAATGCGTATTACCAATATCCAGCTAAATCCTATACATTCTTTTGGAAGTTCCTCTTCCAGAAATGGAAGCAGCAGAGGGGTCTGTAACTAAACTCAGAGCCGTGAGTCACAGGAGCCCAAGTCTGTACACTAAGCCTCCATTGGGACACCCCATTGGAAAAACACACTGCGAACAGAGAGCCAGCTCTGCTGTGAGGAGAATACAGGCCTTTGTTTATCCATGCCAGGTGCATGGAGCCAGCACCCAGAACAATGCTCTGAGAGATGAGCCAGATGAGGGCAGAGGCGCTTTTGTATGCCCTGGGGAGGACTGCCCCTCCATGGTGCTTTGTGAGGCAGGGAGGACTGCCCCTCCATGGTGCTTTGTGAGGCAGAGAGGACTGCCCTTCCATGGTGCTTTGTGAGGCAGGGAGGACTGCCCCTCCTTGGTGCTTTGTGAGGCAGAGAGGACTGCCCTTCCATGGTGCTTGGTATGTCCAGGGGAGGGGCTGGAGAGGACAGCCCCTCCATGGTGCTTGATATGACACCCAATGTATTCCAAGGCCCTGACTCCTGACAGACTGATCATCAGGACAAATGACCATTTTAGTAATATTCTGGATGGGCATTTAATGTGACGCTGTCTGCTTAAATAAAGAGTAAATATGCTGGATATTAGAGTAGACATAAATACTTACTAATCCACATGAATGTATTCATTCTCATCCTTTCATTCTTGAACAGTGGACAACATATGGGTCCCACAATCTCCCCTTCACATCCAGTCTCAACATTACATGGACTGACCACATTTACTGTTATGTCCTGTTGACAACCATCTGTGTGGTTCATACTCCCACCCAAGTGAAAAGAAAGTGTAGTAAGGATAGTAACAGCATATACATATACAGTATATAAGTACTGTGTTTCAGCATAGACACAATATCAATGTGGTACTGTCTCTACCTCTTTAGGGGAGAGACCATATGCACTGTTTGCTTTAAAAATATTGTCATTTCTGCTTCATAAACAAGTAGGTTTGATATCCTACTGTGGTGATTCTGAAAAAACCCACATCTACTTATTGCCTTAGTACTGCCATTAAATTAATTACAGCGCTGCTAAAATTAAAGTCTCAGCTGCTGCAAACACAAGCCAGAAAAAGAGTGAGCACAACAAGAGAGAGAGGAGAAAGAGGTGAAGAGAGAGAGAGAGAATGCTTAGAATACCCAATCAATCAAATCAGATTATTGAACGATATTTTTATACGATTATTTACAACGATAACTGTTTGTACTGACTAGTTTGATAACTATGCAGACACTGACACTAAAACGTAACAGTGTGTGTGTATGGCAGAGGTGAAGAATTGAGAGGACAGACAGCAGAGAAAAAGAAAAACATGGAGGGACACAGCAGCAGTACTCTATGACACTGAAGCCAATGCCTGTACACTGGAACGAAGGGGGCATCGAGCCATGCCAGAGGAACAGATCTATTTTTGGGTGCCTGCAAAAGCACATAGGGATGAGTGAAGGACTTTCATGTGACGCGCTCCTATCACCCACCCCTTGGCTGTCCGCACCCATTCCAACGGGGCCCATTCAAATGCAAACACACACACACGCATACACACAGACACACGCACAGTATGTCTACTGCACATGTTAACCCCAGATGTATTATATGTATAAGCATGTATTTGCTTGTGTTTTTATGAGTGAGCATATACTGTTTAGACGTCAAGAGATGGTTCAAGGATTCTAGGTGTCGGACTGGTGAGCTCAGCAGTAGTAAATTACTTACAGTAATAGACTGCTTAAGACCACTGTAGTGGATGACCAAATAGTACTTTCAAATGGGAAGAAAAGTCCATATTTCAGGTGTTGAACAGACATAGAACACTCTCCAGGATGTAGGCTTAGATGTGCAAGGACTACCAAAAAGAGAAGACGATCAGCATGACCTCAGAGGGTTTACTGCAAAATACAAATCACTGGTAAGCCCAAGAACAGAATGGCCAAGTTAGTGTTTACTGAAAAAAAGAATATATGGCTGCCACGGGAACTGGTTCACTTGTCTTTATTGATGATTGACAGGACTGCTGAATGCTGAAGACAGGACTGATAGCAAAAAAAGAAACACAGAAATGGCTGCAGTACAGGCCAGTGCATATACAGTGGTGTGAAAAAGTGTTTGCCCCCTTCCTGATTTCTTATTTTTTTGCATGTTTTCACACTTAAATGTTTCAGATCATCAAACAAATTCAAATATTATTCAAAGACAACACAAGTAAACACAAAATGCAGTTTTTAAATGAAGGTTTTTATTATTAAGGGAGAAAAAAAATCCAAACCTACATGGCCCTGTGTGAAAAAGTGATTGCCCCCCCTGTTAAAACATAACTTAACTGTGGTTTATCAAACCTGAGCTCAATTCCTCTAGCCACACCCAGGCCTGATTACTGCCACACCTGTTCTCAATCAAGAAATCACTTAAATAGGACCTGCCTGACAAAGTGAAGTAGACCAAATGATCCTCAAAAGCTAGACATCATGCCGAGATCTAAAGAAATTCAGGAACAAATGAGAAAGAAAGTCATTGAGATCTATCAGTCTGGAAAAGGTTATAAAGCCATTTCTAAAGCTTTGGGACTCCAGCGAACCACAGTGAGAGCCATTATCCACAAATGGCGAAAACATGGAACAGTGGTGAACCTTCCCAGGAGTGACCAAAATTACGACGACTCATCCAAGAGGTCACAAAAGACCCCACAACAACATCCAAAGAACTGCAGGCCTCACTTGCCTCAGTTAAGGTCAGTGTTCATGACTCCACCATAAGAAAGAGACTGGGCAAAAATGGCCTGCATGGCAGAGTTCCAAGACGAAAACCACTGCTGAGCAAAAAGAACATTAAGGCTCGTCTCAATTTTGCCAGAAAACATCCCAAGACTTTTGGGAAAATACTCTGTCGTCTGACGAGACAAAAGTTGAACTTTTTGGAAGGTTTGTGTCCCATTACATCTGGCGTAAAAGTAACACCGCATTTCAGAAAAATGACATCATACCAACAGTAAAATATGGTGGTGGTAGTGTGATGGTCTGGGGCTGTTTTGCTGCTTCAGGACCTGGAAGACCTGATGTGATAAATGGAACCATGAATTCTGCTGTCTACCAAAAAATCCTGAAGGCGAATGTCCGGCCATCTGTTCGTGACCTCAAGCTGAAACGAACTTAGGTTCTGCAGCAGGACAATGATCCAAAACACACCAGCAAATCCACCTCTGAATGGCTGAAGAAAAACAAAATGAAGACTTTGGAGTGGCCTAGTCAAAGTCCTGACCTGAATCCTATTGAGATGCTGTGGCATGACCTTAAAAAGGCGGTTCATGCTCGAAAACCCTCCAATGTGGCTGAATTACAACAATTCTGCAAAGATGAGTGGGCCAAAATTCCTCCACAGCGCTGTAAGAGACTCATTGCAAGTTATTGCAAACGCTTGATTGCAGTTGTTGCTGCTAAGGGTGGCCCAACCAGTTATTAGGTTTAGGGTGCAATCACTTTTTCACACAGGGCCATGTAGGTTTGGATTTTTGACAAACATGCAAAAAAATAAGAAATCAGGAAGGGGGCAAACACTTTTTCACACCACTGTATATAAAAAGCACTGTAATTCCTACAGAGATCACCTGATCTGGATGTAAACACCCTCCAATTAAAACTCAGTCTGCACTTTAACCTCATATTCATTGTTTCATTTTAAATCCAATGTCCTTGAGTGCAGTCCCAAACCAACAAAAATTGTGTCACTGTCCAAATTCGTATGGACCAGACTATGAATAAAGTATATTATATACACACGCGGATATGATTTTTGTGTATGTGCTTTTATGCGTGTTGTGTGTGCAACATACAGTCCAGGCATTTCTTATTGACTCTAGCCTACTTAGCAACTAGCAATGAATGCTCCACTGCCCCTTGGACTACAACCTGGATGTGAAATATTTTACAGACATGACAAATGATCTTACTAAATGCCATAAACCACGAGCACATTGCAAGATCAATAAGCAAAATAAAAGAGCAATATTTTAGACAGTGTAGATGATCTCCCTTCCTAAACCCCAGAATGAAATGCGGAGTTCAGATGAGAATGAAAGGGGGCATCGTTGCGCTGGGTTTCTGTGTTAGTGTACTGTATGATGCAGCAGCCATCTGTTGAAGAAGACTGAACCAGATTCACATAAACACCGTTTTTATTAAAGTACATTGTGCTAATGGGGTGTGAGAAGTCATCTTGCCTGTACTGTGCTTGTCCTTGTCATCATAATGATGAATCCACTGATTCAATGGGACTTGAATCAGTAGCACAAAAACCCAATAAACAGATTTAAACAGAAGCAGAGAATACAAAAAAATATTTTGTGCATTTCACATTTGACCATTTTCACTGGAACTGTGAATGAATAAATTAATGAATAAACCAATTACGAGAGGAAGACTACATGAAATATCAGCAGCGACAGATAATCCTTTCAGGTGTTTTTCCGCTGTCACAGTAGAACTTATACCTCATAGCAACTGCTCTGTGTTACTGCAACCAAACTGATTTATTACTGCGTATCAGACGCAAATGGTTTCATATTGCTGCCAGTGGAATCACAGAATCTTCTAAACTCATGCAAGGAATTGCAAGAGTCTCTCTCACTAACTGTCTCTCTCTCTCTCTCTCTCTCACACAC
Source organism: Conger conger (assembly GCF_963514075.1). Lineage (NCBI taxonomy): Eukaryota > Metazoa > Chordata > Actinopteri > Anguilliformes > Congridae > Conger > Conger conger. Next base: position 63,278,334 of record NC_083761.1, on the reverse strand, counting down.
ACACTCTCTCTCTCTCTCTCTCACACACACAAACACACACACACTCACTAAGAGAGAGAGGAGATGAGTACAGTGTGTATGTATTGTGTACAGTATGTGTCACATCAACCTTATCCGTGATGTGAAGCAATCCCTTGTAGGGTTGGGACGGCATGAAAATTTCATGCCACAATTATCCTGGGCAAAATTATCTTGATTGACGGTATTATCTCAATATAGTTAAAATATGAAGAAAATCTTTAAAAAGTAGCGAAACATACAGCAAACATTTCATCACATATCATATATAATGGGACACTTCACAATTAACTAGAGTTTTTCTCAAGAAAATTGTTGGTGCATTGTTGACCTGGTGAGATCCATTATATCATGGTGAACTGTATCCAAAAAGTAAAATCTTGAAAATTATTCACATATCAGAGAAACTATCTGGATGGTTAGATGGTACTCTGGGCAAGTGAAAACATACTTTAATTAAATTTTTGGGTGAACTTCCCCTTTAACAAAGCTAGTCTGTTGGACATTCACTCTCCTGTCTTCAGTTCAGTGATCTGAGAGGCGCTCCCCCTTTTGGTTACGCAAAATAAAACAGCCAATGAAGATGAGAAGGCTGTCGGCCTACTTTCATTCATGCTGGGTTATGTTTGGGACTCTTTTCAGGATGTAATTGTGTTGTTGGTAATAATGCATGCGGTGCTGTCATTATCTTCAGTCAGAGACAGAGACAGGAGATACCGTATATCCTGAAACCTGCAACGGCCCCATCCCTAATCCCTTGTCTCTACATTTAGGGGATTAACAAATTCCAGAATGATTTTGCTAGTCATACATCTATTTTAATTAGTTTGAGGCAATATGCAATATGTGCTTCAGCAGGTCTATACGTGGTCATAATATGTATAGATTATACCTCAGTGACCACTGTATTACATTTACATTTACATTTTAGTCATTTGGCAGACGCTTTTAATCCAAAGCGATTTACAAGTGCATAGGTTCTACCATAAGTCAGAGCATCACATCCAGAAACTAGCAAAATACACAGGAAATGCTGTTCTAAACATAGTTGTCATCATTTTCCTTTTTTTTTTTTTTTTGGGGGGGGGGTTAGACAAGGATAGGGATATCAGAAAGGAGGGGCAGGGGAAATCAGGAGGGAGGACTAAGGTAGAGTTTGAAAAGGTGGGTTTTGAGTCTGCGTCGAAATAGGGGGAGGGATTCTGCTGTTCTGACAGTGGTAGGCAAGTCATTCCACCACTGAGGAACCAGAACGGAAAACAGGCGTGAACGTGCAGCTCGACCGCCAGGTGCACGTAGAGAGGGAACCGTAAGGCGACCAGAGCTGGCAGACCGGAGTGGTCTAGCTGGGGAGTGTTAGGTAGACCCGTGCACCAGCTTGTTAATGCAAATATTTACTCATGTGGCAACAACTAAATGCATAAAAGCATGTAGACATGGTCAAGAGGTTCAGCTGTTTTTCAGACCAAATGTCAGAATGGGGAAAAAATGTGATCTAAGTGATCTTTGACTATGGAATGATTGTTGGCATCAGACAGGGTGGTTTGCGAATCTCAGAAACTGCTGATCTCCTTTGATTTTCACACACACAGTCTCTAGAATTTGCAGAGGATGGTGTGAAAATATCCAGTGAGCAGCAGTTCTGCGGGCAAAAAGGCATTGTTAATGAGAGAGGTCAGAGGAGAAGGGCCAGACTGGTCAAAGCTGACAGGAAGGTTACAGTAAAGTTACAGTAAAGCATCTCTGAACACACAACGCATCAAACCTCTAAATGGAGAGGCTACAGCAGCAGAAGACCAATAAGTCAAATAAAATCAAATAAGTCTAAAAATGTTCACTGAGTGTATGTGTCTTCAAGAGAGATAATCCCAGTAAGGGGTGAGATATATGTGAGGTACATGCACACGATGCACATAACAACAGGATAAGGACAGAGAGCGACGTCACAGCAGTGTATATAGTATATACATGGCTGCCAGGGGGAACAGGTTGTGACTTGCTGCCTGTGTGTGACATAGACGCCTCACATAAACTGTAAAGAGAGAGACAGCAGCTGCACTAGACAAACACTGGGGGCATAACCATGAACACCGTGGTCATGTGACCTGAACCTGCTGCCACACTGGCTGTCACCCAGGGAATCCAGTATCAATTAGGCACTTACACTGTTTGGAAATAACATTAAGAGGCTTTTTTTTTTTTTAAGATTTTTTTTTTTCCAAGTTGGACACTGAAATAAGAAGATATATTTCCTAAATATGCATGGATTCTTGGTATAAAGTTAAGTGGATTGACCACATACGTATTTTCTCCAGCTCTGTTTCATTGGCCCCACCCAATGAAAATACACATCTAGCACGTGACTTACCGGTATGTAATTTATTTATTTTACATTTAAATATTAATTATTCATTTAGTTTAGCCATCATGAAATGGCTGCACTACGTGCTAGTCAAGTTGAGACCTGTGCTAGCTACACCATTTTGCTTGTGGTGCTTGTCTTTATAGTTAGGCTATTGCTTCTACGGCTTCTTGCTTGTAGAATAACTTTGATAGCTAGCTAACTGGCTAACAGTCTTAGCTACTACTAGTATTCATAGATAACTACCAACATATTTATATCATAAACACACTGGTTTATAAAAATAAGATGTTGACTACTGTGCGCTGGCAAGATTTAACCAGTTATTACATTACATTTAGATTACATTTTATTGAGCTTATGCTTACGCGACGTACAAATCAGTGCATATCAGTGTCATATGACAAACAACCAAATACACCAGATATGGTAATATTATACATTACCGTATCAGTTCCCAAATTATAGCTTGCTATAGCTAGCTTTAATTTAGATTCAGATTGTCCTTGGGGTGGCTAGCCAATGTTAATGCAAATGTTAACATTATCGAAGCTTTGGATATAGCCAAGACAATATAAAACATTTAATTTCCACAACTCGTAAGCATGCTCCTGGTAAAAACCAAACACAAAGCAAGCTATATAACAAAGCAGGATTACTGGGCTAGCTAGATAGATTCACTGGGTTATTGGCAGTGTGCTTAGACTAGCTGAAACTGCAGGTTTCCTCAGATCCCACAGCTTTGGATATCTACTCTAGTTAGTATGCTAATCTGTTGTCTAGAGGTTTAAACTCCAGCTAAGCACACTGCAATTGACCTTCCAAAAGTGGAATATGGACTGAAGTAAAAACAAAGTTTTACTTTGATAGTGAATTTATCCAACTAAATCGGTGATCCTGCTTCATGACAGGTGCTTCATTCCATGCTTACATGGTCAGGGAATGTTCAAACTGTATTTCACATATTAATTAGGCAAAATTGCAGCATGTAGTGTAAATTTTCATACGTTATAAACCAATCTGGGTGGGACAGCCTGCTAAATGAAGGTAAGGACGTCAGCTGTGAACGGTGCGGGGGACAACATATATTATATAGTATACTATTTGCTTGTTTGTTGGGTTGTTTCGGTTTACTTCCATGGCTTGACTTTACCTCAGATTAAATTTATCATCTTGATAGCAAACCCATAGCATGGATCGCCACTCCCACTGACATTTAGTGAAAAGGCAAGTGCTCTGTATGAAACACAGAAACATGGAAGCTATTTGCTATTAAGTGTATAAAAGAAAAACAGCAGATATTGCATTCAAGTGAAATAATAAAGTATCCACAAGTAATTAATCTTACAGTGCATCTTACAGTGTTCAGTGCTAATATGTATTTTCTTTGTACTCATTACCCAACTTGTGATGGTCAATTACCCTCTGTTCTTTGGCTTTTCCCATGCTGATAAAGGGATTGTGCATACTTGCTACCTCATTTTTATACACTATTGAAACAGGAAGTGATGGAATGACACAATATGCTGTAGTTTCTGACCTAAATTAATTAAAATTATATTTTCAATTACAGTAATGTTTTGGGGTGCCCATAATTGTAATGTTATATTATATACTATGTACTAAGATTATTTTTAGTTTTGTTTCCAATTTCTTGGGGATGCAAATGGTGCTCTTGTCATAGAAAGGCCCTACTCCAGAACAGTAGGATATGTGCTCTCAGTGGCACTACTTTGGGGACTAAACAGTAACTGGGTCTGGCTTTTGATATAGCATGTGTCAGGTGATGCAGACGGCTGCTGCGTGCTGTCAGGTGTTCTCCCAATCTGACCAGGCTAAGGGCCAAGTGGAAAAATATGCGTGCCTCGCCCTCCTGACCTCCACTTCTCCTGTTACTTCCTGTTCGCTGAGACAGGGCTGCTCACATGAGGCAGGAAACCAGACTCCAGTAACCGGAGTGCTCTGATGTCACACATTCCAGTCTTACCTTCCACAGAATACACACAGCCAGCAAGTGGTGGTCTTACCATCTGAAATACAGTTTCACTTTTCACTTTTCTCTCTAGTCTTCAAAACCAGACATTTTATTTCCCTTCCCCCAATTTTATTTCACTGATGTGACTCACCTAGTATTTTACACCTTGTCATAGCTAGAAGGCTATACAAAACAATGATATGTGTTTGGAATATAAATTGGCCAGTTACATAAGTTGCACAAAATTGTGTTTTGTCTCTTAATCTGGTGACGTATGGCAACTTAAATAAATGTGTGTGCTTTTTAATTTGTTTACATGTGGCTCATATTCTGTAATTTGAATCTTACAAGCAGAACCATTAATATCTTGGGGAAATTAAAATGAACAATTTCATTTCATAACATTTATGTTTCAGGAACAAACTGCTTTGGATTTCTGCTTCATTGGAAATTGAAATCCAAACTACTAAAACTGCTTCCGGGTGCAATTCTGTCCCTCTGCAGAGCCCACAGATGTGAGAAGGCAGACCAGTGGGTGCAGTAAGGCAGCCACAGAGAAATCAGCCCCATTCACTGGATGGAAGGATGCGGTCTCCAGCCAACCACATTGTTTGTATACACATTCCTCATGGTTTGAACAAAAAGGTCCTGGGGTTTATTATTAGTCAGAGTATTAGAACAACTAACAAGCAGCTTGCCTGAGTTATGTTGCAACACAAAACTGCATCTGTTCCTTTTTTCTACTGCAAAACCTATGTCTGCATGTGAGATGTTATTATAACTGCCAAGTATATAGTCACGGTCCTTCATTGTTTACAGGCAAATGTTCAGGGTTGATACTGCCTGTTTTCAGCAATACATTTCCAAACAACTTGGCTGCTTTGAGGTGCCAAGAAACCTTAGCCATAAGGAGTCTAGATTCCTTTTTAATGAAAGCCCACTTTCCGTTCCTATGTTTAATGTAATCCACTCTGTCCATTAGATGGAAAGAGAAAACAAGTAAAAGTAAGGAAAAGTGATTGAGGAAAAAGTAACAACAGCAGCTTTGTGCACTGTGTGATGTCCTCTCCTCTGTGGATTAATAGACTGCACTCTCTGAGCCGTTTACAACTAGCTTTGGAGCGAGATTGGATTAAACTAAGGACCTCTCATTGTTTTGCCCTAATTGGGAACGACAGGCCCTGGTCAGTCAATTAAGGTGAGGCCCGTAGGTCAGCGGCACATAAAGGACAGAAAGGCCCCCATTGCTTCTCCCATAGGGCCGAGAGGCCACTCCACTGACCAAAGAAACCATACAGAGATATTCTTTCATAGTGCGACAATAATAGGCATTCACAGGGCAACAATAGTAAAGAGATATGACTGGGTTTTTACAGTGAAACTGGGATGACATTGCAGGTGCAGGTAAATCTATAGATTTGTGGTGCAACTCTGCAGTATTGCAGTTTGTTGATACTATATAATGTAGGGGTTATTTCAATTAATGTATACGTGCTTCATGAAAAACAGCAACTGGAAGTCAGCATCAGAAGTAGCAACATATTGAGCCCTGCTCTGCTGTTGACAAATTTAACAGCAACAGACCATAACTGAAATTATTATGGTCATTCATACCATGAAATATGAATCCAGCTGACGCACCTCTGCCTCACAGTTTTCATATGCATATATTCCTCCTACCACTTTTCTTCCATCGTTGACTTACAGAAAGTCAGCCCTTTCTGCTATAACAATCGGCATCTCTCTCTCTCTCTCTCTCTCTCTCTCTCTCTCTCACACACACACACACACACAGATGCATACACACAGGCACCCACACACGCATACACACACACACACACACACACACACACACAGACACACACACATCAGATCCCTCCAAGTTATTACAAGGTTAGATGCTTTACGTCTATAAATAACAGCCCTCGTCGATAGTCCTAACTCACAATGTCATTATACGCTGATTCGGTTGGCTCAAGCTCGGCAGAAAGTGATGTTTGGGGAAGGTGCAAAAAAGAGGGGGAGATCACAGTGAAGAGAGCTGACAATGATCCCCTTTCAGTGCACTGCCTCCCAATAAGAGGCTGCTGTTTCTACACAGTGCAGGAATGTATTAAAGACAACATGCTCCCTTCCTCAGATCCATTGTGCTATACAGAGACATCCACACATTAACTTGACAAATCCTTATTGTTTGCCCGAGACCTTGGGCACTTTGCCTGCAGAATCTGTCCGTGGAGTTACCCATTATCCAGCCTCTACATGCTAAACACCCGTAATGTATTCTAATGTTTTTTTTAATACTAATGCAGTCTCTCTCTCTCTCTGCAAATGGAAAATGAGGTCCTTCAGAATTGATTTAGATGCCTTTAAGTTCTAGACTCTACATATTATCGCAGTACCTAACCTGTCCATCATGGTGCATTAAACATAAACGATAAACATGTGACTTTATCAAAAAAATGTCCCATCACCTCCATTAAATGCAGTGCAGAGACATTTTCACCATTGAAAAGCACATACTGTAGGAACAAAGAAACCCTTGATATGTCTGTCGCTCTTCTCTTGTTCATGAAGGTACCTGCTTACTGAGGGAGGGGAGGGAATTTGTACACCCCACAGGGAACAAGCTGCAGGGTGAACAGCACCGTTTTCTCTGCAGCTCATCCTGCTTGACTCCCTGCCAGGTATTCAAGCCCTTTTCTCCCACACTCAGGAGGGAAGGAGAGGGAACAAACAGGGCCCGGGAATTAATTATCCTCATTGGGCCACCAGGAGAAAGCGGCCTGTCTCAGGCAGCAATGCAAATGCCTGTTTAGGTCCACCCTGGGCCAGAGGACGGGCAATCAGCACTGATTTCATCCTCCCTGCACTACAAAACCACACATACACACTGCTTCCCCCTCACTGCTCACTGACAAGGGCTGGCTGCATTTCATAAAGTCCCTCTCTGCGCTGGCCTGGGGTACATGCCCCTGGTCTGAACCCCCTGTATCACACACACACTCAGTGTCTCCAGTGACATGACTGCCTTTAATGGCCCTCTTCTGACACCATTCCATGCATGGCAGCTTTATTGTTTATATCGCTGCACAATCAAACACTGCAGGATTCTGCCCTTAAACACCTCTCCAAAGAGCAACGCTTCACTCTAACATTTCTCCTTTTGAAGAATGGTGAAATCTACTGAGGTAAAATCCCATCATTCCACAACACTGCACTCTCCCATTCCCTTTAATCATTCATAGAAGTTTTACATTTTTACATTAAATTTTTAAATTGTACTTGCTTCTCTGTTTCTATGGAATATACAGTATATTTTACATTTTATGTGAACATTTCATTTTCATTTTCAGCAAAAACTGTTTTATTTCAAGTCACTATTTGAGAAATAATAACAATGTTGACCCAGCTTCCTTTCTATATCTGTACCAGTCATTCCATCTTAAAATGTATTTTCCATCAAGATTATCTAGCAGGCTAATTCATTAAAATAAGGTTATCTGTAGCACTGCTATTTTAAAAGTAAAGTATGATAAATAGGTGACTGGCTCTGTTTCAGAAAGAATCTAAAACCAGAGCTGTAATATGATTAAAATATAAATAGTTTCCATTTTTTATGAATAATTACATGAAAACAGCAAAAGTGGAATATTAGAATGTGGCAAAACATTCACTGATTTGGCTATCATCGGTGTTATTATTTCCATTTTCATCCTTGCGTGAAATTTGACAGAAGACAAATTTACCAAGCAGGGAGAGGTACAATTAATCTCGACTTGCCTGAACATTTCAGGGCCAGCCACAGGTTTAGATAAGATAATGAAATGTCATCTGTCCTGAGCCAGCATGGCAGACTGCGCCTGCTGCTGCATAAAGCCAGAGAGAACAAAGAAACAAAGACATTACGGCTCTAGGTGTTCCCTTCTCACACCCAGATTTATTCAATGCCAGAGGCAAAGGACAAAGACACCATAAAGTGCACGTGCATATGAAAATATTTAGTAAACAATACTACTTGTACATAGTGAACACCACACAAGTGTAAGGTTTGCACAGATCTTTCATATTCATGTTCTAAGAAAAAGTAATACATTTTACAAAAGTCGATTGGAGTCATGTGCACCACATGCAATGATTTCATCTTAAGGAACACTTGATAGGAAGAGATATGGATACAGGTGACTCTGCTTTTCAGGTAAGCAACCATTAATATACTGGACATGATTTAGTTCTAAACATGAGTTCCTGCTGTTTATAAAGTTTCTTGACAAAGTAGACTCTTTCTTCTGTTAAAATGTGCCTTTCTGTGCCAGTCCCATATCCTCCAAATCATAACAACTGCTTAGAGCCCAGCCTCACCAAAAAAGCAATAACAGTAGATAAATTGTGCTTGTTTTTGTTCACAATTATTCTATGTACATGCACTGCTAACCCTAGAGCAGATGTTTTCCTCTAATACCTCTCTCAGTACATTGCCCCCTTTGGACAATTTCACTAAGAATAAATTGTGACCATATTTTGCCTGAATTTTAGTGACAGAATGGAAAACACAATTATCTCATTTAACAGTCAAACAAAAATTATTATCTTTGGTCTCAGTAAGCAAAGGATTAGGAAACCTAAAAAATGTTTTCACCAAGGCAGCATTTCTCCTGATTCCCAATTGAAAAAGCAGAGTGAATTCAAAACAAAGACACCATACTTGGTCTTCTCTTGGTGAAATTCAGCAAGAGAGGACTGAAAGAGCATAAATATGCCCTGGGGTAAGGAACTGTGTGTAATGACATCAGACACAACATTAAAACTGGGCATAATATAATTTGCAATTTGAGACATGAAGAAGACATGGCATAATGCCAATAGTTTTATGATTTAAAAAAACCTATAAAATGACATCATTTGGAGTGAGGCCACCCTCAAAGTATCAAGTGCATTGCTAAGTGCCAACAGAATAGGCAATGGGAATGGAAAGCATCAAAATGGTTGGGTCTGTACCATTTCATAATACATAAGCAAGATGGGAAAAAAAGTTTTGTTTTGTTGTTGTCTATTTTGTTTACAGTACATTTGTCTTGCGGAAATTCAATCTCTTATAATCAACAGCATAATTTGAGATTGGAAGGGCTGCTGCATTTTGGATATAAATACAAATAATAAACAGAAGTTTATTATTTTTCCAAATGAATGAAATTAACATTTTAATTCCTGTACTTGTCATGCAAAGTAATGGTATCATAGAGAAAGTGATTGTGATTATTGTACTCATTTCTTTATGATCTTCTAGACCTGTTGCTGTCTGTGGAAAGCTGCAAAGAGAGGGAGTTTGGGACAGAGAGGTAGGGGAGGGTGACAGGCGGTTGTGTTGTATGCAACATTTTACACCTCATAAGACCCATAATATAATTTAGTTTCCGTGTCCTTTTGGAGTCTCCACATGTACTTTTTGGAAAATGAAGACAGATTAGAAGCCTAGACATAGATCAGAAAGAACAATGCTGAATGCTCATTTTTGGTGATATTCTCCTCAAATTTGAAAGGTGATTTTTCCAGTGTTCTGACTTGGCTCCTCTATACCCAGCTTTTTTGCTAGTTAAATTGTATCATGTAATGTAACCTCATTTACATGCAAGCAATCTCCATATTTTAGAACATCAGACAAATATATACAGGCATATAAAGTTCCATATGCATCAATGGTTACATGGGGCTCTGTCTCTGAGCAGAAAATGGTCAATAATGGTCATTAATTTTTAAACTTGTGGCCCCATATCAATCTCTGTAGTTCTCCATGGTAAAACACTGGTGGATTTTTTTTCCATCCAGATAAAAATGACAAATAAACTCTATTTCCTATTAGCTATGTGCTGCTTCACAATGGTAGCACAGAGCTTTTCATGTGTGTGCTAGAACACATAAAATTTACAACTGGCAGACATCATGACTCACCCCTGGGAGGACAGGAGAGATTGACACCGGGAGATTCGTAAAGCCGCAAGCTGAGAATGAGAAGGTTCTATCTGCAGTCTGAGTTGTTTGAGACATTGAGCTTCAAAGAATCCAAAGTGAATGGACTCCGAGTAGACACGACTTCTAAATGTAGCATTTTTTCATACTTTTAAACAGTATTTTTGTTTCAAACTTCACACATGTATTTAGTTCCCTATAAACAACATATTTATGACACTAATACATTTAGTCAAATTTCAGTTAGAGCCTTCTAATTATCAGCTCACAAAGTGTAGATTGCACCAGCATTTTATTGTTTAATCTAGAGAGGGCGGGAGGGCAATAAAAAAAGAAGCAAAAAGTCTTTGCCCATCCCCCTCACAGCTTTGGGGCAAAAATAATAAACAACCTGGACTAATTCAAAATGTAGTCCAGGTGTGTGCGTGGTCTTCAGATTGCCCTGCTTCCTTCCTGCGAACCGTGCCCTTGCCACAATAACTATTCAAGAAAATTAGAACAGATATTTTTCATACTCCCAGGAAACCTTTGGTTAATTATTAGCAGTGGCAAAATCAAGGTTTTCAATTCAAAAGGTTCATCAGGCTCAACAAGCTCAAGAGTCAATTAAAAATAAAAAACCCTGAAGAACCTGTGAACACTATTCCCTCATCCTATCATCTGTCTAAATTGAATTAAAAAATATACTGTATATATTCTCTAATCAATCTCTAATCTCAAGTCGAAATAGATGCTTCCTTTGTGTCATTTTAAAGTACAATTTAGCAGAACGCAGCACTGGGAATGGTGACATGGAGGGAACAGACTGAAAATAAACTGTTGTTCAGCCTGCAAAGGTCCTGAGCATGCATTTTAATTACGCCAGGTGTGTCTAAATCAGCCAGGCATGTGAGCGTGACATCACCCTGGGGCTCACTAGGTGCTGGGGCTTTCAGCGTCTCTGGCTTCACTTAACATGCAGAGCAGCCTTCAGAACGCCCACTACCCATGAATCACTGCAGATCGCTTCTCTCGTCAATTTTTCTGCACTTCAACATTCACTCTGCAACAGCGTGGGGAATGGAAGATCAATACGAATATAATACACTCAATACATCATTGGGTGCTAATGACAAAGAATGTCAGATAAGCAAATGAACCAGCGGAGATACTTTGAAATACACAACTGTCAAAAGTGAGGTGTAATTAATGAGTGAGGTTTTTCGTTCTTGCTTCTTTGCTTTCTACAGAGAAGGTATGTACTACAAATGATGAAAACAGAACTACTTCTTCACATTCTGACACAGAAAAAATGGAATAAAGCATATTGTACTAAATCAGGAAGACAAAACAAAACCACTGACAGCTAGCTCATAGAGGCGTAACAGAACTGCTGTGAGCTAATGCTATCACATACAATAATAAAAGCCCACTCCTGACTCATGCACTAAACTAGAATTTTTCATGTTATGCTACTCAAGGCTGTGTCACTTTGTCTCCAACAGATATCTTTTCAAGGTGGAATAAATGTGATGCAACCTATATGCAATAATGGCTGACAACTTACATGGAGATGAGTAGTTTCACCTCTCTTCATTGGCAAATGCATGATTCTTCAAAACAATGTCCACACAAAAAATAACTAATTGTGTCTACATTTATACATGGTGAACCTAGAGGCCTATTATTTTAACAAAGAAAGCCTTTTCTATATAGGCTGCACAAAAGGAAGTTGGCAGAAATTACAAAAGTTCTAGTTTCAGAAAGGTCTAGATTTGACTGCGCATAGGGAAGTACTGTATTACTTGAAAAGGTGACACTGGATTCAGTCGGGGGTGGCTCCAATGGGAATGAATGCCAAAATTAGACTCTCATGGGGATCATCGCCCGAACATGACTCACATGAGGATGTAGCAAAAAAAAAGGGGAAACAGAAAAAACGAACTTCAGTGCATTTGCACCGGGCCCAACAGGGTGATTTTTTTGAGGTGACCCTGAGCTGGTGTCTCCTCAGCACAATTGGGCTCACCCCACTGCAGGCTCACTATAATCATAGTGCCGAGGTAAGCAGAGTGAAAGCTCAGGAAACAGATAGAGCCCAGCAACAGCCCATTCAGGAAAGAGAAGGACAGCCAGGGTCCTAAAAGCTCAGATTACAAGCCACATAATGGGAGGCCTGTATCAGCAAGGCACGCAGCACTCACATTATGCTAAAGTCTGTGTTTTGTGACTGCTAGCGCAACAAATGCTAGCACAGCTGGTTTTCCCCAACCTAGCATGGACGCATTAGAATGTGCAACATTGTGTCCCAGGGTTGGGTGGGGGGGGGGGGGGGGGGGGTTGGAGAGAATAACAATGTTTCATTCATACAGGAGGGGGGGGCGTGGAATGGGACAGATTAGGGAAACTGGGTGGGCGAAGTTGGGGAGGAATAAGGAGAAGTTGTGGGATTTGAGGGTAGGGAGGGCTACAGTTTTGGACATGGCCGCACACAGACTTTTTGGAGGGCATATGCTGAAAATCAGACTTGGGAGGAGATAGATACACACGCGCACACAGGCTTACCGAAACAAAGCAGGGAAATGACATGAATTCCACGGCCTGTACAGACAATAGATTCGATTTTCAGTGGTCAGAACACTCCAGAAACAGCACAGTGCAGAACACAAACAGAAGAACAACAAGTTTAATCTACTTCTCCTTCTGGCAGAAGAAGAAGAGAGAGCAGGTGATTTGTGTGTTCCAGATATGGATTGATTTGGTCCTGCCACCACAAGTGCTCCACTAGCAGCAGAACTGGACACTTGTTTTGGGAGATGGTGCTGGCCTTATTTAGCTATTGGCTGGAATGTTAGAGTGAGAACAGGTTACACCCCTTGTGGCATGGTTACCCCACTATCTAAAAACAGCAACAAGGAACATACTGTACAGAGTGCCCCTGCATGAGAGTCCAGTGGAACATGCCTCAGCCAAAATTATACTGAAGGCTGCCTTTATTAATCATGGTGACAAATAAAGGAAAGTTAAGACAACAATGAATTTCTGTCTGGCACAGCAGAAGAAGACAGAATTTCACACCACTGTTTAAATATAAATGGACAGTGGTGTTACTTCACTCTTTAAGTGAAAAACAAAGTTGCTTAGATCAAAACTTCTACAATAACATCCACAATCTATGTTACTCATTTAAAGTGAGACTACAGAATCTAGCTCTTAGCTGTCTTGCCTGAAAGTGTGTTTTATGCTGCACCAGCAAAAAGAAAAATATGGACACAACAACCAACATATTTTTTGCACTGTTAACAGAAATTCAAATCATTCATTCCTATATGAAATGCAAAATGTATTCATAACTTGGTCCAGGAGTCACATATGTATCGGCAATATTTCATAAAATAATAGCACATAGACACAAGCTTTAATTTACTCAGTGCCAGCTGACAGAGGTGTTTTCCATTTTAATTTGCTTATCTGGAGGAATGCATTTGATGGAGCGACAGTATTACAGCAATGCTCTGAGCTTGAGTTGGTGGATTGGGCTGAAGAAAAAAAGCTTTGTTGACACAGCCCATGATTTATGTTTCATTGACTTGGAGATATGGAGTGTGATAGAATGGATTTATTTCAATTACTTAAATAGGAATCAGGCGGCACGGATGGTGCAGTAGGTAGCACTGCCGCCTCACAGCAAGGAGGTCCTGGGTTCGAATCCCCATCGGCCGGGGCCTCTCTGTGCGGAGTTTGCATGTTCTCCCCGTGTCTGCGTGGGTTTCCTCCCACAGTCCAAAGACATTCATGTTAGGCTGATTTGCCCGTAGGTATGAGTGTGTGAGTGAATGGTGTGTGTGCCCTGCGATGGACTGGCGACCTGTTTAGGGTGTATTCCTGCCTTTCCCCCAATGTATGCTGGGATAGGCTCCAGCCCCCCTGCGGCCCTGTTCAGGATAAGCGGGTTAGGATAATGGATGGATGGATGGGAAATAGGAATCAGCCAGCTATTGGTATACACTTTGGGTTAGGTGTAGTCTAGTATAGGCCATGACAGCCTCTTTTGGCTCTTCCAAAACCTCATCATGATATTGCCTCTGCACTGTTTACCAAAGTCCCACAAAGCTGTCTGTCTGTCCATGAATATGACCATTCATACCCACGATCCAGCAAGCAAACCCTCACTTGCATAAAAAAATCAAGACGCTTATTTAAATAGAATTTAGAGGGGTTTCCACATTGCTCAGTACTGCACTAATAAAGGGGGCTTGTTCACTGCTAACTTAAGTGCAGTTACCCAGAGAATGGATGCAGGGCTGCTGATAGCTCTGCCAGCATTGGCACTTCCAAGGAACGGCTTCAAAACAATGCACCCATCTGATTATATAGACTCGGGATATCTTGGGGCAAGGTATTTCTCACCCATAGTAAGTAATAATTTTCTGTTTGTCATTCCAGCAGGTCAATTAATCACCATTACTTATTGGCTACAGACAAGGGTGTGTCTCTATTTTCACCTTCCTTCACCTTCCTTCACCTTTCTATTGTTGGATTTATTCACGTATTTACAGAATGTGAGAATTTGTGTGGCTAATACAGGTGGGCACCTGTGCACCTGTGCACGTTCGCAGGAAATCCAGCACAAATATAATTTGCAAACAGTTGTTCCTATGAAAAAGAGGGGGTAAAGCAAAAACGGCAGAACATCACTTTTGGTTATTTGCCTTACTGTCACCTTCCTGTCTGCTTTGACCAGTCTAGCCCTTCAACTCTGATGTTTGACAGTATCTTGATACTGTATGATTTTTTGGGATTAAATAGTAAACATGCAATAAACATAATGCTGTTTTCAGAGGCCCTGTATCAAGTCCTGTAGCATCTGTTGTATTGGTTATTTTGACCCTCTGTCACTGTATAAAATGTCAGAAAATATACAACCATTTTTCATTTTTATCTAAGATTTATTTGTGGGTGATTCTGGTGGCACTTTCTCATACAGGTGCCAAACTTTCACTTCCTGTACCTCAGGCTCTAACATGAAAAAAAGAAACATCTGAAACATTTTTCATATTTATGAATAAAAGGCTAGTCATTTGGTAGACAATAAGAAGGCAACACAGAAAGTGTCAAAAATTTTACAGTGTATTAAACTGTTTGGGTCTATTTGACCCCAAAGATAAAAACAGTCAGAAACTCTTAATTAATGAAACGCCCCAAGCTTGTTAAAGCAAAAGCACCTCGCCAAATGCACTTCATATCATATCAATTACCAAACAGGATCATTTGGCTGTTAAATTATTTATTCTGTGATTTCCTTAATAAACCTGGGTGTAAACTAATTGTAATTCAACTGATTTTGTTTGTAAACTTTCTTAGTTAACTTAGTCAGCTATGTCATATGTACTGTCTGGAATAAGTTTACAAAGGGATAGAATTTTGTCACAGATGAACCCATATGGATGTAAATACCCTCAAGGTATGGAAATATCCTTGAGGTATACTGGATCTGACTTGCTGTTATACAGTATGAAGGCTCAATCTAATCCATAGGCCTCTGTGACATCCTCCCCTTAAGGAAAGCTTGTAATCAGTGTCATTGGTTTCCTGTTTGTAGGGGAGGCATGTAAATCCCCTCTGTGGAGCTGGCTAGGAGAACATTTCTCATTTTTTCTGTGGACCTAGTTATTTCCATTCTCTTGATGTGTGATTGTTGTACAGAAAACACAGTGTACAGCCGTCACTATCACCATATGGTTTCCATGGACAATTGGGTGGGTTAGCTAAGCATTTTTATATTCTGGATTCACTCTACATGTAAAGAAAACCTATATAGGATTTGCACCATGACCGTATGCATTTTCACAACAACTACAAAAAGAGGCAAATAGTTTTTCAGTGGTTCAAGCTCTGGCAAGTAAAATCGTCAAGGGTAATCGACATATTGCATTTATTTGTGTGCCTGACAGTGGTTTACTACATGACGTTTCAGTGCAGGTAATATTTGGTATTGTAGCATATACACATTTGTTCATGCATCAATTTTTTGAAGCATTTCCCTTCTGTAATGAGCTAGGTTAGGGCTGTGGGGATGAAGGAGGGGAAGAGACAGTTGAAATATAGAACCCTTTCCAGATGGTACGTTCCTGCTCCATCCCTCTTCCCCGATGGTACAGTCCAGCTCCACGGGCCTGTTTACTCATTGCCAACTAAACCTGGCAGGCTACACTGCTGACGTAGCAGCAGCTCTGGAACACCATCCAGCTGCAGCCCTAAATCACACACAGTCTTAATGAAAAATCCACCAGCACAAAGTCCAGCACAACGCCGTAAATACACATCACACACAAGCATACATGCATATATACATGAACACTCACACACACACACACACACACACAGGCACGCAATATCCATTGTCTGAATATATATAAAATATATATTCAGAAATATAAGCCAGAACGTCAATGATGAAAACTCTTATGCAAGAACAAATATACTGAACCTGGGGGTGGACTGTGTGTGCATGTCTTTGTTAAAGCTGCTTTTTAATTAATATGGTGTTATTTGGTTGTGAACTGGATACTGATCTGGATTTAATGCCTATTGAAAATCGATCTGTTTTTTAAGGGGAGCAGAACAATCCACTGTCCTAGAAAGCAGAGAAGGTAGCAGATAGAGAAGAGAACTCATCTGAGAAAGTGCAATGGTGGGGATTAAACCACTTCCTGCATGGGGGAATTGCATGGGGCTGAGAGTCAGTTGCCATGGTCTCTGCCACACATCTCACCAATTTCATATTTTTGATGATAATATTT
The DNA here is from genome assembly GCF_963514075.1 of Conger conger. Lineage (NCBI taxonomy): Eukaryota > Metazoa > Chordata > Actinopteri > Anguilliformes > Congridae > Conger > Conger conger. Next base: position 63,261,230 of record NC_083761.1, on the reverse strand, counting down.
TATGTAATCAAAACATTCTGGGTTTAAAATCATGGCAACAGTCTCAATGAGACTTTTTGTTGAAAGTTAATTAAACAATTTGTTGAAAGGCCAAAGCAGGTAATCTCTCACCTAAATTAATTACTAATAATTACTCTACAATACTGATCTAAACATTTGTAGTCTGCCAGAAATGAAAAACATCAAATAGCCAATTTAACATAATTTAAGAAAGCTACATATTGGGAAATCATCTGCAATTCAAAAGTGCACCACAACGTTTGCTCCAAAATGTTAAACCGTGTAAACACTTGTCTGGAGACACAGCACAAGAGCAGAAGGTGCTTGAATGGCGACATCAGGGTGCCTGTTCCAATTCCCATAACCATCACACCCCCATCCAGGAAGCATGCTGAGAGCCTTCCCTCACTCAGAGCCAGCGTAAAGTGGTTAAACCGAAGAGCGAATGTCTGCTGCACACACAAATTCAACAGTGAGACACCAAAATTAAATTGCCGATGGAAAGGAAATTTTAGTCACCATAAAAGTCCACAGCTAATGGAAATGACATTTTAATCACCATAAAATCTGTAAACTGCTCTGATATCGGACATGATTTTTTTGTGGAATTTCGAAACAGGAATTTAGTGCATATTGGATGTTGAAGATAGGCTTGGTAACAGAACAGCTTCGGGGCAACTGAATGTGACATGAAGAACAAACCAGTGGTGCCATGATTCAAACCCCCATCTGTTTAATTAATATCAATATTAGTTCCTCTGGCATTCTCTCTGGTCTCCTTTAAAAAGGCTTTCAGGAATTAATTCTCACAATCCACAAACAGGAGAAGATGCATGTGGTGTCAATTCAATATTTTGAAGTCGAATACAGTCTCTCACTCATTAACCTGCAGTTTGCACAGACTTGCCGGTGCAGTCCCATTGTCAGTGCTACTCAATGTCACACATACTTGAGCACTCCTCCACCTTCATCACACGTCACGCAATGCAAGTCTGCTCCCACAACCCTCATGCCTCAGTACAAATCTGCTAAGAGCAGAATGGCATTATTTCACACATGCCAGTATGCATAATTAAACTGCCTGGCAAAACCAATGAGAAAAACCATTTTGACTACAAGTTTTCCTCTTTAAATTCATATGTACTATACTTTCTTTGCAATACTAAAAGATTTACATTTTTATTGAAAATTAGCTTGAATCCCTTCATATAATATCACTTTTAGTGACACAAACTAATTGACTATATATTTTAGCTGTCTTTTAAAGATCAAAATCTTTAAAAAACCTTTTGCAAAATGTAATGAAATATCTTGGAACAAAATCCTCTGAACAAAATTCCAAAACAAAATAATGTTTAAAATCAACTCTGTGTAACAGGAATTGTCACACCCTTGCAGACAACAAGGTGTGTCTTCATATCCCTTGGGAAAGTTCACGTGTAAACTTCAAATTCTACATACTGACGTTGGCTAGAAGTGGTTTCTATTTCCCAGGTTTAGCCTGAGTCAAAATACAGAGCAGGAAAAAAGTTGCTAATTTTGAGTATGGAGTAAGGCTCCTGTCATAAGTGCTTACATACAACAACAACAACAACAGCAGCTACAAGATAAAAAAGCAACAAGGCTGCGTGTGAATTAGGGGGACCACCAGTAAAGACCAGTGTAACAATGCCCTATGAAATCTTCTCATGATTTAATCAACTGCAGGTTGTGGTGTTCTGCACTGTAAAAGACAATACCAGCAAAACATTTTCTGATTTCTTGACACCAAATGTACATCATACACTAACCCGGTGTTAATGTGAATCACCAGACATTACTGGCATGAAGCGCTATAGTCAGTAATACTCAAGGTAAATAAGTTACAGCTGACATACGATTCATCCATGCAAGGAAAAGAATGAGAGATGCAGCTGCTGAACACACTACATAAAAATAGTAAAAAGTCACATTTTTCAACAGAGTAAGGGACTGCTTTTAGAAATGATGTTATTCTGTTCTGAAATATTTGCATGTAGGGGCATGTCAAAACAGAGGCTACAGTGCATCATTATCTTGAGGAAATATGATGGATGGCACTAGCTGAAATCATATACATTATTCACAAGTTAGCAGTACATTAGATGTTGCTAGGCTCCATTTTGTTGTCTGAGAGGCCTTTCAAAGGCCTTCAATACAACACGTTTTCATGTTTTAAAAATGTTGCAATGATTCAGACATTGTTGAAAATAGATATTCTGAACTACAAACAGACCAGCAGTACTGCCTGCTGATCATTTAAAATGGTTTCAGTTCCTTGGTTCTTTGCCAATATAGGGTTGGCCAGCAGTGGATTTTTTAATTTCAGTTCTAATAACCAATCTATCTTTCATGTTGGCTACTAGGTTAAAATATTTCAAATATTACTACCCTAATGTTTCTCATGTTTCTATCACTTTTTAATCATTAATTGTCAGAATAATAATTAATAAAGCAATTGCTCATGAATTTTGGAGAAAGTAATTGGTATGAAATGGGAATCTAAAAAACTTAACGTAACAATATACACTTTAATAAGAGAATTAATCACAATGCAAAAAAAGGGTTTAATATTTTCAAATGTCTATATCTGTCACATTTAATGAAATGCACAGAACTGTGCCAATAGCTGAGATCTGCATTCTTCTCTTTTTCTTGACAGAGACTACATTTAACAATACATAATAATGTCATTATTAGCTTTCCTGTCCAAAGGCACTATAGGAAACTGGTGCTATTTTTATGTATCTCATTTCACAAATCAATTCCCTTAAATATCATCAACACCCAGTCTGCACAACACAAGCATGAAAAGCTTTCTGAAGATGGCATCCAGCAATATGCCGTAATGTTGTGATATCTACAAACTACATGCCTTCCAGCCCAATTGGCAATTTTCACTTCATTAAAAAATGCTGTCACATTTCATTATAGTTGCTGGTTTATTCTATGCCAGCCCTGAAGTTGACACGTGGTTTTCTTAGTTTTCTCTTCTACACAATCTGCCAACTTGGTGCAATTCATGCATTTGTTCTTCTTGCTTTTACAATACCTGGTAGATAATAAGTAGCCCCACAGACTAATCCTCTCCAAAATTGAGCATGTCACGCAATCCTAGTGTAGAAAAACAAAGAACAATCCAGAAGAAATTGTCACAGGCAAAGTCATTCGGAAACCCATGATACAGATAAAGATATATTTTCAGTTTTATTGGAACATTTTGTCAGGCTGTTTGGGATATGTCAGTGAAAGGATCAACATGCCTCACATTTCCCAATACTATTGAAACTGTCCTTCTCATGGTGATGTTGCAACAGATATGACATATTTCAGTCTTATTGGGACAATTGTTGATTTTTTACATGATGAGGGTAGGGGCCAATGCTATGACATCTCACATATCCAGTAGCTTTCACATATTCAGAGTATATTATTTTTAATCGAAATTCATGGTTACTTTTGTCATGTCATGATGACTTGATTCCTGCAATAGCCTGTAACCTGGCTGCTCGATTATATCATTGATAAGCTCCAGCTGGGTCAGAATACAGCTACTCATATTCTCACTATAACAAAGAAGTATAAACATATCATTACTTCACTGGCTATTGGGCTGATTTTCAGGTTTGTGGTGAGTGCTGTGTCTGTCAGACATGCTTCTACAACATATATAAGCCTTCAGAGTTCTCAGATATAGGTTCTTTTGTTGCCCAACAATCCTGAAGAAACTGGTGGAACAGCTTTTTCTTGTAGAACAGAATAGTCATTCATTGTAGGCCCACCGTCCCACCCCAGGACTGACACCTCTGGATGTTGCATACAATCTGTCCTTAACTGAGTAGATCTGGACACTAACTTGACCATGGCGTGTCTGTATGAACTATGACCTCTTCTTCCAACATGTGTTTAGCTTGTGTTATGTTGTGAACATGCAAGATGCATCATTTAGTTTGGTTTCATTACATGAAAAAGGAGATGTGCTTTGAATATTTCAAACCTGTCACTCAGACCTGAAGCCTCAGAAGGGTTAAAACAGTAAAAACAGAGCATTAAGAAATATATTCCAATTTAAATGTAACACAATTTTTCTGAATATGAAATTCATAAAAAACATTTTATGAAGCTATGGCTTGCTTCTAATGTATGTTTTAGTTATGTTTAGTAATGTTTTGTTTTCATATTTATCTGAGACTATTTATTCCAATTATATTATTTGACCATCTGTTTTGAAAGCTGGAACATTCTTAGTATTTCCATCCATCCATCCATTATCTGAACCCGTTTATCCTGATCAGGGTCGCAGGGGGCTAGAGCCTATCCCAGCATACATTGGGCGAAAGGCAGGAATACACCCTGGACAGGTCGCCAGTCCATCGCAGGGCACACGCACCATTCACTCACACACTCATGCCTACGGGCAATTTAGACTCTCCAATCGGCCTAACCTGCATGTCTTTGGACAGTGGAAGGAAACCAGAGTACCCGGAGGAAACCCACGCAGACACGGGGAGAACATGCAAACTCCGCACAGAGAGGCCCCGGCCGACGGGGATTCGAACCCAGGACCTCCTTGCTGTGAGGCGGCAGTGCTACCCACTGCACCATCCGTGCCACCATTCTTAGTATTTGCGATTTGAAATTATTATCATTATGTTGACTTGAACCCCCATTTTCATTTTCTTATTTGTTCTTGTAAAAATATTATGTCATTTTTTGAAGGTAAAACACCATGGTTTCACATTGCAGGCTAAAAATGTTGGCCCGTTTTACAGTGCATCTTTTCAGCTCTGAAAAAATAAATAATAAAACAGTATCCATATTCATTCTGTAATGCAGGAGGTTTCAGATAAACATCAATACTCTATTTGGAGTCCACTCTAGCTGTTTGCTGCTCGGGCAGCAAACAGTCTCTTAGGACAGATCCACTGGGGACAGGTCATGGGGATTCTGCTCTCCATCTGGAAAGAACATTTTTGGTCGCTATTTACATTTTTGTTCTTCCGGAGTTATGAACCTATTTTCAACAGTGCAGAAACAAAACATTTTGTGAAACATGCAGAACTAGACATCTTTAGCCTACATTCTCACATTCCAGTGAGAATAGAGTACGCAAGGAGTACAATTGTAGCAGCAACACACCAGACCCTATAGGATTGCTGATAGATTGGCGTTGATTAAAGTGACTGAATAGTTTCAGATATTTTCCCTGCTTGTAACTCTCACTGAGACCAAACTGAAAATCCTTTCCTGTGAACAAAGCAGCCCTTTCAAATGAAGCATTCTGACAAGGATTCTCAGTGACGTAGAGCTTTCCTGTCATTTATTGCCTTGTTAAAATGCCTGCACCAGCTTTAAACTTTAATCTCTAATCCCTACAGATCAAAATGACAAACCTCTTCTGTGTCACACAGTGAACTTGCTGGACCACATGCGAGCCAAGTTCCAAACTGTCGGTCAAAAAGGAGGAGCACCAAGCAAATCAAAACAACTTCTATAAATCATAAAGGAGAAATACTAGCTTCCAAAGAACATCTATAGCAGCAAGAATGCTTCACGACACCAGGAAAAAATGTTGGACTGGCAGGCCTTGGGCTGTCATTGAATAAATGTATTCCGCATGACAGAGAGCCTGAAAGTAGACCTCGGCTAAGCGTGGAAAATTTGGTGCTGTGTTGACCAGATCACATCTGCTCGCAGGTGTTGACTGCTCTCTAGTCAGTCTTTATTAGATTTCATGTTTCCACACTACAGTTGTTGGTTGCTCTTCTTGGTGACAATTATACAAACACACTGATACATAGATACATAGATATATAGATATCAGAGTCATAATAGATACCACATAGGGACATGACTATCTTGGGTATGGTCCAGGAATGACTATTAATAGGAGGAGGAGGAAAGAGCATTCTTTTTTTAAGCTCGTGAGAAACAATTTGTACTTCAGTTCAGTTCCTTTCAACCTGAGTAATTCGTGGGCAACCATGGCAACCACCAACCAACACAAACTTTTTTCCATTCCACCTTCACCTTTCGAGGATATTTTGTGGCTCGTCAAGAAAACATTTTTCCTTTCAGCATCACTGAATAATTAAAATGCAAGCTAGATCCTGTGCGTTTCTCTACAGTGCTCCTAGCTTCATAGCAGAATGTTCAAGGACAGGTTGAATACTCTTTCTTTGTTTCTTTTCTGAATGTTAGTGGCAATAAATAGGTCATGAACAGAAAAACAACATGCATATGAAACAGCAACTTTAAACAAAAAACAACTTTAACCAAAAAATAAGGCTTTCCTTCATCGGGACAGCTCTTAACAGCTCTTATCATAGCCCATTAACAAATAAAAGAACACAACTGACAGAGGTTGATGGATGGTTTGCTTGCATTTCACAGAGCGCCTGCCTGGGATTCCATTGTCCTGAATCAATGAGGAATTCTCCAGTCATGAGTCACAGGGTGTTTCCCCACTTTGTCCGGGGATGTCTACACAGGCATTCAGATAACGCAACCAAACTAAGGCATCTTAACAGAGCCCAATAGAGAGGAAGCTGGAGCTTATACTCACATTGTAACCCTTTCCTTGGCTTTGACATCTGCTATGAAAGATTGGGACTGAATTATTTTAGGTGCCATTAGGAAAACAGAAAAAATCCCATTGGATGTTCAGTGTTAGACATACACTGATATGAAACCCACAATATAATTAATTACAAAATTACATTAGTCAATGATAATATTTCAGAGCAGTTAACATCAAGACTATTCCTGGCCCACAGAACTATAACATGGGTTCTAGGCAATGCTACATTGGGGTACCTATTTCCACTGTCAGAAAATATAACTTTTTGCCCGCCACAAAAGAAGGTATGTTTGGAGAAAAAAGGGAGAAGCCTTTTTAGAGAAGAACACCTTGCCAACAGTTAAGCATGGAGGTGGATCCATTAGGTTTTGGGGTTGTGTGGCAGCTGGGGGCACAGGAAATACTGTGCTTGTGGAAGGAAGATTGGATTCTAGCAATGTCCACCACAATGGCCCCACAGACTTGAATATTATTGAAAATCTGCGGAGAGATCTCAAACATGGCGTACATGCAAGGAGGCCGAAGAATATTTCCAAGCTAGAGGTGTTCTGCCAGGAAGAATGGAAAAAAATTCAAAAAGCGAGAACTGAAAGACTGTTAGCTGGCAACAGGAAGTGTTTATAGGCTGTTATAGTGGCCTGAGGAGGAGTCACAAAGTACTAATTGACAGGGTTCCCAAACTTTTGCACAGGGTGTTTTCCTTTTTAAATTATTTTGAAACTGTAAAATTTTTTATAAAAAGTAATCTTGCTTTAAAAGACTTATTAATTGTAGATGTTTTTGCTGCCCAAATCTTTGCACAATACTGTATGCACTTGTTACACGACTAATGAATCCAGATTCTAACTCAAATGTATTTTACATGTCACTTCAGTGTAAAGTGCTTGCTTCAATTATTATTATTTATTTTTGCTTTGGGAAATACAGCAGTACTAAATTAAGGAATAGTGTATCACTGATATAGATTTCTGCCTTTCACACTAGTGAGTTAAAAAAAATGGGAAAAGATTAATCTTACTAAAAGAATGCAACCATCCATAATTAGCCTGACTGGGTAAGGTGTGAATCAATTGCCATTAGACATAATGTGGTGGAACCAACTAAACAATTTGTTTGTATTGGGACCTGTCCTCAACATGTCACTGCAGTCATTACAATCAGGGAGAAAGTTACCGCATGGTTTCACAGGCCAAGACAAACTGCTGTCTTATCTTTCGAAAGCAGCAGTACAGAGATTAGAGATGAAATTGTTTTGCAGCTTTCTTCTATAAGACCAGAGTTTTGTGGCTGAATGCTGCAGGGAAGCACACAAGATTAAATTACACAGGCTGGGAAGATCAAACACTTGAGAAAGTTTCTCTGAGGAGGAGGAAGAAATGTTCTCTGTGGCTGCTCGAAAACTCGAGAGCCACCGTAGCAACTAATGAAATCCATCAATATTGCATCACTGGACAGGTATAGGCCCTCTGTGTGTAGGTTAGACATGGCTGAAACAGAGATGTCTTGTAATTGCATTATCCGGTAAACAGAACATTCACACTAAAACCTCTACTTAAAATACAAAGCTGCATCATATTTGTTATTTCACCTTGTTGAATCCCATGTTATGCACATTCCTTCCTTAAATTCAATCTATGGCATACATTTCTACTTTTTAACATTCAAAACATTCTCTAAAAAAAGAGGAATGTGGAACAATGCTTCGTGTTATGTACCATATGGCAGCGTTCACTGTATCATCTGTGTGACAGAATGTCTTAGATTAGATTTCAGACCACACCAAATGAAGGGATGGCCCAGGAGACCAAAGCCAAGAACAGTAAGTAAAGCAGGTTACCATGGCATTGCTAAGGTAAAGCACTGTACAACAAAGGTGCAGTTAGCATGAGATCATTGAAATAGTTTTATCATGATGTTGGAAAATGATATAATGTATGGGCAAGCATGACAACCTGTGCAACCAGATCAAAAGATGTAAACAATAAGAAGAATTTCAAATATTTGTAACATCAGTTTGCAGATGTGGCAAGTGCCTTCCTTTGAGAGTAGAAACAACCATTTAAACATTTCAGGATTTTCATGAAGCTCTATATTACAGCTACAGCATTACAAACACATTTGGGAACATTGTGCCCCTTCCTTCTTTCAACCACCATCTTTATTGCTGTGTCACAAAGGATTCTCACATCTTCTGGATAAACTTGATTTTCAAGACCTACCTAGGCATGGTGCAAGGGTATCCTTTGAAAGGGCACTGAGATGCACGTTTTCAGTGAGACCCACCCCAGGTCTCAGAAAGAACATGCATTTCTGTCATGTGGGTGTGTTGACAAAAGACCTGAAGGACATGTGGGTGAATGAGTATTCTCTATTTACACATAGTGATGTGACTCACCCATGCAGTGTGGGGAGGGAACGCCCCATGGTGACGTTGTAGCTCTGTGGGTATTTTCACAACATCCAGAATCCCAGTAATGCTTAAGAAAGTACAGTCCTCTGGAGAAATATTCAGAAACCACAGCTACCATAACAAAACAAAATAACCATAACCACTTATCACAGTTTCTAGGTTTTTAGCAATGCTACACTACATTTTACTTGCATTATGGATTTTCATTGGAATACTTTCATGTTGAAAAAGGCTTTGGAAAGACTTTTGGGCAAAAGAGGGAATCCTTGGACAATGCAATGAAATTACTTGGCAGGATATGAAAGTTGGAGCTGACCACAGTTATATTTCATCCATTTGAAATACAGGAGGAATTCATTAAACTTTTATCTGAATCTTTAACCCAGAGGTTTACATCTTAGATCTCTTGGGATTTTTGTATTTTCTTTTTGGTTTTAATAAAACCAAACTGTTTACTTTGGATACATTCTGTTTACTTTGGATACATTCTAAAACAATTCACCTAATGAAATGAATTCATCCCTCGTCACGCAGCCTCTTGTAACTGTAAGCCATTGCTATGGCAGACTCTTACCAGATAAATACAATAATGAGTAACTGGTGGCCTCCTAATGTTTGCCACTGTTTTAATGCTATCTCAGCAGATCGAAGCACACAAATAAATGGGTGGCCTTGCAATTCAATAACTTTTCTTATCTGCTTCACTGGTCCAAAACAGCACCTGGTGCCTAAAGTTAAGTCTGCTGCAACTTCTTCCACAAAAGCCTGCTGCTCAGTGAATCTTATATTGGAAGTGGCAGAACTCAGTGGTGTATCAAGTCAGGGAGTGGCCACTTGCCATCTTCAGAACCAACGCACCCATTGGAGGATGGACCCATAAGCCTGTACAAGCTGTTGGGTTTTAGTTTGTGGTAAACATGTGAGATGAGGCAAATGTCCACAGAAGGGCTGTGTACACAACACAGTTTAAGCATTCCTCCCACTACCTTGTGGATGGAGGCTGTGTGGGTGTTTGTGCAGAGGTCAAAAATGTTACTAGCTATACAACATGATTATGCAAGCTAAACCAAACTCCCTGGAGGAAGGATGACAACCTGCTGTGCAAATGAACATAGACACCATTTTAAATAAACAGCAACATCAAAGCCAATAGATTATTACACAACCATTATTTTCAGCCAACCATGAGTTAGGAGTTAGGTGTACACAAATACAATGCTGGTCCCACAATCTTTTTGAGTATGTATTAAAGGGATGCACTACCTGGAGATTTATAATATCCAGAAAGTGAACAATACTGTGATAATATGAAGATGATATGAAGTGAAATATACGATGGAATGTATAATGTATAAATAATCCATAATGATGGAAATTGAAATGATGTGTGGCAAGTGCCTTAGATCTGTAAACTACAGTTTAATTTCACATACACAATGTTTTAATGCCAAATTATCATAAAAAGAAACAACAGCACTTATTATGAGCATGGCTGAAATAAAATGGTTGGAAGCAATAGTTATACAATTTGGATAAGGACATTGTTTTCTCCCTGTTATTAAATACCAAAGAAGGCCTATTCAATAATACCTTGTATACTGCTTGAATAGTATGTTAGTGGCAGTGGACCCATTCTGGGACAGGGAATGACCACTAAGAGGTAATGTTTGGTTTTAATAACCATGTTACAGAAAAATGCATTCATGGATGGAATGGAGCCTATTTTAAAGCCATTAGTGTAGGCTGGCAATGAGCCATAAACCACACCTCACACCACAACAAAGGATATCAACGTTATGGGGGACTCAGTCATGGGGTACCACTGTCAGCTGGTTTTCGGGCCAACCACAATTGCAAACCCAGAATTTTAACAAACTATAGGGTGCCTTTCATGTTTATAAAGATTATATACCCTCTATTGCAAAATACCCTATTATGTCAGAAATAGCTATGTATGTCATGAAAAATAAAGAACCAAGTTTGAGAACCACTGGCCTATTCGAAAGCTTTAAAAAAATACTATAAGCAATCCTCTCCTAATGAGGCATTGAGTACATGGTTTAAATTCAAATACAGACCAGTGGCGTTATTCAACACCATCATACAAGGGCCTTACAGAAGCACACATGGCCATGAAGTACCTTCTTGAGACATATCTTTAATCAGATTAATATGTGGAAATGGACACAAAATCCTCCAATCCCCTAAAATACCCATGCAAAACATTTGTGCAAGATCAAAAGGCAATGCGTACCGGGAAATATGTGTCCCCCTAGAAGTATCACCGCCTTTAAGTTTCTAAAAATCAATAATTAATCAGCTTTGTCGCCACCATGAATACGGTGTCAATTTTTCAGTCCCTTCAGGAAGACCGAGCACCCCAGCCGCAAAAATAAAGGAGGTATTCTCAAAGAAATTGGTGTGCCATACAACAACGGCCACCTAGAAAACATATTTGACAGAGCCACAGGGTGAAAGAAAAAGTATTTAATGGAAACAAAATTAATACTGTAAAAATACCAGTTTTGGGTAGATATCCAACAGCACTAGACACTAACCTGACAAGTTCAGAAATTGAAGCTTCATTACTATCATGGAACAAAAGTGAGCAAACACATTTTACCTCCTCTGAAAAGTCTCTCTACCTATTGTTTAATAAGTTTGAGTGATTAACACGGTCCATAAACAAGGGCAACTCATAACAGAAGTTGGAAAGCCTTAAACTGGTTTGCGGGTTTATGTTACAATTACGTCTCGATGGCCTCACGTAAATGGCCCTCAACCTGCCGGGGCCATATTTCATCAGCGATGCCATAAGGCTCCCCTCCGCAGGAGCAGAATGCACTTCACACTCCTGTGTTGGATGTGCCACTCCGTCGCAAGTCAGAGTGGCTCAAGTGCTTTGGCGACTCGAGCTGAGATCAGTATAAATCCCCGAGAGGCATCCCCCAGACAGGAGCTCTGGAACTAATACCACCACAGACTACAGCCGACACACATCACTCTCTGCACCATAAACAAACCCATGGATGTAGCCATGAAAAAAAGTATGCACCACTCAAAACACATGAAAGGATCTACAAGAGTGGAAGCGCTTGCGGATATGACCGCAATAGGAATTGGGAGGGCCCAGGTTACCTGCCTGCCTCACCACTCAAAAAGCTCTGAAGGCATATTAATCAAAGCACCATCAGAAGCTTTCCATGAGACACTGGACGTGCATCAGCTGCATTTAGAGGCATCAAACTGTTCAGTTTTCTTGTAAACAAATCAAGTAAAACTGCAAAATAATTATAAAAATATGTAGAGCACTGAATGAATGTGTTGAGAACTAAGAACAAAATGCCAGTACACGTTGCTACCAATTCCAGTGTATTCATGTACATGACCAAACAAACAAGAGACGTTACAAATCAAAGGTTAACATAATAGCAAAGCCTACTTTTCTACGATCAGCAAGAAACTATGCCCTTGCACAGCGTAACAAAATTGGCCCCAAAAATATTCCAATAGTTGAAGATTCTCCACATCCCTGACAAAAAATTGTTTTTATTAAACTCATGTGGCCTACAGTTCAGTACACTGAAGAGGCTGTCATGGTGCATAAACCAAATAATTTAATGTGAATTAGGATGCACCAAGTTACTTGCATGTATTGCATTTAAGCATCAAACATTTAGGCCTTCCCTTTCCAATATACATATTGGAGTTAAATGCAATTTCAAAATGACTGCCCAAGACTGCAAAGACTAAAAGGTTTGGAATTTGTGCCAACTATCAACAGTGCACAGCTACCATTTTGAGTGTCCCACTCAACTGAGGAAAAAAATGAAGGGTTAAAGATAAAAAGCAGAAAGCTCAGTTTTGACTGTAGTTTATTTTATTAAAAAGGCCAGGATGCAAATATGAAATTAAAAAAAATAAAGACAAGCATATCATTTTTGAAGCATTTTAATACAAACTTAACAATATAAACTATTTCAGTCCCTCTTGACATGTAAGACACTGACTCAAAATACTTTGTTATACCGTTTTTATCAAGTATTGCACAATGTAGGTACAAAATTAATATATACGATTACATTTTGTCCATAATATAGCAAAAATCTTTAAACTCTTAACAGAAAATACAACTCTTATGTTTCAAAAAAAGCAAATATTCCTACACTTTAATTCCACCACTAAGGAATATTCTGTACACAATCTTTAGAATAGTTGATGTTTTTAAAGATGGATTCATTTGTTTTACAATTTCTCTTTAAAAAAAAAAAAAAAAAAATATAACGTAAAGCTGCTGCAGCCATCACAGATCACTGGAGTAGTAAAAAGATATAAATGCAATACCATGTCGTAGAAACAATATATACTCTGATATTTTACAAACTCTGTACTAAATTAAATTATACAATTAGAAAAAAGACCAAGTAACCCCATTTATTCATTAGAGCCAATTCTTAAAAATCAGCCATGTCTTACTAACATTTAAATACTGTAAGAGGCCATAACTTGGTTTGTTTGTTGTTTTTTCATCTTTTAGAGTATATTTTTTTAAAACATAGTAAAAAATTATTTTGTGCTTGGTTGGCAAAAATAAAAAGAAACAAAACAAAATAACAATGATGCATGTAGAATTTAAGTAACCAAGCTTGGACATGTTTGTACTACAAGCTTTTGTAAAAACAAACTCAAGGGGGCACAAAAAGAACACCCTTGGGCACATGCGCTTTGACTTCAACAACTTTAACAGGGATCTTTAAACTGACATTTCTCTTTTTTTTTTATGCAATTTCTTTTTTTTCCGTTTGTTTTTTGTTTTTTTTAAATGTGCGTTTTCCCCCAACATCATCATTACTTATAGATGCATCTTTTTGTTTATTAGTTAGCCATGACTGGCTGGAATTGCTGGTTAGAATACTGCATGTTGTTCAGGCTGAAGTTTAGGCCATCCATAAGCGACTTCTCATTGAGGCCACCATAAGCTGCAAACACATCGAAGGCATTACTGTACTGCAGAGGACTGAGACTGATGGAGTTGTCGCCCGGGAACATTGCACTGGTGCTGCCCTGCCCCTGGAGATTTGGGAACACAAACTCCTTTGCATTTGGGGAAAGTGCGGAGGACTTCTGCTGCTGGCTGCCCAGGCCGAGCCCGTACAGAGAATGCATCGACGTGGAGATGGCTTTCTGCTTCAAGAGGTTGTTCACATTCAGGCCCAGGTTGGTGGGCGAGGTGCGTGCGACCTTGCTGTTGTTGCGCCCGCTGTTCTTCATTTTGGTCGACCCGAACTTGGTGGCAGCGAACGTGGCAGTGGTGAAGGTTAAAGGCTGGGTGGAGCGCGGCATGAACGAGGGGCTAACGGCAGCAGACTGCCCAAAGGGCGGCGATGGGGAGCTGGACTCTGACGAGGGCCCCACCGGGTCACTGATTGGCATGAACACCTGGGCCTCGGGGTTAAAGCTGTTCTTGATCTCCTTGTCCAACTCGGACCCATTCTCAGTGTTATCATCCACGTACAGCACCTTAACAGGTCCCTTTTCACCGATCTGATAAGACACCTCAAAAGGATCGATCCACACGCTAAGATCCTGGGGCAAGTTGTTGCGGACGTCTTCGATGTCCAACCCACTCTCTTTGGCTGCTTGTTCCACAACTGGGTCCACTTTTTCCCCTACATGTATGCATCTGAATCCAGACCCTTTATATGGCTTGTCTGGGTACCAGTGTCCCTCGTATTTTTTCTTCAGCTGCCTCTCCAGCTCTTCACCAAAGATGTTCACACGTCGCCGGGGGAGCTTGTTGTACAAATAAGAAATAATAAAGTTGAGTGCTACTTGGATTTCAAGCTGCATAGCTGCTGCACTGTACGGTTGCAAGTTGCAGGTTCTCTTTTTTTTTTTTTTCCTTCTTGTTTTGATTCTTTCCCGAGTGTTGCAAAAACCTCCAAGGCAGCAGCGTTTTCACCAGAGAGAAACTACAACTTCGTTAAAATGAAAGTGCTGGTTGCAGAAGAAATGTCTAGCCTTCCAGAGGCAAGTGTTCTTGTTCCTTGAGGGAGAAAGGGAGAAAAAAGAATTAGAACGTGCTTCGAGGTGATTAAATAAGATGCTATAACCTAGCTACGTTGACGGTCACAAAGTTATTTAGAACAGCATTAAAACACAAGCCATCACATTAACTGCTGACTGTAAACATGATAGTCATTTCAATTGGTTTGCGAGAGGGATTTTTTCCATCCAATTCTATGCATCAAGCAAATCAGTCTGAAAGAATGTACCCTGATCAGATATGGTTCCCTAAACAACGTGCAAATAACGCATTACCATCCACCTATTATTACGTCGCCCAAGA
Source organism: Conger conger (assembly GCF_963514075.1). NCBI lineage: Eukaryota > Metazoa > Chordata > Actinopteri > Anguilliformes > Congridae > Conger > Conger conger. The sequence goes on along the minus strand of NC_083761.1, from coordinate 63,245,873 downwards.
CATATTGGCTCACTTGCTAAAGGAACTGACGCGAGGAACAAAGGCATTAAATAGTAAAGCGAAATAAAAAGGCAAATCAAGCCACTGCCATAAAATGACCTTTAAACGATTAGTTAGGCGAGTGCCACACACAAGCCATAGAATTATTAAAAGGCACCGTTTTCATTGGTTAAACTCGCTAGTTAGTCAGTATAATTCCAGTGAATATTACTTCATATCATCGTATCACATTCACATTCACAAACAACCCTTTCATATCCAACGTTTGCCAACGACTTAACTTACGGTGTCAATTTTCAAGTATTGTGATGCAGCAATGATTTAGTTCTTTGCAATCAGGCTAACGTTGCAATTAAATTATTGGATGAATAGCATAAAAATGCAGAAAGAATATGCGAAGGTCACTAAATTTAAGGGGTGGGTAAATCCTCAGTAGCATATGGCTGATCGGAGCAGAGCTTGTTACATAATATGGAGGTCCTCATTTAATTTCTTATCACACACTCAGCTGTCGAGAAAGGGCATTTCGCTTTCCATAAAGAGAACTCGGCTACCGAATGCTTTTGGATTTAGAAGCAAATGTTAGCTACACTGGAGAACTTTCAGATACCCAAATCAAAATGCAACCACGCAAGTAAACTACCTTAGCTACCCTATCGGTAGAAAAAATGATGTTATCTAGCTAATCAAATATTTATGATATTTTGAGTTGACAGTATAACGAGTTCTCGCTTAACGAGAATTGGAGCGCTTGATAACTAGCTAACTTTATATGACCAACCAGTTACCCAGCTCCCTGGCTAGTATACTTAGGTAGCCTTGCAAACAACATTAGCTAGCCCGCTGCCATAACGCTACACCTGCCAAGCATCTTGGACTAACCATCGATTTGCTAGCGCATGTTAAAACGACGCAGAACTACGGTTACGTAACGTTAACCTACAAATATACACGTTTATGCGTGTCACACTGATAGCTAACGCTAGCCAACCGTGCCCAGTGAAAAACCACCGTCGAGAGTATCCTGGCTCGCTGGCTCATATGGCCATTTATCCATCTAGCTAGCCAACTAGTTGCACAGATAACCAATGTTAGGCATCTAGACTCGCCTAGATAAACATGACTCAACAATCCAGTTGATTAACGCATATAGCCATCCAGCTAACCAACAAATCAACAATACACGCAGTTAGCAACTCACAAGCTTGCGGTAGCTCTCGCCAGTCAGCGAATGCAATGACAATGGTTAGGGACTAATCAAGCGAACCAGCCGACTAGCAAAAAGACATAAAACCAAAATATGGTCTGTCATTTCAAACGAAGACATTAATCTAGATAGAAATTGATAGTACAAAAAGTAATACTTACTTTTATCGTAGAAAAAAAATCACAGTAGATTATTGAATATTAGCTAGCTAACGTAGGGAATTGACTTGCTAGCTTGAAAAAGTGGATGAACTATGACACAAACACTTTTTCAACCGATAATTAAAATGTATTCACAAAAATTATATTCCAATCCGTGTAATAAATGTTGTGGCGTTTTGCTTAGTTTCTATTTTTAGATTATTCGTTTCTTTTCCTCTGCAGGCTAGTTGACTCCCCACTGCCTGGGAGTTTTTACAACTCTGTCCCAACAGCTGTCATCTGCCTGGTTTTTATAGCTTTCCTCCGCCACGGGCACGAGGTAGGCGGTGATGCGGTTCTCAGAGGTCAAAACAACGAAGAACACCGCCTAGTCGTCAGCCATTGGTCGTTTTCATTCTCTCAAGGCTCCATAGCGACACGATATCGCATGTTTATTGGTCAACCTACGGTAGATCAAAACTGACAAGTTGGGCGTGTGGTTATTCAATGAATGCGCTATGCATTTGATAGTGATTGGCTCGAAGGCTACACAGGGCACCTGTAGACCAATCTGAGGTGAATGCGTTGAGCTTTTGTTGAATAAAAAAATGTCAGCTGTTTTTTGGAACGGCGACAGTTTCTGCGTCACGGAATTAGTTTAAATGGCCAACGTTACTCCAGCTAGAGAATATTGCTAGGTAGCTCGTTAGTGATAAATGGAGTTTTAATTATTTTTCAATAAAGGTTCGAATTGACCGTTAATATTAAATACTGTTATATGCGATGGCATTGTGTACTTAAAATAAACTAGCTAATTATATATTTACTTGCGTCAAGTGCTTGATTTCCACAAACAAGTCAATATGTTAAAGGTACAAGCGTCACAGCCGTTGGTAAAATAATTTAAATGCAATGACAAACTGTTCGACAAAAGCAATAACACGTAAAATAGTTGGACAGCAAGTTCACCAAAAGAAGCATAGAAATCACAGAAAAGCGGAGTGATACTGAGGAAGTTGAAGCTGGAGGAGTTGTGCTCTGTTCTGTCACCGTGTGCATACATAGCAGAAATGAAAAGGGGCGGTGGTTATTGGCTGAATACAAATATTTAAGGTTCTGATGCCATTCAGTACGTCATGCTGAGAACAGGACACGCAACGCTGATCTGCGCAAGGTCTTGTTTGAATTTAAGGGAACATTATCGGTGTCACGGGAAAGCAAACCCTTCTACATGTAAGGTATGCTGTCACGTGTTTGTACAAACACTGGGAAGATCATTGCAAGTTCACAAACCACAAGTGCAATGCAAATAATGTTCTTCATTAAAACTAAATTCCACATTTACGGCGACAAATATTAAGATATAGTCACAGTAGGAGTAATTGACACTCACCAAGAAGAGGGAAAAATAGAGCCAAAACAATGTTTAAAGAGACATTTCATATAGGCTTGTAACTTTGTATTACTTTTCTGTGACATCATAATTGTGTTCCATCTTGAGGCGCTGACTAATGTATTTAACGATTTGCAATACTGTGACACTGAAGAAGATCGAGTTGGTCGACTAACAGAAGTAGTGATAGAATTGCATATGTTTAGTTATTTAACCCCTTAAGTCTCAAACAGCCTAGGGCTGGGCCAATGTGTTTTTGTTTTTTTGCATTAATTCCTTTTTTGGTGGAATTTTCAATCACTATGGTAACAGGATATACTATCTGAAAGCGTTAAACTCACGGTATCTATATAACCTATTTTAAGATGCCATTGCTTTAGCGACAACAGTTCCTTATTGTGTAACCTGTGGGTGGCAAAAGTTGGGGGACCTGGCCTTCTCTGCATTTCGGAAATCTATTGGCTGCTACAGGAAATAAGATAATGTCAGTGTCCTTTTCACAGCAGGGGTCCAGCAAACCAAATGCATAATAATGCAATTCTAAAAACTCGGAGAAACATAGATAGAATGTCCATTGTAGGCTACGTGTACATAGGAATGACATAATCTGTTTTGTATAGGCTTTCTGGAACAAGAAGAGCCCACGTACTGACCAGTATCGGTAATCCATTTGCGAAGTAAAGTCGCGATCCCCATCCGTGAGCAAAAATACAGTGTAACTTCATCTGAGCCTAGAACCGTTTATAAGTAACGACTGTTTGTTAGGCTTTAATAAAACAACACAGCATTTTTTGCCGGCATAAGGAAACCATTACATTTCTACTACGCATGCTGAGACTGTTCCACTTGGTCAAAAACGGTTCCTGTGATTTTATGGCCAAAAAGGTTGATGTTTTACAACACACACATTTGCCATGCCTAGTTCTGAATAGAGGACTTCCTTCGGGGAACTTCCAAGGAATCTTTCGTCGCTCTATCCTCAGGAGTATTGAGTGGATTTTTCAGAGGAAGACAGTGAAAACAACTTTAGCTCCGCAATAGAGAGCATTTTCATCGACATTACCCCATTTTATATCAGTGATCATCTAAATACATTATCAAAATATTGTATTATTATTCAGTATGCTTATAAATAAGGAGCAAGCCTGCTTTTGAATAATAAATAGCATGTGAAAATTATGAATGTGTTTGACTTGCTGATGGGGGTTGGGTATTTGATAAAGACGTCAACCAATAGACCTCAATGAATACGTTTGTATACAATAGGTTATTATTGTGGTTATTGTACTTATTGTATGTATCTTCTCCTCCCATTGCTGCCTGAAGAGACCATAAGGAGAGGGAGAGGTAGGGGGAGCATAACAGGCGAGGGAAGTACAAACACTTTTCAATGTTTTTTTTTTTTTCATGCAAATAGTTGAACATTGTTGACAGAAGGCAATTGTCTTTGGTCACAAATCTGTAAGCAATATACCTTCTTTAAAAATAATATTAATAAAAGCAAAAGGTGTGCTAAATTGATCATTTTATTTGGTAAAGTAAGTGATACCCTAACCATTACTTTTAAGTTAGGTGTTACAATGCATACAAATCTCAACAAAATCTTAATTAGAATGAATTAGCAAATACTTGACAATGAATGTTAATGACAGCAATAGTATATTGTGTTGGATTTGCCTGGACATGTATGACAGGTTTCCTCACTGTTAGTGAGATCTTATCACATCTCTGTGGCATTAGGGATATGTCTGGGCATGTTTGCCATTGCCACATTATTCTAAAGCCTTGGTGTAGTTGGTCTCAAGTTCCACAATATGACAACTTTGGACAACATAAGCGTCTGAACTTGTACAATATTGTCATAACATTGTTACACCATTCTGATTTTAAATACAATTATATCCTCTTGTTCTGTATTCTAGATTCTATTACTGTCACATTAGAGAATGTTATCAATTCATAAAAAGATACATTTAGCAATAAGGAAACTTACTTTTGTGACCTGGTTCTAGTGTTCTTCCTCAGGAAAATGAGATGAATCCAACTGTTTGTCAGCATTTGTTCATCGCTGGTCCTGGTCAAGATCCTTGTACTGTCCCACTTGGACAGCTGCAGGTCTCTGTCAGCCAGCCTTCCTGCCTGGTCCTATGCCACCACAGTCATGCTTACAGTATTATGGGGTTACATTTGTGACTGTGCCAAAAAACACTGACTGCTTTTCATTTGGGTCAAAAAAACCCCAAGATCGGGTCATTTAATAGGTGTTTCACTGTAATGACTGCTTTATGTTGTCTACTTTTGACATTCAATTCAGCCATATAGTCCCAATGTTTTAAGGAATTGAACTCAAACAGTTAGCAAAACATTTTATCTTCAAATGTGTTTGCTTGTTTGAGAAATTATGTGATAATATTAGTGCTATATACAGAGTATACATCACATGATCAACAATACGGAGAACATAGCAAATCGAAGGTGAGGACAACAAAACACATCAACACATGTTACCCTGACCTATAAACAATAAGCATCGACAATAGACAGAAGTGTTGTGAAAAGCAGTCAACTTTACTTTTGGCACTAATGGAACCCTATAAAGTATGGTCCAAAGGCTGTGGTGACTGCAGGCTAGACTTCAACCTTCCAAAATATGCCCACAACTCTCTTGTTCTTGTTTCCCTTCACTGGTTCACATTTTCCCCTTGCATCAGCCAGGGCCTTGGGGGTAGCCTATTGGGCAATGAAGGATAAGGGCTCCTCCTTACCTCTGATTCTTCAAAAGAACCTGCTGTATATTCCAGCAAAACATCTATTGTCTTTCAGGTCCCTTTGTAATGGAACGAGCTGCTTGCCACTGTCAGAACTACAGAAATGTCCTATCTTCCAATGCATACTATATATCTGTCATTATATAGTAGTGTTAGACTCATGTATGCTACTATTAAGTCTAGTATCTTAATGTAATTTTACATGTCTATGCTTTAGTACTGTCCACCATCATATAATTAATTGCAACATGCAAACTGGAATTGAATTTTTGGTTAGCTTGATGATATAAGAAAGTCCAGATTTTTACTGATAATTTAATGAACACTTCAGTAGAGTAGGAGAGTAAGCAGTCCACCCAATGTTTTTTTTTTTTTTTTTGCAGTCGGCAAAACCAGCGAGGGTTACCGATGAGATGTGAACATGACCAAGCAAGTGCCATAGCAGGAGATGAAGCCCACAATGTGCTGTGATCTGTATACGCATGACTTCAGATTCAGCCACCCTATAGAGTGTAATACATGCCTTGCCCCTTCAATGGATTTTTTTAATTCATTGCACCTCTTGGGCAGGGAACAGTCATAATGCAAGTCGTATTATTTTGTTTACCTTCTTTAACAATTTGATTTGAATGTGCGGAAAAGGGAAAATAATTATAATAGGAATATAAATATATAAAAGTAAGACCATTAAAATACAGGATTCTCTCCTTGCTCAGGTCAGTTACTAAGCTTTTTGTATTTATTCTAATTGAGGCTGTGTAAAGGTACTGTATGCTCCACTGGCCTATGAGTAATTGTTGTGAAAATTAGAGAAAAAATAAATGGCTACGCAGTCCTTTTCTCTTAAGGCCCGAACACACCAAACCGACGGTCGGCCGCGGAGCGCCGACAAAGATCTCCTCGCGTCGATACGCGTCGTTAATGTTGGCTGTGCCGAACACACCGCAACGACGGTCCGGCGACGGCCGAGTTGCACGTACGTTCTGCGCCTGCGTGGGAGGTAATAACTCTCCACACCAGCAGGTGGCGGTAGTCTGTATTTGTCTTTCAAAAAATGGAAACCGGAAGACCGGGGAATGCGTTTGCATTGCGTTGGACCTAGAAGCAGCCATTGTCTCGCTCACAACAAACAGTTTGCAGCAATTTCCTTGTTCTCTCGCTATTTAGTAATACTAATCGAAAATTATGTCTGGTAGTGATAGTAACTTTGGAATGGCTTGCTTTCATCGCTTCCGTTTCTCTTCTCGTGCACTGATTCGCTAGCTGGACAGCCAATCAGAGAGCTCACTCTCATCGACGGCTCCGGGGGCTCCGACGCCGATTCAACATGTTGAATCGGCGTCGGAGCCCTCCAAAACACGCCAACAGAGTGTCGGCGTGCGGGACACACCGGAAAGACTCGGCCGACAGGGCGCCACCGACGGCCGACCGTCGGTTTGGTGTGTCCGGGCCTTTAAATGAGGAGTTGGAATTTGGAAATTGTAAAGAAGTAAAATTAGGTAGGCAAGGGATTAACAGCAACCACAAACTGTAAGTAATGTACAATCTGTGGAGAAATGTGATATTCTATTTGCATATGTTACTAAAGTACTTTAGTCTTTTTTCCAAAGTACCTTGTAGAGTACAACCTTTTTAGTTTTAGAGAATAAATATTTACATTTTGCATTTACATTTTAGTCATTTGGCAGACACTTTTAATCCAAAGCGATTTACAAGTGCCTACATATCCCTACAAATTGTAAAGGGGATGGGGGAACAGTATATTTTCAGTCAAAGAGAGAGCATATAAGACAGTATTATTGGCTTGTCCATTATTTTAAAAAAGTCAATTCAGATGTATAAAGATTTGAGACACTGAAAACGACCATGGACAGTGTTCAATGAACATTGACATGCAAGTAAAAAATGTGTGTGTGTTTGTTTTAAAATCTAAAATACTTTAATTTTTATTAAAGGCACACACACATCAGCATTCTCTTCCTGGTTTTAATATCTAAAACACCCACAAAACGTTTGCAAATAGCAGCGACTTAGGTTTTTTTGTCCATAACCCTGCCCCCAGAGCTCAGTTCTCCCTCTGCCTCCTGTGGTCAGCTCTCTGTGTTAACATTTAACAACGTCATCCGATAATTATGCCAGAACATAGGTCATGTCATGTGGGTAATCATTTTACAAACAGATCCAAAACAATAGCAGTTAGACCATAAAATATGCATACTTCTACTTGGATCAGTATGGAATACAAATGGAAAGTTCCAGAATCATATTAAAAGCTCAAAAACTAAAAAAAATATGCATGTGGGCCTTTGCAGCCAAAACATTAGAATACAGCACCCAGCAAAGCAGTGGGGAGTGGTTGACCGGGCAGTACATTATGACCTCAGCATACCTACTCCTCTGTATACCAAAGGTCAGGACTCAGGAAAGAAAACAAAATAATATTAACTGAAGTCAATGTGTCAGGGATGTCTATAAAAAACAGAAGGCACTCCCAATGTTGTAGAATTTTAAAATCATCATAGGATCCTAAAATATCCATATGGATATAATTGATGTACTGTCAATATCATGTAAAAAAATATTTTTGACATAGTTTGGGCTAGTCCTCTCCAAAATAGCTAATTAAAACATGTAGTTTTAATTAAGACAGCAAAGGTTGGCTGAACTTGACAAGTTCAGAGCTTTTATTTTGCATGCTCTTCATGTTTGCTCTGCTTCCCCATCAATGCATTTTTCAGCCAGGCCAGTTAATGCCTGGTTTGAGGTAGACTCAGGCAAATCACATTTATTCACTCATTAAGATTTGCCAAGCTGAATGGCTGCTTCGTATTTCATCTTCATTACGCAGACAGACATTTTTAGATCAGTGATAAATCTCATTTTAGAGTGACAGACTAAATGTATTTTGCAATTATGCAATTTACATGTAACAATGTTGTGGGAGGTAACACTGTAATAACACTGAAAACATACAATGTTTGTAAAATTGCCATGCTATCACAATGTCCCAACCTAATTGTATCACAGTGTGGTGAATGTGGATTTTCAAAAAGAACAGCCAGCTGTGATTGACAGGGAACAATGATATAGTTCAGTTTTCTTAGTCATTTTCTTGAGTGACCTCATCATCCATTCATTCACTTGGAACATTCTTATACCCAATGCACGAAAATATATTCTGAACATAATACATTGTGATCTCAAATTAAAAACAAAAAATGATTTCATAGCTGTCGGAACATCTGTACAGCATTTATTATTGCATTGAAGAGCCAATGACACTAAACTTAAGAATAAAAAACCAAGACAATAGTTTATAATGCCAACAAGCAAATAGCAGTGACCATAATTAATTTGACTGAAGCCTGATTAGAAAACATCTGCCCAGGCATTACAGGATCTGTGAAAGAAGTGCCTTCATATCCTTAATTCTCAGGTACTTTAGTAATCAGTTATAATCACCACTTGGAAATTGGGCCATTAGTTTTATTAACATGATATTTAAATATGTATTTACTTCACTGTACTGTGTCCTGCATAATCCCTCACCTATTTCACCTCCAATTCTGAACTACAAAAACGACCTGCTGTCCCCTCAACTGCTCTTGCAATACTGACTCAGTTTACAATGCCTTGACCTGTACCACCTTAAGCACCTGGTCTTCTTGTATGTGCTTATTCACTGAAACCAGCACTCAACACCATGATTGCTCTAGCCAAAGTCACATTTACTGTTTCCACATCATCTTCTACATCACACAATGCAAAATCCATTCTCCTTCACTCAAAACAGCAAGGACATGTAGTCATTGCACTGAAGAGTAAAATAAAATAAAGAGTAAACAGATGGAGTTCTGTTCATTGTTTCAAAGTTTTTGTCCCTGTAAACTCATTTGTTGATAATGGGAATGAATTGAACATGTATTTGCTTTGGTAAAAAAAGGCTGTCAAATTGTTTTACTGTCTTTACTAAAAACAAACAATAAACCCTCTTTCAGGATTAGTCCTGGTAAAATTAAACAAGCATATCAGCGAGTTCTTCTTCTTTGCCAGGGTATGTCGTTAATATCACAGATTAAGGTTTTGCAGGCACATGAAACTAAAATAAAATAAAAAGATTTTATTTTATTGTCTCATATTGCCTTTTTGGCCACTATGTTTGACCAGTATTGCGTGGAATATTCTAACAATATCTGGAATTCTCCTGAAGGAAAGCAACATCACTCTTCCATTAAAAAGTCAATCAACTCATACTTAGGTCACTGATGCACAAACCCCCTGTGTCTGGTGCTTCTCATTCGAAACCATAATTGCAACTCTAGAATCGTAATGAACTATTTATTGTTCTTAATTATACATTTTTAATGTCTACTGTGAGATGTTTTACACTTTACACCATATTATATGGGAAATGGAACTTGAAGAATGGCCTAATTCTTCACTTTGAATTCCTGGAATTTAATCAGTCAGATCAATTTATATTTGTTTTTGTTTTGTAATATGCTATATGGCTTTGAAATGCTATATGGCTATTTCCATAGATTGAATTATAGATTGACAGTATACTATGTGTATGCTATAGGTTATCATTGCACTCATGTATAATTATTTTCTATTTGGGGTATAGCTAGCAACCTGACAAGCATGGTATGCTACTTATTCTTCAAGGGTTCAAGTTTTATTTATGTGATCACTCTAGGACTTGGAACTGAACTTTCCTCTAGGGACTTCAGCACACTAGTCCCTAGTTCTGATTTGCACTTTATTGTGCATCGCTCTGGATAAGAGCATCTGCTAAATGACTATAATGTAATGTAATGTGATTTCATCTAAAGTAAGTGCTGAATGTAGGTTATGGGGGCAGCCTTGTGCTAAGGGACCTGGAAGGTTGGTGGTTCAAGCCCCGGTGTAGCCATGATATGATCCACACAGCTGCTAGGCCCTTGAATTGTCCCCTGCTTAGTCTAATCAACTGTAAGTTGCTTTGGATAAAAAGTGTCAGATAAATAACATAAATAAATAAATAAATAAATAAATAAACAGCTGGCCACTGAACTGAACTGTATGTTGAAAGTAAATCGCTGAAAGACAAACATTGACTGTAATTTGTGTGAATGATATGGAAAATGCAGTCTCAGGTGTAATTCCAGAAAAGCCATATATATGTGACTGTAGAAACCATTGTTTGTGAAAAATCTGCAAGCTGTTGAGCTGTCTTGGTCTTGGAAGCTCTAACCTAACTCTGTCCCAAAATCACCTCTTTCAAAGTCACCAAAGGTTTCCTCTTGCAGCCAACCTAGCCAATATAAGCATTGCTGCCTTTCCAGCATTTTATCTGTGCTGAGTGCACAAGACCTGGTGCCCCTGATGCAATGGTGCCACAGCTTGCTCAGCTGGTGGACTGCATGGTGGACAGAAGTGGTTGCTGGCTGAACGTGCTTTGGTCGATAAGTGTGCTATCAGTCTCTATCAGAAGACACTGACACAGCGAGGAAAAGCCCACAAATATGATTAAGCTTTTCAATTCCAGACAACTTTCTTCCATTTAGTTCAGTACAGGGATGTGTAGCGTGTGGTAGGGAGAATGGGTGAAGCAGTCATATACCTTTACTGCAGCATGGGGTCATGACATCATCCCCAGGGAAGTCAGTTTGTTATCTCACCTCACTGATTGCAGTGGCACTTGGGTAAATATTCCCTATGCTACTTAATGGCCTGTGATATTGCCGTCTCTCTGTACAGTATAGCAGGAGGGATGCTGTCTTTTTGGGCAAACCTGGCTCCATAAAGCTTCTATCCACAGACTCCTCAAATTTAGATATTTTCCATTATACAGGATCTTGAGCCCTTTCTGTGAATTACGCCTCTTATTATTATACATTCTATCGATTGTGTCAGGTAGACTAGGTTTTGAAGACAAAATGGGAAAATATGTGTATGGCTTTCATGTCTTTTGAAAATCACATGCACATACTGTATATTGCATGTTTTCAGAAGGACAGATATTTTATACACTTAACTGTAGCAAGTCAATCTGTAACAGCTGCTGCTATGGTGTTTGCATGGGTGTGGTGGAGACCACCCTCCTCCAAAATGACAGATAAAGGGCCATGACTAATTCTATTGAACATTTATATTTACATGTAGCATATATGTACATGTATGTTTATATATACTATATTATTTGTCATTATTTTATGCATAACATTACTATTGGAAAAGCAATTACAATATTTTAGACTAATTGCCCTGTAAAATCTTTTTTTTGAAAGTGACATTTGAAAATTGTTGTGAATTTGTTGCCTATGCTAAATCTGCATACACTGAGCAGGTGTACAGAATGTGCAAAATTTTACAAACCGCACCATAGCCACAAATGAAGCAGATGACCTTCTGGTGAATGGGAGAATCTGTTGAAGCATATTTTAAGGGATATCGGGGCTGACATCATGAGTTGTTATTACTTAATATAGGTCTCTGAGTACTGTGTTTGAACAATAAATATATGTATTTCTATCTCTGCAGAGAGTCAGAGAAATAAATAACACAAAGATATCAGAAAGGCAGAATAAATCCTACATATTTAGCTCTCTCTGTCTCTCTGTAAACAAAATGTCCAGTAAATAAAAACACCACTGCACATCCCATATCCTAGCCTTTCACCAGCAGGAAACCTCACAAATAGGAATTAAGCAGGGTTTAGAACATGTCCACACTGCTCTAATTTGCTTAGCGAGGATGTACTATACTCAAAGCTCAAAGTGCAGAGGGAGGTGGTGCTTTGTTTGGTTATCAGCAGCTTCTATGGGTCATGGAAACAGTCTGCCCTGCCAGACATTGAATGTACTGTACAAGTGTGCCGTGATCTCTGCTGGTTTGTGCTGGGCATGTTTCCCCTGGCCTTAAGTGTAGTAATTTTGAGTAGCAGAGGCGAATAACCTCCCTCTGAACATGAGAAAAAACACAGTCCTTTGGAACATTGATTTTTTTAAAGCCCAGCAACCATTTTCTTGATTTTTGTTCTGAAGGTAGTTATTGGGGAATAGTTTTTTTTTAGTCTACGCTTCCTGCATGTAGTTTTTCACAACCAATTTTGAAGAGGGAATGTAAGTATTGACTGAAGGTTCCAGAATAACTATGAAAGTCATTTTACAGGAAATACAAAACAAAATAAATACAGTAACTACAAAACAAAAGCAAAAAAAGAACAACTTGTGGCTGTATACAGAGGGTCAAACTGCTGTGACTGATAATGTTCCAGCTTGATTAGTCCTATCTTTAAATGTGAAATTAAATATTCAGTATGATGGCATACTTACTTCACTACACCTAGAAAGGTTCATCTTAATCCCAAATGAAGAGCACTGAGCTCAGACAAATTGTACCATGGAGGCTTTCTCTGACCCTTTTTCAAACCAACCACAAAGCTTACAGGGGCTTTGAATTGCCAAATAGCACCACCAAGTTCTGAATTATGTGGCACTGCAAGAGGCAAAAAGAATGTACTTAGCAACTTAAGCCTCTATGAGCTGTGCTGGTGTTATTCAAACTGTCCCTAATAAGGAATATTGTGCAATTTAATGCTTTTCACAATAAGGGGGATTCTAGTTATGTCATGTTGTGCTATCCTGACATATGTTACTGAAAGCTGTGGAAAAACTAGCAAGTAATTAATAAACCAACTTATGAATTTCATTATTGGTGTCACATATTGGCAGGACCAATGGGGAGTAAAATAAAACTAAACTAAAACAATACTGCATGAATGCATTATTATTCTGACACCAAAACAACAAAAAAGTACATTTGTTGTACAGATGTAAAATTTGAAACTGATGTACAGGGAAGGAACACAAAGACCTTCTGAAGTATTCTGCTGCAATCTTAGATAAAATGTCTTCCTTTTCTCAAAACCTACCACATATAAAGCAAACTCCCCCATTGCACAATGGGGAGACCTGTTTCAGTCAAACAGAAGCTCCTTAGTATTCATGCCTGTGTGCCAAGGCTGTGAAATAATGGATAAGCACCCAGATACATGTGAAGAAACACATTTGTTTCCCTTATATAACCATTTCATGTGTAACTGCTGCTGCAGCCTAGTTATTGAGGGCAAACATGTTGAAATCTAGGTTTAGTATTCACATGGCCATGTTCTCATTGGTGCACAGTAATTGGTCACGCAACAGCAGTCATCCCATTAGCTCCCTGTCTTCTCAAAAGCCAATAACAAATTCAATCTATCTGAAATATTCTCACATCAGGGAATGTGCCTGCACACATGAATCTGACAGAAATTAAAGGGGAAATTTATATTTTTCTGTTGATGGTTCAGTAGATGTGTGATAATATTTATGCGTTGCACATTCAAGTTTGGAAAATGTTTTTATTAAACTACAATTTAAAAATGCAGCACAAATTGCAGTGACCCAGGGAACAAAAACACACAAACAAACAAAAAAACGTGTTGGAGGGCAAATAAGGAAAAGGGTTTTCAGAATTTACTCTGTTCAATATGCAAGGTAAATTAAACCTGCACATCTGAAAATGTAGTCCCTTTAATGAGTTTGCCTTGATGACTGAGCAAATCAATATCAAACAGTTTCTGCATCAGCAGATAGTTTGACAGCAGGATACAAAATCAAGGAGATGTGAAATTATTGTTGCAATTCCACTGACTCCTCATAGCTGTATGCTGTTGTAATGTGATCCAGTCATGGCAGTTTGTATTACTGTACAAGTGATCTAGTCTCAGCTACAGTACTGCTGAAGAGCTGATGTCCCCTGACTTTTAAAAATGTTTTTACCTTTTTCAGATTAGTCTATACCTGCATATTTCACCTTTGCTTTCCAGGATAAATGAGTAATTACAGAATCCGGGCTGATATGTGATTTTGTGCTGTTACCACAAAATAAATTGCAGATGACACAAATTATTTTTGGATCAGGCACATAGCATAGGATATATTTCAATCTTGTAGGTTCTGGGGATCAGTGCAAAGAAGACAGGGTAAGAGAGGATGTATGCAGGTAGGCTACTACTAATATTAGAGTTCTGTTCAGAAAATTCTAAAATATCTAACAATTTGTAGACTTATAATTAAATACAAACAAATTCTAGAAGATTATACACAATGCACAACAAGATTATACACAATACTAATTTATCAACTAAAATTGGTAGCTAAAGCTGAAAATATGGAGAACATCTATACATAAATACATGACAAAAACATTCTGGTGGTATTCTGCAAGATATGCTGTTATGTAATATTTTGACCATAATGTTTCATTCCAAATTCCATGTGAACCAACAGGGGCCATGCATTAAAATATTGTTTTCTATTGTTAATAGTCCACTGCTGTAATATATTAGCTACGTCCATTCTTCAGAAGGAATTTAACCCTTCCTGGGTCTGAATACCTCAGCACACAGTCGTGCTTACAAAGAATGAGAGTAGCAAAGGAGGCATGTTCACACAATACCAGCCTACAACCTTGACATTTTCTCCATTGCAGTCCTAAGGAGCTGTATTGTAAACCATTTAAGATAACTCGAGAAAGCCATTTGATTGTTACATGGCAAAGAATATTGGCTGGAAGTTTTTTTCAATAAAGAAAAAGCAGAACTCCAGTCCGCTGGCTTTCACATTTTCAGTCATATTCAAGACACTAATCCTTGAATTTTTTATTTTCTATTTGCATGAAAACATACTTGTGTCGTTCTAAAGATGAAAGTCAAAAAATATATGTGTAAGCACTTTATACAGTTGTTCACCTTTTACACTTAGTAAGGCTCATTTTACCTCCTCCTTGTTCATTGCTCACAGTTCACAGTGTGTACCCAGCATATAAGCAAAATAAATGTCATAGCTTAGGGTTTTCTGCCATTCATCCTTTATATGATCCTTTAAAAGCTTTCTGGTGTCAGGCAAATAGAGAATTTCTCTTTTTTATCTGTTTATCTGTTCATTAACATTTTATCTTTAGCACAGAGAGCTACACTTTGCCCTGTTGGCAGTCACATAAGCGAAAACGCACTGTACGCAGCACACCTAATAACCTTTTGTCATATGAGCAGGTCATTCTGTGTGCATGGAACTTCAATACAGCTGTACCTTCATGAGCTTATCACCTTTCCCTTCTGCAGAATGATGTGCTGCATATGGATGTCAATGTGGCCTCAGTGGCCCGAAAGGTGAGAAGATGTTCCTCGCATTGCTAAAGCCCTGATTACTGCCGGTGACTGAGAAAAGAAAAACCCGACAAAGTCTCGATCAGGTTCTCCATTAGCTCTCTGTCTGGCATGTGTGGGATAAACCAGCAGCAATTAATTAATGTCCGGCAGTCAAGAGACACATCTCTTCCCTCCGTTATTAAAAAAATACCTGAGTGAAAAAATAAGTCTCATTTGAAAGTGAAACAATCATTTGCAAAACCCAAGAGCTACATAATATTTAGCAGGTTCCTGGTGAATTGCTTCCTGCGCAGATGTTTACAAATTAAACAAGTGAAAGAAGGTATTGGGCCCCGCCACACACTCCTGCCAAGTGTCTGAATGTCATTAATAGTTAAGAGAGCTTTGCATATGGCTCTGTTTACAGTATGTGTCCATACTCCCCCCTGTTTTAACTGTACATTTTGGCAACCAAATCGATGTTATTGAGATTGGAATATGCGACTCAGGAAACCATGTGTGCTGTAAATCTGATGCTGTGCATCTGTCTGTTTTTCATTTTAATAAGCAGAATAAGCATAAGGTTACATTTGGAGTGCCACTGCAAAATACACTGATCTAAGTGAGCAGCCACTTGAATGTTTTAACATAACAATGAAAGGTGTTAAAAAATGAACAGAGAATAAAAAACACAATTGAGGCATAGAGCGTATGATTTCAACATTACTTAAAACTCTTTTTTAATACTCCCATGATTGATGCATTAAAATAAGGCCAGATACCACACACAACATACATATACACTCATATGAAAGTGTAGAGTTACAAATATGGAGTTGGCAGAAATAGTTGTGTTTAATGAGTGACAATAGTTTTATAACCATGACCATCTAATGAATTTCATGAGATAAATTGTTCATCTTTCCATTAAAACTAAAAGCTTCTAAATCTGAAAAATAGAACTTGATGCAGTTTCCAGTGTATCAATTATGCACATCTTGTATAATTCATGAAGTTATCATTCTGTTGCAGTATTTTGTTTCATGTTCAGGATTATGTTTAGCTGTTTGACTGCAGTATCATGAATCATCGAACAGGACAGAATCACATTAAATGTAATGACTTTTCCGTGCCATGAGAACAGGCTCTGCCTTATCTGCTTTCTTCACATCTTCACTGCATTGCAGATTCTCCGACACAGAGCTTTACCTGGCAAACAGACTTTAAAAACCGTGGGCTGTTAGTCTTCTGGAGATTAAATTATGTTTTGTAATTACCCATCAAACTGTGCTGATAGAATACTTTTGCTAGAAAGTCACCTTCTGAAATGTGTTGGTGAAATAGCATGGCGAAAGCTGTGTCTGTGGAGAGCATTCGTTGTCTGTGTGATTTGTGTTATTATCCTCTAGCTGCTGACCTTCATCACCACCCAGTTTCAGAATCGTCCTTTAAATTACAACAGACGTCATTCTTTTTCATCTTTGTAGTTACCAATTTCTATGCAAATAGCTTGCTATTAGGGAACAGAAAAGACCAAGTCAATTTTTCGTCTTAAGTATTTTCTGAAGGAGAGTAACTCAATTAAAATGCAGCAGTTATAGGGAATCGTAATCTTTTGCTTCTCTCTCAGCAGAAATGATACCATGTCAGGCTTTGTCATTTTTAGGCTATTGCTGAACAAATAATGTGAACCTCAGAGCGTTCAAACCTTAGCTAAGCTACATTATATTTATTTAACATTTTTATGGAATTGGCATGGTTCCTTACAAAGAACACTCGTAAGATATATAGTTGAAGTCATTTTTAAGTATGTTCTAAGGAAAATGTTATCCTTTAAAATGTCACTGGTTTCATGATTTTTATATCCAAAATTGTTCTTCTCCCCTGAAAGCATCTGAGTTAAATGGATCCAAGCAGAGTAATGGCTTGCCCAGAGGAGAGAGCTCCCACACAGCCAGGCCAGGGTGGAACATAGCAACACTTTCATATAAAGTATTCCTACCTGACTGACAAAGCACCCATTGAGCAACATCACCATAACATATATTTCTGCATTGTGCATTTAGATTATTAAATTAATATGAAATACAGTGAAATACTATTCTGACATGCTGCTATACTGTATGAGATATAAGCAAAACGATTACAGGCTTTATTAGTCCTTTTAATAACGCCATGCATTACTGTAACTACTTGGGAGTTATTCATGAAAGTTGCTCTTCATCATAATACAAGCAATAGTCGTGATTCATAGATATCATTACAATGATAACTGAAATTAAGTTTACTATTCTATTTACATTATGCAGGTAGCAAAAAAGTACTTAGTTTCTATAGAACAGCACAAGAAACAATAAGCTGCAGATATTTCCTGAAATAATTTCAGGAATTTAAAAAGGCAGAAATGACCTAGCATGTTTCTTTATTCTACTGTATAAGGGAGGAGATAGTGGAGAATTCATCCAACTTATTCTGTAATTATGTGCAGTGCAAACATTTCCCAGTAATCAATGCTTTATTTTCATAAAATGCTCTAGCATGATGCTGTCAGCCTATTTCACTGCAGGAAATTCGAATGAAAATAACGTTTATGAGTAACCCCCTGTTGTCTCACTCATTCCCATTTATCATTCACATAATAATAATAATAATGTTTTTTCTCTCTTTCTCTGTCTAAAGAGTCCAGCACATGGAGCCCAGTGGCTAAAGAATGTGCACTCACCTGTGAGCAGCACACTAAGACAGGAGAACCTAATAGAAAGCTGATGAGCACTTGTAGACTGTGAGTGCCTGGTACTTCATTGGGAGAAAATAAGACAATACCCTGTGTTTCCCCAATACTAGTAACACAGGGTAAATTGTGTCCTATCCCCTGCTTGGGCCATAGTCAAAGACTCAATGCAGGCTCAAACCTACTTTATAGAAAACACTTGTGGAGAGTGCTTTCATATACTGAGCCGTTTGGGAAGTGCATCATGACTTAATTATAATCTTGATAACTCTATCATTTCTCTTTCCCTCAGTCTGTTTTGCCTTGGCACACCTTAGTAATGATCGTGTTCTTCGTAGGTCCACAATAGCTGTGCAATCTGTGAAGAAAGATTTTATTTTCTGTTAATGAATTCAAATTTACTTTCATTATTCAGTGTAAGGTTACGAAACTTGGAATCCGAACAAGGACTCTTTTGGTCTACCCTCGTGCTTTGAGCTCCTCAGGGATGCAGCTCTTGCCCTGAAGGAATTATGAATGTCTAAAACAATGTAAACAGCACTGTATAGCACATAAAGCCACAGAAGTCAAACATGTTTCATCAAGCGCCCCCTCCTATTAATATTTGCATTCGACATCCACATTTACAGTAGGCTCCAGAATCATAATAAATAAAATAAATAAAAAATAAACAGAAATAATAGTTATTGACATACTGCAAGCTTTATTTTCCAAACGCCTAAAGTAGTGCACTTTATTCATGCTTCAATGGCATCAATCAAAGACTTACATTTTTCATATAAAAAAATTATTTCCCCAAAAAACAGGTTCTAGAATTATTGGTACCCCTGGCAAAGATGACAGCCATGAGTCTTTTCCTATAGCAGAACTTTTCAAAAATCATTGATATCCTTGGGATTCCCCCCTCGTCAGTTCAGACCACAGGTTTTTCATGGGATTTAAGTCTGGAGACTGAGATGGCCATTGCAGAACATGGTTGTTGTTTTTACTTAACCATTTCTGTGTTTGAGTGTTTGTCCTGCTGGACAATCTACCTATGAGACAACCAGATTTTCTGCCAAGATTTCCAGGTACTTTGCTGAAATCACTGTACCATTGATATGAAATAATGCCCCTGGACATCAATGACCCATGAGGTGCTTCTCCTTGTATGCATTTCATTTTGCTGCCAAACATGTTGATGGTGTCTATGCCCTAAACTTTAAATGTTGGTCTTATCTGGCCATAGCACTCTCTTCCCGTCATAATTCCAATGAGTTTTGGCAAACTCAAGATGTTTATTTTTTATTTTCATTGTGCTCAATAAGGGTTTTTGTGTCACCCTTCCAAATAGTTTTCTGGTATGGAGTGACCATTTTACATTTTATTTTAGATTTGGTGTCCCCAAGACACAACTAATCTCTGTAATTCTTAAACTGTGGTCCTTGTGTTACTTATGGCCTCCTCATCATCTTCCTTACTGTACATGGAGATAATATGTACTTGCATCTGCTTCCTGTCAAGTTTGCAACCATTCTATATGTTTTATGCCTTTTTATTATTGTTCTTACAGTGTGAAGTGGTATGTCCCGATGATGTATTGTTGGTATCCGACTTGTATTGGTCAGTTACCATCAGTGAATTGCTGAATGGCTTGCAAAGGGATTTTTCATGGCCGTTACCTCATTTTTTATACTCTAGTGAAACAGGAAGTCATAGAATTACATAATATTGTTCCTTTAGACTGAGATTAATTAAATTAATGTAAAATTGTATTGCCAATTTCACTTTGTTTGATTTTATTAGCAATAATTGTTAAGGGTGCCAATAATTTTGGCACCTGTGGTTCTCAGAAAAAAAATTGATTACTAAATAAAAAACAATGTAAATGTATTGAAATAAAAGTATATAGTTTTCTCGTATGTTTGAACATGAAATTTACATCATTATCCATTTTGTCATTTACATACAGAATTTCTCTTCATTTTAATTAAGGGTGCCAATAATTCTGGAGACCACTGTATACTTTGTGGAAGTGGACAGAATGATCCAGTCCTTTCACACTGCTAAAACAATTCACTTCTTTTTGAGTTGCTCTTTTGTGGTAAACATACCAATGTCTAATTATTTTGAATTCTGGAGAAACCTGGACACGTGGATTTTGATCTGTCTACGAACTGTCTCTAAAAGTCAATATGAACCGAGAGACAAGTCAACAGTAGTAGCAGAGGACACAGAGATGGTGTGCTGTGGTTTCAGGGCTCCTCTCGCTTGGTAAATAAAGAGCTCCCTGTAGAAGCCCCTCAGTTCACAGGGAACTCATAAATATGCTCCACTTAGAACACTTCCCATGAATGTCCTGAGTGTTTGGTCTCTCCCACTCCCTTTCTCTCTCTCTCCTTCCCGTTCTCATTTCTGACAGTTGAGCCTGCTTGCTATCATTCTGTTGACTGGCTCCTTTAATGCCCACCCTGTCTGTGTTAACAGAGTTGTTTTTGTTCTCATTACCTGACTTGAAATAGAGTAAGTTCATGAGAATTAGTGCTTTGAGAAAGCTGCAAACTTCTCCACCTTTACCTCTCTCTTTTACCGAATGTTAATTTATATTTACCACAGAAGTTACATCCTGTGATATTATTTCCTGATTTAAATTTGGTTATAGATATAGATCATTTGTATTATATATATTTATCATTGGTTTAGTGTCCTTTTTTCTGGTTTGATGGGATATGAGGTAATGGAGTATACTGGGACTGTATAGTGCGATTGTCTCTCCCCCAAGGAGGATGGCCCCATGTGCAGTCGCTGTGAGATGGAAAAAAACATAGCAAATACATGGTTCTTGTCAATAATTTGGCATTTATTACATTTTTTGTGCTTTTTACTATTCTGATTCCATCCTGTCCTTCTCTTTTAAGTCATTCACCAGACATGTGCCCTGTCCTTGTCAGCCTTAAAACGACATAATCCCTGGAGCAGCAGGAGGATCGTTTCTTTCGGGTGACCCCCTGCATGTGTTTCAGTTTGTTTCTCTTAAAGCTCAGGCTTGGCTGGATGCTGGTCTGTATGACCTGTGGCCGTGTTCCCCAGCCTGATGATTATGCCTGTCACACAGGCAGGAGGCAGCAAAGACAAATATGATTTTATCCAGGTAGTGTGCGTAGATTTAAAGTAACATTTACAAACCTGTTGAAATGCAAGGGACATTTCTTAATTGACTGGCCGTGAATTCAGTCAGTTTGTTTCCATTATGTGGAACATTCAAAATAACACATCCATTCATTTAAGTAAGGAATAATCCATGAGGTGGTCATCACACGGTTTTAACACGGGGGCAAAGAATCAACCAACGCATGCATTAAAAACCATATAATGACTACCTCAGAGTAGATTATTCCGCTTATACCATGGTCTTTTAACAAAGATGAAAATATAAGCAGGGGTCGTTAATATTTTTGGGCCCAAAATACAAATACTTTTTTTTATAACTACTTCAAGCCGTTAAGTTACTGTTACTAAGTAACTGTTACTGTTTTAGCATGTTGCCATGGTTACATATGTTAGTTACGTTCTGCTATAAATAGAGATGGCTAATTCCAGTTTTGATAATTTTTTATTTGTTTCAAGGTTTTAAAGGTGGCTTAAATTGGTTAATTATTTGCGACTTCTTAATCATAATCCCCAGTCCACTCTGCTGTGCTCCCAATTTCACAGCAACGTTTTAAAAGGCAAAATCGTCTTGGGCCACACATTATACAAACATCACACAATTTAGCCAACATAGCCAGCTTCTCCATTTTGTGTGCCGTCTGCCTGTAGGGTAGTGGTTAAGGTACATGACTGGTATATGACTGGGACCTGCAAGGTCGGTGGTTCGATCCCTGGTGTAGCCACAATAAGATCCGCACAGCTGTTGGGCCCTTGAGCAAGGCCCTTAACCCTGCATTGCTCCAGGGGAGGATTTTCTCCTGCTTAGTCTAATCAACTGTACATCACTCTGGATAAAAGCATCTGCCAAAATGCCATTAATGTAATGTAATGTAATGTGATGATGATAGCCAAAAAAGGAAACAATTATAGCAAATTGAGAGTTGTCCGTTTACAAACAACCATTTCAGCACGTCACATAGTAGCTAGTAATGTTAGCGATCCACCAAAACATTAGAGCGCTTACAGCTATTCGCTATTTCAATGTAAGGGTACTGTATTCACAAAAACATTCACAGTTATATTCACATTCACAGATGCCATTTCATATTTTTTAAATGCAAATAGCTTTTTTGGCATGATAAAGTCATGGTTAATAAATAAAACCCTGTCGTATCGCACTGCTGACTTTTTGTTTGTCCTTGGCAAACTGCAGGCAGCGTATTAATTTAGAATGGTGATTAGGCTTGAGTGGGACTACCAGCCAAACGTTGTACGATTATACAAAAATAATCACCACCTAGCATCCGATCAGAATTGAGTATTCACTAAGACTGTGGTATAACATTTTTAGAACAAATTAAAGATGAAAACAGAAGATGCATCTTAAAACATGCTACAGTATGCCTGCTCATGAAGAAGGGGTCACTCCATCGGCTGAATAGCAAATGGTTAATGTGATTGCTCTGCGCACACTGAGCACCTCCAGTGTTGCAGCCACCAGGCAACAGGAGAGGAGGAAACATTTGCTAGATTCGTAATGAAAAATGTCTCTGAAATTGTGTGTGTGCCTGTTTGTTTGTGCTTCTAAAGTTAGGGCTTACAAAAAAAGAAAAAGAATTACAAATAGCAAACATTGACAGAATTGACAGAAAATGCATTAAGGGGTTGAGCCAAGCACCATACAACAAATAAACCAGCATTAATACACACATATTGCTTGTATTTTGGGTGGGAGATGACTTGCTTCACAGTAGCTGTTTGTTCATGTAATGAAGCATCGATATGAAGTGAGGAAAAAAACTGTCTAGATGGAGAAAAACCAAAACACCTGCAGATCAAAGTGTTCTCATGATGAATGAACTCCCTAGGTAAATGACACCCTCATCTTCCTCTGTGCCAACTTTAAACCTTATGTGAACAAGCAGCTGTTTGCTTCCCTTGCTTTACATTGTCAGATATCCAGGAGTGAGACTCGCAGAGCAGACAATACTGGGAGGCCTGTGGGCCTGAAGTGCTCCTCAGCTGTTCCAGCTATGAAGGAACTACTTTATCATACAGCTGGGCTTTTCCCATACAAACTATCCTAAGACAGGTGCAAAGGTTCCAAGGCATGAACCACAGTTGTGCTGAATAAGTAATGTGACAGATACACACCTTGCCCATACTGCGGCCCTTCTGTAAGCAAGCCAGTATTTAACTTGGTCATTATAAAGAACGAGCAATTGCGTCATAGCAATCACAAATTGCCTCTCCAGTTTTGATGTGGGGCACAGACGCTTGTATTTTGGGTTGGGTTTTCCACTCATATGTATATCAGAAACCAACCTACCTTCATAGTACCTTACTAGCACAAGCCCCTGGGGGAGCACTGTAACCTTGTGAGGTGTGCTTTTCTCCCTTGGGCTTCTCTTTTGTTGAAAACGTCACCATGGAAGAGGGATGATACAGTGACAGAGCCATTCCCTCTTCAGCTCAGAGAAAGAGGGGATTTGGAAAAATATTGGAGTTACATAACACCCACAACTGTGAAAGCACACAGCTGTGCCATTTTTTTGTAACAGGGTAGAATTATTGTGTGTATTTTTGAAACTGAGCAAAATACATCCCAGTCCATGTATTTAGTTTTAATTCTTTCTGAGACCCCTGTCGAATAATGAGGCCTGAAAAAAGATCTGAAATTCAACATAAATGTGATTCATGAATGCATGAGTCACATTACCGTTTAAAGCCTGAGCAGATGCATCCTTAAGTTGTTGTTGTAAATGATTATGGTTGAGAGTTGCCTGGTTTCATGTTTTTATTCAGGGGTTGTGTGCCTTTAAGTCTCAGACAGCAGCTTTGCCTACAACACAAACAAACCTTCATTGAGTGAGCTCTCAATCCTGTTTGCCAGAAATGATGTCAATGTAGCTATGGCAACTATTCTTACAGATTACCCCTGCCCCTTTCACTGTACGGGCAGCATTCAAGTGCTATTCCTATTCATGACAAAACACTACATCTCACTGCTTTAATGAAAACAAACAGTTTTGCACAGAGATAGCGAAAATACTTTCATAAGAAAAGGAGAAAGGGTGAAAGAACAACACGAGAAAGCCAGAAATCTTCGGGAGAGGATGATAGTTAATACATTCCTGTTAAATACCGTTTACATAGCCTAAACAATTATTTGAGTATTCAAGGGGGCTATTTGATTAGAAATATCCATTAACTGGTCACAAACAAGAGATCAGTTACTTGGGGAAAGGCGGGGGAAAATTGGCCTTTTTGCACTGAAATAGCTCTACTTGTGATTTATGGGAATGATAGGTGTAATGAGATGAGGTGGAGCCAGATTTCGCTGATGGATGGGACAGAGCACCGAGCAGATAGACGATAGCTTAGACAAGTGTAAACGCTGCATAAAAAGCCAAAAAAGAGGTTTTCACATGTTCAGCATAATGACACTGATACTCCTGTTCTGGAGGAGGCACAGTGACGGTGCACTTTGCCAGGGCACATGCCGACGCTTTAAGCGGCCGTTCATATCTCTGACAACCACAAGCTGAGATATTTTCTGCTACATCTCTCTCTGGCCTCCAGTCAAGCAAGAAGCTGGAGAGCAGGGACACACAGATCTCAGCTCGCTATTCTCTGGACCACCACCTCCTCATGACATCATAGCTAACAGCGTGCTGTAAGGGGAACAGCCACTCAGTCTCACATCATCCTCTTCAATCTCTCTGCATTGGAGTGGGAAATGCAGAAGCCAAAATGTCCCCTGGTCTAAACATTGCAATGCTTACCACTAAACACAGATTTTCATAAATCTTGAGGGACCATTGGTTTTAGACATTACTATGTGGTCATTTAGAGAATGTAGAGAATGCTCCTACTGTGCAGCAGAAACAAGTCTGTAGCTGTTTTTAAATACTTATTTGCCAACAGTCAAACTATTAATAATATATCAACCCACTATTAATTGCATGCAATGTAGTGACCAGTGTAGTCATTCAGTAGTCCAGCCCTGTTCAATTGCGTAGTTGGATTTTTTATGCCTGAACACCATTGTGTACTCATAGAGGGCAAGGGGAGGGAAGGATGTCTTGTCCCCCAGTGACCTTGTACATGGTACCTTTAAGGGCCAAACACGTCGATCCAAGATAAAAAGCTGGTACAAATACAGGCTCAGTTGTCTGTGATACAGGGCAAGACAAATTTAGTTGTTAATTAAATGAGATGTTATTTTTAGGCCCAGGCACTGCAGGGGAGGTACTCTCTTGTATCATTCCTTGTCTGCCCTGTGGTGTGGGGTTTGGGGGGGGTGATGTTGGGATAGAGGTATGGGGGGGATGGGGTTACCAGGCATACTCTTTGGAATGAAAGCAGTTCAGTCAGACTTGTGAGCTCAGATCACTTAGATCATGCAGGTCGCTCTAAAAGTCAGTGACTTGCTTCAATGTCACCATATGCCTACTATCCTAGGGTGGTTCATTTATTGGATTTTGTGTCACTGAAAAATACTGAATGTTTTCCTTCTCCAAGGCAACTGAAAGTTCTATTGACATGCTTGATTGCTCTGTGCACCTGCCTATTTATCAGCACACAAACCTGTGTGAGCAGTGCTGATATTTTTCATTTTCAAAATTACAGGCAGAAAGATTGCCAGTGTTGCTTGCCTCTTATGAAGTTCCTGGCCTTTTTCATGCTTTTTCACCCCAATTTGGAGAAAGGATGTGTCCTCCTCTGAGGTACGTTATGTCAGTCACTGCTTCTGATCAAACTGCAATTCACAAGTCAGCTTGCGACAGACATGAGTCGGAGGAAGACTGTTTGTGTGCAGCTCAACGTGTGGACTTACAGGTGCCCCAATCAACCAGCAGGAGTAAGTGGTGTATGATGAGACACTGTACCTCAGCCACCCGAAACTCTCCCATCCCTGGGCGATTCTAAAGCCAATTGTGTGTCACCTTGTTGGGCTGTTTGCTACAACCGGCGCTGGCATGATGTGAATTTGATGTGATGTGGGGCCTATCCGCATGCTAGAACAGTGCCTTAACAGGGTGAGCCACCCAGCAAGCTCAATGTCCTCAGTCTTCAGTCCTAAGCTTTCCACCCACCTATCATATCCCCTCACCCTGCCCATCATTCTGCTACCTGGCACTGAAAACCTATACCCTCCACTTCAGCTCTGTGATTCATCTAAGTGAATTGTGTCAAAGGAGATCTATGTTCACATTTGTAAATTGATATGGATGTAGGCAGTATATTGAACAACATACCTGCAACTGTAGGTGTTATCCCTCTAGGTTGGAGCTGATTATGGACTGTGTGACATGACCCATCTCTCCTGATGGTCATGAAACCCAAGCCACTCTAAAAACTCCCCCCACCTGAGGTGACACTGACCCTGGATCTCCAGCAGCAGACTCTCCTGTTAATTATTCCTGCAAATCACACAGGTCATGTGTGTGTGTGTGTGTGTGTGTGTGTGTGAGGTACGTGCATGCAGTTATATAACTACTAAATTATATCATAGTTCTACTACAAGCTACAAGTACACCCTGTGCTTTAATCAAATGTAATGTAAAAAGTGCCTCTTCTCCTCCCAGCAGGATACATCGTAATTTCACTTCCTGCCTTTGATTCTGCTAATAAAAATTATATCGTTCCAAGATGAGACCAGAGGATTAATTACAGAATGGTCTGTGTGTGTGTGTGTGTGTGTGTGTGCCTATATGTGTGTGTTCCTGTGTGTATGTGTCTCTGTGCATATGTGTGTGAGCATGTGTATGTGTGTGCGCAAGAGAGTGTCATTCCAGTCAGTGACTTCGCCTCGAGTCGCACTTAAGTCGCACATACATGGACTCCAGACTTGACTCCGACTCAATATGGACTTTTGAACAGTAAGAGTCTGCCAAATGCCATTGTGAAAATGGCAAAGTGAACAATGTCACAACCAATGATTCTTTTTATGAAATTGTTTATATGAAAAAGTATCCTTAGTTAAAACACCCACCCTTGTTTTAGGTGCTACACCATGCACCTTTCAGTTGCAACCATAGCAACACCCTACACTGTATTTCTTGCTGCATAGCTACCTAAGGTTACAGTTCTGCATGTTGTGGCCTTTGGGTTTAAAGAATTCAGGCTCATCGAGCCAAACAATATGATTGCACCTACCAAAATGTGCAGCATTAAAATGATGAATTTCTACATTTAGCAGTTTATAGTTATTCATATCATTTTCATAATATAGAATTTTACAGCCATGAGTGAATCTAACAAAAATAATTTCAAATAGCAATGCACAAAAAAACGTTTCAGTCAATTTAAGTGCAACAACAAAAGGGGAAAAATGACTGAAAATGATGGTAGTACGATATGCACAGTGCGAAAGTAAATAAATGTAGCAGATACAATGTGTCTTGCTTATACTGCTGCTGTGCACCAGT
The DNA here is from genome assembly GCF_963514075.1 of Conger conger. Lineage (NCBI taxonomy): Eukaryota > Metazoa > Chordata > Actinopteri > Anguilliformes > Congridae > Conger > Conger conger. The sequence goes on along the minus strand of NC_083761.1, from coordinate 63,217,894 downwards.
GACAGTGAAGTTTTTGGCTTTAAACTCCAGCACAATGGATTTGAAATTATACAATGAATAGTTGCAAGTTAATTTGAGGGCATTTACAACCATATTGGGTGATCCATGTAGGAAATAAAGAATAGAAAAGTGGCAAGAAGGCAAAATATTTGGATGTGGTGTATTGCATTTAAATTTTGCAAAAATGCTGCAATGTGGAAGTAATATGATGCATGTACGTACTTTTTACATCAAAAGGCTGTTTTCCTCACAGCTGCATAGAAACCAGGACAGCACAAATACTATACAGATGTGTGACATACAATAAGCATTTATTTCTATTGCAATTATTTTTGTCAAAATGTGGATGAGATGTCTGATAACTTTTAATATATAAAAATTAAAAGTTCCTGGGGGAACTTTTAGGGTGGGCGGCACGGATGGTGCAGTGGGTAGCACTGCCGCCTCACAGCAAGGAGGTCCTGGGTTCGAATCCCCGTCGGCCGGGGCCTCTCTGTGCGGAGTTTGCATGTTCTCCCCGTGTCTGCGTGGGTTTCCTCCGGGTACTCCGGTTTCCTCCCACAGTCCAAAGACATGCACGTTAGGCTGGAGTCTAAATTGCCCGTAGGTATGAGTGTGTGAGTGAATGGTGTGTGTGCCCTGAGATAGACTGGCGACCTGTCCAGGGTGTATTCCTGCCTTTCGCCCAATGTATGCTGGGATAGGCTCCAGCTCCCCTGCGACCCTGTTCAGGATAAGCGGGTTCAGATAATGGATGGATGGACTTTTAGGGTGCCTCAATTTTCCATACTAGCAGAACCTCCAAGGAGCCTTTTGGAAAGCCTGGAGGAATCTATGTCATGTCCTATAATAATTAAGTAATAATAACAGCAACAACATTGCTAGATCACAAAAATAATTTGTTTATAATACATAAAACAAATAGTTAACAGACTCATTCATGAAGTTCCACCATTCTCACCTTTTCTAAGGTCTACCAGACCCATCAACTATATAACTCAACTATATTTTTCATTTTGTCCAACATTTGATTTTATGGTTATTTTAATTTATAGAAGTCTGCTTAAGGCTGTTAATTCTGGGTCCATTTGAATGATCAATAATGACCTATAAGCTGAACCACTATTCAACAAAGTCACAAGAAAAAACATGCCGAGTCTGCACTAATAAACTCTAGTCTCGAGTTTGGATCACAAACATTCCATCAGATTGCCTTTCAAGCTAGTCTACAGATGAATGCTGTCTGTTCAGCTGTAAGAGATCAAAATGTTCTCCTTCCTTGTTAGGAGCTGAACTGAAATAGAAAATTAATTAAAGCTTCAGCAAATTTATAATCCATGTTTGCCAGACAAACCAGGCTTATGTCTGATGCAGGCCTGTCTTCATTCATTCATTCATTCATTCATTCATTCATTCATTATCCTAACCCGCTTATCCTGAACAGGGTCGCAGGGGGGCTGGAGCCTATCCCAGCATACATTGGGCGAAAGGCAGGAATACACCCTGGACAGTTTCGCCAGTCCATCACAGGGCACACACACCATTCACTCACATACCTACGGGCAATTTAGACTCTCCAATCAGCCTAACCTGCATGTCTTTGGACTGTGGGAGGAAACCGGAGTACCCAGAGGAAACCCCACGCAGACACGGGGAGAACATGCAAACTCCACACAGCGAGGCCCCGGCCGACAGGGATTCGAACCCAGGACCTCCTTGCTGTGAGGTGGCAGTGTTACCCACTGCACCATCGGTGCCACCATGCAGGCCTGTCTTGCACATTGTAAACCCAACAAAACAGCCACATATTTTAAGAACTATTTTGCTTGTATAGAGCTTTTTTTTCATTTTCATTTCTTAATAGGTTTTAGGTAGCTACTGATGATAGCCCCTCTAGACTCTTGAGTTTTGTTTCAGGCTATTGACCTCAATTGACATCAATACATCTGTTGAGCATTCACTAAAAATGTCAGTGCAGAAAAAAATACATATTTTGTAAAATCGCAATCTATTTATATGTTTTAAGTACAAGCTAATCACTTTGTTTATTTATTAGTTTGCGGAAGTTGTCAAACTACCCTAGACCATTGACTGTGTAGCAGTTTAGCTATAGTTATATTAGTTAACTCTATTAATGATTACATCAACAATGCTACTGCATTATCAATGATCTTGTTCTGAATGTGAATGGTGGCAATTATGTAATCTAGCTAGCTTTCTATTAGTAAGACAGAAATTAATTGCACTAATGATTTTAATGTTACCCTTTTATCACTTACAGCACTATCGATGTTGCAACAAGCAAATAATTCCATCATTGAGCATAATTAAATTAGTAAGAATTATGAAGACAGCTCGCTGCACAGATACAGTAATGAAAACAATAACAATTTAATGTAACCATGATATACCTAAATTATGTCTAGCTTCATTTGATTGATTATATTAACGTTCAGGCCGCAGTTAGGCTGGTTAGAGTCCTGTTTGTTAGTCTGCAAGAGAATTCACAGCTACGTTAGTATTGCTAGTATTGTCTTCCCAGTGTAAATTAAACATTAGTGAACTTCAGGGTGTAAAGTCTAGTCCATGTAATAGAAACAGTACATTAAATGTGCACAGGTTGTCATTACTTTCTGATCGAATGCCACCTTCTTGTCAGGTGACATATGATTGGATACATGTTAATAAAGGCATCAAAATGGAACACATATTTTGGATTGGATGGTGCATTAATATGCAAGACCAGCTTAGAGCTGCAGTAGCACTGTAGTCTTCACTGTTGACTTTTAAATCTAGGCTACTGACAGACCAACAACAACATACAGTCTGCAGCACATAAGCACAGTAGTTTTATTGTATGAGTGTGTGTAAACGAGAACACGTGCTTTCAGAGTTTAAAGTGAAATGATCCTGTTCTTGAGGGCTACTATATATCAAATAAGGAAATGAAATGGAAGGAAAATAATATTGGTGCCCAATAGGGAAATCCTGGGGCCAATATCAATAACTAATATTTGGCTGGATAAATTAGCATATGCCAGAGTCTCCCTGTTTTTATGTTTATATACTGTTTATTTGCGCTGTATATTTGCACAGATGTGAATTGCAACCAGATTTGCACATTCATGGAGCAAGTAAACAAGCACAGGTGTCAACTTATGTAGGAAAGCAATTAACAATTTGTTGTATCATATTTTCACACCATGTTTCAACTTTTTTAATTTATCATTATTACATTTTATTACAAAGCATAGTGAAAATAAGTGAAGAGAGTCTCTGCACAGCTTAGCTTGTGACTTTGACTGCTAAAATGATACTAAAAATAAACAATGCATAAAATAGGTTCAGATAACTACTGCATTTACCTGGACACTATTAATATTTAGCATCTGATATTAACAAAGGAATACATAGTAATGCATAATGTATATATGCTTATTAGAATGACCTATGACCTTTGCCTCCCCCCCCCTTGACATCATATCACTGTTCTTGGGACCAGTGCCATGCCATGTGGATGTTGTTGATGGATGCTGTCCGTTCGCTCAGGTACGTCTGTACATGTTTCCTTTATGATTTCTAAGTAAACTTTGTGAACCTTATAACGTGTTTTGGTATTGTTAGCACAACCTACCTGACATTTTATTGTGACATGCTTTATCAGGATACACACCAATGGTGCATCAGATAAGTTACCTGACTGGTACGTGTACTGTCTGTTACATCATCAAATCAGCCATAACTGTTAATAAGCGTTTTTTTCCCAATTATGATACTACGGCAGTATTACTGTGCGAAATGGACTGTTTTCCTGCTGTGAGCAGCTTGACCGAGCTTCACCTCACCAGTTCAGACAGTGCAATCACCACAAATCATCCACGGATGGAACAAGTCTGCTGACAGAATCATCCTTGCTTTGTCATGCAGGCAGCATCCCCGGCCCGCTGACATGGTGTGCTATTGTCACATGGTAGCATGTAAAGCCTACTTTACTGTACATCGCTCTGGATAACAGCGTCTGCCAAATGCCTGTAATGTAATGTAATGTGTGCATCATAAATGTACTGTACTAAACTCTAATGTAAGTCGGGTGACCAGATGCAAACAGTCCAAATGCAGGATAAACAGTATGATTTTGCAGGACAATGCAGATTGATAATTTCCATTCTTTATAGGTTACCAACACAAAAACATAGGCTAACTTTAATGCATATCAGGCTTCATTAGACACATAACATGTGATTGGCCCTTGGTTGGTTCACACAGCAATCTGCTTTATACGATTGGAGAATAAATGAACGTGGCCAATGGTAAATATATATATATAACATAATTAAAAAATATATAATTTAAAAAAATATAATAATATAATAATAATAAAATTATTATTATTATTCTTATAATAATAATAAAAGGATAATGAACAAACAGTACCAAAAACAGTCAATTAACCAATTAACAGGATTGCTCAACCACAGCCTTCAGAATCTTGACATGACTTGACATAAATGGGTGTATTCAGGAGGATGTAAGAATGAGATACAGAAATAAATAACTTTTGTACCATCCATCCATCCATTAATTTAACAGGGTCACAGGGGGACTGGAGCCTATCCAAGCATACATTGGGCAAAAGGCAGGTTGCCAGTCCATCACAGGGAACAGACACCATTCACTCACACACTCATACACTCATACCCATAGGCAATTTAGACTCTCCAGTCAGCCTAACATGCAAACTCCGCACAGAGAGGCCCCGGCCGACAGGGATTCGAACCCAGGACCCCCTTGCTGTGAGGCAGCGGTGCTACCCACTGCACCATCCGTGCTGCCACTTTTGTACCGGCATGATATTTTTTGCAATCTTTGAGTCTGCCAAAATGACAGCTAACTCAGTAATCTCACTTTGTGATGCAGGCCGCAGGACGTTTGTTTTTGCAAAGCAAAATTCCAGTGAGACTCACGTGTAGTCTACTGCGGTGCTTTAAGTCATATTCTCCATGTGAAACTGAAAAGGAATATGGCAAAATATGCAAAAAGCTCTCTGAGCACCTCCTGGGTCATTTGCCATTCTTGGTTGTAGATGCATGTTCTTTTCTTTTTGCTAGCTAGTATCCGTCCTGAGATATTACTGGCTATGCACGTACCTCATTGATGTTTTCTGTCTGCAAGGGCATGTTCATTTACGACCAGTGAAACTGTGATACCTTAAATGGAAGTGTGATGTTCAGATATACTTTTTTTTCTTTTTTTTTTCTTTTTGCTACTTTTAAATACAGCAAGGAGTGGCTGGCAGAGACATCAAATCAGGCGAATAACATCAAACAAAAATGTTTGGGTTTCATGTGTGGGTTTAAAAAAGATTTTTTTCATAGCACACATTTGATTTGGCTTCCTGATGGTTTTGAAATTCCAGTAAGATGTTCACCGAAAAAGCAGGCTGGGCCACATAATTGTTTGCTTTGTAATTAGCTGTTATGCTTGAAGTTGGATAGCCAAGGGAGGGAGAGGAGAAGAGAGGATAGTCAAAGGTCAATAAGAATAGAATCACTAGGACAAAATATTATGATCTTTTTATGTTTTCTTTCTGATGAGTCGCCAGAGAAATAAGGCATGCAGGGAGATATGAGGCCTCCCTTCCCATAGGCCTTTGTGTGCACTTAGCAGGTGGTGCTTGGGGTTTGGTGCAAGGTTGACATGGAAAAGTCCAAGTGATAGAAACACTTATCCTAGAAATCCTCAACCCAAATGAATATGTGATGAGCAAATAGAAGCACTGGGGTGCTGCAATTACACTCTCGTCTTGAGTGCTGGGTTTCAAGAGCACATATTCATGTGATAAATCTAATAGGAACATGAGTTTTGCTCCCATTTGTATAGTACAAGAATAAGGAACTATACTGGGGGGGGGGGGGGGGGTTTGGTTGATCTGACATTGAAAGGGCTATACTATCTTTGCATGATGACTCCAGTCCAGATTAAATGCACACTTTCTACTTATTATTATAACCAGTACTACTGCTTACTTACCATGGGTACAGGATATCTGTGTTGATGTTTTCTGGGGTGAATTTATTTTCCTTATTTTGGTGTCATAACTGTAGAACCACCTTTCACCACGCTGCTTGAAAACACTATGGCAGAGGAAAACAACAAGTATTTACAGTGCAGTCTGTAAGTATTTGGGCAGTGGTATAATTTCTGTTCTTTCAGCTCCGTATTCCAGAACATTGGATTTGAAATGAAACTATGAATATGAAGCAGTGGCAGCTGGGTGGGGTGCCCTACGCACACACACACATACGCACGTACACGCACACACACATACACACATACACACACACACAGGCAGGCACACAGATACATACCAGTACTCACCTCCAACCTATATATTCATAATTAAAAAGGAAAGACAAAGCAATACCAATATTAAAATATACATTTTTGTACAGTGGCCTTCATAATGTTTGGGACAAAGACCCATGATTTCTTTATTTGCTTCTGTACTCCACAACACAAAAGATAAGAGAAACATAAAGCCTGCAACTCAAACAGTAAAAGGATTGTCTTTGGAATCTGTTATTTTCTACTGTTTGTAGAATGAGGAACTACATTGGGGGGGGGGCAGGTTGATCTGACATTGAAAGGGCAATACTATCTTTGCATGAGGACTCCAATCCAGATTAAATGCACACGTTCTACATATTGTAGTCTGTGCTACTGCTTATTTACAAAGGGTATATCTCTGTTGATGTTTTCTGTGATGTATTTATTTTCCTTATTTGGATTTCATAACTACAAAAGCAGCTTTCCTCACACTGCTTAAAAACAGAAGGCAGATTAATCCTTGGAAACAACCAAGTGCACAGTACGTACAGTGGGCTCCATAATTATTGGCACCCTTGATAAATATGCACAAAAAATTGTGTAAACTAAAAAAGAATACAGTTATTGACATAACATTACATTAATGGCATTTGGCAGACGCCCTTATCCAGAGCAATGTACAGTTGATTAGACTAAGCAGGAGACAATCCTCCCCTGGAGCAATGCAGGGTTAAGGGTCTTGCTCACGGGCCCAACGGCTGTGTGGATCTTATTGTGACTACACCGGGGATTGAACCAGCGACCTTGTGGGTCCCAGCCATATACCATAACCACTACGCTACAGGCAGCTCGAATCAACCAAAGCCTTTCATTTTTTAAATAAAAAAATGATTTCCCCAAAAAACAGATTCCACAATTATTATTTGAACGTAATATATAGATAATTATCCATGTTGTTTATTATATGCAGTCTTTTTTTCTCCATTTCTATTAAGGTGTCAATAATTCTGGAGCCCAAGCTTTGGACAGCCTCAAATGAATAGACTAAGATACAAAAGCCCCATATGATACATGGGAGCTTTGCCTCATTATATTTATGAGTACAAACTTCTATTTGACTGAAGTATGATCTTGTGCGATGCATGAATGTATCTGCTTATAGGGCACTAGAGTCAGTGCAAAGGCCATGACCTTTTAGCTGAAGCAAATACAGAGCCCTTGTCCCATAGATGCTTAGCAACCATGAAGAAAAAGTATTTCTGATTTATTCTATTATTGCGTAGACTGAAAGGAAACATGAGTATGCACAAAATGCACAAAGGAAGAAGGGGAAAATACTTTTTACTGGCACTGTATCTCTTCATTTATTTTGTGACAACCATTCTTAAACTTTTAAACTATGTTGTTGCTCTCACGTGTATATCAGTCATAAACATTTCACAATAGTCAGTTCAAATTGTGCACTCTGCTGATCAGCTGATCTTAGCATCATCAAGATGCACTCACACAGTGAAGGATTCAAATAATTCATTCATTTTCCTTAATATTTAATTGATCTTTCCTGCAATATTTCTAAACAGATGTCTGAAGCAAGCAGGACAAATCTCAGTTGAGGAGTCTGTTTACATGGATATTGATCTTGTGCATGCAGAAGATGAAAGAGGAAGCAGTTCCTGCCCTGTATGCAAAAGAGTTTTTAAATGGAAAAAGGTGCATACAGTATGAATTTGCACAGCCTTCTTTGTTTCATCTTTCAAAAATATTATCTTATATGGCTTCAAGGGAATATTCTCTAATAATTTTGATTATGTGAACACCCTCCCAAAAATAAGGATGCTATCAGTTGGTGTTGTAAACAAATGAATGTGTTGCTCATTGTGATGTTCATAGCTGCATTAAAACACTACTCACAGCTGTGACTATATTGAATACATACAAGTCACAGTCCCTCTGCACAGTGCTTAACACATACAGGCGCTGCATATTCCAAGTAAAAGACTCATAATAATAAAAAATACTCAAAATCCTCCTTATGAAATAATGTATTCACAAACCACTTCAGCTGAAGATGTAACAGAGCCTTCCTGTCCAAGGCCTTGCATAAGTTATTCATACTGATGTGAATTAGCATAACATCTCCACTTTTTTTTTTTTCAGAATACTTCCCTCAAGTCTAGTTTGTTGTGATTGCAGGAGAAATGTATTATTTATAATGATTTTAAAACACTGCAAACACTACAGTACTGTACATCTGAAAATGTCTACAGCATCCCATCATCAGTATGTATTTGGAATTCATGCCCATCTGAGTCCAAACCTTGAAGTAAAACTTCTCTAAAAACCTGGCTGTTTCTGAAAAAAACTGAAAACACAGCCTAATTGTGAATCATTTCATGGTTTCTTAGCCAATGTATAATCTTATACAACTTCACTAAGCCTCTAAAAAGTGTGTAGAGTCAATGGTATCGTAATCCTAAAGAAATAATATGCACACAATGCAACTAGAATAAGGCACTTTGAACTTTTCATATTAATGCAGCAGGGGAACAAAAACTTTAATATTAAATAGTTCAAAGTGACTTATTCTGGTCTATTGTAATTGTGTGCATTATTTATTTTGGATTACGTAACCTCGTACTGTACAACTCCCATAATTCCTCTCTTCTCTTCCTTCCCTCTATGCACATTTATTGTCATTTGAATTCCAAAATACTTGCCTAATCTGCAGATATAGACTACTCTTTGTTGGCTGTGTAGAATTTCAATTTTGCATGCATTTTAGCTGATTGTTAGCAGTGCTTTTGGGAAGAAAGGGTAAAAATGCAGTGCCTTCAGATTTTTAGACCAGTGCAAAGTGAAAAATGCAGTTGGATTCAGCATAAATTTAATGAAATGTCAACTTTTGAGAAATCGGATATTTGTTTGCAAGTTACTCCTTACACACATCCACTGCAGAATGGGATTTAAAAAACAGTCCCCTAGAAATAGTCCTGCACAGAATTATCATCATTCAAGCCTTCGTGCATTGCTGATGAATGAAGAAAATGTACTGTGGTTGCACAAATAGAAAGCAAGTGGGGAAGGGAATGAATGTCGAATAAATTGAATAGGCAAGCTAACACAACAGTAAAATAATAATAATAACACAAATGTGCTGTTCAGTCTGATCTGTATATTTATTTATGTTTTTAAATCAAAACTACTATGTATGTGAGGACTGCAGATAACCTGCCATGCAACAGTACAAGGGTGCATGTAAGTCATGTGCCTTCAGGCCTTGTTGTTTATATCTGAGTGTCAATCTGTTTCATGGATGTCTGCTGTTTGTGACAGTGTACGTTTTCATCTGGGATATTAATAACACATATCTACCTATCTATACCTGCAGCAATACCTATAACCCATCTCCTCTCGCAGTGCAGTCCCAGTAAGTCACTGCAGGGACATATTCTTAGACTATACAATGACAGGAATACAGATTTAGGTGTACAGATATATACAGACATATTTGTAATCATTATTTGGCACAATACTGAAAATGGCAGAGCACCAGACAAAACATCAGAATTCCAGCAAATCTGCATCTGTCAGCATCCATCTGGCCAGACTTCCTTTTTCACCCATGATTCAAACATTTTGAAATGATCTTATTCATAGTGCAGTGACATTTACTCTGCAATACAAATGTTAAATGCTCAGTGGCTTCATCGGCAAATGTTTGGAGCATGTCAGATGTGTGTGAAAAGCAAGTGTTGCCAATTATGTCATTACAAAGGGGTAATGGTAAAGGATTGGTAAGTTTTCCGGCATGAACTGCCTGTTTCAGGTCCTGCCACAGCATCTCTATTGGGTTCAAGTTAGAACTTGACTGAGCAACTCCAAAACATGAATTTAGTTTCTTCTCAGCCATTCAGATCTGGACTTGCCTTTGTGATTTGGATTATTGTCTTGCTGCATAACACAATTACAATTCAGCTTCAATTTACAGACAGATAGCCGGACATTCTCCTGAATTTTTTGGGACAGAGTTCCTTCAATAATGGCAAGTTGTCCTTATACCAAGGCAGCAAAACAGCCCCACACCATCACACTACCACCACCAATGTTTGAGTTTTGCTAAGATTTTCTTACTAAAGTTTTGGTATACTGATCTCTATTAAGGAGAGCAGTGAAAGCTAACTATAAGCAAACTACATAGCATTGAAGTCTGGGTTCAAGACTTCAAGTCTGTGCTTCATGGTTTAAATACAAATCTATATGCTGAATACAATGGGATTTCAATTTCTAAATGGTCCTATTTTGTGTTTTGGATTGCCGAGATTGCTAAAGCTCATAGTGACAAATTATACAAATATTTAACAAAAAATGAATGAAAAGTTGCATGTCGATCATTTGCTGATTATACGGAGCCTTGTCTTTTTGTGGTTGCATAATGATTTAATGCTTCATTTGCTTATATGAAGTCATTGCTGCTGCCATCTAAGATGAAAAGTGCTAGCATAGCATTTAGCAGTATACCGGAAATGCCATTCAGTGGGACATCCGCTTTACCTCCCCATTCCTTTTGTGTGATATCCCAGTTTAATATTAGCTATTAGCTGCTCAATTTACCAATACATCATCTTCATTTAGTCAAATTAAAATAATAAAATGTTTCTGTGTGCTGCTATAATACTATAATACAACCATGTAGTAAAAGTGTCTCATTGCAAGCCTTTCAGTCTGAAACCTTTATAAAGTATGAATGTTTATTTATTTCACAATCAATGCTAATGATTGCTTATGTTGTGCTAAAAAAAGCTTCCATTTTCTCCATGGTTTTGTGTTGAGTGCTGAGAAAAAAATGTAGGAATAATGACTTGAGTGTGCATCAAATACATAAAAACCCTTCCTCAGCACTGGGAAGTATGCAGATCATCACATAACTCTCGCCTTGGAAGAAACAACACAGCAGGAGGTGAACCACCCTAAAGCATTCTCACACTGACATTGTACATTACAGAAAGACAGTGGCTAAACATAGGTATTCCATTTTCATCATTCGTCCAGCTCGCATTTATTAATCTGAAGTTGCAAACAAATGCTTAAATATACAGTGTAGTCCATAAATATTTGGACAGTGACCTTTTTTGTTGTTGTTGTTTTTACTCTGTGCTCCAGCAAACAAACAGTTGAAATAAAACATGTGCTGGTTGAAGTGCAGACCTGCAGCTTTTATCTGAGGGATTTCATATCTATACAGCCCTTTTATACATAGGGGACCAAAAGTAAATTCCACGGTATGCAAAATGGTGTCACAAAGCTATTTTTCATTGGTGAGACAGCTTCAATCATTTTGGGGGTGTAGGTGGAGTTAAGAATGTTGGAGGAGTTGTTTTTGATAGTAAACTGAAGCGCAAATCAAAGAAAGAAATCCTGCATAGACTGCCTTTAAACAGATAATATAAATCAACTAGACTGTGACAGAAATGTTAAAAATTCAAAAGTAATCCCCACCCATCTTTACTATCTCCATGCCACACGTGTTATCCAAGCCAAAAATCATTTTTTTGCTCTAGGATAGCATTTTAGGATGTGTGCAATTATGAACTGAAAGAGAAAAATTACTAAAAGTAATAATGATAGTCACGCCACTGATGACTTCAAGTTGCCTCTTTGTTCTCTGTTCTCCCAAAATAACAAAATAACACCCATAACATTTAACAAAGGTTACAGAAGGACAGAAATCCTGCAAAGAATACTTCAGCTGTCTTCACAACCCTAAAATAAACATAGAAAAATACCTATGCTTCTGATACCTTTACGTCTTATCATAGTTAAATGCAGACAAAACAAAATAAACTGTCATTGCATTGGGCATTTTTCTCAGATTATAAGAACTACATGAATTTGTGAATATTTATTTAAGTGTCCTGTAGGAAGTGTCAAATCCTATTTAAGCAAGAAAAAAAAAGATTTCCATGAAAGACACTTGGGTCTCTTGGGGTCTACTGGGGTTGATGAGATTGTACCAACTGTATTAGATTCACTTTACATTTTGATGAAACTGAGAAGATTTCATACTAAATAATGTAAGAGGCATTTTATTCTGTTTCCTCAAGGACAATAGAAAACGTGGCCTACTTCTGACAGTGGCAGAGAAATTTACATGAAAAGAAAGCAGATGCAATCAATATACCGCAGGGCTAAAAATACAAAAACTTTGAAATGTGAGGACTGAGAAAAGCATGGCTGCTGCATCTCTGTCTCGCTGCAGAACATTGGCATCTGTCTCTTTTTCATGCTGTTGAATTAAAATCATAAAGCAATGTAGGTATACGTGTGAGGCCTGAAAACAGCTGGTTTGCATTTAAATTGGCGAAGTGGGAAGTCTAAAAACTACGAGACCGATGAATAGGGTACACTTTGCTTGAGTCTCTTTTGCTCTCCTGTTTCTAGCCTCTCTTCAGTTTCACCCTATTTCAGTGTCTGCTAATTAAGCATGCATTATTGAGAGGCAGAGCTGGGTAATGTTTTACCACTCAATGCAGTCCCAACACAACACAGTCATCAACTATTCCTAATGGCTGGTCTCTGCTTCAGCACAACTTGTCTACCCTAGGCAAAATCTTGTAGGAGCTGCAATTGCCTTAAAGCTACAATGTCACATTGGTAATCCCTGATACTTCATTTGGAAGATGTGTATTAGCATCACTTCTTTCTAAAGCATGTGGGAAATCCCTTCGGAGGACTTGCAAGTGCAGAAAAATTGATAAATGGTAAAATGCATATGCATATTATTGAGAGGCATCGCTGGGTAATGTTTTTCCACTCAATACAATCCCAACATAACACAGTCATCAGATATTCCTAATGGCTGGTCTCTGCTTCAGCAAAACTTGCCTACTCTAGGCAAAATGTTCCAGGAAATGCAATATAGCCTGAGAGCTACAATTTGCAATTGGTAATCCATGTTAATTAAGAAGTCAGGCATTATCATCATTTCTTTTTAAATCATAGGAGGAAATAATTCCTTTGAAAAACATGTAAGAGCTGAAAAAATGGATAAATGGTAAAATACATATGCATATCACAACTCAAATAACTGTTAAATTGTCAGTGTTAAATCTGGAGCCACAGTATCTCTACCTACTGCTCTCTGTCTGCTTGGGAACCTGAATACGCTTAATCATTTGCCCTGGTGATGGCTGCTGGTGATGGCATTATTTTAAAAACAATCACTCACATTATCACATCCATAGTAGAGCCATAAAAAGTCCTATAGCTCACACAAGACTGCATACCTGAACCAATTACTGCCCTAAATAAGTAACTACTTTATACACCGCTTCCAGCTTGGTGTGGTGTACTGTACAACCTGTGCTAATAATATTCAGCCTCTGCATAATGGCTGTGAGAGGGACTGAGTGCGTGTGCAGAGTAGCTTGTCGCCTCTGCAGGTCACTTGCAGTACGATGTAAATACAAGACCAGTGTCAGTTTTCCATCTTCGCTGCTTCCTAGCTGCACACCTGGGCTTTTGCCACCAATAACAGATATGAATTACATTGGGAGTACAATAAATGTAAGTGGCAAATTAACTTAAAAGCAGAAAAGTGTGCACCATGTAATCTGTCATGTCCAAGTACTGTAGGTAGGCTACTGCATAAATTGAAGATGTGACAAATCAAATATTGTGTTACTCTACTCCAGGGGGAACAGGGAGAAATATGATTGCAATGGGACTTCTGGGGCTATACAGTGGTATTACCCCTGAATGGTAATCAGTCATTTAACCTTTAAGCGGACACTTGGAATGGATCCTCTTTGTTGCAGTGAGGAGAGGAGTATGAGGACAGTGGAATAAATACAGAGACAGCACTGGGCCACAGGGCTCCTCTTTTGGTAATTTCTTCATTATCAAGGGTCAATACAACAGGCAGTATCACTGGAGTCACCTTACCATGCTTTTTATTTGATGAAAGCAAAAACACCATGAATGATTATGATCTGCTGATGTATCAGTCCAAAGCTTAAAAAAAAGACTCATTTCCAAATGTTCGTATGTTTTCCATTTCTTTGAGAATAGCCAAAAGCAATGCAACATAATTTGAATAAGTACAGATTCTACTGTAACTTCTAGCACCCTTGGTGACATTAGCCTTTGTGTGAACCCAAAAAAGCTGTGTCTAAAAAGGAAACAAAATAAAAAGAATTTGAGAGCATAACAGCTGGATTATAAACTGATGGAAGAATTGACCTATCGGAGATGTATCCAATGGCCGAATACAAAATGACATGGCTACGATGAAAAGAAGATATGGCAGAGAAAAGAAGAAGATGCAGAAACATTTTGTGGTTCTGTAACTGCTCAGTTCTGTTGTTATGAACAGTATGTAAGTTTGTTCCCTTGAGCAGTGGCAATGCAATTACAGATACCTATGTTTTATTATCCTCACGTGGGCAGGTCACATGAGAGGCAATACGAGTCCCCCCGCATACCAGAAGAGGAAGCTGTTAAATGGGAAATGTGTCACTCAGTAGGAGTGTGCAATGCCCTGTGGCCCAGCTGCCACACAGAAAATAGAAGCAATCACATGGCCAGAAGACAAATGGAGTCAGATAAACAGTTATAAATATAAATATCATTGCTAATGGCAAAGTGTTTGATCAAAGTGTAAGCTTTGCTTTCTGGAAACACATGGACAGCAAAGTGCATGCATGTCAATTTGAAATCCTCAGAGACAAATAGGTGAGCCCTCAGACTGTTTTTCCTAAACGTAGGACACCGAAGAGCTTTTTATAGACAAGCAGCACACAGTTTTGCTGGTACTCAGCATTATGCAGTTTAGGCCTACAATCTCTGAAGTTACATGAGAAGCTGCCGCCATTTATATACACTCACAGAGCACTTTATTAGGAACATTTTTACTTTATTACACCTACTTATTTATGTGATTATCTAATCAGCCAATTGTGTGGCAGCAGTGCAATGTGGACACGGTTCAGGAGCTTTAGTTATTGTTCACCTCAACCATCAAAATGTGATCTAAGTGACTTTCACCATGGAATGATTGTTGGTGGCAGACAGGGTGGTTTGAGTATCTCAGAAACTGCTGATCTCCTAGGATTTTCATGCACACTAGTCTCTAGAGTTTGCAAAGAATGGTGCAAAAAACAAAAAACAAAAAATCCAGTGAGCAGCAGTTCTGCAGACAGAAACAAATTGTTAATGAGAGATATCAGAGGAGAATGGCCAGACTGGTGAAAGCTGACGGGAAGGTGACAGTAATGCAAATAACCACACATTACAACAGTGGAAGAACATCTCTGAACACACAACACATCATAACTGGAAGTGGATAGGCTACAGCAGCAGAAGTCAGTAATAAGTAATAAATACCTAATAAAGTGCTCACTGAGTGTACATATATATTATATATATATGGCACATAGACACATATATTTGCTTTATGCAGATAAAGTACAATAGTGTTACAGATATGACTGTAACACTATTTTACATTATTCAAGGGCCTTTATTTAAATTCCTGAGTGAGCTGAAAATTATTCAGGGCAGCCTGTAGCCTAGTGGCTAAGGTATATAACTGGAACCCAGAAGGTTTGTGGTTCAAGACTTCAATAAGATCCATACAAGAACAAGGCCCTTAACCTTGTATTGCTCCAGGGTTATTTGGCTATTGCTAAAAAATGAATTTGAGCTGTATGTGTTCCTCACTGTGGGAGTGAATACTTGGGACAATGATTAAAATATAATTTATTGTTTGGAAGGTAATTGGAATTGATCAATTATTCATCTGTAGAACCTAATCCTGCCTGTTCCCAGAAATTATCATTGTAATAAGGTGGATAAATTCTTAAAAGATTAAATTATTGAAAAATAATAATATGTTGTATATCAATCACACTATGGGTGATAACAACAAAATTGAATCAATACTAATGTCTCTGGTTATATAAGGGGCTACTATTGCATAAATGGGATAGTGGATAGGGAATTTGTGACTGAATACAATTTAGCAGACTAAACGTGTAGTTCAGTGCACGTTAAGTCTTAAGTTTCAACAGATCCCAACAGGCTTGCTTGCTTAGGGGTCACATTGCTGAAGTCATTCTCCCAAAGTCCTCTTTTTTCTTCAATATGGATTGTTTTACATTCCCCCTCTCCTGTGTTACTCATTCCCTTGGCTCTGCCCCTCACCAGTCGGATGCTAAAGAATAATTACTTTGGAGAGAGGAGTGAAAATGTGAAATACAAGCTGGTGTAAAATGGCATCCCTTCAGAGTGAAACTGTACACATAATTTGTTTTGCTTTGAACATTCCAGCATATACACTATAACAATAAAGCACAAGACAAATGAATTAAAAAAACAAATTCAGTTGACTGTAAGAATATGTGAAAATATGAGTGTTGTTGCTGACTGACAGTTGAACCTCACTAGTAAAACCATTACAAAAGTGTGGGAGTACGGTTTCTTGTAAGAGTGTGAACAGTATATATTTTTCATTTTGAATAATATGGCAATTTCCTTGAGAAAAAAACCTTGTTGAAATATATCAGTTTGGAAAGGGTTACAAAGTAATTTCTAAGGCTCTTGGACCAAGTGAAACACAATTAGAGCTGTTATATCCAAATGGAGAATGCGTGGAACAGTGGTGAATCTTCCCAGGAGTGGCCAGCCTGCCAAAATTCCTCTAAGGGCACTGTGAAAACTGCCATGTCAGAAATTATCCAAAGACCTGTATGCTTCTCTAGCCTCAGCTAATGTTGTTGTTCATAACTCTACAATAAGAAAGAGAAAAAAGGATTCACAAGAGAATAGAAGTTGGAAACCACTGCTAACCAAAATAAACTATATATATATATATATATATATACTTGTCTCACAATTGCAAAAAAGCACCTGGATTATCCCCAAACATAATCTGGACAACTTGCCATTCAAGGAGCCATGAATTCTGCTCTGCACCAGAAAATTTGTAAGGAGTATCAGGTGATGGGACCAAAGAACTAATCGCAGAAGTACGCAGAATAGATGTCTTTATTAAATGAAAGGCAAAATTCCAAAACACGGGAAGGCAGTCCAAACAGGCATATGTACCGAAGATAATCCAATAATCAAAATCCAAAAGGCTAAGCAAAGTTTGGTAACAGGCATCAGGCACAGAACAGAAGGCAAATCCAAAAACCACCAGGGTGCACAAAGGGAGTCAGAAGATGGAGTAGGCAGGCAGAAAAACGCTGGAAAGTACGATCAAGACACATAACAATCTGGCAAAGAAACTAGGCAAACAGACGGGTATAAATACACAGACAAATTAACTGAAATGACACGGGTGAAGAGAATCAGGTAACAAGACTCAGGTAAAGTAATGACTACGGAAAGCGTATTAGGACAAGAGGCATGGAAAACAGGCGGGAAACAGAAAACACTATGACATGGGAGCACAGAGTGTGACAAGGAGAATGTCTGGTCATCTGTCTATGTCAGGGGTCGGCAACCCTGGTCCTGGAGAGCCGCAGGGTGTGCTGGCTTTCGTTGTTACTTGGTCAATTAATTGATCAATGAAAGCCGTTGATTACACAGTTAACTCACCTCACCTGGTTTCTTGGGTCTGAATCGGTTGCTTATTTTAAGGTGGAGATGAAAGCCAGCACACCCTGCGGCTCTCCAGGACCAGGGTTGCCGACCTCTGTGCAACTGAGTTATGTAGCAAGACAATTATCCAAAATACAAAAGCAATTCTGCATATGATTGACTGAAAATAATCAAAATTAAGGTTTTGGAGTGGTCCAAAAGGGATACTATGGCAGGACCTGAAAAGAACAGTTCATGCTTGAAATCTGCCAACTTGTCTTTAAAGCAGAACAATGGGTTAAAATTCCTCAACAGCAATGTGAAAGACCGATATCAAATTTGAGGAAGTGTTTGGTTGAAATTATTGCTGCTAAAGGTGATGAAACCAGTTATTACATTTAAGGGGGAAATTACTTTTTCACAGGGGTGATATGGCTGTTTGATAACTTTTTCATTAAATAAATGAAACAGTAATTTTAAAAATGCATTTTGTGTTTACCCAGGTTCCCTTTGTCTAATATTACATTTTGTATAAAGCTGAAACCATTTAGTGTGAGAAATGCAATAATAAAGGAAATTTCTTCTCCAAGTACTATTCTGCTGATTCTGCTTACAACCAGTTTCTTGAAGGATGGGAAAAGGACCTGAGGGTAAAAAATGTGAAGGGCAATATCGCTCCAGTTCAGTGGCGCACCCAGCGGGCTAACGCATTCATACCAGAAAGTGATGTGATTGTGTGATGCTATTTTTCCCTATAATACACAGTCTATAAAACCAGTGTGTCACATTATTGGTTTGGTTCTGGCCAAGTCACAAGTAACAAGTAAGTCTCAAGTCATTTGGTCCAAGTCTCAAGCAAGTCCCAAGTCCCAGGTTATTTTCTAATTAAAACAATAATTTATTCATCCGTTTTATGTGCTCTGCATTTTATCTTTCTCCTTGTAAACCATAACATTAGTTTGCAAGATTAGTATGCACTGATCTTAGCCTAAATCATGTGAAGAGAGCTTGCATCAGGAATTCCATTCTTTGGAATTGTGTACAGGTCCAAACTGTCAACAAGTTGGATCTTTTTAATATATCTTTCCTTGGCTTCACTCTACATGAGGGCAATGAGTTAAATATTGGAAAGAATGACTTGTTTCTCTCCCGAACAGC
This sequence comes from Conger conger, assembly GCF_963514075.1. Lineage (NCBI taxonomy): Eukaryota > Metazoa > Chordata > Actinopteri > Anguilliformes > Congridae > Conger > Conger conger. Next base: position 63,198,829 of record NC_083761.1, on the reverse strand, counting down.
TTGGTTTGACCAACTGTAAAGACAGAACAAAACAGGACAGACCTTTAACATAATAAATCTGGGTTATCACTGTATTGATATTTATATTTCTATAGCTATATCTACTATATTTACTATTTTTTAAATTGTGGAAAAAGAACACATTCGGTTTAAACGAAATGAAAAAAAAGATATTCAGCACATTACCTGAAAAGTACTCATTTGGGAGAAGGAAGCTTGACTCTGTTTACATATCTTTAAATTGGATCATTAAGTCCACACTAATATATTGGCAGGTTATGGAATGAATAACTCAAAGGCAGAAACAGACCCTTAAGTTTAATATGCAATGTTATAAAGTTTGTTTTAATTGAATCTTCTTCTTGTTGTGGAGACTGCATCAGCATAATGAGATTGTGGCTCCACGGGGACTTGGAGTAACAGGAGCCTGTGCTCTGTGCTCTGCGGCAGGACACTGAAGAAGCCCTGTGCCTCCCAGTCTGCAGCTGAGCCCACGCCATCAAGACCAACCACCACACATCTGGCATACGACTAACCCAGCATGCTACGTGCATATTAATCATAGAATAGGAATGGCTGAAATGGGGTCAGAACCATTTGACTTAAAAGCTATGGATGCTATGCTAAAAGCTATGTTGTGCAGTTTTAAGGAAAAGTCCAGTACCAACCTTGTTTAGGATCAGTTGTGGATTAGTTAATTGTGAAAGACCACCACCCTTCTAGCACCAGTGTGCTGCAACCAAAAATAAATGTAGGATCAAGGATGAGGAGAGTGGAGTTTACCCCAAAAAAGCCTGCCTTGGAGCCAACAGGGATTAAATGACATTCATGCTGACAGAATACTGATCTACCTGCCTCAACCCTTCGGTTGGTAAGGGAAGAAGGGAGAAACCCGAGGCAGTGCACTCAAAAAGGAGCCCCCTTGTCCAGACAAACACACACACTCATACGCCCACACACACACACACACACACACACACGCACACATGCACACACAGACAAACACACATTCCAAAATACAGCTTCTGTTGCAAATGTAAAAAGCATGGTGCTGTGCCGGGGCAGAAGGTTGTTATGACGGGCCACAGTGCAAGATTTTGCCCCCGCAAATAAATAAAAAATAAATAACGTTCTGTACTAACGTCTATTGCTGAAACGGGAATCAGCCTTCCTTTCTGCAGAGATGTCAATAATTCTCTTCAAATCCAAACTACGGGCGCTGAAAGTATAGCCGGCCAATTTGGCCTCTCCTGTGACATGCTGCTCCTGAGAAAATATTTACTTAGTTTTAGTGTGGAAAATGACCATTCTGCAGTTGCCACTGTGATAGGTATGGTCAGAAGGACACAACCCACAATCGCATATTTAAATGACGAAACATACAAAGTGAGAAAAAGAAAGCAGATTCCTTTCAGGGTTGAAAACACTCTAAGAGGATATAGCCTTTGGCTACGGCTGGAGGAACAAGGAAATCAATGGGCACAGTCCACTTCACCGAAGACTGCATAAGGAGCTGCCAGTGTGAATCTGGATCATCAGCCTCCAAAGCAAAATGGCAGAGAAAAAACCTCACCTTGGCTCCATTCCAAACTTACAATCATTCCTGTGATTTATGCCATGCACATTCTGTGTCCTGTTCGTCGTGTATTACGGTTGTAAAGGGAGTTAATTGTGCATGGTGGCTGGGTCAAGGCATCTACAGTAATGCCATATGTATCTTTATCTTTTTTCACTGAACAGAGAAATCTGAATTAATCATACACATCTGTGAGGTTTTTGAACAGCTGGATTCTCCTTTCCAGATGAAAACATTAATCCGAGCTCCCAGAAACCCTTGAGCTGGCCGAAAGAATTCACGAAGCTGTGAAAACTCAGAGGCTGTCCGTCACCCCGTTCATCATCTTTAAAACAGAAAAGGCCAAGCACTTTTTAAACTTAATTCCTTCTGTATTTGGCAGCAGAAAATAGCTATATCCTCAGTTTTAGATTTATTTTGAGATATACTTTTTATAATAAATTAGATTTACTTATATTTAACTGTATTTATTCTTGGTTAGAAAGAATTAACCCTATTTTTCACCAACAGAACCAATTTAGGGTTGTCTACCTATTCCATTTCTACTTTTTGAGGTCCATGAGTCATGGATAAGGACTCAAAAAAGCACAAATGAAAAAGAAAAGCAGAACTTAGGCAGCATAGTAAGTAATTATATAGTTGCTTGGAGAGCAAAAGAAGTTGCAAGCAATTAATCAACTGCAAACATTCTGACAAACTGCCACAGCTTTGTAGATTGTAAACTGGAGTTGAGTGATCAGAATTTGTTGGCTTAAGGCCCTTCATACACTGAAACTTCTCATTCAAATGTGTCCTGCGAAGGATAGCCCTCCACAATTGAAAGTCTGCTCCTAAAACACTGGAAGTTAGGAGAGGGGTCTATAATATAAGTGAATGAAATATAATTAGTCCAGAGAGGCAGAGTGTGCATTCCCACATTTGTACTGTAAATAGATGTCAATTGGTACAAGCCATTGGAGCAAAATCATGTTACAAAATAATGTACCAATAATTTCCTGGCTAATTTCATGTAATTATATTACTTGACACCCTATTTATTTATTCAACCAGGGGTATTTTGCAGATCAATATCTCTGTGGCCATGGAAACTGTGAGACTGTGTGCTGAAGAGTGGGAGGATTGCAACCCATGCCCACATCCATGTAGCAGTGGATGAGAGGGTCCAGGAAGCAAGCATGAGTGAATATTACAGTTAATCCTCAAACAATTCTATTTACAGACCGCACACAGCTAAATAAAAAAGCTAAAACAATATAGGATTAATTAGCAAATATAAATGGGCAAGACTGTTGAATCAAATTATGATTGTTGTACAGCATTCTAATGAGTGCATAATTCCCCTTTACTGAATGTGTTTAATTGTATTATGTGTAATGGTATAATAATACAGATTTAATCATTTATACATCTGTAGGACTCCCTGGGCCACAGTTTTTCTGTAAAGTGGGGGCGACATGGCTCAGGCAGTAAGAGCAGTCGTCTGGCAGTCGAAGGGTTGCCGGTTCGATCCCCCGCCCGGGCTGTGTCGAAGTGTCCCTGAGCAAGACACCTAACCCCCAAAATGCTCCTGACGAGCTGGTCGGGGCCTTGCACGGCAGCCAATCGCCGTCGGTGTGTGTGTGTGTATGAATGGGTGAATGGAGAAGCATCAATTGTACAGCACTTTAGATAAAGGCGCTATATAAATGCCTGCCATTTACCATTGGTAAATGGTAAAGTGAATATGTTGAACCAGGTGTAAAAATCACTGCCAGACATAGCCTACTGTTTGAAATGAGCATCATACCAAATACAAAAATCAACTTCTATTTATCATCAAAAATCCCTCTGCTGCACAGCTCTTTATTAACTGCACACCTTAACCAAGCCCCTGTTTTGTAAATGCAGTGTTAACTACACAAATTACTACAAACCTTGCTAGGCCAAAATTCCATAATACAATTTTAAGGTACAGCTTAGTGGTCTTTGACTCCTATTGAGTATATCAGTTTGACTGTTGTATGTATAACTGATTTAAGGATAGTTTATCAATGATCAACAATTCAATCACATAATCTTTGGTAACAATGATAATGAGAGAAAATGAAACCATTTCTGGATAGCATAAAATATACTTTCCACATTCTGCACCAAGGGTGGGGCTGCAGATATCAATCATCTTCTAGAGCAAAACTGTGTTTTTGACTATTCATTCATCATATGTTTCAACTGTATCGACAATGTGGTACAACACAATTGTAAGGAAAAGTATATGCCACAGATATTTCAGCACCCTATGGACAATTCAAATGACTGCAAATGGTCAAATCACAGCATAATGAAATAACCATCATATTCTAAAATACATCAGCGAATAGAGGCAAAAGAGCAGAGTACACACTAAATTGCCTTTTGAGCACTGAAGTCTTCTGCTCTTATTATATCAGTAAGGGATGATGTAATTGACTTCATTTTGGAGGTGCTAAGGGGAGTCTCTGCCATCTCCATGATTGTTTCACTTATTTCCTGTCACATTCAGTAAATGCCCGTTTGCCCAAAAAAACGCATACAGCTGTCTTACAGTCCTTGTTGAAATGTGCCAATACGATACCTCTTTCAATTATTAGAGGTCTGCAGCATTTTCATACTCTCTCTTTAGACATTTCCCCTTCACCTTCAGCTCACCTTTTCCAGAATCAAATTTCTGCCCTTGTGAAATATAAATTCAAGCCTCTGATAACTCTAAGAAATCATTAATCTTCCACTCAAGAGCCATTATCTGAGTGAGGTGTTGTGTGTATTTAAGAATGAAGCTTGTGCACACTCTTCTATTTGGCCATGGAGTCTTATTGCGGTTGCAGACTCTAACAATGTGCTGGAAATACAGGGTCATAGGAAGGTCCTCAGAGACTGTGATGTAACAGCCTAAATCGGAAAACCCAGGAGACAATGCATACTGAACATATCAGCATGTTTTTAAGGTTACCTTCTGTGAGGAATTTTTTTAATTAAATAAGTAAATAGAAATGATGCTGAAACTGAGCAAATATATAAAAAAATTCCCTCATGGAAATGGTTATCTAATGCTTTCAGAAGTGAGAACAAGATATTGTGCATACATTTGATTAGTGTGATTACATGTGTAACTATGAATGGCATTTTCCATAGCCAAAATATGCATGTAGTGTATCTCAAATATTTAGATGAATATTATTTAGGCCCAGGGCATAATCTTTTGTACATAATCAAGATTCTTATACATCACAGTATTTGTGTAAATAATAATTTATTAAGTTAATTATGGAAATGGTCAAATCAGAAATGGTTGTTACTAATATGCACACACACCTTTTCAGGGACTGCGAATTATAAGGACTTAACACGACTAACACTAGTCCCGCAATGCACAGGCTGCATAAATCAGCAGTGAAAGAAATCCTTTTGAGCCTTTCCCATTGACCTGTTTAGCACAGAGAGGACAGGGAGGGCAGGACGGGTGGGATCTGTCATTAAGCACTAATCATTTTATAAGGAGACAGAGGGAAATGCCCTGATAGAAATCATAAAGTACCATTCCTCAGTGGGAGAATATTGCATTTTAGCTAGGAGTAAAACTAAAACATGATTTAGCAGTAAAGAATGTCCCATAGGACAGTTTGCCTGCAGCTTAAGCCTGAGCTTGTTCATATTGGTATCAGTGCAATATTATGGGCAGCAGTTCCCTGTTCAGGAAACTACAGTCTAATTTCAGAGGCCTATGTGGATATGGTAAAACTATAAGCTAGTCTAAAGCCCTTTCATGTACACGTGTGGCTGGGACCATAAGTCTACCAAGGATACTAAGGATACTACCAAGAACTAACAAAGTTTTCATTATTCATCAAGGGCTAATACAATTATGATACTCTGTTTATAGCCTACTTCTTATCCAAAATACATTATTTTTTAAATAATATAAGGCAGAAAGTGAGTAGGTATTTATTGAAGGTCAAAAATTGTTAGTACTTCGGTGTGTCTGCCTTCCGCCTTGACTAACGCCTTCACTCTGCATGGCCTTGATTCCACCAACTTATTATCCGTTACATCTCAGCCATTTCTAATGATGTACTTGATGTTTGGCCTTTTCCCTCTTCAACTGCTCCCAGAGATGTTCGATTGAGTTCAGGTCCGGCGGTATCTGTGGCGGGAATGGCAACCTAATAAGCTATCTGTTCTCAATAATGCATTGTTGAATAGAAAGTGTAATTGGAGTATCAGAATTGCATTATTCATATCAAAAACAATAAGGACTTGGTAGTGTCCTCAGACTGCTGGTCCTCAGCAAAACTGATTCCTTTTAATTCTCCTAGACACACTGATTGATAACTGAAAGTACATCCATCAAAAAAGAAAACACATTATGAACATGCTGCAATGGTGCATCTGCCCCTAATTCAGATGTGTATACTATTAAATTGTAACTAAACTAAAACTATATTTTTTATCATATAAGATCTTTGATTTGATATTTATGTCAATCAGAGGGGTATATTTGGGTACTGTCATGCTTTACAAAGTAAATCTGATTTAAGAGAAGAATGGCTTTTGAACATTTGTTAAAATAGAATATAACATTATTTGGAGGGAAAACAATAGTCCACATACAGCTCGGACACTAAAAGGTGCAGCTTCAGAGGAAATGGAATGAAGTGTAAATCTAGTTTTAAGCGGCTGTGTTAATGCAGAACTCCACATGTTGAGCCAAACCCAACATCTCTAGTTCATCAAGGTTTTAGACCTCTCCAGTGGTCTAAAACCATGTTTCAGTTATGCACCATATTTATATGGGGATAGGAGTAATGCTAGAATTCCTGAGTTTCAATGTCGCTGCTTTCCTGGAAATGATTGCTGGCAATATTTTTATCGAATATGTGGGAATACGAGATTACAGGAGGGTATATTTTTTATTATCATTTTGAACAGCCTGGGCATCATTAAATGGGGACTGGAAAAAATCATGTTTATTCCTTGTCCTCAACAGGACCTCTGTACGCAAGGACAAATGCCCTTCATCTCTCTGCTGTCCAAAGACCAGGCAATGAACAAAAGCATGTATGAATGTGAGTGGACAAATACAGTCATATGCAAAAATGTAAGCACCCCTGGTCAAAAAGCCTTTTACAACAGCGCGCAGAAGTGAACCTGACCTCTAAATGGTACAAAGTTAAACACGACACAGCTCTTCAGATCTTAAAGCAAGATTACTTTGTATTTTCATTTGACCCGGGGTGCCCAGATTTTTGCATACAACTGTAGATACAAAGCAGACTCTACCATAGATGTGGCACATTCACTAATAAAGCAATCAACATTCCTGCACGCATAGGATCATGTAAAATAAGTTCGCTTTCATGTATGGCTAGGATGGCTGCAAGAGAACACCCGGGTGACTATTGGGTTGCATTTTTGCAGCTTCATTGATCAAGACAGCTTTCTTTTCTCGCATTTTATGAGCAAAGCTGTCTGACATTATGCATAAAATACATGAAAAGCAGAGGGAAGTATATAATCACCAGAGGACTGATTATATGACTTTACATTGGTGTTTCCATTATATGTGCACTCCCTGTAGCATGTACTCTTGGCCAATAGAGACAATCTCTGCCTCTCCCTGTTGGCTGTAGTGTTGGCCTGTTGTCTTTCTGATCAGACAAGGTTTTATCCTGAGAGGGCACCTGTACAAACGCACATGGATAATATGAACCATCCACGGGGTTCAGACACTATGATCCCCCTCTGGGACAATAGCTAGGAAGAGCTTTTCACCATGACAGTCATATTCACTCTCATTACATTTGTCCTAAGCGTTACATTATTTCAAAGTTTCAATCTTTTTAGGGAAAAAGTATTATTGCAGTTATCTGTAGCATGTAGGCACTCATGTTTGTCTCCTCCAGTTTCTAATTGCTATAAATATATAAATGGAAAGGTAAGAGGACAGAATCACAATTTGCTAATTTCTCAGCCAACTATTTTATATAGCAGAGAAATAAGAGCTTTCGTGGGCTGATTGAAGATCCAAAGATGCGCACAAGGATAGCTTCTTAATTTAGTGTGATGTACTATACATCTGTAATTACTGTTTACATTTCCAATCAGCGGACTCTTGTTCTGTTCATCCTCTTTGGCTATAGATCCAAATTAGAAAAGAATCATTGGCATCTGTCTATACAAGCAATTACAATTCCAGCATCCCATTGTCAGAACTACTGTATGTTTCAAAATGGTTATTGAAATACAACTGTAGTATATGGAAATATAATGTATGAACTGATGGAAAACAATTTGATTTAATAAGCTGGACAGAAAGATTGCTGCCTCAAAACAAATACGGCAAAGGGGGTAGCATCGTGAAAAAACATCAGATTCGATTTTGAGATAAGCACAGATCAGGAATCTTGAAATACTTGTCTATTATTCATTTATAAATCCATTATGTGTCACAATGCGCAAAGAATTGTACATTGCTGCATGAAATTTACATTACGAGCCTAGCGTCTGCTCATGCAATCCATGAAAGCTTTGCGCTTTGTGCCTATAATATGGCTCAATTCATTCAGCTTAACAAAACAGAAATAAAAATTGATGTTCATTCCAGTGTTTTATTCCACTCTTCAAATTGTCTATGCTGTGTTGTGAGGCAAATGGGTCAATTGGTTCAGAAAGTAAAACTGTTGGCTATATTGTCATATACATTTTTCCCCTACGCTACTATCAGTAAAGCATATTATTATTGAATGTCATATTATTCATTCACAAAAGATTTGTAGTACTCACTGTATGCAATAAAACCCTGAAATGTTGCTTTGCTCGATTGCAGCTAACTTTTTTGTGTACTCTTCCCTGAATGGGAAATTTGGCAGTTGAGACACAGCGTCTTCTCTGTCACCACCCCAAAAGTTCAGTATGAACAAAGAATACTGACACATGTCTTCATTACAGCCATAGCTATAAAATTAGCTCATCTTGTTAGTTCAGCACTGTTGGGATAATAAAAAACACACACACAGCTGTGTGGCAGACACTCAGTGCTGTAGCTGCTACAGGCAAAACATGGAGCTCTCACCATCATTTTTTATGAAATGCCCAGACGTGCTCAGTAAAGACTGTGAGATATGAGTTTGTTTCTGTTTTGTTGTTGTTTTTTGTCACCCAATTCCCACCACCTTCTGAAATGGGAAATTGTCTGCAACCAAAATCATGTACATATGTGAACCCCACTGCCAATCTGGAGTGTGTAGACAATCTTGGTTCTCCTCTGAAGAGAGCCATGGACGTGTAGCAGGATGTGCCTGACCAGGAACCCTATCCACCTGACCCCACTTATTCCCTGGGTAACACAATCGAAATTGAACAATTGAACGTCGCCCCATGGAGATATCAGCCACAGTTGGATTTGATCTGAAGCCATGACGCTCATCTATGCACCACAGTGTGGTGCCGTAAGGATTTGAGATTTTTACCGTTGTGTATATCCCTTGCTTGTAAAAATGTTGAACTTAACAAATCAACAAATCAACAAATCAATCAACAAATATAACTCATTCATATTTCTAGTCCACATCGTTCAAAGTACACAGTAGATCAGATTTTCCCTGAGTTGGGCACCATCTTGAATTTTCAAGAATTTCAAGACTACCTGAAATGCTACAACAAGCAAATCACTTTTGTGGCCTAACATTAGTGGTAAAAGACACCAAACTCATGTTTCTAGCCCATCTGGTTGAAATGATAAAGCACATCTGTTTTACAAAATGACCGACAGCGGAGTATTGGAGCTATTTTTTTTCTAAAAGTAAAAGAATCAAGAAAATAAATGTACAAACAAACATATAATCCACTGAATGACTCTAAGTGGTTGTTTTCCAGATATTAGTCTGACCCTCATGTGTTGCCAAGGAAACAGCACTTCTCTTGCTTAATAACCTTTCATTCTGAATGCAAAACATTGCAAAAAAGATATATATATATGCTTCACGTCAAGTGGTTTCGGCTTCCATGTAAATTAAAATCATATAGCTAAACACCTAAACGTACATCGATTATCCCTTACATAACCATTTATTTAACCCCTTTTCCTCAAAGAATGGAGGAATATGTCCAGAGCCTGAAGGAACCTCATTAATTCCTTACAGAATGCTTGTATAAAATGTTTTACTATGTACACACTAGTGACCCATCAAGCACAGTGTTATTCAAATGATAAAAGGCAGGATTTGCATATGAATGTACAGCGCAAGGCAGAGATGAAGGTACGTTTGCACTTTCAATGCATCTATTTTTCATTCTTCCTTTTTTGAAAGCACAGTCTCAAACACCTCTCCACTTCTATCAGATGAAAGGGCACAGCAGAGCTGCTACTGCTACAATTACATCAGAGAGCATGAAGACACAATGGAGAGACTTACGTCACAGCAGTGTGCATGCGTATGTGACTGCGCACTGAAAGCCTCGCTCCACTGCTCTGTTTCTTACAGAAGGGAGGGAAGCTAGTTTTTAGGACCTAGAGCAGGGTGAAAAGACCTGACAGAGCATAACTGATGAATGTCCTAACAATTTTCAAAACCAAAATAACAGAAGGAAAAAAAGAGATCAAACAAAATTCAGACAAGCACGCAACATGAATGTAACATCCCCAGGAAAAGGCTAAATAACTTTATTAGATATATATTATTCTTAGGTTTTCTAAAAATGATTTATTTGGTGTGAAATTGTACAGCATAGCTCACCGTTCATTGTGGAACTCTGCACCCAGATGACACCCGAGAATGACCTTCATGGAACGTAATGATGGGGTTTAACCCATCAGTCCATTCTCTGAGTCTAGAGCGCTGTAACTCTGCGCTGACAGAAAAATGTAGGGTAAATGAATATAAGGTTATTGTAGACACACTGATGTAGTAAACTGAGCAAGCACCGTGCTGATAATTAATTTGTTTTGTATTAAATATTTGTATAAATGTGAAACGTTGTCCTTTGGTTGTACAGTGTGTCATAAACATCTTCCCACTTACATTCACCACTATTACCTCATCCATTCATTTTAACCAGCACTGCTTTGAAAAACGTAACCATTATGTCGAAATTGCAACTGCTATTTAAACCAACGGACCTTTAACACATTATCCTGGGGAAGTGATACAGCAGATGAAGGAACACAGCAAAACTGAACATTATGTCACAGCACAGCTGATAGCGCTCTGGTGGTCGAGGCAGGAAAAGGAGCAAACAGAAAGCCTATCACCAAGTATTATCGCAAACACAATGCAAAAGTCCTCAAACATAGAGCAAAGGTCATAGCACAGCCATGATGGCATAGAAGTGCCTGGAAAATTTCCCCAAAAATAATCTAAAGGTCATTGGTACAGTATCTTATCTGAGAGAAAACAAGTGCTGTTCCCGAGTTGAGCCACTGTGACAACAGGCATCAGCCCTGTGTGTCTCGCCCACCTGCCTGTGTCACATGACCCCTCTCCATCTGTTCCCACAGACTGCAAGTTAATATACAGCACATGGGGAAACCAAGAGGAAAAATACAAAGTGCTAAAAGAGAAGGGATAACTAATTAGCCTCACCAAATGGAGGCAAGTGTGACACAACACCGTCGACAGCCTCAACAAATGCAGGCAAGTGTGACACAACACCCTCGATAATGAGTAATTTATTAACCTGAGAGTGGAAAAAGTATAGTAATAACCACAGAAGTGTGAGGCTATACGGTTAAGTTCTGAGCTGGACATACTGACAGATTGTTGCAATATTTTTGACCTGTGACTCAGACTTGACTGTGTTGGTTGTGTTTCCAGCAGAGGCTGTACTGCTGATGCTGAAGAATAGGCATGGACAAGAGAGTGCAATGACCTCAGTGGAAACAGGTGTAGTTTGCATTTAACCTGAAGTGCTTTGACTTCCAAATTTGTACTTTAAATTTTGTCTAAATGCAGTAAGTATCACCATAATAAACAGCAGAACCAAATTGCACATCCCACTGTCTTCTTTTCAAAAGTTTAATGTATTTCACACTGTATAGAACTTGAAAAAAAGAGAAAATAGCACGTGTAATTCAGTTCAGTTTTTTAATCTCCAGCCAGAATTAGAAGGTCAAAACATTAGTATGATCAAGTACCATGGGGAAGTGCTTTTTTAATTGTATTCTACTGTATATGTACAGAAAACCTCTGAAGCAAACTCACTGGTAATTGAGCTGTCTTATATGGATGAATACTGAATCTGTTGTTATGATAATTTAACATTTCATTTCTAGTGCATTCACTTGTCTTTATTCTGTAATTACTATGGCTCTGTTAGTTTCTCTGCAAGTGTATCTGCCACATAAATAAATCATAATAATGCTTTAAAGTTTGAATATCACTATATTAATTATGTATATTGTAGTGATCATGTCAATAGGAAGGACAACATGACTGGAATTAAGTTCTCATTAAAACTTTATTTCGTGTAGAAGACTAGACCATTTCACCAAGAATGGAATGTGATGGAATTCACATTTAAATTGTGTCATAAGATGTCATATAATAAATGCTTTAGGTACTGTTACCAGCAATGAACATTTTCCCAAGATAGTAATAAAAATGGTAGTATTTTCTTTTTTGTTTGTATGTATATACACAAGGCATGTTTGTTTGTTTTATTAATTATAAAGACTGTTAGAATTCCATGTGCACACTCCTTGAGGGAGGATTCTGTTGGAATTTTGAAGTCACTGGCATATCACATTTTGGACTGTATTTGACAGGCCTAGACGGGCCTGTCTGTTTCATCAAACATTCCTGTGTGCAATGTTTTTCAACTAGCAGTCATATAAAAGTTTCATTTCAGTTTTTAGTTTTTTCATTTGTTCACGCTCTGTGAAGGATCTTGGCATGTAGTTTTGGGTTCCTCCAAATAAAAGTGCTCAAATGCACTAATCCTTCTTTTTTTCTTTTTTTTACAAGTAAACAGTGTGAGCATGGCTGAAGTGCCTACAGGGGAGAATAACAATTGTCAATGTAATTTTGAATTCATGCTGTAGGGAAAACTGCCTGTGTTTCTGACCCCCACTCCACTAAATTACTCACCTGTTTTTCTATGTTCTCCTCTCACCCTGCTGTTGGGCTGGTGGCATTTATATAGGTAGTGCTTGTCCATCTGTCTGATTACCTGAGGATCACAGGATCAGGGGCCTGCATGAGCCTGGATGGGCCTGTATGGCTAGTGTCTGAACTGGACTGATTTTTTTCTGTCAACTTTATTACTGATGTAACTAGGGATGGGTGTCATAGTAAGTATAGTCATGGTTTGGTTAACTAGTAAAATTTAATCGATTAACTTGTTAAAAAAAAAAAAAACAATTTAAAATCCTATAATGTACAAGCATGGTCCAATAGGCTGGACCACAGCCAAAAGAATAAAATTTAGTATAAGCACATTCATTCGATATGTTACTGCACAACAGGCGCGGCATTTCAGGAAATATTCAATATTCAATATAAATTTATCTATTATATTCATTTAGCTAGCTAGTTTGCCTTCGTAAGGTGATGTTATCGATAAAGTTAGCAAGCTAGTTTGCTTCCATGAGGACATTATAGCTGTGCTCTTATCTTAACTTGTCTAGCTAGCTAGCAAAAATAATTATTGGATAAGTCAGCATCCTTACCTTAGCTATCGATAGTTGATATACTAAGTTAGCTAGCTTGTGAAAATTAAGTCTCACAAAATTAATGCTTATCATGGAGGTAGCTATGGTAAAAAACAACAATGTGTGGAAAGTGCAGGCACCTCATAGCTAATCGACAGTTCTCATTACCACACCCAGACAGTTTGGGTAAACTTTTATAGTGAGAAATTTAGGCTTAGAAAAAAACATTTTAAAATACATTTAAATGACTGAATAATAAAAAATTATGCACATTTGTTTTATTGTTGCCTAAAAAAACTGGCAGGTATCACATTCAACCACCATGTTACTCCTTTAAGAAATCCGGTCAGTCATTTCGATGGAAATGCGACAAGCGACTGGTTTTCTACACTTTTGTTTGAGGACACTAGCTTGCATTTAAATTTTACAATTGATTTACATAGCTATTCAACTACCAACCACAGTCCGCAATCGCAAATCCCTATCCAGTTGTTTGGGCTTTTGACGGCTAGGTCCCTTATTTGGCTCGAGAAAGCTGGCAATAACGGTTGTCAAACTCAACTTGCAAAAAAGTGAAGTGTCATTTGTCATTGTCATTTTTCCCAAACCATGCTGTATTTTGTTTCAAACACAAAAATAGAAGTGACTTTTCTGATTTCAGATGAGCTGCGGTGTCTTCGGTCATGTACCGCTCATCTATGCTGTGAGCTTGGGACACAGCTGTTTTAATTTGGCCTTCCATCAACATGTCGCAGTCACATAGCCTAGGCCACCATTGTAAGGGAGGTCAGCCACCTGCACTGTTATGATCTTGTGCACGGGTACATGCTGGCTCTAACAATTCCATGGCAAAAAAAGTCTTTACAGTGTTTAGCTTAACAAAATTGGCATAAGAGGCAACATGTGCTTAGTAATTGCACAGCACATAATCATAAGTCGTGTGCTATGCAATATGCTCTTTTCTGGTTGAATCAGACTTGCAGTTTAATTGTGTTTAGAGGATCACTATCGTTTTACTTCATCTAGAGATTTGTCATGGTACTTTTGTTGCATATTATTTCATGTAGTTGTTGAACCCAAGTTTCATGCAACATATTTTACACGGAAGTTTCTACAAATTATCCTCTTCGAAAGGATAGCCTAATCCACTGCATTTTCAATAAAATATCTTTTTTTCAAGTCAGCTGGTTAAGACGTTGCCCGTTTTGGTCAGTTCATTGATTAACCATGCCCATCCCTAGATGTAACCAAGGAAACGCATTAGATTAAACTTTTATTTACTCTTGCAGACTGAAAATACATTGGAGTAATGAACAAGTTTTCATAGAACTCAATCATCTTTTCATGAAAGTCCACATGCAATTGTTCCTGTTTCATTTGCAGATTTTTTGAAACTGAGGATCTTGGCCCTTTACAGTACAAACAGCAAGGTCTTCAATTTGTATCATATCTGCAAAGAAAAATGTATCAATGGTCTTTGAAGTGAATAAAGCCAAAATTGGAAACAGTATTGGGGTTTATTCACCACTAGTGCAGACTGCACAGGAGTCACAGGTTCAAGCCCGGGCTATGACATTAGCCAACTGACTGGGAGGCCACAGCAGCTGGACACAATTGGCTTCTTCCCACCAAGGGGAGGGTGGGTTTAAGCCAGTCAGGGTTCCTCGCTATCAGCTTACTGCTACATCAGCTCCTAGCCATGTGCCAGGTCCCTCAGGCTACCAATTGTAAGACTCCAGCCCCGCTAGCTCTCCTGTTGTTGGCCTTCAAGGTGGAAATACTCATGGCTCAAAGGCAGGTGCAAGATGAATAAAACACCCTTTAGTTTGGTTGGCATAGTGTTAACTCAAGTGGCACAATTGCCTTTTGCAAAATTGTTGATATAAATGTGGGGGAATCTTCAAAATAGCTATTAGTGCTATATTAGTGCTAGCAGTAGTTTTTTGCGATTGAGTGAATGGAGTTGGAAAAACAGGAAATCACAGGAAAATCAGGCCAAAGGATTTTGAAATGCAAATCTCCAAGCTAGGCCCAAGAGCAGCACAGTATCAGTGAGGGCTTCTCCCTCTGATTCCCAAGCCTTTTGCCCAGGACAGCCCTGTTAGCATGTGTTATTAACATGTGCTTCCCACTTCAGTTATTGTGAAGCTGCTTAAAATAAGGCATGACTTCATGCCGGGTTTCTCTCTGCCTTATGTTCCAGGCCTCCACCTGTGGTATGTTTCCCTGGCCCTGTGCCTCTGGCCCTGTCTGCCTGTGAGCTGCAACTGCTTCCACACAGACAGCCTGCACCAGCTGAGCCATCAGCAAGTATTAGTGTCCATCCGAAACCTGCCCCTCATGCCCAGAGTAAAGGATCTTCCTGACAAGGCTGGTTTCAGCCAGTCAGTCTTTTTTTTAACTCCATTGTGCAATGTGGAAACTCCTACCAATCACTCAATAACCCAAGTTACAAATGACTGCACAGAGAATGAGTATTTTCACCGGACTTACTTAACATTTATCTCCAAGTCAAAGCTCTAATTCTTGTGTGGCATTTTAACTTCAGCAAATGAACCAAAAAGAAACATGACAGCATTATGATTGGTAGCATAAGGCTGTTTTCCCAAAAAACATTGCAAGTCACTCAGCAACTCCCATGGTGAGTTATGGGAAGTGAAACATATGAGAGCTATTCACCCCAGCAATCTTGTAGGTTTCAGTGGCTACTGTTTTTAGCTGGTCTAATATTTCAGGGGTATTTGCAGTCAAGCTATTTCACAAGACCAGTATCTGGCTGGAAATAGGGCAGCTGCCAAAAACTTTCACAGAGGCCATGCTAATGGGATTTCTCTGCCCCCCTTCTGAGCACTAAAATCTGGCCTTGATGACCAGCAATTGACCTCAGTGCATTTATAGACTTTCGTTTTATCCTATGCAAAGCTATTAAGTTAGAAAAGTTTGGTTGATCCTTGATCCTTCAATCTGAGTTTGAGCACTTGTTTGTGCAAAAGAAGAGGGATAATATGTAGAGGAGGATTTGACAAGAACCCCTAGCTGGGAAAGCTCCGTATGTTCATTGCAGGAAAGGCAGTCCACTCACTCACGTACATTAACACTGCAACCTCTCTAAAGGGACCGCCCTGCTTTTTATAGGCAGAGAGCATCTAACACATACGTGGACAGCCACAGAGATCACATGATGGCGACTCTGTAAGTGCTGAAATATTAATGTTGGGTCTTATGTAAGAGACAAAAATACCCTTTGCATTGAATACTGTGAGATTGATAGCAGGTGCACATGACACAGATTTTACAAACAGACGCACAAAACATCAGAATGGGAAATGCCAGTAAGGCTGACCTGTAAGATAAAACCATATTTCTGCCACTGCCTGTTTACTAGTACGTGCAGATTTGACAAATGTGAGTGTTGTTTACCTTGAAACCAAATTGCTGTGCATCCCCCATGTTTTTAAAACCATTGCCAATTTCTAGTCCCATTGTACAAATTGAGTGAGTAAGTAAGTCATTTTTTCATGAGGATTACAACACAAATGGTTTGATCTCATTATAGCCAAAGTGTGCTCACTCATGTTTACGTGTGTCGCATGATGGGACATTCCTTTTTGTATTTTGTCACTGGCTTATAAGGCTTGCCCTATTTTTAACATATCACAGAGCGCTACAACCTTTCAGCCTGATAACGCCCTGCCCCTAAGCTCCTCCCACTGGAGTGTCAACTCCAGCAACCTTGATGTGCGCCTTGAGGCATGTCAGCCAATCTGCTCTCTCGTCCATCTCTTCCCCGTCCTGACACCTCAGCAGAAAAGCTATGTGGGGAGTTATTAGGTCCAGTCAGGAGCCTCTACCCATGAGTTATACGGCACTAAAAGCCAGCCCTCTGACAGACTGAGCTTCTTACACAAGAGCAAGGCTGACAGATTAAGTGTCGTCACAGAGGCTGCTGCAGTCACTTATACACTGTGAGCAGGTGTGGGAGAAGAGGAGAATGCAGGCAGGGTTTCCTCAGGAATTCGAGGTTGACAGGGACAGGCAAGCCAAGTGAGTTTCTCCTTAAGGTCAAAGGTGATCCTCAGAAGGAAGTTGCAGCTGTGAGGTGCAGCAGACGAGTGGAACAAACAGAGCCGAGTTCTCTCACGAACAAGCTACCAGCCCCCCAGCCCCCTTTCCCCCGGATGTGTGTGCACTGTGCAGCTAAGCTTCCTTCGCAAAAGATAAAGATATTTCACATAGGGCTCAACATAATTCCTTTTTTGAATAAATACACCAGAGATTGCTAGGGAGACTAATCAGTGATGGTCTGTAAACTGAAGCCAAACTATGGGTGACTCAGAAGTTATTCATTACATTTTTCTCCATGTTCTGATAGAAGACCCCAAGGAATACCTCTCCATGGCAACGTCAAGGTGATTATTATTCTGTAGCAGTATTTTAGCCTGCTAGCCTGAAAGAAGAAGCCTCAGTTACCAGAGCTATCTGATTTCTAACCAATTTTCCATTTTTAGAAAAATAAAAAAGGCAGACTTTTTGTTTATGATTTTTGTGTTCATGTGTGGAATTGTGATTCATATTACAGAGAATTTGCCTCATTTTCCAAATTCAGGAACCAGTAACATGCATATTAATTCATATGTATTAAAACATACTTGAACCATTTCATGGTATCCTTCAAAAGGCTTTTAATATGTATACAACACATTACAGTACGTATTTGCATATTTCCCTATTCAGTGGAGTCTGGAACATATCCCCTCAAAATGGGGGGTGGGGGGGTGGGGGGGGGATAAATAATAATTAGTAACAGTAATGATACTATAAATCATTTAAGTTGGGCTGTGTTGGTAAAATTAATACTATTGATTACATAGAGAATAAAAAAACAACTGTTGAAATATCTAAGTATGCATAGAGAAACTAACTAAAATGAGGAAAACGATACAAAATGTAGTTTAGAGTGCAATAATTGGGAACGGTTACTTGCTACTGTAGTTTGATAATTACATTGTTAGCCTTCATCATCTCTTCTGTTTTTGTAAGAGTTTCTGTGCTCATGCATTGGCTGTTGATTACTAGCTCAGATAAACACACACAGAAATAATTCTGCCATTGAATGAAAGGTATCTAGCATTTTATGACATCTACTTCATGCGTATAGCATCGTGAGGGGAATGATGAAAGCCTAAGTGTGAAACAAAGCTGGATGCAGGAAAAATATACTGGGAAAGTCGTTTCATGATGCAGAAAAGAAAGCCAACAGACACGACTTCAAGAACAGAAGCTTCCACAGTCTCTAACAGCAGTGTTCTTAAAATATACAGCCTCTGTTTTAATTCTAGAACTTGATGCTTTGGAAAGCATAGATTTATTTATGCCTTATCTCAAATTACTGGTGAGATGGAAGACCCCATGAATATACACTCAGTGACCACTTTATTAGGTAGACCTGTACACCAGCAAATATTTAATCAGCCAATCATCTGGCAGCTACTAATTGCATAAAAGCATGCAGATGTGGTCAAATGGTTCAGCTATTTTTCAGACCAAATATCAGAATGGAGAATAAATGTGATCTAAGTCACTTTGACCTTGAAATGATTGTTGGTGCCAGACAGGGTGGTTTGATTATCTCTAGAGTTGTTGTTGATAAAAATGTGTTGTTAATGAGAGAGGTCAGAGGAGAAGGGCTAGACTGGTTGAAGCTGACAGGAAGGTGACAGTAATGCAAATAACCATGCAGTACAACAGTGGTATGCAGAAGAGCATCTCTGAACACACAACATGTCAAACCTTTAAGTGGATAGGCTACAGCAGCAGAAAACCAAAAAGTAAAAAAAAGTAAGTCTAATAGACACCTAATAAAGTGCTCACTGAGTGTAGATTATATTATCCCAACATAGTATATAATGTATATAACTTCCATATTCCACAGCTAACATTAGCTCTGCAGCAGCTGATATGCGCAGGTAAGATGTGACCCAGTAGTACGTGGTCAGACAGTTCCTGAATTATTTGAACAAATATTATCATCAGCCCTAAGGGGGGAAGGGGGACTGGTACTGCATGCACTTTATAGCTGTCCCTTTCCTGTTGAACTAGCTGGTGTGTTTAATTAGCAAGTACAAAGAGTGAGGCTGCAAGAACCCAGACTGGCATTGACTGAACTCTGTGTATAATGAGAGTGCTGCTGCTGCAACCTAAGACTGAAGCTACTTCGTCCTTCAGCCCTCAATCCATCTGAAACTGAGGATGGACATAGGCAGGCAGGTAGGTAGTGAAACAACAGCAACTGCACATTGGACATCCGGCAAGGGAAAAATATACACAACAAATTTGAACAAATTCTTACATCAGCTACAGTACATTCTACATTCGATCCTGATATGGTGCATACATGTGTGCAGGTGCGTCTTCATACAGTTTGTGAATGTCCGAGCAAAGTACTTACTCATTTCCTGTAACTGTTTTTTTCTCATACCCTTAAAATCAGTTACAGGACATCTGATTTTTTTTTGACAAACCTTGTCTTACTTGCAGTATATGGTTGAATGGTCATATGTGTATGCTCAGAAATGTTTTACAAAAATTATATAATAAAAAAAAAAAGTACTTAAACTAAATATAAAAAGAGGCTCCTAGGGAACTATGTATAAACAGTTTTGTAATTCTTTCACAGATCACCCAATGGATCTCAAACCGCTTTTAATTTTTTAATTTCAAATCCGACATGCTGGAATACAGCCCCAAAACAACAAAACCTGTGTCACTGCCCCAATGCTTTAGCATTTAACTGAATACATTTTAATGTATATTGAGACAGAGAATGCTAGCACTATTGTGAAATGATGCTGGTACAGGTTTGACAATGTAGTGGAACCCCCCACAGGAGACATTCAACTGTCTGGCCTCTCATCTGTCAGCATTGAGACAGGGAACGTAATGTACGTAATGTAATGTAATGAATGTCTGCTCTGCAGGTCACTCAGTTCTGGAAGCAACTTGACAAACAAGACACGGGCGCTTCTGGATGGCTTGTTCGGTTAAGGCGCCACACTGTGGGGTATAGATGAGCATCATGGCCTTGGATCAAATCTGAGCCGTGCCAGTGCTGTGTGGGGCCAGTGGGGCCATAGGGCAATGTGCAGTTGGCACCCAGGGTCTGGGATGGGGATGGGTTAGGCACATTCATCGCTCTCTAGCATCCCCTGCTGGTAAGGCGAGCACCCGTGGACTGCACGTGCAGTCTGGGGTGTGAAAGGAAGTAGCAGGGGGACGTCACGTTTCAGAGGAAAAGCATGGACGTCTACACTCTCCCAAATTGACAGCAAGAACTCGGCTGCGGTTGCAGAAGATTGCCCGTTCCAAATTGGGTAGGAATTTGAGATGCTCAGCCTAATGTTGGGTGCCAATTTTTTTTAAGGAAAAACAAATGCACACATACTGTACAGTACATTCAGTTATTTTCTTTCACTCATAAGATGGGTGAATGCTCCTATTACAGTATGCTCCACTAGATATGTTCTTTAAAAAGATTCCTTATTGCTGGTCTTTGGAAATGCTTCACGAGATGAGACTCGCCATGAATAGTCGTGTGCTGATGATTGACAGGTCGGTGTATGTGGAAGACGAGACCTGCTCGAGCCGCTGGCCTTGCTTCCTTATCTGGAAAGACAAATAGCCTGCAGGTCATTAGCAGATATAGGCCGGTCTTACTCGAATGCTCGACTTTCTAAGATGTCCTTCACGATGCACGCTGACCCCAATCCCATTGCCCTGTGCCTATGGGTCAGGGTAGACAGCCTCTTGGCCGGAGTCTGCTATTCTTAGTCCCAGTTCTCATGATTAACTCAGCTATTAATACAGCGCTAAATCTTTGCTTAAAGCTACTGCTATCTGAAAATCTACTTCATCCTCTCTACCTCGAGAGGCACAGGTAGATAAGCAGTCCTTTGTTTGTATGGTGTGCATGTCTCCCGGTATTGAATTGGATGTGATGAAGCGGAGCATTGTTATTTTGAGCAAGTAAAGTATGAGTAATGTGGAACCAGAAGAAAGACCATTGCAAACCTCCGCCCAAAGGGTCACAGATGCTTTACATGAAAAATAAATACAATGTATTTTATTTGGCTTTTAATATGGATTAGCATCTACAGGAACATTTTAGTTCAGTCTTTCCTTATCATCAGGTATTAATCAACCTAATATTAAAATTGCATCATTGCTATGACTAAATTCTCTGGAACAATGGAAGAGAAAGTGCAGGAAGAAACAGGAAGAAAGAACAGTAGAATATATTGGTAGCTGTGAAAGAAGTGTTTGACCCTCACCAAAGTTCAACTCAAAGGACAAGGCCGGAGAACAGAATGCCTTTCCTGTCAACTTGATCAATTTAATTTAATATAATATATATTTATATATGATGTAAGCAAACATACTATTCCCAAGCAACATTATGAGCTCATCCATGAAAGTGCTTCCCTACCACAGTATGCAGGGAAAATGCATATTTTTTTTGCCAGCCGTAACTAGGCAACCTTCACTATTCTCACAGGACTCCTACACTTCTACCAACAAGAAACAATCAGCGGTTTTTCCTCCTGACCAACTTTACTTGAATAAAAGGCCGTTACAGACTGGTGTTTGCAAAGGGTGAGAAAATTTGGGAGGAGTAAGTCCACAGTGATATCTGCCAGAAGGGCCAACCCCAAACAAATCCTCAAATAGAAACACAGAAATAGCCATAGTCTTAGCAACACCTATAGATCACATAAATCCATACATTAATTTTAGTATACTATTATTATAATCCTAGGACTGTAGTGAAGGAACTCTTGAGACTCTGACTTAACCTATTGTGAATAAAAACTGTATAAGTAACCCTGGATGTATAAGCAATTTATGACTTGAACCACAGATATGGATTGTTTTGTATGCATGTAACATTGTGGGTGAGAGCAGGAAAATAACTTAGTTGCTCCAAGAGACTTAACCAATTACAGCAGTCACAGAAAACTGAATTATAATTTTATCAATGCCCAAGTTCTATTCCTTTTCCGTATCCCCCAGACAAGAACAATGCAATCTGTCAATGTCAAAATGGTGCTGTAATGGCACAAGGTTGCAATTTATATGTACAGTGACGGGGAAAAAAATCCCAGAATGCTAAATGGCAGATACACATACTGCCAGCCGTGGATGGTAAATACATACCTCTTCTCTCTAGGGGTATTGACTAATAGATTGAATGAAGGGAAAAGCTTAAAATTCAAGGAAAAGGCAAGAATTATTTTAGTTGTCATCATCAGTGAAGAAGCCAGGAAGCGTGAAGTTCCCCTTTCTCTCTAAATATCTTCTCTCCTCTATACATAAACCTAACACAAAGCTCATTAGAGAAGGTTTGCAAGCAACGCAGTCATATCAGCAATTTGTTCATCTGGGGGTGCATTTTGCATTGTTCCTAAAGCTGATGAAAGTTTAATGAAGCTGGCAGCTGCGCCTTGCATGCCTGGGTGGGCACGTGCCCTTGGTCTGGTGTCAGGTCCTCAGGCCCGGTATTGTTACGCCCTGCAGGAGAATAGACACTGAAGAAGCTCTTCAGGGTCAGGCATTGAAATCCTGTCTCATACACACTGGACGCAGGGGTGCAGCTCCTGGCGAACACAAGGGCAGAGAGATCGATAATTATTTTCTCTGCACAGACACTGCTCTAAACTGGCTTCACCATAAATGGGCAGTGTGTGGAGAATGTATATTTTATCTCTTCAAGCTGGATTCCTGCTAATTGCTTTCTGAATGGGAAACCTTGCATATAGTGTAAGCAGAAGTGACACTGGTCAAATGTTCAGAAGTAGAGAATATGATACTAAACATGTAAACATTTCATTAGAATGAAAAGATGCACAACAGTGAGGCTGCATGTCATATTTTAGCCCTTTGCCCTGCTAACAAACAGCTCAGAATGAGGACTGGATATTGTGCATATGCCAGGGAGTAGGTGCATTGCATGATAAGCTTTATTCTAAAAACAAAATGTCCCAGCATTAGCTAGCAGGCTGGTGAGAGAAATGGTCAGCTAATTGGTCTGGAAAAAAGAACTGTTTTGCATTCTGTAGCAGATATTAGCTAATTAGCTAGCAACAAAAACCTTATAGTCGTTTGAGATATTTTCAAGCTGCAGGAAAATAACTAGCCAACCACTGCCAGCTGATTAAATGCATGAGGTTTATTCATGCGCTTCAGTTATACTGGGATGTGCACCTGACTTGTGCTGTTCATCTCCTTGCTTTCCTGCTCTCTCATCTGCCAGGTGGATATACGCATCTGTGACATTGGTGAAATGTCATTAGCTGTGCCTCCTCATCCAGGGCAAAGCAAATAGATCTATTGAACTGGAAACTGTGACTATCATAGCACATCTAAGGTATATTTAGTACATTCCAAAAATATATGTCGCCTACCACTTCTTTCATTCTTTTCCTACTAATAAGCATAAATGTATGCACAGTAAGCACTTGAGCTCAGGGCTTACATGCACTCCTACATTATCAATGACAATATACGTACATCTTCCACCATCTTAGCTTCTAAGAACTCACCTTACAACTCAAACCCCCTGTAATACACAGTAAGCTTCTCTACTTGTATAATGAAAACCAATGTCTAACAGTATGTCATTAACATCAGACTATTACAGGTATCAGCTCAAACCACCATCATTTATAATATTCCACTGAGATCAAATATCATTGCTGGTCTTTTATTTTATTCTGGGAACAATTTTACTGGTGGGCTTTCAGTCAGGTCAGACATTTATTAATTGTTTTAATGAAAGCTCAAACTTAATGACCCTTTGTTGTCTGTCTTTATAGTGCATAAAGATGTTTTGAAAAAGGTAATTTAACCACCATCAAAATGATGCAGTTCTGCAATCTGTACTTATTCACATTTTCAGTCTGCAGGCAAAATTCTGTTTCAGCACTGTAAGAATGTAGCTCATAACTATTTTTACATTCAGTTGGTAACTGTGACAACTATTACTGCTGCATAAAATCATGACAGCTGCATATACCAGTGGTGGTCACTATTGGATTTCTCATTGACTTACTTGTGTAAAAAATTACTTAAATATTACCACAAATGTTGTTCATTGATCCTTGTGCTACACTAATTATGATTTCAACTTTACAGCTTTTCACAGTCACGAAGTAAATGTATGTTTAAAGGTAGAATTAAATGTGTAGAGCCATTACCCTGCTGGTGAACATAATGGAATGTCAATGGATAAATTGTGACTGACAAGGTTTGGAGCAGTCGATCAAGAGTCTGAATTATGATTGTATACAAACTAACTGAATTTTTCCCCAAATTTTTCAGAAAAAGAAAAATCCATTTTCAATACATAATACAAAGGAATTGCAAATGGAAGCCCACAAATCACACAAATCCTATCAATCAGTACAAACCAAATTGGCCATTGATCTATCCATTGTTCCTGTCAAGTCTATGAAGAAGGATACCTTGGAACGAGGGAGTATGTGTCTCCATAATGCCCCTGCTCTGAATGATGAGGAATAGTTGTGAGTTGTGGGCTAAACATGCAGTAGGGAGGAAGAATTATACTAATAATGGTTAAGCTTTCCCAAAAGGAACGACCTATTCCCTTTGACTTGAGTCTGGTGTGATATCTTTTGCCACATTAATTTATTGTAATTATAATTATTTCATAAGAGATTATTTCTCTACTTCGAATCAATTTGACTTATCGCTAAATAGATTTTATAGGAAGGGCAAGCAGAGCTATTATGATGTACTAAACCACATTTGGTGCTCACTTCTAAACAAGTTAAAACTCGAAGCTGTGAGGTCAGTAGAAGTTTGGCATTAAAATGCTCTCATTAAGATGGAATGCAAACCATCATAACTGACTGCATTAAAATGGCATTAATGGGTGGCATATACAATAATAGCAATTACAGTCAACCCATTGAAATATGGTATAACTGAAATATGGGAACTTGCGCATGGCATTAAATGGCCTGTTGGCCTTGAAAAACAGATGAGCTGACTGCATCTACTCTAAGCGGGAGAGGACAATAATAGTTTTTCTCCTCCAGCGTCTACATGCCATTTATTTTTACATGAGTCCTTACTTTTAAAAGTACCCATGCCCCAAAACATTTGCATTAAAATAATCTGACCTCTGATATTATAGGAATGGTTCAGATGAAGTGGTCAAAGGTCAGTCAAATGCAAATTCTTGGTCAAGACTGCTGTCTGTTCTGGCCCCACGGTGGTGGTGGTGGGGGTGGTCTTTGGCCACATTCAAGCACAGAATCTCTTCAGGCTGCACCTTTCCCTCCCTCCCACTACTATTAGCCGTGTGCCATGTGTGTGCCATAGCTTATAATAGCACTTATGTATGGTTATTGTAGTATCCCGGGTATTCTATCCACCAACCTTGGTATCATAGTTGGTAAGTTGATGTATTTTCAAGGGTTAAAGTTGTATCTATGTGATCACTCTAGGAGTCGGAACTGTACTTTCCTCTAGGGTCTTCAATGCACTTGTCCCTGGGTTTGATTTGCACTTTATTGTACGTCGCTCTGGGTAACAGTGTCTGCTAAATGCCTGTAATGTAATATATGCCTGTGAACAGCGCTAAACTATCACTGAGTAACTCTCTCAAGTGTATGAGTAATCTTCAGCGTTATGACAACTAAAATTTCCCAACAGCAAAATTTGGTAAACATTACTGCATCATTACTCATTAATTAAGTATCAAAAAGCACTGCTTTGCTGAAAAACCCAAATAATTGCATTTCTTTAAATGCAGAAATAAACGGTGAAAATAATGGTGCGAAAATGTCTGTTTATGCTTTTGTAAATCTTATATTTATTATTAGTTGAAATAACAATTTGCTGTGCTATAATAACATGGAAACAATACCCCAGTTGCAATTGATTAGCACCCCACCCAGTTCGCATTACATACATTTTGGTACATTGTAAAATCAAAAAGCTGATTCTGTTGACTTTCTCTCCTCTGTGGCAGTACTGTGGCAGTGGCAAACATTAAAGAAAAATTGTTATCTTGTGCTACAGACTGCTTTGTCTCTGGTGATGTGCATAAGCTGGGAGGTGCATCTCTTCTACATATTTCCCTGTAATCGAACAGCAGCATGCTTAGGTAAGCATGAACAATGTCAATGTAGTCACTAACATAGAAATATACATTTATCAATATTCATTATTTACTCAAGAAAATCTTCTATCTCAGAAAACGGTTAGCGATTCCACTGTTTGTGCTATTAGCAGTTAAAATTACTCAAAGATTTTTGTAGTTTTCATTGTTTTCTTTCCAGAATGATAAACAGAAGAGGCCTTCCCTTGGTAGAATTCAATTTGAACTAAAGAATGACATAAACCAGGCTAGCTGTTGAAAGCACAACCATTATGCTCATCTAATAAGCACCATGATATTAAACTGCATTCTAGTCAGACACATGATACCCATCTAACCAACAGTCAGCCATCTGTCCCATAGTACCACACTGTAGGTTTCTAGGGACATGAATCATTTTCTCTTACACACTCATACAGGGTACACACACACACACAAACATACACACACTCCTCCCCTTCCCCTGAAGGTCCAGTGGCAGTGCCAGATGCTCCGTAGGGTTACCAGGGTGACAACCTCAATCACATCATTCAGGGCCTCCACTGTCATGTTAATGCTTCAAGGTGGCTGGACCTGCCACCCAAGAGGGAGGCCAGAAGGCTTCCTCCCGGGTCTGAAACGGACAAAGCTAAAACAGTACCAACGACCTCCCACATCAGAGGGGACCGCCCACATTTTTTGCAAAGGTTTGAGGAAAATGTACTATACATGACTTGTAAGAAATGATTGTGCAAACATTTGGTATCTAATAAGCCTGACATATTTTACTAAAATGAAATACTATCTGTATTGCAATATTCATCGTCATACCCCATCCCCATACCTCATCTTTTGAATCATAACAAAAAATGTTAAGTACCCTGTACCATATGTTTATGGAAGATAAGAAACCAGTATAGCCAACCATGTTTTTGGCTTTGCAAATTAATCTTTCCTAATTAGGCCTAAACATAATTTTGATGACAGGGGACATTTATTTCTTAATTGCTCCTCTACATTATGAGTATTCTTTATTATAGAAGAGACATATTGAACAAAATGATTTTCCAGGCTGCAAATGCGAAGTTTTCAGTGTTAGCAGGGGCATGCATCTCCCTGGTGTTGTGTGCAATATTAAAGTGGCAGTTTGGAGAAGCCAGAGAAGGCCTAGAAAACAGGTGTGACCTTATTAAGGAGAAGATGAGCCGGCACAAATCGTACACCTGACATGTTTATGGGCTGGAGCAAGACGACCGGGGCAAATGAAAACGGCAAAATCACACGACTATTATTCCTGCAGCACGCAAGCACGCACTCTGCGCTACAGCCATGCTAGCGGCATCAAGAGCCGGTCAGAGCACCAGGGATAGGGCTAAAGGGAGCGCTGATCTATATCTAAGGGCATAAAGAGATCCAAAGCACAAGGGCAGAGTAGAGGACTTTTATGCCTCATCAACCCAAGGGATTATATTTACAATTTACACCCATAAGGATCAGTGTACATTCTCAGAGTGGAGAGCAGACAGACTACAGCACGTGTGATGTCAAAGTAAAAATATGGTTGAATGCAGGGCAGGGAGACCTTGTGGTGCATTCCAAGGAAAAGTCTGTAGAGGGGTCATCTCAACCCATACAGTCTGAATCCCCCAATGTGGCAGGGGTTCAATTCCCCACCAGTGCGCTTCCTCTGCACTGATCCCGTCTCTGTCTGCAGTTCTCTGCTTTTCCTCTGTCTGAACCAAGTAAGAGAAATCACAAGGGAGGTTGACTGCCCTTTTCCTTTTCTTAAAGAAAAAAGAATATTCAGGGATTTTAGTTGCTCCAGCGAATGGGTGGCCATGCTAAGCCATATTAAGAATGACAACTACAGGCAATTATGAGTCTCAGTTTCAAACCCAAAAAAAGTCAAATTGCCACTCTAGAATAGAGTCTGACCCCAAGAAGACATGATTACACCTCTCTCTCACAGAAGTAAAAAACATTTAGAGGTCAAGCCTGCTTCTATTCTGGTCCAGTTTGATTTAAAGTAGTGAGTGTTACGCCTGTACGTTTAGAGGCTTGGCTCTAAAATGTTTCACATACAGTAATGTGGCCGTGAGAAATATTGGAGAAGAAGACACATTGAAATATCCAATGTGGCTCAAGACTAATTCATGCCAGGCAGATTCCATTACCACACACATTCTGTGACACCAGGGTCATCACCCCTGGATCCTATTAGGACAAAAACTCAAGTATTCATTGGCGCGGACAGCGTCCGGTCATGCTAATTAATTCTGACACAAGTCGTAGCACACAGTCAGTCACAGGTTCTGTCATGTAAACCAGCGGCCCCAGGTGTAGGCAGCCATTTCAGGACAATTGCACTGCTGACTTAATGATGAGTACAGATTGCAGCATTATCTAATCTGGTCCTCCTTGTAAATATGTCCTCCCCTCCCTGCCACTGAGGGATTTAGTAATGCCATCAGCGGTGCTACTGCCCAGACTCTTTCTCTGTGAGCACAACTCATCCGCATTACCCATCTCATATTAAGTGATCAGGGGCTCAACCCAATGAGGCAAAGAGGTAGCGCCCATCTGTCACTTTCGCCGAACAGAGCTGAACAGGCTGTGGTTTTCAGATCATTTCAACATAAATATGTATTTAACCTTAGTATTTGTTTAATTTATCTGAATAGGTGATGCTCAATGTGATTTCAGTGACAATCTGATCCAGTACTCTTTTTGGCATATTTTGTCCCTTTTGCTGGTACTGTATATTCTTAAAATTCTTCCGACAGGTTTTCTCAAAGGTAAACAAACTATCATATAAAAGGAGCTGGTAACAACAAGCCGTCAGTGACTGGAAGAAATACAGATCCTGTCGGGAGGCCCCTTCCCCATAGCCTTACATCCTCATAGCTCACCCTGTTACTTGAGTGACAACATTCACTTCAGGAAGGCTTCAGGAAGATGATCGCTCTGGAATGAGTAAGAGAAGCTGTGATGGGTTATTAATAAAAAAAAAGGACACAGCATTCCAAGTGATCACCAGCCCCCAAACCCTACTCTTTATTTCGCCACAGTCTCCCTCCCAGAGCAGAAGAAAAAATCAACAGGAAACAGTCGGCTCAGTGCTTAGGCGATTACGGCACTCAGACACATGCTTCACTGATAGCTGATAGGCAATAAATGCTTGAAAGCATGCACACCACCCCAGGAAGAAGAAATCACACCCTGTAATACCCTCCCATGGCCATCTGCCATGGAGAGCCCACCCATAATGCAAGAGTCCTGGGACAAAATGGCAGGATAGAGGGAGCCCTTCGTACAAAGCCCAAAACAAGAATGGGCCTCTACAGGATGAGGGCTGAACCAGAGTCCATGAACAACAGTGGCTTCCTGCTAATTAAGAAACAGGTCCTGAGATCTTGATTTGTTCTTATCTTCCCCAACATCTTTTTCACCACAAACTTCACTTCAGGCGAGAGCAAAGCAAGCAAACTTACTTTCCTCTACAAGGGGTAAGAAACTTCACCTGCCCTGCAGCCGCCTACACAACACACGCTTCAGCTGTTCCATTATTGATCACCTCCAGGCAGGAGTGACAAACCCCTCAATGTGCTCCATAATGCATCAGCAACACAGACATCGTCAACACTGTGGCAGCGTGCGCACACAACTCTCAGCATTTCAGCAGACACGTTTCATTGGAGCCTTTCCAGCAGACAGAAATATGGCCATGTTCCTGCCACTGCTTTTCTTGCCTCTTCTCCTCACCCTGTTTTGCAGACCTGTTGCCCACCCCATCCCCCAAGAGCAGCTGTTAGTTTCTAAATCTTACAGCCTTCCTGCAAGTCTTACTTGTCAAGTTTCCTTTAATCTCCAGATTGCTCTTTCAATGAGACCTTTACTTTTCTTAGCAGTCTATCACCCATTTCACATTTGTCACCTCAACTGTCAAAACCTGTGTGTGTGATCACTCCTGTGATCTGTGAGCTCCCCGCACCATCACATACATAGGCGGGAGATCGGCACAGCCACCGCTGTTTATAACTGACTTATTCGCTGCATGTCAACTAATTATCTGGAGAGCTTCCTACTCAAGTCCCCCTCCCTGCATGTAGTTTGATAGAACCTGCCATGTGGCCTTCTCTAAATATAGTCATCCATCGCTACATGCGATATGCAGCACCACAATGGCTTTGAAGTACACTTGTTATTGTGGTTTTATCAGGAATATGCAGGCAGGTTACTTTCCTAAAGCAAGCGAGCACCTGAAAGGAAATCTTCAGAAAACAGGCAGAGAAAATTTCAATTTCCATAAGATGAAGTTAGTTGCTATTCACCACACAGACGTATGCATGTAAATTCACCACACGGCTTACAAGTTTGAATTAATTAGTTGCATTTATAAACAACACAAGAACCTGCGTAATTTCTACTGCACTGTTTTTAAAGGCACAGTTATCTCACAAATGCCAGCCATAGTGTACCATGGAGCGAACTGAAGGTGAAGCAAGTAGAATTTTTATACAAAGGTATGTTGACATTTGCACCTTGGATTTGAATGCATTCATTAATGACGTGGCACACAACACATTAACATCCATTCCTGACATGTGGCACAGAGAATGGCTGGTTTAGATGTGGAACCCCGTTCCCCTCCTTTGAGAACAGCAGCACTTCAGATCTGCTCACTCATAAGGAACCGTTGTTTTCATACATCTGTTTCATTAATCTCATACAAAGTCCTAAAACAGATTCAAAGTTGCATATGTGAATGTAGTCTATAATACCGTAGCTATAAAGTTATAACATCCAATAGTCTGTTCATTTCTGCTGAATTTCTGACCTCCTATCACTTTCAGCACTATCAGCAATTCACTGTCCTTCACTGTCCCTATATGCCAGCTGTTAAAATAAGCACAATTCTAGTTACTTCTAATTTCATTTGCTGCTATTTCAAGCACCAGGTTACAAGCAATAAGTATATTATGCCAATCGGTTTATTTAGAAAAGGGTTTACCATCTGGATTAGCTAAACCTATTTCACATTAACTAGAATGCCAGCATGACATCTGAAATATTTAAAGATCCCTCGCCACAGAGGTTCAAAATAAACAGTTCTCCCTCACTCAGTTGTGTTGTAGCACCAGTCCATTAATGACTAACAACTCTACTTTGTCAACCCTTCCTTTCCTTCGAAAAAGCAATCTTGGCTTTTTCGACAGCAGTTTCAGCGCAAATTGACCCAAACAAATATGTTCTGCCAAGTGAACTTCTCAGAAATCCTGAATACAGTTACTGCAGCATCTCTCACAGTATATGCAGAATTAAGTCCAAACCCTGTATGTGCCACTTGAGTAAGGGATTGTAGGATAGAAATCAGGTCCTACCAAACAGTCACAATCTGTCAATCTGTAAATGTAAATGGCAGGCATTTATATAGCGCCTTTATCCAAAGCGCTGTACAATTGATGCTTCTCCATTCACCCATTCATACACACACTCACACACCGACGGCGATTGGCTGCCATGCAAGGCCCTGACCAGCTCGTCAGGAGCATTTGGGGGTTAGGTGTCTTGCTCAGGGACACTTCGACACAGCCCGGGCGGGGGATCGAACCGGCAACCCTCCGACTGCCAGACGACTGCTCTTACTGCCTGAGCCATGTCGCCCCCAATCTCCTGCAAACCTTCTTGACCATTTGTTAGAGCAGATAAATATGAGATTAAACCCTGCCATTATTCCCCCTTGGTATGACCTGCTTCTTTATAGTAATGTTCCAGATCCTTCTTGGCACTGTTCACAATGTGTTTTGATGGCACTGAATTCTCGCAGGTTTCTTGACAGATTGGCTGAATGAGAGAGGAGGGAGCAGAGAGCAGATGGTAATAAACAGTAGGTATGAGTTCAGCATAGAAATATTCAAGGATCTTTGGCTTGCTGTGGATTCAGTGAGGTACTTTAGTGTCTTATAGATTGCAATATGCAAATGTTATAGGGAAAAGTATTGAACCTATTACACTGTATTTGCCGAAATCCCCAATGTGAAATGCAACAGCAGCACAAAATTATCTGATAATGAATGCATTTCTTATACTACTACTATAAAAGGTTCAAAGCTGTAATCCTTCATTTTTTCATATTAAAAACTGTCATATTTGATACCTTTTCATGTTGGCATTTTTGTAGCAATATCAATTCATGTACGTGCATTCTATAATTGCTCCTCTAAATTTTGAGGGCACTATATGTTGCATAAATTTTAAACACTCTAAAATAATTGTGATGTATGAATATGTGATTCCATAGACGAACCCTATCTAGTGAAAGGGTTATTTGTCTGGAAAATGGTTCATAAAGAACTAAAAAAGTTCCCCTAAGGAATCAAATAACCCCTTTAAAACCCTTTTTTCAGACACTGGTGGACAGTGGCAGAAAGTGAATATAGTACACTATTGTGAAGAAGGAGCCATTTTGGACACAGCGTTGATACTTCTGTTAGCCAAAGCATGTAGACTTTAAAGTATTTTGTGTCAAATTATAGATCAGTTTCTTTTGTAAGGTAAACCATGTCGGCGAGATAATACACATAATACACATGGATTTTGTCTCCACGTTGGTCATTATTTTTTGATTGCAGGCCACCTTGTAGTGGATTATCCCTTACTTAGCTCCCTTATTTGTTAGGGTTGATGTTTCTGACAGTAAAATTGATCAAATATAATCACATCCGTTCAGACTGTCTTCAGAAATTGGTTTGATATGCTGCCCTGTTTTACCATGTCAGACGACGTTGTTTATCGTTGCTAGGGAGCTTTCTTTCCCGAAAATACCACTCCCACTGCATTCATTTCTAAGAAACTGAAACACTATGCACTTCCAGTGCTACATCCCCAAGTAAACCATAAGGGAGACATAAACATTCTTTTTTATCATATTTATTGTATATGACATATTAAAGTACCCAAATGGGAAAAGGGGAAAACAATAAGAATAATGAGTAAATAAATAAAACTGAGAATGCTAATTACCGAACTTGTCTAGGGAAATGATATACCATCAGTACATCCTACAGCACATTCCGTACGAGCATACAGTATAATGTCTCCCACATGCATGCATTCCATACATTTACACACGTTTACTAATTCTTATAAGTTTAGGGGGAAGGGACTGTACACTGAGCCCACACTTAATTACGTTTCTAAGAAATCAACCAGGCTTGCCGTGTTTTTTTTAATCGCTGCAGATTACATCTGAAATTATACACAGTATCACCCTTTCTAAGCAAAGTTCATTTGCTCATTGTAAATAACTATTTCGACAAATATCTTTTTTTTTTGCTGCCATCATGGCCAACCGATAGAAATCAGCTGAGCCTGTTGAACTGAATGAAAGATCCCCAGCATAATCTCCAATGAGTACTATGCATGGTGACATATTTATGACTTCCTTAAGTGTGTTTTTATGGCCTTCCGTGATTGTTCTACCTAAGGACATACCCAGGTCATATGTAAGTAGTTTCCACCATTTTACATCTTGTGAAATATGATTAATAATTGCTTTAAAATGGCTAATCTTTTCAGGAGTAATTCTGTGGATACATTTAAAAGCCATTAACCATCCTTCTATTTCTAAGATTTTAGTTACTTACTTGTCATTAGGTATGTTAAAAATATCAGATAGTGAGCAGATAAGCAAAAGGATAACATATTGAAAATATAATAGTGTTAGCTGAAACCATCCTTGTGCATCTATTTGGCACAGTGTCAGTTTTCATAAACATCCGCGCTTACTGAATGGGTTTTCAATTACACACTATAAGCAATAGATTTCCAGGTACACTTTACATTTACATCAGATCTGTTCTGCACTGCTTGCACAAACAGCATCTGAAAGGGGTGTTCATGCTGATTAATAACCTTAGTGAAAAACTGAAATAATGAAGATACAGTAACAAAACAATCAACACTCCCTCAACAGTATTGTCACGGTTGTCCATCTACATTTTTCTTCAATAGTTTGTCGACTCTACTGTGCAGATCGACACTGTAAGGATTCATACATTAATACATTAATACATTACATATACAGCATTATTAAGGCATATATATTTTGCTATGTTGCCATAGTGGCATCAGAGTCAAGAGTCAAGCCCTGGCCCCTAAAGACCGAAACCCTGACCAAGACCAGACTTACTAGGTATTGACAAGACCAAGACAAAGACCTTTGACAATTGCTGGCCGATTCCTATAGGCAGGAAAATAGAAAATCATGGAAAAGGGGCTTCAAAAATGTTGTGTCTTAACCAAACAAATTGGACACCCCTGTGGTAATGAAATAAATTGATTGAGATGATGGGTACAGCAATGGTAAAAATGGCTTAGAAAGTACTGTATTGACCTCTTGGTGCTGGAGGATGGAATTACAGGTTAGGAAAGTCAGGAAACACTCAACGCCTTAAACATAATGAATGATTAATGTGCTGCAGTATGTTTCTTCTTAGTGGAGTGACATCAGCTCATACTGTATTACATTATCAAAGTATAATGTGCAGCAAATCTGATAAAGACACTTTTATAGAGTGAAAGCAATGTGCTTTTTGGGTGAAGACACAGTAGGCTATAATGTTCAGTCAGTCATTATCACTATTAAAATAATATGGACGAAGAAATACTGATTTCAATCAGCGGTGATAAAACTGAATTAGTGCAAAACATACTGTACCAACACAGTGACAGGGTCAGTTAACCTTTTAATTCCATTCAACTGTATTTGTATAGTGCTTTTTACACAGCCTTTATTTGCTGGAATACTTCCAGGGTCTGTTCGGAAAAGATAAAGAAATGTAATGTACCATCTGAAGCTGCACTCAAACAGGAAAGGTGCAGCTGAAGTGTACCAGACACAAACAAAACGACACAATATTTAAGAAGACCTCACTGGCACAATAGAGTCATGGTGTACTTGAGGGAGGCCAGTGGAAACAGTGTCATGTTTGGTCTGCTTATCATGACCTTAGCATGTCACATGGACATTGAAAAACAGCCATGTCCTTCAGGTTTTTCCGCCTGTTTGTTTGAATACCTTGCTGTAGATAAATTCTCTAATCAGCCAAAAATAAATGTTGCAGAACTTAACCATTTGGTAGCCTTGCACAGACATAGAACAAGTGGCTGTACTTACAGCTGGCAGTATGGAGCCTCCATATGATTGTTAAATGTAATGACATTTGAAAAACCGCTTCAAAGTATTTCCCATCATAGCATACTTCTCTACATTAGTTTGTAGACACTAGGCAATGGTATGAGCACCTTCAGTACTAATACGAGGTACTGTATGGTATTCATTCCCTGTCACTTACATGCTGCGCCACTCATATCACATGTACTACTCCTTTCATTCCTGGAAAACACTTGTCAGTGATCAAAGTGCTTGCCCAAAAAGCCTCTTCTCTCCAGTACTTGAAACTTCTGTTTCATCCCACAGATTACTGCCAAAGACTGCACTCATAGCTCTGCTGTACAAATTAGTAAAAAAAAAAAAAAAAAAGAAAAGAGAACAAGCCCATCACAGTTGAAGCACTGAATCAATTAGTCTTAACCTTATCGTTACTTTTATTCCTAATTGTACGGATATGCCAACTGTAAGTAAATATAATGAAGATACATATTTTACAGTGTATATAAGTGTTTGTCTTAAAATATGTGGGAGGAAATTAAACTGTCTAGAAGTACCAAAACATGTAAATAGAAGCATTGTTAAAGCTAGGCTTTCTACCTTTGATTTAAATAACAATGCAATGTCTATATCACCATGGAAGTGTTCTCATAGCTGCAGAGTGCAGAACCCTTGACTTATATTTATATCAAGCCAACAGGACAAGAGCAAGTAATGTATTCACCAAAGATACATATTTGGTTTCCTAAAATAAATGAATAAAAAGTAAACAGTTTCAAGTGCCCCATTCTCTCTGGCCTAACCAGCACATGATGTTCTACACCTCCTCCAACTCAGCTTTCACTCTGAGTGTGTAGGAGGATGGCCAACATCAGAGCGCGGGTGTTAATTGAGCAGCCTGGCCCCCAGGGGCTGAGAGACTGCGAGGCTCTGCACACAGAACATCACTGCTCCCTGCAGGCCGCTGCTCTGCTCGCCTGTTGCTCACTGCTCAGGGAAACGGAGCTCCCTCTGTAAGCCATGGTGCACACTGAGAGAATGCTCTGACCCAAAACACCCACCTCCTCCACTGCTCTGCCAGGATAGAAAAGTAGGAGGAATTAATCGAGCCTTCATCGAGCCTTCATCGAGCCAACAAATCAGATCACGTGAAGAACGGAGAACATGGCACGTGAGGGTAGATGTCAAAAAAATAGCCAAGAGAGGGAATAGACTTGATTTGTATGAACATCCGTATCATGATGTCAAGTTTGCTCAGGGATGGAAAATGTCAATATTTCCACAGCTAACTCCACCATCCCTTGGGCCACCTCAGGGGGAAGAGGGGCTGAGGAAGGTCAGAGCAACTCCGAAATCTGTTTAACCATAATATTGGAGATCAAAGTCTCTCTGCTGTGGAGTGCAGCAGTGCTGCTCTGTAGGGACCAGGCTGTCAGAGCATGGTGTAGTGGAGTGGGAAACGTGATTTCATGACACTTATCTGAAGGACGTCACCATTAGAAGACAAATGGGCTCATGTTTTTTTGTCACCAAGGTCTTTGATTTAGATCTACAGTGTACCCAAGAAAAGAACAGAATTATTAAAACAATAGTAGTAGGGGAATTATGACATACCATACCATGCATTTGCCAAACTAGATAATCTTGATTTATCTCATTAAAGGATGTCAACATTGCATTTATTTTTCCTTTCACTGTTTGAGACACTTGAGGCATTTTTGTTCCTGCTGATTTTCACAAAGGCACAGAACCCACACTGAGAGCACATTTTATTCACAAAGGCAATTTCATTTCAAAATCAAAGAGCCTAAACAGATGGCAAGCTTAAGAGTTTTAGAATTTTCTAAAATCTGATGTCATTTCTTAATCGAAAGAGAACAGAAAAAACACAGGCAGCAATACAACCTTGCAGTTGCTTGATATACCTGCCTGGATGC
The DNA here is from genome assembly GCF_963514075.1 of Conger conger. Classification (NCBI taxonomy): domain Eukaryota; kingdom Metazoa; phylum Chordata; class Actinopteri; order Anguilliformes; family Congridae; genus Conger; species Conger conger. Next base: position 63,161,326 of record NC_083761.1, on the reverse strand, counting down.
AGGGTTAAAAACACACAGAGAATTCTTTGATCAAATCTATAAGCATAAAATAAGCAAAAAAGAGAAACTGTATAGTATAGAAACTGCATTAATGTTTAGTGGTTCAAAATTCCAAGAGCAGCATTTCATTGTTTGTGGAAATGAAATTCTGGTGAGCCCAGAGACTGGATTTTTAAAAATTACTTTTATATCACTTTAGACATCAATACGAGTCAGGACAAAAAGAAAATCTTTTGTTCTCTGAAAATACTATCTTTGCCATGAGTCTATCATCTTATGTGGTTATCATTAAGGCTAACCTTAAACATGAAAGGGTATGAAGATTCTTCCATTGTTTGCCTGGGTCCCTCCTCTGCTCCTGTGACCTTGGGGAGAGCTGCCAATGAGTCTCCGCACGTGGGCCGTGCCTCTGAAAACACCTGGGGCCTGGAGCCTTGCTGAAGCTCCTCCTGACCTCCCTGTGCTGGGAGGTGAAGTGCCCCGCTGACTCCGTGCACACAGGAGGAGGGAGGCGCAAGCCAGACTGTGGAGAGGGGAGAATGGAGGGAAGAGCTCAGCCTGAGTGTTGTGACTGGGAGCTGAGTCATCGCTCCACAGGGATGATAACCTATGGTGCTCTCATACACTGACAGCACTGTTTTGCTTTAGCTTTGTTTTTCAGGCATAATCTGGGCATGTAAACAGCTTGATTATTGTGTATTTTCACCCAATTTAAGAGACTGGATGGAGTGTGTTGCTGTTCCTTCAGAAAAGCGAGGAGAGGACCCTGAAGCAGTCTTAGGATAGTGGACAGCTAAGGAGATGGGTCCAGACAGTGGTTCCAGCAGGCTGAAATAGGCAGTGGTTTCAGCAGGCTGAAATAGACAGGGGTTCCAGCAGGCTGAAATAGGCAGTGGTTTCAGCAGGCTGAAATAGACAGGGTTTCCAGCAGGCTGAAACAGAAATAGACGGTGGCTCCAGCAGGCTGAAATAGAAATAGACAGTGGTTCCAGCAGGTTGAAATAGACAGTGGTTCCAGCAGGCTGAAATAGACAGTGGTTCCAGCAGGCTGAAATAGACAGTGGTTCCAGCAGGCTGAAATAGACAGTGGTTCCAGCAGGCTGAAATAGACAGGGGTTCCAGCAGGCTGAAATAGACAGGGGTTCCAGCAGGCTGAAATAGACAGGGGTTCCAGCAGGCTGAAATATTTCTGCCAAGCAGCAGAAAGTACAAGAGTGCACTGTGCATGTGAAGCACTTTTTAATAGGAAATGTGCGGTTTGTCAGAGACGGGAGCGTCGGGGAGAAGTCACTCCCCTCACCCATAAAATGACAGATAGCCCCGGGGGGCAAATAAAGCAGGGGGTGTCTGTAATAATACCCAGCTACTCATCCGGAGCCAGATATAACCCTGCCCTGGCTGCTGTCACGCTCCACCAGAGCGGTGACGTCACTGGAACCGGGCTGCAGTGGCGTCTCTCCCGGATCCTCACACTTCAGCACCCCCCCGCACCCCCCATCCCCCCCCCCCCCGCCTCCTTTCTCCGAGCAGGTGATCTCCAGCCTTGGCTGGACATAGCACTCCTGTGCACTGCGTTCCGGAGAATTCTGCCAAGTTCCTCTCACGCTCCTGAGGGAACAGATAAAAATAAGGGACTGGAGGGGAGGGAGTTTGAGCCTGTTTTTCAGGAAGGAGCTTGCGGCATCCAGGTGAGGTTAGGCATAGCGTATAAATAAGCAGTTTACTGTACATGCACGGGGGGAGAACTACATGTTGCTGCTCGTCGTTTTAGATGTAACCTGCACCCTTCCCTTCTCAGCAGGACAGGGTCTTTGCAGTGTCCTTACCCCCAGCGCTGTATGACCATAACCCCTTAACATCCCCAGTGTTACTGAGGCTCCAGCTTGGACCAGTTCCCCGCTGCTCTCATTGAGGAGGGAGCTGAGGCACAAGCTGTGCCGAAAACATGCTGAGTTTTCTCAGCACGTCCCACAGAGATGGGCCCTAAATTTGGATTTATTCTGCACTGCAGCGCCGTGGCAGGAAAACAGTTGAGTCGCTGTGTAGAGCCTCTTGAGAAATGAACGCAGACAAAAATCATTTTAATTTGTTTTGAATGGACGCGCGTCCACTCGGCAGGGCGACGGGGTGGAGGACCACGGGGAAGGGGCTCGAGAGCTGGGGTTTCTGGGCCGTCGATCAGCAGCTCTGTCTGCGTTCCAATTAACCAGCAGTGCCTCGTTACAAATACAGCATGTCTTTGCTGTGACCATTCTTTTCTAAACCCTGAGGGGTGTAATCCTGATTAATGATGATAATTTCAGCACCGCTATATTTTAATTGAAAAAAGGTATTCCTTCTGTATCGTCTACATTTGCCAAATATCTGTTGATGGAATTGCTTCTCATCTGAGAGTTGCGGCTAATGGCTGACAGGCAACGACAGCCAGGGATGAGGAAGGAACTCCCATTAAGGTCGTAAATTATTTCTCCGCAGATAAAGCCCACCCTCTGTGCCAGCCAATCCAAGGGCAAATGCAAACTAAGAGCAGGGGACAGTGGCAAGGACACAGTTAGAGTGCTGCAGATGAACACAGCTCAGTGATGACTATCTGTCAACAGTAACGATTCAGTCAGAGCCCCAGCTCAGATGTAATACACATCCTGCACCCCGCCCCACAGTACAATTAATCTGAAACCCTGCTCCACAATCAGTATGCCTCAAGAATAATACATTCAGCAAATGAGGACGTCAGTTATGGGCTCAATCTCTATCAGTCGTACAGCTGTAATATGTTTGGAATTTGCAGATACGGTAATAGCGGGGAGAGATATGATACATGTATCCATAACGGGCTTCCCATGCCTCAGCTCTTACCATTTATTAATTCTCCGTCCTGTTATTTTTGTATAAGGGGAGGGTGTCTCTGTGCAAGGGACTGTGACTAACTTGGCCTACATAAGCAGAGTAAACACACTCAGCCCGCTAGAGTGAGCCACAGCACAGCGCTGAAGGAATGGCCTGTTCCAGCCCATGGAGCAGAATCCCGCAAAACAGCCAGCCTCTGAAAGGTGCGTTTGTGAAGGTCCAAAAAATTCAAATGTAAACATGTATGTGCACACAGAATATCCACACAGGGTGCGTCTGATGCTCACGTGATGACCTGTGTGATGTTGGGACGGGACAGTCTGCACTACCATATTGGCCGGGAAAATGCATTCATCTGATTCAGCAGTCTAAATAGCTGGAGGAACAACTGTCCACTGTGAGTTTTCAGCCGCGGTAATGCCAATAAATGAAAAGCCTAACACGTGTACACACCGCGCACGTGTCCTTTGTGTTGCCTGTCCGCCGAGTAAAGGCAGCGATTCTGAGCCAGAATGGCGGGTCAGCCTATTGTTGGGGGGAGATATGTGTGAGGCACGCCTCTCTCTCCAGGTCTCGGAGCCTGACCTGTGAGTGGACCGGGGCCAGGACACCGAGGCTTGCTCAATCTGCTCTCCTCTCCCCGGCCTCTGTTTGATCTCCCATCAGCTGTGGAGCAGATGGCCCACTGCTGGGCTCCTACGCCTCTACCCCGGCGAGAAGCACTTCCAACTCTCGCTTCTCGTGAAGAATGAGCCGGCGGCACATTGTGTTTTGTTTTTCTGTGTTGGAAACTAGACGGAAAGAAAAAACAAAAACGGCTCTACGGAATTATACTGCATAACGTTTAACTCGTTATCATCTTGGATCTATTGCCGCTTTGTTAAAATCGCTTTTCAGCTAAATCTAATGTGGGTAGGACCGAGAGGACACAATGACAGGACTTTAAATCATCTCCAGTCAAGTATTGGTCCTATACATAGGCTAACTAATGCCTGATTTCTTTGTATCCTTATCAGGGGGAATTTACAGTGCTTTTATGTTTATGTATCATCCATTCATAGGGCTATACACTCACTTTATTAGGTAGACCTGTGCACCAGCTTGTTAATACAAATACTAAATCAGCCAATCATGTGGCAGCAATTAAATGCATAAAAGTATGCAGACATGGTCAAGCGGTTCAGCTGTTTTTCAGATCAAATGTCAGAATGGGGAAGAAATGTGATCTAAGTGACTTTGACCGCGGAATGATTGTTGGTGCCAGACAGGGTGTTTTGATTATCTCAGAAACTACTGATCTCCTGGGATTTTCATGCACAACAGTCTCTACAGTTAGCAGAGAATTGTGCAAAAAAACAGTAAAACCTCCAGTGAGCAGCAGTTCTGCGGGCAGAAACACATTGTTAATGAGAGAGGTCAGAGGAGAAGGGCCAGACTGGTCGAAGATGACAGGAAGGTGACAGTAATGCAAATAACCACACATTACAACAGTGGTATGCAGAAGAGCATCTCTGACCACACAATGCGTCAAACCTCTAAGTGGATAGGCTACAGCAGCTGATGACCTAATAAGTCTAAAAAATAGGTCTAATAGATCCATAATAAAGTGTTCACTGAGTGTATATTTATTTAAGCAATTCCGGTTACAATTGCTGAAGTCTATTTGCAATCATAACTCTGGATTGAATACATTAGGCATACCATCATTTTGTATTAGACCATAACTAGAAATCCATTCATGCATGTGCTGTACTGTGAGTACATATCTAAGACAGATCAGGTTCACGGTATTTAAAGGAAAGGTAGGAGAGGCAAAAAGGCTAATTCCATCAAAAAGCGATAAGAGAACTGATTATTAAACATAACTGCAATATTTCCATTATCCCGGGAAAACAGCTTAAAAACACCCCAGAATGATCATAGTGATAAATACTAGACTGTATCCATTTGCAATGGTTCAGGACAAAAGTTAATTTGATCTTTATTTTCGTTATTCAGTCCAGCTGCAGCCCAGTACGTGTTTGACTGCGTGTCCAGAGCTGATCCGCCTGTGCTTGGAAAGAACAATCTGGCTCTCAGCCTCCCTGTGATCTGATCTGTCCGCTGTGCTCATCATGCTCAGATTCCCTTTTATAACAGTCGTTGTCATGATTCGGAAATGAGCTGTGGCACTTCTCCCAAGGAAGAGAGGAAAAGAATAAGTGAAAAAAACCCAACTATAAAATTAAAACTCAACCAAGAAGAGCGGACAAATCTGAAAGTCAGGCTGCCGGGTCATATACGCTGCACTGTGTATTAATATGCTCAATGTGCTCTTCCTCTTGGGATTGCTCTGGAAAGATCTTGACGCCTCTGGGGAGAGGAGATAGAAGCTGACTGACATGACAAACAGCTAACCCTCATTGGCAACACCCACTACATCCTGATGAGAAGGAGACACGCAGTCAGCAGGTCAACATTCCTCAGTGTAATACGGATGAAAGTGGACTGCAGATGGCTGTTTATCTGTTCTATTACTGATGGGGGAGGATCAGAGGTCCCAGACGCTGCTGCACGATTTATTTCAGCCAAAGGCACCGCAGTCACGTCAAGTGACAGAAATGCAGGATTTGACTTATAAGGAAATGTGTTGTCCCGCAAAGAAATGCTAGTCAGAAAAGCAAAAGGTTCTGGAGTAGGTGGTGCCTTGACATCCATATGTCCGTTCTTCCCCAATGCAAGTAGTGTACTACTGTAGTGAATAGTGGCCAGGAACAGTTGGTGGTTTCTGAAAGTAAGATAAAGATGGCAGAGATGACAAAAGGCAGCTTGATGGTGGTCTTCAGAAGTTCTCTGGGATAACCATTTCAGTAGACCGTTTGAACATCAGAGAGAAGAGAAGAGAAGATGAGAGAAGAGAGACTCAAAGGCGGGAGCCAGGTTATTATATGGGGTTATACGCTTGCAGATTCAATCACTGGGAGACTAATAAAGACCATCAGCAGCAATAGAATTGAAAAAGGGGACTGCATATTAACACACATACCTTTTTAGGACACAATGTTCCACATACTCCACAAATCAGTGTCTATTCAGCTGCTTGGAGAATGACAACAGACACACGGGTGAAACAGAAAACATAATTGTGATATTTTGGCAAAAGGAACACATTAGTGTTTTACTTCAAAGGGAATTTAATCCATTTAAGAGGTTTCTAGATTTAGAGTGAATATATTATGTATGGTTGGCTTTACCAAGCTGGCAATTGTAGGGACCATTTACTTGCTGTATGCTTGGCAAATCATATACTTTCCCTGAGGTCTTTTTTCAAAGGTTATTAATGGTTTCCCCAAAACATTAAACCAATTTTATATTATATACACTCACCGAGCACTTTATTAGGAACATTAGGAACACTGCTGGTCACTGGATGTTTTTTGTTTTTCGCACCATTCTCTGGAACCTCTAGAGACTGTTGTGCATGAAAATCCCAGGTGATCAGCAGTTTCTGAGTTACTTAAACCACCCTGTCTGGCACCAACAATCATCTAAGTCAAAGTCACTTAGATCAAATTTGTTCCCTATTCTGATGGTTTATGTGAACATTAACTGAAGCTCCTGACCCATATCTGCATGATTTTATATATTGCACTGTTGCCACATGATTGGATGATTAGATAATTGCATGAATGATAGGTGTATAGCTGTTCCTACTAAAGTTCTCTGTGAGTGTATACTGTATCATTTTTCATCCATCCATCAGTGCAGGAGCTAAATGCTTTTTCTGAAGGGAATACAGTATGTTTAATCAGTAAAAATATCAGTTCATGGTTATTACATTTATTATGTGTTTTTTTGATGGCTGGTTGTTGTCTTCTTGCACTGTTGTTGCAGCTGTTATTACTGTAATCAGGAAATACTGTAATCAACCCAAACAGCAGCAGTAATAATGTATCTGCAGGAGTGCTCACATTCTGGCTTCAGCTCCAGATTCCCCTTTTCCAGCGGTGGTCTAATTTAGCCACATATGTATGAAACCAAAACTAATTTATCATTTAACCCATTATCGCATGGATAAAACAGGTCCAGTGGGTAACACTGTGAAAGCAGTCAACTCAATATGAGCAGCATTTGCAAATGTATCAGATGTATCTCGTATCTTGCAGATGTATCAGCTGACCCCAGCGTCGTTCTTAAAAGCCTGTCGTCTGAAGTGTTCTCCGGAGTATAAAATGTATACTGTCAGTGGAAGGCCTGCTAAAATGACAGACAGCCATGGCCATAATTCTGCTGACCTTGCCACATAACTCTCAGGACACAGGAATGTAACAGGGACAACACTGCTGGACTTTGCAGCCCAGACTACACTGGACTTCAGGTGACCCTTGTGCTAAAACATACAGGCAATGTGCATGCAATCTTCTCTCATGCACATGTGGCTAGTTTTTAAGTAAAGCGTGGGAACAGTGAATTTGAAGGGAAATGAAAGAAAGCTTGCTATTCAGGATATCTCATGGCTTTGGTGCGAAGCTAGCTTGAATTGGGAGGTATGGATGCTGCTAGGAATCATGAATAAATCATGATATTGCTCTCTAGCACACCCAAGTAGGTTAAATTAATTAAGTGAAAAGGCTGGATGATGAATACATCCATCATGTTGCCTTCGATTGTCTTCTTCATAAAGGGAAGGTTTATGAATTACGATGTTTTCAAATCTTTGTAGTGGTGGGCTTTTTATTTTTTATGAACACATGTCTGTGATTGGAACTCATATTAAAACCCATGCAATACTTAACCTGACCTGCTGAATGGAGCTTAACCGCCAGTTGCCTTTTCTGTTTGTTTAAAAATTATTAAATTGTTTCAAAATCTGTATTCTGTTATGCTAGAGAGCATCTCTGAACACACAACGCGTCAAACCTTTAAGTGGATAGGCTACAGCAGCTTCTAATAAATACTTATTTATTCTAATAAATACTTAATAAAGTCCTCACTGAGTGTATTTATTTGTTAACCCTGTTCCTGGTCTAATGGATATAGCATTTTGCTTTCACTGTTCTCTACCATAGGAAGCAGTACCACAGATTTTGGTAGATTCAATCCAAATACATCTTTACAAGTTTAACCCTCTTAAGATTGGGCATGGTCCATTTTACATTGCACAATTGCAGAAGAACTCCAAAAGGACTAAATACACCTTACTGAATTGCACAGTACTATGTGACTGTTTAGATTTGAATTAAACTGATACTCCCTGCCAAATAATAAATTCCTTTTCCATCATGGCATTATGGGGCGGCACGGATGGTGCAGTGGGTAGCACTGCCGCCTCACAGCAAGGAGGTCCTGGGTTCGAATCCCTGTCGGCCGGGGCCTCTCTGTGCGGAGTATGCATGTTCTCCCCGTGTCTGCGTGGGTTTCCTCCGGGTACTCCGGTTTCCTCCCACAGTCCAAAGACATGCAGGTTAGGCCGATTGGAGAGTCTAAATTGCCCATAGGTATGAGTGTGTGAGTGAATGGTGTGTGTGCCCTGCAATGGACTGGCGACCTGTCCTGCCTTTCGCCCAATGTATGCTGGGATAGGCTCCAGCCCCCCTGCGACCCTGCATTATAAAGTATATTATTATAATGAGCATAACATGTTAAAGACTAAGGAAGAGGGATGTTTGGGCATTCCTGCATTAGAGTATTAGTTATGTATTCATGATTCATCTCTTTCTGTTCTTTATTTGATTTATAATGCCTGCCAGATGAAATGACCCTCTAATCCGTCCATGTGGACTAGCCCTGAAAACACATGGAGGGCCCGCCGTTATCGTCGCATGCGAGATGTGCTCCTGACTGGGTCAGAACAATGGCTGGGATTTGGTCTGACGTGGGCAGTCCCCCGGGAGAAGCCCATTGGACAGCGCAGCAAGCTGTGAAGGTGGGATAAAGTTTCCACTCGGCGCTGTGCTCCGCAAACCAGCTGTTCAAATAAGACTTGAGAGCACATCCCCAGCTGTCTGCACATTCATCCGCAGCTGAAGGCAGGGCTTTGTGACGCAGGTGCTTTCTGTTGCCCCTGTATCCACTCCCTGTCTTTTTCACATGTTTCTGAAAAATATATATCTTCCCAAGCACACATACACTGTCACTGATGTAGCAAAAACAGCCTATATTTGGTTGCTGAGAGAGGTGTCAATTGTAGTACCATATGATAACGCAAAAAACGTATCATCTTATTATTTATTTACTGCAGACAAAGTGATCAAGTAATCACACGATAATAACCCCAATCCTAATTTTGGGACGAAATGGCATAATTTGCAAAGCTGTATGTAAAATGTTATGAAATATCCTCAAATAGCCATATTAAGTAACAACAGGTGACACACCGTCCCCTTAAAAGTAAGAGCTACATTAATTAGACATTTTTATTCGTCATGGGCTGCTATTTTTGATATTGACTGCCTCTCCCCGTCCAAAAAAGGACACTTAAAGTGGGCCCAACAAGAAGCCCTAAGAGGACAGAGGGTTGTGGTTTTATTATTCGTCTCCAAAATAGTTTTTCATTGCAAAACAAAAAATGTAATTTTTTTTTTTGTATACACTTGTGGCCCCACGGTTGATGCTGTCCGATTCACTGAGCGTGGCAGTGAGTGCTCTGCAGCCGACAGTTTCTCTGCCCTCATGCCATAACAGCACACAGCCCAGAGAAACCCTCTAGAGAGACCAGCTGGCTGAGTTACATAACGGCCCGATCCTGAAGCGGGAGCGGGCAGCCAGGCGGCCGTGATGCGTGGGCGGCCCCGTGTCTCTCCAGCGCGTCTCTCCACGCACAAACTGTCAGCACATCCCACCTGATAATCCATCAGCACTACTGACAACTGATGGAATCAGTACACTGCCTGTTTTTAACCCTTTACTCAATGTGGACAGTTGGGACACAGATATTTATTTTCAAATGTCATAATTATCAGCAATATGTTTTAGGGAGGTAACACTGTGTTTTTTGTCCCCCAAATGAAAATCATTTCATATGGTTTTCTGTCCAGGATAGGTCTTGTCAGACACCCATAAGCATAGGTGGATAAATGATGAGTGAATATAAGAGTGACATCTTCTCATTGTCTAGTTTATCTTAGCTTGCGACGTCAATCACACTGTGGTTTGCTATATACTGTAGCTATAAAGAGTGGGAGCGTGTATCAGACGCAATTCACTGGTCAGCCTGAATATTCATCTCATTTCAAATTGTCACATGCATGCTCCAAACCTCAGACTTTTCTGTAATGCAATGCTGCCACCCAGTGGTAGGCCAACACACTGCATTCATCTGGTGCTGTGTAAGATTGATTGAATGAGTAATGAATATTTGGTACAACAGTGTCTCTTTATTTTAAGAAAGTGCACCTATATATTTTAGATGTTTGAACATCATGACAAGGCTTGGCTACTGGTCATTGTTACACATATTGCAATTGGTAAATGTTTACAATTACAACAACATATTTATTTTAATTTTAAAAAGAAATCCCTCAAACAGTAAGTATATAATTTATCATACATGGCTAGCCAATGTTGAAATACTCCCATTTTTCCTAACATAACTACATATTCCTCTGTTAAATCCTTCTTTTTGCAGAGCCTTTCTAAGGGCAACCCAGTGACTTTCTGCCTTGACACATAAGGACAACACCACTCAATCGATTCCACCATCTGTAGGCTGTGGAGAGAGAACAAGGAATCTGATTGTCTCATTGAGCAGTATCAGTTCATGCGAACCGGCTCAGATGTTTCACTTATTGCACAAACAAGGATAAAACCTTTCCATTGGAAAAACTGGAAGTCGATGGCTTGCCACGGAAAAAAAGTTTAAATATTTACTTTGAGAAGATATCTCTGTCCTGACAGTATTGGAATTGTACAGAAGCAATTTTGGTAATTTATACACTTGGACATGTTTCTAATGTTTCTAATAAGCAATCTAGGCTTTTGTTTAGACACACAGACACCTCCCCACTATCCAAGCAAGAGTCTGGCTTTGTATTCTAGGTACACCTTCATAAAGTTACTTTAAAAAGCACATATTCTTCAGATTGTAGCAGAATGCTTAGAAACTACTACAGTATGTTATTTTCTTTTTTAGGCCTTTTTCAGCTTTATTGGACAGTATATAGTATAGAAAGACAGGAAGAATGGGAGCGAGAGAGAGGGGAAGACATGCGACAAATGTCAGACGGTCGGATTCGAACCGCCGACGTCGCAGCTCGCAATGAGCATGCGGTCAGTGCTCTACAGGCTGCGCCACCGAGACACCCCAGTATGTTATTTTCTAAAGTGAATAACTAGTAACTAGGAATTTAGGGCATAAAATCATATTGGCTATAATATTGAAACCCTTTTAATCACTTAAAATGACATAAAAACAAAAGGATTGTGATATTCAAGGCGGCACATTACATTCTGTGACTACATATAAATATGCACAGACACACATTCTCTCACACACCCAAACTAATTTATTGATGACTGGTGTCATTGCAATGCCAGATTCCATTTTTGCCAAATGACGAAATCAATATTGTTATAGTGATTTTTATTTGGCGGGGGGTGGGGTGTACAATTGACCTTCAGCTCACAGGAAACCAACACACAGAGTAATGGAACAGGCCCTTTAAAGCTCCCCCATCCATCCCACACTGAACCACCACCATGGTCATCTCAAATGTGAATGACAGTAAGTACAACATAGTTACCATTTCCATACTACCCTGGACCAATATAGTGGACTGTATTATAGCAACAGACTTCTGCTAAATCTTTCAATTTAGCCCATCTTTGGAGTCAGAAGGAAAGCCTCTTGTGCTTTTACTCACGTACCCTTCCTTTATCTGGGAATGGTGACAGTTCTCATCTTCCTGTCACAGAGAAACAGTGAAAAATGCCTGTTCTCCACAGTCCAGGGGCAGCAGAGAGGTCAAGATCAGTGACATTATCCTATATAATATCTGCTGGCAGAATGACAGAGGGCCCATCAAACCAGAACATCAATCTCCCTCTCCTACAGCACAGCCAACTCTGCACGCGATCACTAATAAATGAGAAGATGAGAAGCTAGGGCTCCGTCAGCTAGATTCATATCTGTATGGAATGGTGGAAGTGTGTGTGTGCGTGTGTGTATGCAAGATTAAAGACCGGTGCAGGGGGTGTGACTAACAGATGCAGTAAGACGCTGAATTGAAATCCTTTGCCTCCCTCACATACCACTCTAATATTTTCTAACTAGTTGATGTTTCTGTGTGTAGGTAGTGCAGTGAATAGGACACTGCACCAATAGCCTAACAATGTATTCAAAGCGCAAGACCATCCACAGCTCACAGTGCATGTATGCGATCCCACCCTCATTTCTCTGAGTTAGAATTACTTACTTCTGCCTTATTGCGTTCTAGTCCCATGTAATTGAACTCTCACAGCTTCAGATTCCACTTGGGGTCTATGTAAACAGATTTGTATCGTTATTCTCCTAATGGAGCCCTAACACGTCCTATCCTTCATGTCACTTACGTTCAGGAGATGGCTGGAAGCAGACACCAGCAGCTGCCATTGACTAGAGCAGAGGAGTCACTCAGAGGAGAGAAGGTGACATTACAGCCAATTCCGTGCCGCCCACTACACTGGCACAGTGAGGGTACCATAGCATCAGGCAGTGTGTGCAAGTACAGATGCGTATCCAGTGGCAAGTCATCACAACCCTCCATTTTGTGTGACTTACACAGGATAGCTTTTATTTTTTGTTCTTCATTGTTCCCATCTGAGAGACTGATGAAGCAGTTTTTGTTAGTTTATGTGTTCGCAGGGGGAAAAAAGGACAACCATTTTCCCCATAGTGAAGCAATGAGTGAAAATAATGACACCATCTCACACGCGTAGGTCAAGTTCCATTCGACCAGGTCTACATCCCCCTCCAAATTTTTAAGTGAAGACAGGGCACTATTGTACTCCCACTTTGGGCACTCCACATTCCCAAAAGAACCTCTATCAATTGACCTTGACTAGAAAACATCTGCGCTTTCTCTGAAAATCCTAGTTTGTGCAGCAGGAGTAATACAGGCTAACAGACTGCTGGAAAATGATCAAGCAGGGAAGTCATTACTGAGCAATGATGGGGTGGTTACCTGCCAAACTAAATCCTTCTGCATTGGTAATGCTACAGCCAGGTATGTGCCACATAACACACGGTAAGCTAGTTCCAGATGTAAAGGGACATCTACGCAAAGACATGATGTAGTGTAATCAAGACTGTGTCATATGCAGGTCTGTGAGCTCATGGCTTAGGACTGTAAGAAGTAATTTAATTGATAAAAACGAAATGCTAAGGTGATTTGACTTTTTGTTAGCCTAGTGTAAGACATAAGGTGAACTAAGAATACCATTTAAACTAAAATTGAATGATGCAAGGACACTGTAAATTCCCCATGAAAGTCAGTTTAATAGTTTGTTAAAAAAATAAGGCTAAGATGCTGGTAGAAGCGCACACCTACTAGGAGAAACCGCAGTCATGGCACAAGATGGTGGAAAGTGCCCCTCCTGCTGGCCCGGCTGATAGCCCCAGAGCAGAACGTCTCGTAGGGAATGAGGAATGCCCCCCCTTGCACAACTTCGCCCACCCACAAATGGCAGCAATAACAGATGGATTTGAAACACAAAACACCGCTGTAATTATTAAAAATGTGCATAGCTTAGTAAATTAGTGTGGTGTTTCGAAATCATCATTCTCATTGTCATTATATTACTTTTCACCTTCAAAACAATAAAACCCAGCCACATATGATTCATATACATATTTATAGATATATATATTTTTCATGTACAAAGTTACATTCTGAACCACAAAGGCTCATTCAGAGAAATAAATACTGAAATGGCTACACTGCGATATGAAGTCTTTTTTTCTCCTAGAGAAAAAACATGAAGCCCCCCCCCCCCCCCACCCCACAGTTTTTCAGCACAAACACTAGTTTAACGTCAGCGAGTTCTGCTTTCAAGTTACAGAGGCCAGTAAAACATAGATTAAAGAGTCTAAAAGACCAACGTACAAAAAATTACAGACCATAAAAAATAGGCTTAAAAGTTTCAGAATGCATCAATATCAACACATTAAATGAGAAGTGCTTTCATTAATGAAAACATTCACTAGAAGTGTACAAAATCTGAGGTGCAGCGTAGTTTGCTACATTCTTTCATATCCCTGGCAAGCAGATATTTTCAATTGATTTGTAGAGATGAAGACTTATAAATATATTTGTTTAGTAATCATAACAACTAGTAAAGCACTCTCTACATAACTGTCTGTAACTCTTAAGCTGTAGGGCCAGAATTACCGCGAAAAGGCGGTGTGTTAAAAGGTAACTAATGAGGCTGTTTTTTTGTTTTTATCATTTTTTTCCTTTGGTAATTGTGTAATATACATAAATAAATAGTAATTACTCTGTCATACATCAATGTAAATAAAAAATAAAAATAAAAAGTTTCTTGGAACAGTTAGCATATTATAGCAAAACTGTGTACTTCTGAAACTAAGGCAGCCCAAGTCACTTTTAAAGTGTCTGCAAGCTCTAGCTCGTAGTAAGGAAGACCTAAAGGGAAACGGCCAACCGTAAGACAGCAGCTGACGAACTAGAAAAGAACTTCACCATGCAGGCATACTTCCACCTAAAACTCAGGCTTAGCTATTTTAAACTACTCCTTAAGAGGGTGCTGGACTGTGCATACATCACCTGCACCCCTGCAGGTACTACAAATTATGAATTAGGCATTTTAAAAGGTCAAGTTTTGAAACACTAGCACAGTGGACACATGGACAGCTCCACAGAAGCGAGTTGTAAACCGCCTCACGCACAATCCAAAACCGTTTCTTGAAAGGAAAGGGGGGGGAGAATGAAATCACACAGGACACGCATTCTATCATCCTAGCCTGTCATACCTTATAAAACCACAGTAAGGTGCCTTTTGTTATTTATTTCCAAATGACAGTAAATCAAACTAAAGAGCTGTCCAGACTTTGCATTAGAAATGGGACCGTTCAAACTGCACACCGTCACGGCGACCCTCAGTACAGTGTCATCGTGCAGCAAGGCTGCTTAACCGGCCCCGGAGGAGGCAGTCCTGCGACCCACGGCATTCTGGGAAATGAGGGGGAGATGAAAGCGCTTCAATCAGGACAGCCGTGAGCTGAAGGGCTGTTAAAGGCCTGAGTGGGATTAAAGCCGGCAGATACTGCAGCTCTCCGTGATGAGCTGGCCTGTGGCGCAGTATCCGTCTGCAGAAACAGCAGGAGGGGTCGTGTGGGCACACCCTCTGGCTGCTGGGAGTGCACAGCATACCTACAGGATATTCTTTCATCAAAAATATGTATCAAACCCACAGGTGCAAAAACAAAAAAGTAAAATAATAAAAAATAATAAGAGAAAATAAGTAAACTAAAAGACAAAATTATTTTATAAACAGTAATAACAATACCAACATAATATTATAGTAATAATCATTCAAATTAGGAAAAAAATACTGAAATGAATGACAAAAAAAGCAAAGAAAAAACGTGCAGGAGTTTGTATTAGAGTATGTTTCTCTGTGAACTGTGTGGCTCTTCGCCTGCTTTCCCGTGGCACTGCGTGAGGCTGGAGTCACTCCTCACCACACATGACCTGCCACACTATGAGGTGGCTACGCTCCGCTTTGGCCAGGAAGGGCTGCAGCTTCAGAGTGGGCTCGCCCATCTCCTCCGTCTCGCCCCCCTCGTCCCCTGTGAAGGAGGCCTCCATTAACCACAGACCAGACCGGCAACGCAGCACCGCCATAGCCATACTTGTTTTTATTATATTTCCGACAAGCTGAAAGTCTTTTGAGCATTTCGATACTAAGTTGACATTTTTACGATTAGTAGTTTTTGAGAACAAGAGCTTTGTTTGACACCAGCCATTATATACAAGACACGGAGCTAGCTAGCTATCGATATATCTATCTATAGAAACTATATACAAGACACGGAGCGAGCTTAGTTTATACTTTTTACGAGTGACAGCATTCAAAATCGAAGTCGAGCAATGATGGAATGTTAGTGACAATGTAGCAAGATCCATCGGCCGAGCATGCATGGCATTACTATAAACTGGCCTTTATGCGCACTGAAGACACTGTAGCTAGAGATTATTGTTCGGGTGCATCCCGTACCCATTCTGAAGTCGATGTAGCCCTCCCCCCCGCTCATCACCAGGACGGACTTGGCGAGCTCCGTGGCCGGGGAGTCCGAGTTCGCCGCGCTGGGCTTGTCGGGCATGGCTTCTCCCCCAGCGCCAGCCGCAGGGATGACCTGGCCTGTCGCAGGAGAGCGGGACAAACCAGATAAACATCTCGGACTCCATCACACAAACCTGTCACCGTTATGGACTGTGAGCCTTCGCTGGAGTGTCTATGAGCGCTGGCGTGCTGTTGTTAAGTGTGCCCGTATCTCCAGCGATAATAGAAACGAGGTACGGGTCCCATCGATCACCAGCCATGCAGAAACACGCTGGACTGAACCTACACGCACGCACGGAGCCTTACCGGGGACGGCGGCGAAGAACTTGACTGCGTCCCTGTGTCCATGGAAACAGAGCTGTGCGTGTGCCATGGAGCAGAACGGGACGTAGGTGCCTGGCGTCACCTTATCGCTGTTCTCGTCGCCATAGACACGGATCACGTTGCCTGGCCGACTCGCCGTGCCTGTGGCGACCTTGTTCGCTTCATCATTAGGGGAGAAACAAATAACGCGTTAGTAAAGTGCTTCTTGCAAAATGTCTCCACCATGCGTCATATTGTTTATCATGTTTATTTTGCTTCACTATATATTTTGAAAGACAATCAGGTCCAAGCAAATGAGTGAGGCCTTCAAACACAAGACAGCAGAAATACCTGCACTTCTCAAACCATGGCAAACAGCACTGAACTGAAAACAAAATCAGTCAAAGAAGGCAGGCATGCTTAATGATGCAAACAGAAAAACAAGGCGATGGAGCATGCCAGAGACATAGTCTCTGTAGAGGTGACCGCTAAAAGCTCATTCTCCTCGCTCCATACACCGCTCTGCTCCTAGGGGAGAAAAGAGCTCCCATGGCGGGCTGTTACAGGTGGAAAATCATACTGGGTTAAAATAAAATGCGCTCATGAGGGAGAAATACAGAAAGAGTAAAAATACATCAACAGAAAGATGACAAAGCCAATCAGAAGGCGATGAATGTGATGAACGCTGTCGCAGAAACTGAAAAAGAGACAAATGGCACGAGACAGCCAACGTGGCAGAAAACAAGCAGCCATTTTGTGGCCTTTCAGCATAACCAAACATCCTGCTGGAATGCATTCACCACTGAAGGCAGCGGTTAGCAGAGAACTGCAATTAAAAAAGAGAGGGAAAAGTAGGGAAAAGAGTTTCTGTGGCCCAAGGAGAGGTAGAAGAGGAATGAACGAGTGAAAAAGAGGAAGAGAGGGGCTGAAAAAGGCTGACTGGGTGGGTTTTGAGGCTGGGACTTACCCCTCAGTCCCAGAGAGCGTCCCTGCTGAGGAAACACAGCTTGAGTGAGAGAGCGAGAAGACACAAGGGAGGAAGAGGAGGGAGAGTAAAAAGGTGTGAGGGGGGAGAAGAGTTAATGAGAACCCAACGCTCCTTGCACCTGACGCTTTGCGGTAAAGCTTCCCTCAACCTCAATGCTGGCGCCCTGCCCTGAGGCCTCCGCAGCCCACCTCCTGGGCTGTCCTGTCACTGATGCCTCCACATTTCCCTGCCTTCCCTCTCCACTAACGGGGGAAACTGTATTGGTGAAGACACACTGCTCAACGGACACACACACACACACACACACACACAAAGGGTGCCTGTTCAAAACTGCTGTTAAAACTTTCCTGTCATGCAAAGTGGTTTGTGTCGTACTGAAGTGCCAGACACAGATGGGTTGCTTCTGCTAGGTTACACTAATGGCACAGCCGATGTGATTCAGGTGATGATGTGAACAAATGACAGTAGAGAGAAAGAGCGAGGTCTTACTTTCCGTTAGAGGGATCGAGATGATGACGCCGTTCCCAGTTCCGACCCACAGGCGGTTACAGGACACCATCAAAGCCGTGATCCGCACGAAAGAGAAGCCCAGTTTACCAGTGCCTGGGAGGATAAGACAGACCACACTAAGACCACCTTCTACAGTATACACAACCAAATAAAATTCTGTGTAGAAAATAAATGTGAATCTAGAATAGACGTGAGCAATTACATTCAGACTGAAAACAAGGGCACCGTGACACTAATGCAACAAATCACTAAACTGCATGATTCTTGTCAGCAAAAAAAAAAATCCTAAGAGATGAAGAAAAATCCATGCGAGAGTGTTATACGGAGGGCTGGCGCACTGATCCTGGCACAGCTTGCACGGCACCGCATTATAAACAATGGAAGCTGATGTTAGCGCTGCGCCGCGTCAGCAGCAGGAGCAAATGCGAGGACACGGCAGAGGAATGCAAAGCGCTCCGTACCCAGCATTTTGCTGACATAAGGCTCGATGTCCACGTCCTGCAAGTGCTGGTAAGTGTGGCCGTGGAACAGCCGCAGTGTCGAGTCCAGCCGAATCGACACCCAGATGCCGTCTCCTATGCAGGCCAGCTGACGCACCTGGCTCTCCTTGCGCGGGTGAGCATCAAAGGACTTCTACACGGCATAAATAAGGGGTTAGGGGGGGAAAATATGTACAATAAAGACACATGCGCACACTCAGGGACACACAAACAGAATCTACACATACATAGCGTAGCAATTAGCATATGAGAGAGCACATGGAAAACCTCCACGGTCCTGATTTAGTACCAAGTATGATTCAGTAAAACACTGAGGACTGGCCACACTTGATTAATACATTTAGCATTTTTCTGGTTTGAACAAACTAGGAGAGGACCCAAGTGTGCTACAAAAGCTCATAACTCAAACTAGACTGAGCACAGGGCAAAGAGGCAGTAATTAGAAGCGCCCTGCTCTAGTCTTAAGGCAAAGATCAGGGAGATCACTGGTAAATGACTTCACTAACCTCGATTTTCATTGCTTTGGGCTGAACCACATAGATCTTGTTCCGGTACCCACACCACACCTTGTCATGCACCACAGTCATGCAGCGAATGGAGTGGTGAGGGCGCCCCAGGTCCAGTAGGTGGTAGTTGGTCAGGTCCCACTGGCCATCTGTATAACAGCACAGTCACTCAGTCATAATACTCAGTCACTCTTACTGCTGGGACAGTGTACAATGTAGACCAAAGCAATGCTGTAACTGCATATACAGTAAAGCAGGAAGCCCTGATTCCGTGCCCCCAGCAATCTCTTACCAACACCGCGGTGAAAGATGGCCAACGTTCCATCAGCCAGAGCCACCAGCACCCGTCCTTTCACATGGCTACAAGACGGACACAAAAATAACAAGCTCTTCAACCCATCAAGATGAGCACACACTGTGATGCTGAACATACAGAATTACAGTAGGATCCAATAATAGAATTCTAGAATCAAGTGTCTTTAAAAACCTTAAGCTCTTTATTTTTCATTCAATGACAAGTATGTGAATGTGTACTTTCTCTAAAAGAACCCTTACATTAAAGGCACTCTACTTACACAATGCCCAGAATGGAGTCCTTCAGCTTAATGGAGTGGAGACATTTCCTCCACTGAGCGACAGACGAATGGACATACACGCTGCAGGAGACGCAAGAACCAAGTTTTACAACCTATAATGTTCAACCCTTAAACAGATATTTTTGTCTAGTTTCCCCATAATGAAAATAAATAAATCTCTATTGATATAATATAATAAAATATATATTTATCACATTTAAGTGGGATTACTCAACAACATCCCTGCCAAATGTCATTCCAGACAGAGATAGATCTGCAATTGTTATTGTTTCTCCGATGAAGAAGACGCAACTACATCCATTATTTACACTTTTGCTCAAAACACACGTGACGTGCAGCTCTTAGGAGTAAAAACAAGGTCTGCTAACTCAGACAGAAAAGAAAACAACTGGCCGTTTCGTGCGTATTAGAGGACCCTTCAGAGGGGCCTCAGATTCCTCTCTGGTCATTAGTCATCGCCAGTCTAAGGGAACATGTGTGCTTTCATGGTTCACAGGGGCCTCTTCTAGCGGTAAACCAACAAAATATCGACCGCCACAACTCATGTGCTGCAGCAGCTAAAAGCTCCTCGCCTGCCGCTCCCCTTGGATCGTAATTTATGGTCATTTCACTGTACATTTTGCTGAGATGCATCAGCCATCCCTGTGGCATTGAAAGGGAAAGGTCAAAGGTCACCGCCCCTCCTGGTGCTCATGATGATGTGCTCCAGGCATGGCCAGGAAAAACAGGGTTTGAACTCAGTCCAGAGGGCACAGACAACTCCCCCCACTCATGAACTCAGTCCAGAGGGCACAGACAACTCCCCCCACTCATGAACTCAGTCCAGAGGGCACAGACACACCCCTCCCTCTCATGAACTCAGTCCAGAGGGCACAGACACACCCCTCCCTCTTATGAACTCAGTCCAGAGGGCACAGAACACCCACCCCCGCCCCTTATGAACTCATTCCCTTCAACCACCCTCACCTCTGAGTGCCTCACTAAGATTATTTAAGCCAATTAGACGATAGTGGAAAAACTCCTTACCCGGACAACTTCACAGGGATTAGCCGAAAATATGGAACACTAGAGCATTACATTACATTACATTATTGGCATTTGGCAGACGCTCTTATCCAGAGCGACGTACAACAAAGTGCATACCCATAACCAGGGATAAGTTCGCTGAAAGACCCTAGAGCACACAGAGCTCAGAGCGATACACACGGTTTAACAGGCATGGTGTTTATTGACTACGAGGAAGGCCTAATAGATGTTGAAATGTCAGTCTCCCCTGTCCATTAAACGGTGTGTATTGCTCTGAGCTGTGTGTTCCAGCCTTGCATATTTCGAGCTAGTTCCTGTGAAGTTGTCTGGTTAAGTCTTTCACTATACTGCAGGTGCAGTAGCCATGCCTTACCACTAGAGGTACCACTAGAGGTTTTCCATTAAAAAGAAAACATGGGTCTGATCTCAAAAACCACTTTACCCTTCGATTTCATCTGTAACATTTTACATGCCACTTAAATTGAACTTATAAATATCTAAATAATATGACCTTTGATTTGATGGTGTGTCCAACCACAAATGTGATTTCAGTTACTGAAGTACACACAGACACAGACAGCCACAGATAGACACGCAGAGGGCCTCCTCACCATCCATTCTGGGCACCCAGCCACATGGTGGGCAGGACACTGCTCATCTTCTGGGCCTCTTCCCTCATCAGGTCCTGCTCATCTGGGAGGGAGGTCACCCCATCCTTCACCAGGTCAGACTCCCTGATAATAACACCAGCAGAACACCACTCAACAGGACTTATACAATCCTGGGTTTTAGTGACACTCCAATCATTTGCGTAGACCAGGGGTGTCAAACTGAATTCCCAGGGGGCCACAGTGTCTACAGGGTTTTGTGGTTGCCTTTCAATCAGCTGTCAATTAAGGCCTTGAAAGCAAGGTATGTGGAATCTTCAGCCAATCAATCACTTGGACCATGGGTGCTGAGAACAACCCAAAAACCAATAGACAGGCCCTCCAGGACTAGGATTCTCAACTCCAGTCCTAAGGACCCACTTGGCAGAAGGTTTTTGTTTACCAGGAACTCACACACCGGATTTAATGACTGAACCAATGAAACCACCAAGAATACCCTTAATTAGTTCAATCCGGCGTGTGATTTCCCGGCAAGTGGGTCCCGAGGACTGGAGTTGAGAAACACTGCTGTAGACAGTACCTTCTGGGGTAAGTGGGTGGGGTATCAGGTGTGTTCTGCACTCCCAGCGGGTCAGTGAAGACGTGCTCGGTGTAGATGCCCGGCTGGCTGACATCCAGCCCCTCGTCCGCGGGCCCGGCGCTGGCCTCCGTGGCCTCTGTGGCCTCCTCTGCGGTGGGCACCCCGTCCTCGGTGGGGCTGACCTGTTCGGGCGTCTCCCCTGCAGGGCGATGGGGACAGGGTGAGGAGGTGTAGCTGAGCGCTGTGTGGGAATGCTGTGGTGCAGGTAGGAGCCTGCGCTACCTGTGCCCGAGGCTGTGCCCGTGTGTGCGCTGGGCTCCGGCGAGGCGCTGACCGCCGTACAGACGGCCTGGGGGGCCGCGGCCGCCCCCTCCCCGGTGCAGCCCACCACCGTGATCCCGCCCAGCACGCCCTCGCCGCCGGCCGAGCTGTTGCTCGCCACGCTGGCCGTCAGAGACGAGCTGTCGCCCTGCTCCGCCTCACTCTCCTTTGGCACCTCCTCCCCCGCGGGGTAATCCGTCTCCCGGGCACCTGGAGCGCAAAAGGCGCGTTATAATCTCCACGCTGGGTATGAAACCCTCCCCCACCTGTGCCAAGGCATCCCGAACCCACCTGGCACGCTGGCGATGCAGAGCACGTGGGAGTTGCACACAAAGAAGTTCTCCAGGATGTTGCCGGGCTGGTTGGCGTCGATGACGACGACTTTGGTGGTGGACTGGGTGCTGGTGCAGATCCACACCAGGCTGGACAGCTCCTCCTGCTGCCGCAGCTCCTTCTCCTGCTCCTGCAGCCAATCAGAGACGCACACATCAGCACTTCAAACCGAGAGACGCTCTTCAGCTGCTAAGCCAAGAAGAGGAAGACAATTTGTAGTCCTAAAACCTGGACATGGGTTTCTTCCCAATAGGGATTTCGATATAAGGTCTGTAGTTAACGTAAGCTTAGGAGTTTCAAGTTTTGTTCTATGAGTTAAATTACATCCGTTAAGATCTCAACTGTGAATTTTGAAGCTGTTATGTGCTTTAAAAAAGCAAGTTGCTAACATGTTGACATTGAAACAAGTCACGTCCCGCCAGCCTTCACTCAAGTTTTATACTAGCAACTTGTTGGCAATGTTTTGAAAGCACATAACATCTTTGAAATTCACAGATGAGATATTGATTGAAGTAATAAAACGTGAAATTCCCTTAAGCTTACTGTCACCATAGATAAAATTTTCTGCAGAAATCTAAATCCCTATGGAAAACAGGCATTGAAAATCTGCCAAAGGAACTCAAGGCGAAAGAAAAGAAAAGGGTTGGTTCACAAAGTCATCACTGTGGCACTCTATTTGAAGTGTAATGAAGTGGTGTGAAGTACAGTGCTGTGTCCAATGTGGTAATGGACTGAAAGTCACAGGAGACATGGTGGGACTGTGGGAAGGTCACCTTGAGTTCCTGTTCGAGTCTGTCCAGGCTGCTCTGAGAGCCCTTCTTCTGCCTGTGGCAGTCTGTTCCAGCCACGTCATTGTAGAAGACACTGGCTCCCACAATGGAACCTCCATCTCGGGTCTTCCCACCGGTCAGATTTACACCAGCAGCGCACCACAGCTAAAGAAATGCACATACATACAACATTGGTCCAGTGGGGTAAATCACTCAACAATACACTCACTACACCTGTAATCCTCAGGAGAGAACCACACAGTCATAGCACACTCCAACATGAATTTTACAGGTAGAGTATCAGACATCTGACCACATTTGTCATCCTTAGGAATGTCTTAGCAATGGAGCAAAAGTACTAGAACACAAATAAATCGCCTAAAGCTTAATGCACCTTGAGACACCTGCTTGAAAACTTCCTCACCTTCATAGAAGCATCTTTCTCATCCAAGGGCCTCAGGTACACAGGCACCGGTAGATTCTTCACCTTATTGTCTGCCTGCCCACCATTTGCAACCTGAGTGACAGCAGAGAGGGGTTGCACAAAACTGAGCACGAGACAGCAATGACCGCTACTACAACACCAGAACAAACGGTGCAGCAGTCGGGAAATTAAAGGCAGTTCACCAACGTCAGCTCCATTAAATGCTAATTATGAGAAGTGTAGACAATCCAACAGGCGGGACTCTGACCTTGTATTTCTGTGGCAGACTCCAGCCGTAGGCCTGTATTCTCCCATCCTCCTTCTGGACGTGTGCCTTCACCTGCCTGTACTGTGCTCTCTTCTGCTCTCTGCGTGACACCAAGTTTCCTGAGTCCACTCTGAGTGGAAAGGGGAAGAAGGCCCTGTCGGTTAGAACTGCGTCGCCAGGCAACAGAGCAGGAACATGAGCAGCTGAACACCCCGCGGCTCACTCACTCCTCATTGAGAAAGTCGAATGCTTTTGATTTGTCGCTGGGGAGCTGAGATAAAGTGGTGCTCCTCTTCTTCACGGAGGGGACGATGTGGGAGGTCGGAGCGTTGTACTTGACGTTGACGGGGGCCTCGGGCTTCTTGGCGGTGTTGCTGGAGGAGCTAAATAGCCGGCTGAAACTAGGGTGGGGAGAGACGAGACAGAAAGGCTAATAGAGATGCAGACACAAGCAGCGGAGCAGGGGGACAGAGGCTCACACACACAGCACTGCGTCCAAAGCACGGCCCTGCTTCCGAACACCTCTTCAGCTCATACACCCAACCTCACCCTCCACATAACCAGATCATACACCCAACCTCACCCTCCACCACCTCTTCAGCTCATACACCCAACCCCATCCTCCACCACCTCAGCAGCTCATACAACCAACCTCACCCTCCACATAACCAGCTCATACACCCATCATCATTCTCCAAGAAAAGAACATGGATGAAGAAAGCCTCCACGATGCCAGACGCAATGATAAGTGAAATTAAAACGATACTTCAGCAAAATGATGTTAGTCACCACAAAACCCTTGCTTAAATGTCCACTGAAGTTAAGAAAACAGCCCATGGAATTTAACCAGTTTCATCCCTCATCAAGCAAAAGAAAACGCCAAAGCAAAAAAGCAACCTCCCAAAGCAATGCATTGCCACTCAAAAACAGGCAAAACATCCTGCCCACTGCAAGATAAAGCTATTAAAGAGGACCCCACTACTGACCAAGAGCACAAAGGCCTGTTGCCATTCTAACACTCATGACTAGCCTGTGTCACACACTACTATTCAGATGTTTTGGCTGCCTCTTATACAGGAATGCCAAAAATACAGAATAATAACAGCTAATTAATCAAGCTCTCATCAAACAAGCTCACTGAAAATATATAGAACTACAGATACAGAACTACATATTTTCAGTATATATATTTTGCAGGATGTAGAATTCTGAAGAACTATTATATTATCCCAAGCTGAACTGTGTGTACATGAAACTTGATGTTGCAGTTGAAAAAATGGCCTACAAAGTGAAAACTGTTGGCAAGGGACTGCTACACTCACCTGCTAATGCATCGTCAGCAAGACCAGTAACAAACATTCAACCAATTCTCTTCCAGACCAAAAGCGCCAATCACATATAGCAATTACTACACAGTCAAAACCTTCAGGAAATACAAATTGAGGTCCAAAATTCCCTGCTACTCTAGCGGTAGGAGATTCGGCCTCTCGCACGCACCTTCTGCAAACAAACAGGACAACATAAGGCACAGTGTAAGGAGGAAAACGGGAGGACGAAGAGCAGGAGAATAAAACCGATTTTTAAAAACAATGCCACTGCAAAAAAATACAGACAGACCACAACAAAACTATTACTGTTGATAATGAAATTCAACCAAATACCAAGCAAAGAAACAGGCACCATTTTATAAGAAAGTAAGGTATGGATCTATTTGCTTGGAATATGCAGAAGGTCATGCTTACAACTTGTCTGTTCTATATTTTACTGAGACACACATTAGGACTGAACATGGAAAATACTGGGATTGCACAGTATTTGATTTCTAACTGGTTTGAGTTAAAAAACCAGCTGTAAAAGAATTCCAAAAAGAAGCCATTCCCAGAACCAACAGTCCATGCTTTTCCGATAAGACCAGGTGCAAGAGAAATTATGAACATTTTAAAGCTTTACCTACATCCTGGACACCAACAAAAAAATCATAAGATAAAATAAAAAGACAAAAAGAAAAGGAAAGGACAACAGGTTGAATAAGTACAAAACAGCATTAAACTGGAACATATGTTCATATGACTATCATTCCATATATGCGAGTGATGAGGAAGTAGCTTACAACTGCCAAATACTAGACTTCTTCTTCTCGGAAAGGGCAGGATTCTCCCTCGACGCCCTGCAGAGGAGAGGCAATGAATAACAGCATATACGATTACAATAAAAAAGGAAACAAACTAAGCACAGTACAGATATAACTATTTTCCTGAAATCTGATTCCTCTGTCAAAATGTAGTAGGCTTTTTATAATTTTGTCCTCTCTTAAACGTAAAAACATCACAAACTTCCAAATACAGATAAGAGCAACATGCACATGCATGGAATAACTGAACTTAGTGATCAATCCCCCAGCCCATAGGTTCATGACCCCAGTTAATCATGCAGGATAATGGGGGTGATGATTGCGTCTGTTCTCTGCTCGTTACCGGTGGAGTGCGAGTGTGCATTTTCTAGCTCGCTCACCGGATCATTTCCGTCCACCGGACGGCCTCCTGCAGCTCCATCAGCCTCTCTTTGTACTGGTTCCTCTCCATCAGCACCCGGGCCATCTCCACCCGTGTGAACCTCTTCCTCTGCGCTGTGGGGACGTCACTCTGCAGGGGGGGAAAGAGCAAGCCCGCTGGGTGTTTGTCACGGAATATCAGCCAAAGCATTGGTGTGGAACTGCTTTTGACACTGGATTTGGGACAGTGTCCAAATTCAACTTACATCATCTTCATCTTTAGTCTTCAGCTTTGCCTCCTCCACCTCTGCCCGCACCCTGACAAGAGAAACAGACACCAGCTTTAACACCCCGCAGCCCCACCAGACCGGAATTACCACCTCTCACCCCAGAATTACCACCCTCCACAACACTGGCCATTACAGTAGGCTGTTCATCTCCTAAATCATCACCCCCTCAGCTCCCAACACACATCTCAAATTACACATTTAGTGCAAGCGAAACATGTTAATTACACAACAGTGGGTGGTTGACTCACCCCAATGTAAAACCACAACAGTAGATACAATGTGCTCATTTTATTTATTTTATTTTTAGCCAGCACAGGGCCAGTAGGCAGCAGTTTGGCACCCATCAGCTGGTTCAGAGATCACTGGGTATTGATCTCTGAAGAACAGCACTGATCACTGTACTGAGATGGCTGCAGAGGGGACTGCAGCAGAGTGAACAGATCTGGCCGCAGAAACGCTCTGCAGAGCCGCTCACGTGTGCTACTGCACCACAGCAGCGCATTGCAGCTCACCCAAAACCACCTGTGTTCTTACAATGCCAATCTACAGCAGCATATTACAACAAAAGTTAAAATATGAGTTAAAATGACATTCTGCTCTTCTATTAGTTCTGTGTGTTGCTTTATATTAAGATGCATTTCTCATCTTAATATAAAACAAATTAGGTACAGTTGAAATTGGTTTCAGTTCCAATATCATCTGTGAGAAGCCAGCAAAATAATTAAATCATGTTTGTGTGAAAGTTTATGTTCATCAAAGTATATACGGGCATACTGTATAAGGACGAGTTTAATAAACATACTCAGTCCGATAAAAATGCGTTCATTTGGGGCCAGGCGACAAAAAGGCTGAGTCACGTCCGGTCATTTGCATCTCTAATGCCATTCTGAGCAGGCCTAGGCAAGCAAAACAAAGGCACTCTGACTGAGAAGAAGGAACAAGAGCTCGATGATGTCATTTGCCAAGTGTCAACAGCCAAAAATAACTGCTCTTTTAAGGTGAAAGAAGTTCACAGCAATGTGAAGATGCCAGAAGAAGGTGTCCATCTATGGGCAAGAACTTGCGGGGCTATGCTAATCAGCGACGGTTGTCTTTTTCACTAGGAAGAACAACATGCTTATTTGACCTTACAATCGATATATGCACGTGTATGCGATACATATTCCCTTGCTTTCAAACCATTTATTTTCGGGTGTACGGACCGGGAATAACACAGGCACAGATTATAGGAAAACCGCAGAATGTGCGTGTCTAAGGGTGTGAGAGAGCAGTACAGCCCAGCCGCAGCAGCAGAGGACTCACTTCTTGAGCTCCTCCTCCAGCTCCTTGTTCTTCTCCTCCAGCTTGCCCTTGGTCTGCTTCACCACGTCCAGCTCGCCCTGCAGAACCTCCTTCTCACAGGAGAGCTCGTCCAGCCGGGCGATGAGGTCGTTCTTCACCACGTTCAGGGCATTCCTGCACAGGGAAGACCGCGCATTAAACTGACTGCACCAATTCAAATGAAGCTCCATATTTATGATATCTAGCATAGTGTATTGCTCTCTAAGGGGTTTTACAAGAGAAATACCAACTGCCATATGCCTTGGAATTCTACACTTTGTATAGACTGCTCCACTTGAACACAGCAGGCTGAAAGTTTATTTTGCAATGACATCATTATCATCTCTTACAGGCATCCTCTTAAATTGCCTCTCTAAATGATAGTGTAACTATGCAGCTCATGTGTTTTTAATAGCAATTCCCCCAACGGGTTCTTCAATACAATTAATATTTCAGCATAACAGAATACAGCATGTTCCATTACAATCTTCATTTTGCAGCCCATATAAAGTTTCTTATTAATGGCATGTTAGACAATGCAGATATAGCCTACAGAGTAATCTGTCTTTTAAACAATACACAAAAGGCAATAAAGTATGTTGTGTCTGGTGTCCATTACTGAGCCTCATCTGGGTCATACATACTGCATAAATAAATAAGTGCATGTACTGTATCAAGGCTTAGCTCGTTTAATTGGACATGCCATACTGCCAACGCCCAGAGGACTGACTGTAATTTTATTAATATATTATGCAAACCTTTGTCCAAATCGCACATCTCATTCTCTGGATCATGTAGCACGTTACCAGTTATACACGTTCCCGTAAAGGTCCAAAAAAAAAAAAGGTTCTTACTTTGTTTCCAGAAGCTGTGTGTTCTCCTGGATAAGATGCTCAACTTCACGACCCATACCTGCGCACACACAATCAAGCAATTGTATTCAATAATGTGCGAAATCACATCACATTGGATTAACAGATGAAAGCCCAGAGACGGTCTAAACGTATAAATAAATCCATGATATCTTCCCATTGTCCCCCAAAATTCTTCATTCAACATGCAAAAACAAGGAGTGTATTCTAGAGAGTGGGCAGCATGAGAAAAAAGCATGAGAAGCAGATGAGGCCTTACCACATAAATTAAGGTCTGAAACCCATGCAATCCAGCAGCAGAAAAACAGAGACAGGGAGAAGTGAGGGAGGAATGGGACAAACTGAAATCAGTGAGACGCACACAAAGAGCCAGAATCCTATGTATGAGCTACAGGTAGCTTCTTAGAAGTGAGAGGATAAGCCAGGCACACAACTCTAGACAAAACAAGAGGAAAAACAACCTTGCAACCAATTACTTTCTGAAATAATTATCTGAAAATCCCATGACTAAGGTCACCATTTTTTCCCCACAGCAGTTCTCTCACTGGCACTTTAGCCCTCCCTCAGAAGAGGGAGATCAGTCCAATCTTCTTTAATCAGATATATTAGACAATTATCACATTATACCGAGTAAACTGGCACTTAATGATGAATGACAGCAATGCTCCCACACTGTGATATGCTACGGTGTGGTTAATACAACCACAGAGATGAGGCAACATCATTTGTGTAGTGTTGTGCTACTGCATGTGATTGTTTTTTTCTAAAAAGTGCAGTTGTATAACCTGTACAAAAATTTTTTAATAAAGGATATTCACACTTGACTGCAGTGGTTGTTCAATAAAGATTAAAATTAAACTAATGAAAATGTAAGGTTTTTACTTTGTAATTGAATTTAATCATAATACTGATCATATATTGTTAAATATGGTTATTGTTATATATATATATATATTGTTATGATACTATATTGTTAAAGGTACTTAACTTCGGACTCCTAATGGTCAAGAGAGGAATTGCAGCAACAAACACCCTCAAACCACCACATGCACTGTTTTGGAAAGTTGACAGTGACGAATGTGACAGAGCCTGCCATCTTTTCGAAATGTTCTAGTAAGAAAATGTCTGCCGAACAGGAGACTTCATGAAATGTTGACTTTAGTGTGCTGTACAACACTATTTATATGTTTTGTCTTTTTGAAGTTTTCACTTACCTAACCAATTATATTATGAGCAAGCAACTTATTTGCTTGCTCATAATATAAGGATGGTCAAGTAAAAATGTTTTAACATTTAAAATTTTACCAATAGTCCCTTTAAATCTTTTTTCTCAAGTGAAGTATGCAGCCTTTTTTGGATTCCCCCTCCATTGATTACATGGTTATTGAGGAATGCATGCAATTTGCGGTTATGCTGCTTTCTAGTGGTATGTTTGCACTCAAAAACACATCGGTCAAATCGAGCACATCTGTCCACCACTCCGGAATTTGACATACCATCCAGATTCACTTTCCTTCCTCTCCAGGTTTTATAAAGCTCAAACTAACCATTCATTTGAGTGATTGCTTAGGTGACTGTGCTAATCCAGTGCCTATAAGGACTCCACAGTGACATGGAGAGTAGTGCAAGTTTAAATCCCCAGTCAGATGCTCCAGAAAAAATGGTGACCTTACATATGGCAATGCTTGAATATAGTCAGTGAAAGCAACCAATGGAAAAAGCATTATGCTTCATTCATTTTATTTTATTTGTTTGTGCAATATCAAATAAACAGCAGTCAAAAAGTAAAACCTTCTAACCCCCAATCTCTTAGAACATCCATGACTGTAACATGCCACCTTACCTTAACCTTCAGCATCTTATGTCCAGAACGTTTTGAACAATTTGAGTAACTGACATTAACTTTTTGGCATTTGAATAAATGACTGAATTATAAGTTACTGTCAGCCATTAATTCAAAGTTACTATTTGTTTCAAGCAGGTTATACAACAAAACGTAAACACAGTCAAAATGTGTTCACAGCTTTGGCGATGAACTGTTTTTTGGCCTGCTTTTCAGCTGATGAACCTTGAATTCAAAGTTTAAGCAGTTTAAGTACAGCTGAATGATAGGTCAACGTGCAGAGAAGCATAAACAGCACATTTAAAATGGTTGAAGACAAAAATGAGCGAAAGGATGAGCAGATATAACAATGAGTGATGTAAGGAGACAGTCTGAGAAATGAATGTTGAGCACAGTCAAAGAAGGATGAGTGAAATACACACCAGAATACTCCACTGGAGGAAGGAACAAAAAGCCCAAGACAGGAGAGCGCACAGAGAGAGAAACCTGGTTAGAGATTCACTGGATATTTTCCACAGAGTGGGTCATTTTTCCCCTCAAATCTCAAAGGCGCATCTACAATTTGGCAAAACTGGAAAATTGTACTTGACGAAAAACTTCATTTTGACACAGCTAAGAAAGAACAAGGCTGGTTTGTATTGAAAGGTGAAACTCAGCTAGTGCCATTCTATGCATTTTAACAGAGACAACATTTTTTGTTGCTTTAGCTCTGTACTCCAGCACACTGGATTAGATATACACCATTACAGGCTTTTTAATGTCAGCCAAAAGAAAAACCATGTCACTGTCCAAATACTTACACACTGCAGTGTATCAGGCACTTCGCCCTAATTACAGAGCCTCCAGCCATGTTCTAAATATATGATGATATATATGATGATATTCTAGTACCCACAATACTGTGTATTACCAGTGAACAGTCTGCCTATACTACCACAGCACAAAGAGGAAGCAAAAGATTTGCAAAGAAGGGACAAAAAGGACAGAAGAACGACAGAAGCATTGCACAACCTCTGCATGGGGCCCTACCATACAGCCTTTACAGTACTATACAACATTGGTTTGCTTCAGGCCAAATAACACTACCAATACCTCTGATACCTGAACAAAAATGTTCAACATTTCATTTTAAGATAGTTACTTGAGTTAAATACAGATACTTTTTTCCCAGTCAATTGAATCTGGTATCCATTCAAAACCAGCAGTATTGACATCTGGCCAGTGTCTCTTTTACAACTGCATTGATAGCAATGATAGCATTAAAAGCATATAAACTGGGTGGACGGCAACTTTGCAAAACAAATTCAATGAAATATTTATATAAGTTAATTTTCCCTGTACCTCCTCAGCAGTAAACTGACCTGCGGTCCCAGTGAAGACTTACCCAACAAGTCAGCTCCTTCATCTACATCCCCTATGAGGTCTGTGCCAGCAGAGGACAGTTCTTCAAAGAGAGATTCTGTGTTGCGATCAAATGCCAAGTTCTCAATCCCTTTTGTGGGAGTGCTAAAAGTAAGGGGATGATTTGCATATCTTAAAAAAAGGTTTACAATCCAGACAATACTCCAACATTTTTAAATGCCTGGAATGGGAATCCATGACATGGAAGATACTAAAAGAATCACGTAAAGATTCTAGGACAGGAATGACAATACTTATGTTCATTTAAACTCTGAAAAAGGAAAGAACATCATGGCTATTCGAGAATATCTTAAATAGTATAGTAGCCAGCTAACAGCACACAGTAGGCACACACACACAGAAAGTCTATTCAGAGAGCTGAATATTCTGGTGGAGTTGGCCTTACTACAGAGGATAAGATACAGATCAGAGTGGGTATGAAACTCATTACTGAGCACCACACCTGGAACCTTTACAGCCACTCAGATCCATGTCCAGCTCAGGTGTAGATTCAATAATGGCCTGCACCTCTGACTTCTGTGTATTTTCAGATGAGCCTAGGGGGAAAGGCAGAATAAAACAATCAAATAGAAGTGAATATTAATAGGGAAACAAGCAGCTATGAAATATGGATATTTGATCGGTTTAAAATGACCTACACATGGATGTACATTTGTAAGAAAATGAAAGGCCAAATCAATTCTGTCACTAAGGAACTCATGTAGGTAGAAGAACTGTTCTGCTCTTGAGATCAAGCACTTTCAATAGATTATTCTAGAAGGAAAAAAAATCTGCAAAAATGACTCCCTGAAAGAGCCATCAGAAAGAGCTCTGAGCGTTGGTGTACTTCTGCTCCATTTAACACTAGCTTAAAATTCACTCTACTACCATCCATTATAGCACCATACCCAAAAAAAATCTTTTGCATGTATGAACTTATTAGTTGATATTGGTGATCAATAATTCTGTGCACTTGCTCCTCTTTGCCTAAATAGTTTGTATGTTCTTTGAAAGTCACTCAACAGATGAGCTTCTGCTCGATAATGCGCACATAAATGTATACTATACATTTACCAAACATAGTATCAATGCGGTAGCATTGGCTACAACTGACCAAGTAGCTGGAGACTGACCTGTTGAGGCAGAACTTGTGCCTGGGGCTGCCTGCACCTCGATGTTCTTACTGCCGTCCGGCTTCCTGCTGCTGGTGTTGAGGTTCCTGCCCAGCCCCTCTGCCTGCCCTTCCTGTGGCGTGTGTGCGGCCACATCCGAGGCGCCTGCGGACGTGGGGGTGGCCGACTTGGAGGCGCCCTGGCTGACGTCAGAAAGCTCATCCTGCAGCGACAACCCAACCACCATAACAGGGTCAACACAGTGAGACGGCTCCTGGGGCTTAAGACCTGGGGAGGTCTCGGTTCCACTGAAGAAACGCCCTCAGGTAGGCCACGACACGGCACTCCAAACTGAGTTTGAATGGTAGACGAAGACAGTCAATGCACAGACAGCCATCCAACGTCACAGAGGCAGAGACCCATTGCCCAATTATAACCCATGTCTTAGAAGGCATTGCGTGTCAAGACATTACAGTTAGGATCTTGCAATGTTTTGGAAATTGTTTCCATTAGGCTACATTAAATTATAAGAGAAATTTAATAGGGGAAAAGTGTTAAGAAGTCTTCTTAAGAGGGCTCTTTTACTGTATATGTGCAAACTTCCAAGTGATGGGAAGATACAATCCTCAACCCCCAGTTGGCTGGAATGAGGACTTTGTTGTGCAGGGAATCTCCTCAAGCCCACTCAGTACAACACAGAGGCCATTCCTGAGGGCGACTTAAAAGGTTACAGAAATAAGCAGAGCTCACACAGGAAATACACCACACACACACACATACAGAGCACTGTGATAAGAGCTTTCACAAAGACATGAGCAAAGTAAACCGCACACTGTAGACCAAAACCAAACCAAAAACACAACATCTCCATTGTGCCATCCACACAGAAAAACACTTAACATTGATACCGCTCTTCAGTTCAATGAAAAGGATTTCACATTATCAGAGAGCAAAACACACAAACAAAAATCAAATTGGTATCTACAGTGCTAACGCTAGGCTACTCGATTGAGGACATGGAAGTAAAAGCAGTTTTTAGGCATTAGTGCTTGTGAAATGTCTACCGATTTCCGCTTGATGTTTGACGGTCACATCAAGGATGTGGCGCCATACCACAGTGTGAGTGATGCTCCATGCAAAGTGGCTGACCAGGCAATGTACACTGCATGCAACCAGAATATCCTTTTTTGGGTTTGTTTTTTACATTTAATCTCACAGGAACCGAAAAAAGATTAATAAATGCTCTTCCCACAGTTTTTGTTCGTTTTTTGATGTAAGGGCTAACAGGTTAACTGAAATGGGATGAAAACAAACCCAAATTCAAAACCTAAGAGGTTGCATACAGCGGTCTGTGAACGATGTTGCTCAGATGAACAAAATGGTAGCTTTTATGAAACGACACAGCAAAGACAACTACAGGCCACAGAACGTGGTAGCTTGATTGCTTTTGGAGCCATCATTTTTTTTCCTGCGACTACAGGTCCAACTACCTTGCTTTCGTCAGCCAGCGAATTGCCCCCAGACTCCTGTGAACTCTTACCCTCCCTTTTTCTGAGAGAATCTTCCGCCTCCAACTGCTTGGGGAAGAGAATTACAATAAAATACACATTTCAGAGGGGCCCAGATGCAACATGCAGCACATCACCTTTGTGTGAGTGTGTGTGTGTGCGCGTGAGTGTGTGTGCGCGCACTTCATACCATATACAGTCTGACAAAGGAGAACTAATTTGTCACTGTACAGGAGTATAGACCACAATAAGATATCCAGTCATCAAGGATGCCCAATCCCCAAATGCACTAGCACAAAATGAAAGCAGAAGCTCTAGCAATTACCCATACAGAAGAACAATATACTGTGCAAAAACTCAAGCATCTAATTTATACTCATGGATATTCATTGATTTCTTTCCATTGTGATTATTCAAAGAAAACACTATTATAATATCATTGCTTTGAAAGAGAAGAGGGTCTATTTTTAGCATGCTCTTCTGTAGGAATAACGGCAAGATAAGCGTAAATGGATCCTGGCAAGCAAAGCAGGAAATCTTCAGTTCAAACACTGGAGACACAGTGAAGGTGACCTTGAAACATGACTCTTGACATCGGTTGTGAAATCGATGGCCGAGGATGGCAAGGAAAATTCAGCAAAAGTTTTCAAAGAAAAGACAGGAACAGAAAAAAAAAAAAAAAAAAAAAACTTGCATTACTGTCTAAAAAAAAGATTTGCATGCAGTCTGCTTTTATCGTTAAAAAGGGGTTTATTTTCAGGGACAGCAGTTGCAGCACTAAACGCAAATCTGTGCAAACCAGACTAGACACAAACTATGAAGGACAGTATCACTGTGTAGGAGACGGATTGGCTACATTATTCCGTTTTTCAAGCCTCTCATCAGCTCAGAAGAGCATTTGTTTATTGAAATTGACATAACCTAATATGCATCTTTGACACATAGCTTCTCTTTTCCAGAACAGGCCCCATTACATGAACAAAGCTAATATTGTCTGAAACTCAGAGAACCTAACACAATCAGAGAGCTTTGTGAAATATACCAGCTTTGATTGGTTTTCAGTCAGCACAAAGGAGACATAGTTCTTTTCATCAAAAGGAAAAATTATCTTGATCCAATTACATTTAACATCTACTTATGAATACTGCAAACACATAAAATAACCTATTTGTATGCTCTTTCCTCACAATTAGCAGTTAACCAAATATGTGTAACTGCTATAAACATTTTCCTACAGGAACTCAAATTAATCTGAAAATCAGAAATGATCTGAAACGTATGCACATAATTCACTTACAACAAACAGATGTGTCACGAACTAAATTTAAACATAAATGTCAGACAGTGACCTTTTTTCTCTTCTGCCAGACCTGGACAGAATGGTTTTCCTGTCAGAGCCTGTGTGCTTACAGTGGCATCACCGCCTCATGTTGCCATGACAGCAACCCACCAATCAGAGACTGACAAAAGCACAACAACAAACAAAAAGAACTCCCTCAACTGCCTTATTCTTCCATGCATAACATAGAACAAATCTTGTGAAATCCTATGGTCATCATATAAGAGTAAAAACAGAAAACTAAGCATCAAGTATCTGACAACATTTCCAGCCAATGGTCAGAATATCAGACATTGGCGCAAAGTTATCGGACTGCTCTACCCTCATCTCTTATGCACTGATGTCTGTTTACTTCTGACACTGATGGAAGCTCTAGGACGAGCTTTCCAGTGAGCCAATGAAACCTGATCATTAAAGGGGACACAGCCCATGACATTAGTGTCAGTGAATGCCCAAAGACTCGATCAGAGATTTCTCAAGGTCACCTCTGTACAGTCCAGCGAAATACACAAGATTCTCCGGCAATGGGTAGAATAGGTATGCCAGCATTAATTATTCTTAATTAAGCTTTTTTCTTCCACTGAATTGTGGGACTCCTATGTGCGTGTTGTTCTAAAAACAATATGGACATTGCCATATTCGAGGGCAATTAGAAGTTGATCTGTCCGGCAAAGGCTCGATCAGAGCCTCCCAAAGTGGGACGTGGTAACAAACATTTTGTTTATACAGAATTTTCATTCAAACTTTCACATTTAATTATCACAGTAATTATTATTTATATTGTTTATAAA
This sequence comes from Conger conger, assembly GCF_963514075.1. Taxonomy (NCBI): domain Eukaryota; kingdom Metazoa; phylum Chordata; class Actinopteri; order Anguilliformes; family Congridae; genus Conger; species Conger conger. The sequence goes on along the minus strand of NC_083761.1, from coordinate 63,124,519 downwards.
TAGCTATGCCCTATAGATCCATAGTATAGCGTCATCATTATTATGTGACTAAAGTATGATGGTCACAGCTGAAGCATTGCTGCCTGTAATGGGTGCTAGACAGTGTTAAACCAGCTCACTGTGGTGAATTTACATCCCGTGAAACTACAGCAGCAGGTCTGTCTTTGCACCTGCTCGTTTATTCGGGTCTAAAATTATAAGGACGGTGACGGAACAATTATTTTCTGAATCGGTTTCATCCGCGTTCCACTTCACAACTCTGTCTGAAACCGACTGACAACAATGAGAGCTTCATTCCCATGCATATTCACCAGGGGCTGGACAGCCCGGCCTCTGTGTGCCGGGCTGGAGGTGTTTGTGCATCTAAAGAGGAAACGGCTGTTGTGCTACAGAGACGTCCCTGTTCCAACACCTAAAACATGCCACCCATGCCCACTGTTTACTTCCCCAGGCTCTGTGCCATCCCCAGAGAAATCCGCTCAGGCATTCAGAGCACACCGACGCAAGCCTCCCCCTTCAAGGGCTTTGTCTCTTGGCAAATTGCAGGTCTTTTACATGTGTTACACACACAGCTCAATTCAGGGGAAGACAAGGACCTACTACCAATCCTTTCCCATTCTGCAAACTCAAGCTGCTAGCATCTATGTGGCTACATCGTTATGAGTACATTGATGCAAAAAACTTAAAAAAGTTTAAGACCTACATTTGTGACCGAACACGGGCTATCATTGAAATTTTTAACTTTTCATTTGATTAAAATCGTAAAATTCTATTCATATTTTACCAAAGTTATAGGTAGTTTCTAAACCTGATCTTTATGAACTAAAGTGCTAGTATGCCACAGTACTCTTAAAGAGTCATTGCAAACCACAACAAAAATGATGACTTTGATTGTAATGAACTCATCCAACAGATTATTGGGAGTTTTATATTACCAAATCATAATGAAAGAATAATCCATAAAACGAGTCTTGCCATATGAGAGAACAGAATTGTAGTGAAACCAAAAACCAGATCACGAGAAAAGAGAATGGCTAAGAAGCCATTTTGTTTGTGAAAAGAGGTTCTGTAAAACAGAACAGACCGGTGGGTGCGCACCTTGAGGCTGGTGTTGGAGCGTGGGTGGCTGAGGACGTTGTATCTCCAGGTGTCGGTCCCTGGGGTCTCTACAGCCTCTCTGTGGAGCTCAGGCGTGACGACTGCATCGCCCCCGGGGAGCGGGAACAGCCCCAAGGACACAGGGCGCTCCTTCCTGCACACAGGAACACAAAGCCTTGAGGACTTCAGCATTTCTCAACTTTAGTGACACAGTATATCGAGACAAATATTGCATATTGTAGGTCTAGGGGGAGGACGGGCATTCAATTTACTGACAGTGTCAACACCGGGAACAGAACTTACACTGATGCTCAGGGCAGTTACACATTTCTTATCTGTGAAAAACTGGCAGTGAAGTTACATGACAATCCATTTTCATCCAGACTAGGATTTGTTGATTCCAAATCCTCATGAGAATTTCTACCAATACTACATTTACAACCAGGGGTTGGCTATATTTGCATCTACAGTACCACCAAACACATTGCTTACTTGGAAGTCCTGTGTGTGGTCTCCATAGCAACAAGAATATTCTCGGGCGCTCTAGCGAACTTCCAAAACAATATGAACGGGGATAAACATTTAACAACTCCCTGCTGCCTGCAGTCTGCAGAGAGAGATAAAGAAATGTCACATCTGCGGTCTCCTTCCTCCCAGTTCCTTTCCCCCTCTCCCCACAGGGCTCCGGCCTTGTTCAGCGCGGAAAGCCCTGTGGCCTGGGAGGGGACGTGTGGTGGGGCTGCGGTCCCACGCCACACAATACAGAGCCCATGCGGTCCCACGCCACACAATACAGAGCCCATGCGGTCCCACTCCACACAATACAGAGCCCAGCCTGCTGACTGCACACTCCGCTCCCAACGGGCACCCAGAAGCATGGGGGTGGGGGTGGGGGGGTTGACTGGCCTGGCATTTAACTTGTGTTACATGACATGGTCCAGCAGAAGCAACATTCAAATTATCCTCAAATAAAGAACTCAAACGATAAGAGAGGGTCAGAGTAGGGAACCAAAAGTGCTAAATCTTAGACCTTAATCCCCCCCTTCCCCATTTAAATTCCCCACCGGCAGGAGACTGCACACTGAACTTTCATGTATCCCAGTAAGCCCACCTTTTGTTCTCAGCACTGCACCTGTCACATTTTTCACCAGCATATCACCACAGACTGCTGACCACTTCAATAGCACACAGAGGCTGTGAAAGCCAGCACGGGGCAGAAACGCCAGCACAGCAGGTCTGGAGTTCAACACCAGGCCCACGAGCCGACTGCTCCCAAAAAGAGCACTGCGCCCCCTGCAGAGGAGGACCAGCCACCATAGGCTACATTGAGGAGGAATACCCACCATAAACAGCGTGTACCCAGGATCAGAGCGAATCAATGTGACCTGCGGCCCCAGTGCCAGGGCAATGCGGCAGGGGGTTGATGAAGCCTGATGTTATCCACGCTTGTGAGAAGCTTCGCCCGGGGCAATATTACATAACTGGTCAAAGTCCAATTTTAAAGCGCATCAGGGCACTCTGCTGTTTTGAGCCTGTGCCATGCAGTCATCAATACAGTGGCAGACCAAGCCGGCTCCCATATCCACAGAGAGCACTCAACCTGGAAACTGAGCCGGCAAGACCATCAGTTTGGGCACAAAAACCCCTGCAGAGATTGTACTTAATGGAGTTCTTGATACGGGCTGGTGATTTTGGCCATTTTTAGCCATCCTCCCTGATTGCAGCCATCCTGGCCGGACACTGAGGCGCGTCACAACCTGGCCCAGAATAACCCGGCTGCTTTGCATTAAGAATACAAAGGCACATTGAGCCCCATCGCCGCGTTTCTCATCCGGAATAATGGAAGTGCAGCTCCCTCAACAGCCCCTCTGAGCAAACAGCCCAGCTTTTACAGCCCCGCCTGCACTCGAGGAGATATGAAACACATCACAATAAAATGAAGCCTTTTCAGTTATGACCAAGCTCACAGTTTCTCAGCAGAGTAAGGTAATTCATATGTACCGCAGGCTGAGTTTTCCCCCTGATCTCAGGTCAGTGCCAGCTCCTCTTGGATGTGGGTCCCCAGCTTATTTATTGTGTCCTCACAGGTCTCAGACCAGCCTCTCACACAAAGGTGTCGCATTCTATCACGTTTAATAGGGCCGCTTTTTAATAAAGGCTGTTTTTGCCATTTGCCTGTGAAATATTCAACTTCTATCGAGGAAGGAATAGGGTAACTGTAGCCATAATGTAATCAAATAATTTCCTGAATTGAAGACGACTGCTTGCACAATAATTGAAGGATGTCAGCATAAATGAAGTCATAAATGCTGGATGCTAAATTCAATCTACAAGTAGTCATCATCAGTTAATCTTAGACCTAATAATGTAAAACAGTAGGGTGACAATAAGAATGCATATTTTATTTTCCCACTTAAATTCCATTTCATTGGCAAACCTTATTCCTACCATTTCTACAGAAATAAGATTGAATACAAAGTTTACTATACTTTCAACAAACACATTCAAATTTGAATGAGTAGCTACAAAGACCAAAGTACAGCAATAAATTCAGCAGGCATCAGTCAGCACACAAACAACAACATTCAACTTAGCTCAGCTGCGCAATGAGCAGGGGAGGAAGAGAGAGTGTTGCCATCGCCTTTTCATTTCAATATTTATGTATTACAAATACCGGCGCCAAGCCGAAACAGTGGAGGACGGGAGCCATTTTGAAACCCCACCGAGCGTGTTCATTTGAGCCACAGAAACACAGCGAAAGCCGGGGGCGTCGGGGACACAGAGGGTTTCCATCCTGCCTGACAGAACGCCGGGCGCCAGAGCAGGCTCTCCCTGCCAAGAGCGCCGACAGCAGTTTACTCACGCCACAGAGAGAAAGAGCGCAGGAAGAAAAAAGGAGAGCACAGGGGCAAAGAGCAGCAGCAAAAAAAGAGAAGAAGAGACAGGAGGGTGAAAGAATGAAGGAAATGAGAAAGTAGTGAGGAGAGAAAGAAGAGGGGAGAAGGGAGGAGGGGAGTGGGAGAGAAGGAGAGGGGGAGTGGAGCAGGGGAGAAGGAGAGGGGGAGAAGAGCAGGGGAGAAGGAGAGGGGGAGAAGGAGAGGGGGAGAGGAGCAGGGGAGAAGGAGAGGGGGAGAGGAGCAGGAGCGGAGCGTACCTGACGACCCGGGGCAGAGACTGCGTCAGCGCGGGCAGCCCGGTGGAGACGGAGTAGTGCACCAGCAGCAGCACGGACAGCGACACCAGGATGGCGGAGTTAATGACCACCGCCCCGCCAACAAAGCCAAACACAAAGAGCAGCATGCAGCCGGGGCTCATGGCTGTGCCCGGGCATGGTGGAGCGCCTCGCGCGGGCTGGGCTGAGGAGGGCCGGGGGCCACGGCGCTGACGGGGGCGTATTCCGGCTCCGAGGGCTTGTGCAGAGACCACCACAGTCCCATCAGCACCGGCGGCGGACGACAGTGCCGCGCTGCTCAGCTCCGCAGCGAGCGGGGCGCTGACATCATCCCCTCTCTCAGGCTCAGCTGACGCCCGCTGCTTTGCCAGGCTGCACCGCTATTGTTTTTAGCTCCGCTTTCTCTTTCTTTATCTCCTCCTCACGCTCCCCCTCTCCGACACGGACACACACAAGCCCGCTCTCGCCTCTCTTCAGCGCGGCACAGTCGCTCTCTCGCTCTGTGTCTCTCTCTGTGCGTGTGTGTGTCTCTCTCTCTCTGTCTCTCTCTCCCCCTCTCTCTCTGTCTCTCTCTCCCCCTCTCTCTCTGTCTCTCTCTCTAGCATCAGCAGCGGCACACAGAAGGCTAATTAAATATTCCTCTTCCTCTCAGCGCTGCCAGTCAGCCCATTGGCTGGACGGGGAGGACAGAAACAGTGCTGTGGGAATCGGGTCGCACAGTGAAAGACAGAGGAGGCGCTTTAAAAAGCACAGTCACTTCACCCAGCCATGGGAAGTACAGCTACCGCCACCGGACAAATGTAAACACGAAAGTAAAAAACCATCACAAAGCAGCAGCATTACAGCACACGCCATATGAAACTCAGTCCACACACACATTAAAATAGCAGTGTTTGGTTCTTCTCTACTTATTCCCCACATACATCAGGCTGAATACTTTCATCTCTATTGCCCTGTGATACTTTGGAGCCAAGCTGTGTTACTGCGGCCATGTTTGATTGTGTTGTGCGTCTGAACTGCATCTGAAAATGGTGGATTGAGGACTCTATTTGAATAATCCCATAATCCTGGGTAAACAGACGGACAACCCCATTCTGAGGGATTCAGAACACTATAACCTCCCCCCACGTGACTACTGAAGCCAGCACTTTGAAGAAATCCACTTAAATGCCTGTTTAGCCAGAAACATGCCCGTCATTAAACCACTGAATAAGGTTACAAAATGGAAGAAGGAAAGTAAAAGGACTGCTATTCAGAATGAGCAAAACAAGAAAGACACTCTGATTTTGTGCCCAATCAATAAAATTTACCGCAGGGGCGTGTAGCCGATAAGAAGAAAAGGAAATAGGTGCCAAATGCACTCTGTATAAATATTATGCGACAATATTGCCAGTTTCAATATTAACCCCACATGCCCAGATGAAGCTGCTGTGTAATCTTATGAGGAGCAGGGCAGAACTGCAGTGCCCAAACACATCAGAGAACAGGCTTTCAATATAACCAAAAGACAGCCAAAAGACAAGCTTCTCCTATGTTCAGCCATGCCCAGTCACCTGGCTGTAACCACACAGATTCTGCCTGACCTACATCTCTGTTACCTGCACACTGTGTGGGAGTCTCTGCTCAGCCTGCAATACTCCAGCTCAGTGTGCCAGACATATCACATCCGCAGACAACAGCAATGCGGTGTTATACAGTACTTAAGGAAGCTGTGTATAACACAGTCTACCGATAAAGGACCCCATCCCCAGTGAAGGTTTCTATAACCAAGCAGAGACCGCAACTAAACTCATTATTAGCGGAGACAAAAATACCCACAATTCCCTCGCGTAATTTCTTTCTCAGGGGAAAAACAATGTAGCCTTGTTTCACAAAAGGGCTTCTAGGAAACAGACGTTGCAAATCTCCCTCAAACATGCATACACTGCATTAGCTTTGATGTGGGCTAAAAATCTGCATGGAAGCAGGTTTTGTACCACCATTCTGTGCCATGTGATATGAGAAGCAGATCTCCCAATCTCCACAGGCCACAGACAGTGGATACAATCGGTGAACCCATTCAATTTTATATTTGGACAGTTGGTACAATTTCCGTTCTTTTGGCTGTGTAGTCCAGCACATTGGATTTGAAATGAAACAATACATGCAGAGGGTCCCCTTTCATTTGAGGGCATTTACTGTACACCCACTATCGGGTGGTGACTATACAGAGTCCCCCCCCATTACCCCATTAAGTAATTGGACGGTTGACTACTCAGCTGCATCTGAATAGTCAGCTGTATTCAATCACTTCCGTAGTGCAGGCATAAGAAAGCTTGTGTAAAGTGATGCGATTTGTGGACATTGTGTCTTACCGAACTCTGCTCAGTGTCCCAGTTTCAGTTGCGTCTCCTCCAGTCAGCTGCTGGAGTTTAGTACGCTCCAAGTGCTCCATGTAGTTGTGAATCATCTGAAATGAACACAAGAAAGCAAGCTCAATGTGTGGGTGAACGCGACGCTCCATATTTCCATCACAACTGTGTGGAGCACCAATGAGTGTGCTTCAAACGGCTGCTGTCGGCCATAACAAAGCAGTGCTTTACCTTTACAATGTATGTGCAGTGCATCGAATCATGAGGCACGAAACAGGTGAATTCTCCATCCTGGCACAACATGGTGTGCTGCATCGCTGTCCATTGCCTTTTTCAAATGCACACGTGGCAGAGAAAATGTTCAACAAATGCAAATCTCTCTTTCTGCTGCTTTTATTGATTCAATCATCTTCTGCTGCATTGATGAGAATATTGCTGATTACAGTTCTACTGGCACTGAATTTTCAGTTCTCTTGACTTTTCCGGTGGATTTGTTGACACATTTTTAATATATTGTAATGCTAAGCTAGCAAGCAACAGTAAAATGAATACCCAGAAACTAGTGAAGACAGCGACAATCAGCGCCACACAAGTACAATATCATTTCCCTTATGAAAATAATGAACAGCAACGACTAGACTTATCGGACACACTAATGACAAGATAACGAAGGAGTTCACTAGCTAGCAAGCATGCAAAACAAATGATACAATACCATAGATACGAATTTCAAGATATGATTACTTAAAAAGGCTGAAGGACTGTGAGTATTAAATGGACAGAAAAATGTTTCCTTCCTTTTGACACATGGTGTACAGAGTGGGAATGAACCATATGAAGACAGATAGGTGTGCGCTTCAGCCAGCCAAAAGCCTAACCCATTTCCCTTTTCTATCTTTTTTCTACACTCCGTAATCTCTCAATGTCAGCTATATATAGTACAGCGCTGGCTCAGGAGGGGGGGGTCACACAAATGCTGACTGCCCCAGCAAGGAGATTTATAAGTGTTATTAGATTTGTAAGCATATCGTAATGATGTACCAATATAGATTACTTTAAATAAGAAAAGGGAATTGTATCAAATCTTTATATCAAATTATTTTTAGGATATTAGAATAAAATTGTATGACAGAACAGGCATCATTGAGTATTCGTCACAGTTTGAGTCCACTACTCAGAGAATAGTATTTAGATCTCCTGATAGAAATGTAGGTCAAGGGGTCGAATTCAATGCTTGCAATTTAACGCTTCCCCATAGAACTGTTGTTTAGAACTGGAGCTTCCCCACGTCATAACGAAAAACAAATATCCCTTTCCTGTAAACATTTCAGATCAGCGCCACCTTCTGGGCTTCAGCAGCACTACAAGGGAAAAAAGTATCAGCTCCGTTTCCATGGGAATGGAAGTGCACAGACTCACAGCTTAAAAGGCCAGGCACAGAAACTGCAACTGCAAATAAAGTTCCAATTTTCAAAAATGGTACTTAAAGCCAACAGGGCTTTAAATACTCTTATTAGAATTAACAATAAAAGTAATCCTGCACTCAGAGGTGCATGCTTCATTAAGGTCTGGGACTTGTGTGGAAAATGCCTACTTCTAGTGATGAAGTAGAAGTGCTTTTCTTGACGAAGGGAGCACTTCTCGCGAACAAACACATAGCCCAGCTTTGACACGGCTCTGAAAGGCTTCCTTGCTGTGGATGGAAGCACAAGCACATCCATCCTCTCTCACGTCTCCTTACCTCTGTGTGTCTCTGGTGAAGTGTATTGTACTCCTTCTTGAGTTCTGCTTCTCGCTCTTCCAACCTGCCAACTGGGAGACAGAGGAATCCTGGTTATTTACTGCCCCAGCCCACCATATGCACAAAACGCTAACCCCGCAGGAACACTACGCATTAGCTGCGGTACAGTACGACCGCATAGCAAATGGGATCTGGAGAAATGTAGGACTGGGCAGGCGCCAAACAGGAAGCCTCAAGTTGAAAGACAGTAGATTGTGGTCAGTAACCAGACATTGACAGATGTTCTTTGTTAAGTTCACACCATCGTACAAGTCTGCTTATTTGGTAACATTCCACATACAGCTGACTCCAGAATTATTGGCACCCTTAATAAAAATGAAAAAAGGTCTGCATATAATGAACAACGCATGTAATATATTATGTTCAAAGATAAAGGAAAACTATATACTTCTATTTCCTCTCATGTTTCAATGGTTTTATTAAGCAATCTTTTTGCAATTTTTCTGAAAAGCATAGGCGTAAAACATGGCACACACTAACAATTGTGGTAAATAAAAAAACTAAGTGAAATATAAAATTAGTTAAATTAAGTCTAAAGGAACTATATTGTGCTATATATTCCATCACTTCCTGCATGCAAAACCCCTTTGTTACCCATCAGCATGGGAAAAGCCAAAGGACTGTCAATTCAATTGATAATTGACAAGTCTGGTAATGGTACAAAAAACACCTAAATGGTTAAACTTTCCACTTAGCACTACAAGGGCAATAATAAAAATGTAACAAAAGTCAAACGTATTAAATGGCTTCTTGGTACTTCTGCAGCCCACTATATACATAAATACACACTACTCTTAACACGTACAAAAACATTGTGATCATTACAAATTGCAATGAGCAAAATCCTTTAACCTTTGAAGATGGTTAACAGAATACATTTATAAAGCTTTAAATTTAGAGATAAACCAACCATAAATTAACACAATTCAGTTAAACTGGTATTTCGGAACCAAATATTTCAAATGCATACTAACATACTCCCAATTTTCCATGTCTCAAACATTTGAGCTTGGTACTGAAACTACAAAAACATTCATTCAATTAATTCAAAATTCTATTCATTGATGAAATGATGATACCACAATAAAGTTCCCCCCAAATTAAACAAACTCTGAATAAATAAATAAAACTTAGACACATTTAAAGTGCAAGTATAAAATCAACAGCAGTTTAAAAAGTGTTTACTGAACAATTCACACAGGCTATTCTTTTCATTTAAAAAACAGACGAGCACCACCTTCACAAAACCTGCACTTAAAATTATTTATCAAATGCGTCAACGTACAATTACTTTATTCTTAAGTGAAAAATGAAATGTACCCGGCTTAATGAATTCGCATTGCCGTAGGTAAGGATGTGGCAGAAAATCTACAAACCCCTATCTGTTGTAGAGTAACAGAACGACCACAAGAGGTCCTCCAATCCACAGGAACAAGAGGCAGCAAGACAACTGCCAGCAGGAATTCAAAACACAGGAAACCCCGTAATCTTTCAACTGATATTAAATGGGCTTGATTTAGAGATTACTAAACAGCATAATCCTCCTATTAGCAGCCAGGTTTAACCTAAGCCATGCAGGCCATTGCACTGCTGACCCTGCACACAATGAACTAACAGACAGTAGTGAATCTAGACTAGATTTAAAACGCTCTTAAACACTGACTCACAGCAACTACTGTATTCCACGCAGAGAACACTCAAGTTTATCAGCCGTGCTCTCATTTCATATGCTTGGTTGGGCTTTGTTTTGGCACAGTACTCATGACAAACAGGCATCAAACTGAGCCACAAGTAGATTCTGTCATGTGTCATGCCACACATCTGCTTTTTGCAGTGCACACACACACACACACACACACACACACACACACAACTAGCCATGTGATTTGTGTAAACAAGCGCACAAATCAAGCCTAATTTTGAGGGTGAATACAGATTGCAGGCATAGGAGGTGGGGCAGTTAACTAGACAGTCGGTAATGACACTGCGTTGAAGATGTCACCAGCAAACAGGGTTTCCAGTGACCAATAAAGTGACAGTCAGGTGGGAACTAAAGCCACAGTGCTGATGTCCATTTATCCAGCATTCCGGAGGTCCTCTTCTGGTTCCAGTGCTCCAGTGTCTACTAGCATTACACAATGACTCGCACTGCTTCAGTTTAACCACATTCCTCACTTTCCCTGGCAGGCAGACCACACCCTGTTCCAACTACTCCAGCTGATTACTTCTGTCACTTTCTGGATAGAGAGTGCGGATAAGACAAGGCCATCAAGCAGTCGGGCCTTTTCTAGTTTGAGGCTTGACACAATTCAATGCGGTATTTTCACAGGTATTTCTGGCCACAGCTAGTAGGTGCCACAAGAAAAACGGGAAGCAAAACTAGTGTCCATGCCTTCAGAAAAAAAAAAAAAATTTTAACAGACAGGAACTTCATTCCAGCTGTTTGTTAAAGCAGGTTATGGCTCCAACAGAAAGAGGAACAGAGATACCACTCAAATGACTTTACGTTGGAGCCTTAGAGGCACAGGGGAACTCCCTCTGAGGCAGAAATAACGACCACTTACTATTACTGTAGCTTGTATCTGTTCACTCACCAAACTTCACCATCTAATGAGCCACAGAGGCCAGGCCCAACATTTTTGTGGGGGACAGGGACAGGGACAGGGACAGGGACAGGGCGCTGTGGGGGACAGAGACAGGGCGCTGTGGGGGACAGAGACAGGGCGCTGTGGGGACAGAGACAGGGCGCTGTGGGGGACAGAGACAGGGCGCTGTGGGGGACAGAGACAGGGCGCTGTGGGGGACAGAGACAGGGCGCTGTGGGGGACAGAGACAGGGCGCTGTGGGGGACAGGGACAGGGCGCTGTGGGGGACAGAGACAGGGCGCTGTGGGGGACAGAGACAGGGCGCTGTGGGGACAGAGACAGGGCGCTGTGGGGGACAGAGACAGGGCGCTGTGGGGGACAGAGACAGGGCGCTGTGGGGGACAGAGACAGGGCGCTGTGGGGGACAGGGACAGGGCGCTGTGGGGGACAGGGACAGGGCGCTGTGGGGGACAGGGACAGGGCGCTGTGGGGGACAGAGACAGGGCGCTGTGGGGGACAGAGACAGGGCGCTGTGGGGGACAGAGACAGGGCGCTGTGGGGGACAGGGACAGGGCGCTGTGGGGGACAGGGACAGGGCGCTGTGGGGGACAGGGACAGGGCGCTGTGGGGGACAGAGACAGGGCGCTGTGGGGGACAGAGACAGGGCGCTGTGGGGGACAGAGACAGGGCGCTGTGGGGACAGGGACAGGGCGCTGTGGGGGACAGGGACAGGGCGCTGTGGGGGACAGGGACAGGGCGCTGTGGGGGACAGGGACAGGGCGCTGTGGGGGACAGGGACAGGGCGCTGTGGGGGACAGGGACAGGGCGCTGTGGGGGACAGGGACAGGGCGCTGTGGGGGACAGGGACAGGGCGCTGTGGGGGACAGAGACAGGGCGCTGTGGGGGACAGAGACAGGGCGCTGTGGGGACAGAGACAGGGCGCTGTGGGGGACAGACAGGGCGCTGTGGGAACAGTGAGCTGGGTCTGTATGCAGGGCCTATGACCTCAGTGGCAGATGCCTGTGGTCTGGATGAACTGAGGGGTTGTGCACTCTGAGGGACTCACATGGGGGTCAGCCAGGCTGTTTTTAACTCCTCCTCCATGTTAACACCAGCCAGTGAGCTTAGTCACAGTGTAACACCGGCTGCAGTTTAACACAATGGAGAAAATGGCCCCAACCAAAGCCCTGCAATGGCATAGCGGTCTGATGGGTCAACAGTTTGCTCTGATGGAGGTCAGAGCATCTGATTTGCAGGATATGCATGGGATGATAAATGCCATTTAATACATTATGGAACAGAACGGAACAGAACCTAAGGGGGGACTGGAATAGTGTGAAATGCTGCAGACACGGGGGGGAGAGGGATTACAAACAGTCCCGCGCAGCAGGGATCTACTCCCTACTGAACGGCCTTGGTGAGTTCCTATACGATTCATGCATGTGCATTTCAGCGTATGCTTAAATAATGGGGGGGAAAAACTACCACACGTGAAGCTGAAAAAAAAAGAACACGCACTTCTGGGAGAACAAGTCCTCAAGACGTTGGCTCAGTTTCCGTACATGTTCCCAGCTTTTTTTTTTCTCTCTCTCAACATGCCGTGTATAGTAATCCTATTACATAAGGGGCAGTTTGGAACAGATCCCAGTCACACACCCCTCACATGTGGAGACGCACTGGCCCTGCAGGTTCAATCCGATTAATCTCACCCTCAAATGCCTGAAGTCAAGGCTTCCACACAGTTCTACTGGTGTAAAGTACGAACAGCAGGGTACAGAGGCGCAGTAACGCAGGGAGAATAAGGCAGCTCACACACACACACAAACTGAAGCGCTCTCACACACACACACACACACACACACACACACACACACACACACACACACACACACACACACACACACACACACACACACACACACACACACACACACACACACACACACACACACACACACACACAGTGTATGAAAGCGATGTGGACGGGGAGGGGCAGTGAGTGACACTCACTCTGGTCTGCATAGTTCTTGGTTTTGAGCTCCAGCTGCCGGGACTGTGATTCCAGCGTCTCCACACGGCCCTGCAGATCCTTCTTGTCCTGCTCCTGACTGTCCTCAAACTCGATGAACTTCTGCTCAGCAGGGAGAGAGAGAAGAGCACGTCACATTTACACAACACAGAAAACATGACTGCGTGCGTATACCGTATGCATGTGCCTGTGCACAAAAATGAGTAAATACAGTGACACTTTGATGCATTACACTGACAGGAGCAACCCAGGGAAATGCAAGCCTGAATATGTACTGGTCCCAGATAAAGATTCTCACTGTTATTGGAAGGCTTTGCCAGCATGAGAACATCTCTGCTACACATCAGCATCATTGTGAGAGTTCTGTGTTAGCTGGAACGGAGTTGTTAGTATAGCAGCCAGCCTGACAGCAGCAGAGAGCCCCAGCAGCCCAGAGGAACAGCACAGGGGCCTGGCCGAGGAGGAGGAGGAGGAGACCAATGGCTGCGAAACGTTCTGCACACGAGCAACAAACACAGCTGGAATAAAATACAGGGCGAGGCTGCACTTAACGGCGATGACTTCACGCACGTCTCGACGCAACAAGCAGCAAAGCGCCAAGCGAGGTTGGGCTGCAAAGCAAAACAAAACATTACGCAAACGTGGTGTGGTCAGGCTCTGTCCACAAGGCAGGTTAGACGCCTACGAGGAGCGGTTTCTGCTGCGCTTACTATAAGGAAACGCAAGAGTTATTCACACATAGAAATGCACCTTGAAGCCATAGAGGCCAATAAAACTCTAAACCTATGGACAATAATCAACAGGACAGAAATATTTCTGAATAAGCAATGCTTTAGAGTGAAGCAGAAGGTATTTTTCCTGGTTGAGATACTGGGTTCAGTGTGTTGGGTGGCCAACTCTGGAGTCATATGCAAGTCCTTCCTGTGTAGGTGAGGGATCAACGCCCTGCCATAGCGATTTCTGCCCGGTAATTCCTTCTGTCAGTAACCCTCTCTGGTTCACCCCATCTGAACAAAAGCTGTACAGCCTGTCTGCTCTTCTTTTTACAAAAAAAACTATTTACATCAGAATGGAGATTAGCTGGGTGCAGCCAATGACAAAGACCTTTAAGATGGGGGGTGCTGAAAGTTACATGATATTATAGAACAGACAAGACAAATGTGATTGGTTAATAGCGGTGATACAAGACTATATACCACCGCTGTACATTGTAATGCTTGTTTCCAGTTCAATTTCAAGTATCACTCCACTGCGAGTCAAAAATGAAAAAAACGTTAAAAGCAAGACGTCAATCACCTTGCAACAATGTTGCCCAGAATTTGCAAGCAAGCAGGGAAGCAGACCTACACACTGCATCCGCTTCCATGTGATTCAGAGACTATCCAATGCAAGAGAGGTTTGTGTTCGTAAGCAGGCAGAAGTGCGAGAGCTTTACGGTGTCTGACAATTGCGGACCGGAGAAAGCAGAGCAGCGCTTCTCCAAATAATTAAATGAGTAGATCTACGCAACGTGATCCCACTAATGTTGGGCAGTTTTTCAGTGCTTGCACAATGGAAACATTCAAATAGACATTAAAAAGGCATAAACTCTTGTTTGCTCACTCGTAAGCTAACTAGCTAACTAAACAAGGTTAGAGTTAACCAACATTGCATAGCAGCCACCTGCCATTACTTACTAGCATGTGAAACTACTTTCTTGTAAATTATTATTGTAATGAAATTACACCACTGCCTGTTGTGGTATGAGTTATTGCTTAATTACCATTGTCCCCAAATTTTATTGAAGAAATTCTGTGAACAGTAGACTAATTTGCACACAAACACAGTAACACATGAGCAATAAATCTAAGATGTGAAAGCAAATAAAAATAATGCAGGCCAGGAACCAAGAGCCTTTGCAAGCAAGCTGTACTGTACACATACTAAATATTGTACAAAATACAGTATATTCATACTGGCCTGCATAACAGCAAGTATTTCAGAAGCATATGGAATATGACACAATAATAGCGTTATACTCCTTTATGACAGCCAAAAGTGTGCCATCAGGACTAAAAAGTCAAAAAAAAGAAAAGAGGAAGGTTTGAAAAGTCTGTGTCAAGATTTGATACAAATGTATTAATTCTGACGAGGGTAAGCACATTTACAGCAGTCATGTGAGCCTTCCCACACATGACAGAGGGGAACAAGGGCCAAGAAATAGAAGCAGCATTCATAACCGAAACAAAGTCTATTCAAAAGCAACTCATGTGCTCAGACACTAATGTTTTTTCCAAGGTGAAGGTCTATTAGCCAAGATATCAGCAATAGCGCCTGCTTCTAGCCATTGTAAGCTGTATAGGAAAACGGCAGTTAAACAAGCAGAGAACGCGTGTGCTGGAAAGCACCGGATCACTGAAGTTACGTCTGTGGCAGTTTAGGAGTTGGTGACTCAGTCAGGAGTTGGTGAATCAGCTCAGAGGTCAGCCTGGCTTACTCAGGCGCTGCTCCCATAACCCTTTGTGTCAGCGGTGAGTGACACGCCCAGGCGGGACAGGAACCACCCCCACACCTCAGGGGAGCCTCTCTCCAGGTCCCTGCTGGGTTTGGTTGGCACACGTGACACACGTATGCCTCGCTATGAGAGGGCCGTCAGGCCTGGCGGCCGGGGTGAGGTGCCAGGGCAGAGACGGGCGATTCGCACAGCCTCACAAATAAAGTGACAAAAATAATATTTCCCAAGCGTAGGCTACCCTGAAAGTACAGTAATGTTCACCTTTGGTACAAAGGAGTATGTTTTCCAAGCAAAAAAGGAACAAATTTATCATATATTGCTGGCTAGGGGTACGATTTTATGTACTTAGAGGGTACCACTCCAGCGACAAGCATTTCTCACATCTTAAAGCCAGACAACTTACACAGTACTGACCTACATTCAGCCAGGAGGATGGCAAGTATTTCATGAGCACGTGCGGTGAAAGTGCGACTTAATTATGGTCTTGCAAGATCATAAACATGCTTCAAAGTGAAGCATAAAAGCACTTCAAGGTACAGCATAACAAAACCATGCTACGCTGGTGGTACATGTATAAAGGTCGGAGTCTTCTGAGAGAGCGAGAGAGACACAGACACAGACACAGACACAGACACAGACACAGACACAGACACAGACACAGACACAGACACAGACACAGACACAGACACAGACACAGACACAGACACAGAGCGAGAGAGCAACTGTGCCATGCAGAAGAGAGGCTAGAGCAGGCTTGTGTGTGTCCGTGTCGGAGAAGGGGAGGTGTGTTAATCCCCTATAAAAATGTGTGTCTGTTCATGTTTCTGTTAGACACGCACGCAGGCTCAGATCATCATTCCCTTTCTGCAACATTTCTCCAAACCCTACAGTGCAGCTCCGCACTACCCAGCGCCCACAAGTGCCACTATAGCAGGAGGAGCACTTCATTACGGTGTGCAACAGTGAGCCACTGCGCTAATGTCTCCCACTGGCCCTATGGAGCAGGAAAGTGAGACGCTTCTTCTCCACAAACACTGTGCACTGATTGCGCTCCGACTCTGACTCCATTAATCTCTGTGTGACAAACAGACACAGGGGAGCCCTCCCATCAGCTGTCCACACTTCCTAATTAATACAAATGCAATTCAACACAGTCATTTACTCAGGAGTGTGAGTTAATGTCACTTGAGAAGAAGAAATCTTATTTCTATTTAAAGTCAGGGGACACGTGTTCTATATTTTCACACATCTATCAGATACATGGAAGCACTTGGTGGTTGGTTAACCGCTTTGCCCATAAAGATCCGGTGATTCCTGCAACACCAAACAAAGGAAGAGGCTCGGGAGATGACCTTCGGTTTGTACAGAAATACACAGCCAAACGTGAAAGAGTAAAAATAAACACTCATGATGTTGTTTTGATAGGCTCGCTGATGTGGGCGTTCTGCAGCGTTTGAAGCTGGGATCTGCAGTCTTGTGACTTTCCCTGTGTGGGGGAGAGCATTATCACTGCTGCCGTCGGATAAGCGAGACATCACCTGGGTCCTTATGACCAAACAAAGGTCACGCTGCCTCAGGCATCGGACCACAGAACTACGCTTTTATTCCCAGAATTTACATCAGACGTACAGACTTCCCTATGAAAATCAGCAGCTCAGTTGTTGGGGTGTTACAGGAATGTAAAGATTTATGAAGTTTATAAACAAATTATGAACAAAACCCACTAAATACCAAAGCTAATTCTTTCTAGGAAAAGTTGATTATGGATGTAACTTCAACAGGGTAAAGGGTCGAGTAAAACTGTTGACATTGTGTTCCAGGTGGGAATGTACATGTACGTCTACATGTAATGAAAAAATGTCCAAATTGAATATCCCATGGGTTATATCTCTACTAATGTTATCATTAACAATCTTTACACAATGCGAAAGTGCTCTTACATGACTCATTTAAAAATACAATGAAACCAATATGATTATGAGATATGAGATATACCAACATGGGTCCCTGGTTGAATAAAGGTGCATTTCTAGGGCCAAATATCCCTCAAACTAAAGTAGACGCATGTTCTCAGAGGGAAGATATGACTTCTACATACAAATGTATCCCTACCAACAAATTTACAAAAACTTCGAGCTTTTTCTTACAAATTTATGGACCTTTAAAAATTACACTCTGAGCTGTGTTGAGTTTTTTCATCGCAACACCCAGAAAACCTTTAATTGTTCTACCAGAAAAAGTACGAGTATGAAGCTGAAAGTTCTATATTATCGACCAACACACAGAAAAATAAAAAAAATCCAAGAGGTGTAAAAGCCTGTTACAATAGCGCAATGAAAACCTCCCACCCATAGGCTGTGCACAATGGCAGCCAACCGAAATCTTCTTAGGATTGTTAACACTGACACTGAGGTCCTCGGCTGAATGGACTGACATGCTGCCTGAAATCACATTCAACAGCACCTTTTCTGTCATGACAGTGCCTGAAATGGGAATGTTTCAACTGCGGTCAGGGTCATCAGCCCAAGAGAAGGGGATAACGGCCCTTTTGAAAGGATTTTCAGTCAAGAAAAAACAAGGGGAAGAGGCTAACAGCAATCTAATAAGAGCGTGTCACCAGCGTGAGGCTGACCAGGTCTGGCCATGAGCTTCCCACAGCCTGGCCATTTCTCACCGGCTGCACACAGTGGGCAGAACCGCAAACACGGGCTGCTTTTAACACACCACATTTTATAACACAGCAAAAGCTGCATGACATCAGATCTGTATCAAAACTCAGAAGACTGCAGTAAGAACCTGGTCCAAAACCCAAGCTTACTGTGCACCCATAATTCCCTCGGCTTAGTTAATATTGGATATTCACAGGACAACATTGCAGAAAGACTTTAAAAGATTTGGGGGGTGTAGCTTACCCTGCATGAATCCCCATTCGGAATGGGAGCAATGCTGTTGAATTAAGTACAGCGCGGATAAAAAGTATTTGCGTCCTCCATGATTTGCAAATAGGGTTTCAGATGTTTAGACAAAATGTAACATTAGACAAAGGGAAAACAAGTTATTTGTCTGAATTAAAGCAGTTCTGCAAAGAAAAGCAGTCGAAGATTCCTCTACAACCATGTGAAAGATTATCAAATTATAGGAAGCATTTGGTGGCAGTTATTGCTGCTAAAGGTGGTGGAAGTTAAGTTTAATGGGGCAATTACCTTTTCAAATGGGTGATATGGGTGCTTTTGTTCCCCTGAAATAAATTAAATATTTTAGAAAATGCAATATTGTTCAGGATCCCTTTGTCCAACCTTACATTTTGTCTAAAGATCTGAAACCATTCAGAGTGACAAATATGTGATGATAGAGGAAATCAGAAAGGAGGCAAATACTTTTTCATTGCGCTGTACACTTTTTAGAGGTGTTCCAACAGGCTGAAAATGATGAGTGCTGCAACTTCACACAAATTTATGACCAGTAGCATCACAGCACTACTTTTGGAGAAATGCATAGTTGGAAAAAATAGATGAACACTTCAATGAAATGTCAATGAAACTGAATGAAAGTGGAAAAGAAATAAGTCAATAGTAAACATTGTGACTGAAGTCAGTGACCCACCCTTGGGGCTGTATTTCCCACTAGACTCACATGTGCATACGCACTGTACTTTATTAATACATCGGCTGATCAACTCCATCTCTCAGCAGTGTCAAGCAAACAGAAAGGGAAGAGAGGGGGGGGGGGGGGGGGGGGAACTGTGCATCTTTCCATATTGAAACAAATCTTATAAGAAGAAAAACTACATTTCTGTTTCTTTGCATTAGCAGCTTTGAGGTTGATTGTGCCATCTTCAACTCGCCCACGCAGCAATGTTGGTGAAATGCATGTTCAGCATTTTATATCAAGTAGGGAAAACTGCAGCATTACCACAGGGATACCATTTTTAAATTCACTATTTTTCAAATAAAGCACGTCTCAATAACACCCCCGACCATGAGTGAGGTTACAGTACTCTCAGAACAGCACTACACCCAGTGAACCACACATCTCCCAAAACCTGCTTCTGTCAGCAATTTACCGTGAGGCAACAAGCAATCACACAGCAGGACAGTTTATAATATATTCATAAGGAAAACACAAATGAGAAAAACAAAACAAATCTTCACACAATGCACCCTGACAATAACAGCAGGAAATAAAGGTCTCCAAGAAGTCAAGTGGGTCAACGACAGATTCCAGTAAGTAGGTGAAGGCTTCTTGAGCCTTGCAGCCTGGGTTGGGACAGGTTAGAGGCTGCAGGAGCCATAGGACACCATGGGACAGTCATACGGGCGAGAGGTGATAAAAGCCGGCTTTGTGCGTGAGCGTTTCGGTCTCCGCCCCCCTCGGACCCTTTGGCAAAGTCTGGTCTCTGCTCCGGGTCACATGACCCAGAGCACAGCGGTCATATGACAGGGGTGAGGAGAAGAAGCACACAAACCCAAAAGCACCCACAACTTTTCCCTCCGCACACACTGTCCGCATTGTACGCTCTATAACCACAGAGGCCGTATTGATACATTTCTCTTTCTTTCCGAGAGCCGCGTCTCAACCCATCTCTATAATTCAGTCCCTCACAGGGAGATCCTTCACATGGCCCGCAGAGGAGGCTGGCTACAGCAGCACACCGGCCAGCGAAACACAGACACCAGACATTATTCAGATTCACACAAGGGAGACAGCAACCCCTTTGTGGCCCGTTTCAATGGTCAGCTAACTGAAATACACCCTCCTGAGAATCCCCACAGCAGCGAAGGCCCATTTGCATTTCAGCCATTCAACATTCGGGCATCTTCAGGAAAGCTTGGATTTTGATCACGGTGATGCCGTCAGCAGGAATAATGGATTAAATACTTCCTCCAGACAGGAATCTTTCTTATGGTGCGTCCCGCGCATTAGCCAGCCAATTCATCGCTCGGTAATAACATCTCCCATTGAGGGAGTACAGAAAGCACCGTCACACAGCAGTGAAGAGAGTGAGGAGGAAACCTCCATTTCTGCTCCTCAGAACCAGATGCTACGCTGCAGACTCTGGCAACAGTGCAACATTCATGAGCACACCGCAGGGGACACCCCCAAATTCACTTCTCCTGCAAGTTTGAACGGCGCATCAGGGGAGTTTTTGCTCAGCCCTGAAACCTGAGTGCAACGGAAAAAGGAATGCACAGAAGGCCTGGGACACGCCCAGCCCAGTAGCACCCACGCTCAGAAATAAATGTACGAAAAGTGCCCAAAAGCTTGCCACTTGGGCGGTACCCTACAGGTACGTCTAGCCAGCGATATATATAATTTGTACCTTTTTTGCTTGGAAAACGTACTCATTTGTAACCAACAAGAACATTACTGTTCTTTCAGGGAAATTTGATCCTTGAAGAACAACGACGTGCCTCCACCATCAGTTTATGCCTGACACACAAGGCCCAGACTCAGGCAGGGAGAGAACGACGTGCCTCCACCGTCACTTTATGTCTGACACACAAGACGCAGACTCAGGCGCGGAGAGAACAACGACCATGCAGCAGAGCCAGACAGCCGTTCCTGCACCAACAAAAGACTTAAATCAGCCAGACACCCGATTTACAGCACGGAACATCCCACCGCCTTCCCAGCATCCTCCAGTGAGCTCCGCAGCCCATGCCCTCAGACTGCAGCGGACACATCATGTCATCCACACATTCCACCACACAGCTCCTAATGTAGACTGAACACAATTCACTCAACTAAGAGCGTTATCCTGACCATGAAATAAGTTCAACGTGAGTTTCAAGTGCCAGTTCAGCAGACATCATGGTATCCAGCAGAGTGCATCTCTGTATGAACGCAACCGGTCCCAGTTCTCCTCCTTTGGCAAGAGCAAGAGGTGAGGCCTGACACTGTCCCACACAATGCCGGAATTCTCAAAGCATAAGCAAGAGGGACAGGAGAGAGGGTTCACCCATAAGCATCCGCACCATGTACAAGCAAACCGGATTCTCAATGAAGACCAAAAATCCACAAAAGATCTTCAGTACAGTACAGGAAGATGACATAAGAAAAGGCTGTGGGAGAGAGTCCATTAGTCCCCTAATAATACAATCATAGGGCCATGGAGTGAGTACATATGAATAGTGCTTCAAGAACTGTTCTCACAGCTCAGTATGCTAGACAGAAGAAGCACTTAAACTACACAGATGAATGCCTCAAAGGACCATTGTTCGCGGTTAACCAAAAAAAAAAATCAAGAAGGAATCAAATATATTCAATAAAACCACAACTGGAGTTCCAGCACACCACTTGAAGTTGATGTTCAAATGGAAACATCCACAGAACTGGGTAGCTACTGTGACAGCAGTGCCTGCATGCATTCTGCAGTGCTGAAGACAACAGGTCCTGGGAGTGCAGGGCGTGGAGGAATGCGGATGAGAAAGCCCTTCAGGATCCCATGCGGTGTGATGTCAGGACGAGAGGGAAGGAGGCTTTCTACGAAACGTCCTGACGGGACAGAGAAACTCAGGAAGTCCTTTTCCCCTGAACGTTCCCCATGACCACCCACTTCCTTCCAGGAGTCCTGAGAGGGGAACGGGTCACCCTTGTTCCTAATGCTGAACGGAACTGGATAGGTTTAGAGTGGGAGGGTGTGGGAGATAAACCACCTCAGCATTCAACACCTGCCTCTGTCCTCCAGAGTCAAGCAGGCTCACAGGATAAGTTTCTCATTAAGCGCCACCAGAATATGGGATTAGTGCTCTGTGTTACCTGCAGCGATAAAAGTGTGCCGTCTGAAAACACAGTGGCAGGAATGTGAAAAATGAATAAATAGGAATGAATTTTAAAAAGAATGATGTGTACTATATAGCCTGTGAAATATGCAGCCAGAGTATATTGTGCTGCAGGCCCATTCCGTTATCGAATCCAATGCCACAGAATTATTCACTATATGCAGAAACATTAACGCTACGTGAGATGCTTCACACATGCATTTTAGATACATTACAACTCATAGCTAGCACAGCCACTGCCCAATAAGACTGCCAGTTCAATTCACCACACAGGTCAATTTGCATTATGAAAGGCTTACATTTGGCCAGCTGCTAACAAAGGCAACTAATCTTAGCGGTCTTTGCAAATCTGAAAAGAATGTAAAGAATAGAAGTAACGGAGCCAAGCAAACACTAGGAACAGAGAGCTGCTATTCTGCCTCCAGACCTTAAAGCTGCAGGTATGTGGCATTTCAAAAGTTCACATTACCTAAGGTCTTTGGACCAGTGTAAATGAATGAAAAACAATCAACTGTAAAGAAAGACTCGTTTGCCTTCAGACTCCTGCCAAGCGAATGAAGTGACAACCTGAGAGTTATCACTGTGACGTGCAGATTTAGTTTGCTAGCCAATAGCCTGCAGCACTGCCATGAGGGGGGGGGAAAGTATAGCTCTGTACCATGAAGCCCGCCTCTGATCGGGAAGCACACTGAGCTTAAAATGGCTGGAATAAGCACAAACATCATCCAAACGTTCTGTGGTGATGCTTGTACAGCTTGCAACATCCCTGGTCTTCACCCAAGGCATCACTCACGATCGCCGTCCTGACTGGAGCAGGCCCAAGAGGGATCACCTGACACAGCGTAGGTAGTGAGAGGATTCGCCAGGCAGCCTACGCATCGACAGGGAAAGAGACCCAGACGCCAACAACTCCCTCTGCCCCCGCCTCCACCCAGCATCTCAGAATCTGCGGCCTGTCAGCACAACTTGCAACAACAAAAGGAGAGCACTACCTGCCTGTAACCCAGCCTGAAACCGATAGGCCCGTAATGAAGAGAGAGGTGAGAGGAGGACTCCTGCTTCTGACTGCGCAGTCAGGACATGCACTGCTGAGCCACGCCGTGGTCAGTGGAGCGGCCCACCACCTCTCTGTTCTGAGCTGAAACCTCCCGTCTCCCATCTGGGGCCAGCTCTGGGGCTTTCCCCGTCTGAGCCTCAAGGAAGACACGGGCAAAAACATCACTACAGCTTATCACCAAAGCAGCTAATCACCGTAATCAACAATCAAATCACCACTATGCTAAAAAGAGCAAAAGAGCACCTCTGTTGGAGGTAAACAAATGGTTAGGCCTGTTGGTTTCAAGCTTTTCTTTGGACAAAGCGACATTATATTGTCTTTTCCTTGCAGAAAAAGCCCAGTTGCTTGATGAAATGGCTTTTTCAGCCAAGTCAGGCATACCATGACAACAACAGCCCATTTTGTTATTGTTCATAACGCAGGGCAGTTTGTGGCCATTTACAAAAAGATTAGGCAGTCTTTACTTCTCACACACGCACATTTAACTGTGTAAGGACAATACAATAAAACATTAAATTATGCAGAAAAAAGGGAAGAGGAAGAATCACTTTTACATTTAAAACATGAAGCTACAGTAGATACAACAGCACACAAAATGTAACTATGCTTACCCGCAAGCGTATGTAATATGTAAGACCAGCCATCAAGCAAGGCAAATCAGACAGACCACACAGCAAATTAGCATGCCAGCACAAAAACAAAAGTGCACTGAAATTAGCAGCTGTTCGTCAGCCTGAGTACCATATGGAAGGTGGGGACAATGCATGATAACTGACTGAATGAGCCAAGTACAAGCATTTACAATTGACTTTAAATAATACATGGGGCATACGCAGACACCATTGTGCGAAACGGCCAAGAACGAGACGAGCGGATGAGGTTTCCCATCGCGGCCGTTAGGTGTGGTGTCATTCTAACCCACCTGCCGTGTGGCAGAATGGGGGGAGATCCCCTTACCAACAGCAATCAATCCCTGCCCTGCCAGCCTTTGGGCTCTCCCCAGCGCTATTCAGAGATGCCAACTCACCAGGGCCACAACAGTCATTGCCATGCCAACAGAGTTCTGCTCATTTGTGGCACTTGGACCTTTGGCCTTCTGTTAGAGAATGTACTGCAGGCATACAGAAACATACCCATTCCTGCAAGCTACCCATTCCCAACCCTGTTGTAACTCCAGCTTAAGTTGGCTCTGGAATGTTCTTTATCACCCAGAAACATGAGTGTCTCCGAAACTGCTGCAGAGGGAAATGTAAATCCACATTTTAGAGTTACTTTACAGAACTGTTCATCGCAAAGATTTATGAGTTACAGGCCAAAATCAGAAGATAATGATGCATCACCCTTCATACTGCAGATTTCAGCTGTAGTTTACATAGCTAAAGCATGAGCTTTTAATAACTAAACGACACATTACTGCACATAGTCAGGTACAACTGAAGCAGTTAATCCATAAAAGATGTCCCAGAAAAAAGCCAATAAACCTGGAATACAGTAAAGTGGAGGGGCTACTGGGTGGCTCATCCCTTTAAAGCAGAGTTTCAGTGTGCGGACAGGCCCATTCTCTGGGATCAAGCCCCAGATGAGAATGCATAATCCAATGTAATGTTGCCCAGGGAAGAAGGGATTTGGTCTGCAGGGGTGATGGTATCTCTGGTCATTTCGACCCAGTCTTGTCCTGCGACTGCTGTCTGTGCAAGCTCAATTTGAGGACAGTGGTGTGAAAAGCAGCAGCTGTTGGAAATCATGTGTATCAGATAAGAGTTTGTGCTTGTCTGCATTCTCCCAAACTGATCGTAGAGTACACTGCAATGAATGCGAATCCAAACCAGTAGAATAGTACACTGCAAAGAATGCATATCCAAATGGATCATAGAGTACACTGCAATGAATGCAAATCCAAACAGGTAGAAGAAGGGGGGGGGGGGGCTCATTGGAAAATGGATACAGAGATGCAATACAATGAAACCAGTATATTATTCATACACTTACATGGATTACAGTTAAGAATTATGTCTCTGGAGTGCTGAAGCCTCTGAAGTTCTGAAGCCAAATGAAAAGCATAAGAGTCAAAATAATATTTTTGTTAATCTTGCTAAACTTGTATACTAGTGATTTGTATATTAAAACAGAAATAGCCATACAAAGGAAATACCTGGCCGTGCTTTACTTAAACCAACTTCCAACAGACAAAGCCTAATGTTATTCATAGCCAGACTATGGCTCAAACGGAACAGGTACTTGACAATCACTATTCTAGGAGTCAAAAAAATGTTACCAGGATGTTTTAAACAGTACATTCCAACTATTGAACAACTACTGAAAACAAAGCTATATCAATGATAAACCCATTCAGTCAACAGGGTTTTTCCCCTGCCCTATAGCACATTAGCGCCTGCTCTGGTTGTCTCCACGCACCTATATTCTGCCAGTTGCAGCTCAGATGGTGGAGAGAAAAGGAACAGCATCTGGCAGCAGGCCTTTTGGACAGGTGACAGTCTTAGCTCTACTGAAACTAAAGAGCACACTGCAATAATCGCACAGGCCACCAGCAGAACCAGCCACCCAAACCAGAAAGGAGAGTAAAATAAGGCAAAGAATGCAGCCCACACAATTTACTGTGTCTCACAACTGCAGTAAATTAAATTTACCAAACACATCAAAGTGCCACAAAGGAAAAATGTACCTGCAAATCTGACAGACATTGATAAACGCAGTTATAAAAGGCGGTTTATGACAGCCTCTTCCTGAAGAACAGCAGCCCATGCTGAAGACTGGCCTGAAAAGAGCCTGTGCACTCAGACCCACAGCTTTTCCAAAAACACATGCCTATCAATTTCACCTAATTCACACTCTGCTAGAAAAGAATAAGAAATGGAGAACAGAATGCATCAAATTACTGGGGGAATGAGTTTTAAGCTGCACAACTCTTCCGTTACTACAGCCAGAATCATGTACTGTTTACAGCCCACAGACATTTACAGAAGCAACCCGCTTCCAACAGTGCCCCTCGTATTCATTTCCACAAAATCTGAAAGGCCCTTTTCATTTTCATCCCACAAACCACCGCTACTCAGTAATGTTTTCCACATACCATCAAAATCTGATTATCATGTTCCTTTGCAATGAATGATGCTTCTTTCAACAGGTCTGTGTTCTAGTAGCAGTCATGATATTGGCACCATTCGCCTCCTGTATTAGTGTCCCGTGCGGTCATAGAAACAGGCCTACACACAGACCACACTATAGCAGCAGTGGGTCATTACACCAAGCTGATCATCATCACATCACAGGTTCAGACTCACACAGAAGAGCAGGGTAGGTGTGGCTAGGCGTCCTCTCACAGCAGCAGTTGAGAACAGTTGAAAGTAGGAGGGGGGGACATTTATTGGATCCAAGGAGCTTTCAGACTTCCCATTCATTACATTAATGGAATTTTGGCAGACGCTCTCATCCAGAGCGATGTACAGTTGATTAGACTAAGCAGGAGACAATCCTCTCCTGGAGCAATGCAGGGTTCAGGGCCTTGCTCAAGGGCCCAACGGCTGTGCGGATCTTTTTGTGGCTATACCCGGATTCGAACCACCGACCTTGCAGGTCATGTCATGTGACTTAACCACCACACTACAGGCCCCCCATTCCTCAATAACTGAACCTGGCTCTAAAGTAATGTTGAGTAGACCCTCAAACCTCAGTAAGATGACATCAATGCACGTGACAGATAATGTAAATCATTAAAAACCTCTGGAGGATAAAAAAATAAATTTAAAAATACTCAAATTACAATGTAGCCTGCTGAGATATTGCCAGATACTGATTTTCTATTCAAATTTAACCTTCGCACAGCACGCCACTTGGCCATACTTTTTAAAATCATTGTCTTCCGTTCTTAATTACACGGTCCTACACTTCCGCAGTGATGCGAGAAACACTACTGATGAGCTCCTCATTCCCTGACCATAACCCATAACCCCTTTCTACAGCCCACTCTGCAGACTGCTCCTGCCTTCCTAAGTGTCAGTGCTATAGGAGAGTTGTGCCTTCCTGTGTCTGCCCACAGAGGAAAGGAACTGACAGGAAACCATGGGATACAACTCCCAGCTGGTATAGAGGAACATTCCATAGGGCCAGAAGTGACTGACCCTGCCCATGTCATTGACCATTTTGAATAATGGCACTTGCCAATAACAATAGCCTAGTAGATACACATTTTCTTTAAGACTAAATTGCAGCTGCCAGGTCTTTCCAGAGCACTCCAAGCTAGCAGTGTAGCCAGAAATATTCTTAGAGGCGGGCCAGAAGTACCCAGATGGGCATACACAATACGGTGTGACGGTTCAGCAAGGTAAATGGGTTAAAAAGATACACTTAGGCCGCCGTGGCCCACTCTGGCCCGGCGGTCACTTTGTGTTGTGCAAGGGATTCATTTCTGGGATTGGTTTCAGGATGAAAACAACAAAAAATATCTTGTTTGTAGCACCCTTCTTCACAAACAGCACTTCCTCTTTCAAAGAAAATGGTAGAAGAGAATAGCTTCAACTGGAAACGATTACCAAAAATAACATGCAAAAATAACTAACTGTGTTGCCCAGAGTTGTCCCGCAGAAACCCCCGGTCAATGGGAAAATGTTTTTTTGTAAATTATGGGGGGAAATTACATTAATATGCGTTTAAGATGGTAGCAAGGTAATTAAGAGTTCATTAACCATAGAAACAGACGGTACGGTACCTCCGTTTGAGCCGTGTCTGTACAAATCCTGAGGGTGACGTGAGGAATATGTGAAACAGAAGCACTGGCTTGTCAGCACTTCCTACGAGTCAGAGACTGTATTGTAATCAGGGAAAGACATCTACGCTCCTTACAGTAGCAATGTCAAATGTGTGACCCTCCTGTAAAATGTGACTTCACTTCCTTTGCATCTTCTGTGGCTCAACTGCCCGTCACATTCTCCACTTGTTGCCCCATGTCATCAGTTACATCTGTTGTGTTGTGTGTCAGGGGAAAGGCAAGCATAGAACATTAGAAGTGAGAATTCCCATTTACGCCACAGTCTATACTAAAGGAGGCCTGTATTCCCCCTGAGCATGTAATCTACCCTTTCAAGCAATGCCTAATATCATAATTAGTTCACATTAACTCTCTTTTGTATCAACTAAAACATTTTCTTGTGGCCTCACAATGTCACTTAGGAAACGCATTGAGCATGGCTGGCAGGACCACAACCCAGCGCCTTTTACGTTTGCTTTTTCAGAAAGAAAGAAAAGATGTGAAAGTATACTGCCATCCTGAAGCACATGCCTTAAATTTTAGCAGCTTTATTCAACAAATAGAGATACAACTACAAAAATTAATTACTTTAATTCACCAATGCAATCTGCACTTCAACAGGTGGTAAAATCGCAAACATTTACAGCTGCAATCGCATGCCCCTAAATCTGGCTTAATGAAACTCGATTAGAGTGGGAATGAAAACCGATGAGGGGATAGATGTAATTAAGCAAATCAATAATCAACAGAGTGAAGGAGCCCAACCCCCACAGCATTAATCAGAAAAGGAGAAGGATGGAAAAACATTTCACCTAAGTAACAAAATATGATTTAAGTCACACTTTCATGATAACTACCACAGTGAATTACTTGTCAGAAAACTGGCGCACACTTGAGATGAGCAGAGCTCTCTCTCTCTCCACTAGTCATAGGCCTATAAATTCAAGGACCCCAGACTTCTCAAGAACAGCCATTCTCTACGATCCTCGACAGTGTGCTTCAGGATGGCTCTACTGATACTAAAGACATGTCTACCTGAATGCCATAGGATGAGCTATAATTGCACTTAAAAAAGGAAAGATTGTGATGAAGTTTTTTTAACTTGTTTTGACTTATCGAAGCAAATTAACCAAAACACACTTTACATTGACCAGACTTCCCTCAAAACCTGTACTTTTCCAGAGGAGATAAATCAGTCATTCAAACAGCGTAGTCTTCACCTTCATCTGAAATCTCACATTTCCTTCTCACTGCCACCTCATCGGCACCGGTTGACCACTCGGGAAGACTCCAATGTCCACAGAGGGAGATCAGTGTTGAAAGGCAGTTCAGAAGCAGGTGTTCATAATACATATTTCCATGGTAGGACCACCCTTCGTACCAATATATGTAAGCTGGCAAGGGACTGCAGACGGAAATTAGCGGAAGCTAAATCTGGTACAATACATCAAAAGGAAACATCTTTCAAACATTTTCTTTGTTTCTGGTGCAACAAATGTTCCGGTGTTTTGCCAAATTATTTCCCGCCACTTGGCAGAAAATATTGTTAAGTATGGTCAGCTGCCACATGCATTTGCAACGTATTTGATGGTGGCATTCACACCAAACATTTCGAATAGGCCAGATTTTATTCTAATGATAGTACATACATTCAAGAAATATAAAATAATTACTACAATCATTTAATCAATGTTTTGCTACCGTGTTTCATAACCAGCCAGGGCAAGCCCAAGGTTCATAGCATATGTTGAGCTATATAGTCACATATGTTGAGCTATATAGTCACATATGTTCTCAATAACAATTTCAAAACAGAGGAGCTCATGACGCTTTGGTGGAATCTTCTCCATTAGTCAAAGGTTTTACTGTAGAAGTTCCTGACATTTTCAGCTGAGAGTAAGGGGAAGCAGGCCTTTTACATAAGCCTTGGAATCCTAACCATTCCATAAACTGCAAATAAATTAATGTGAGAGAATCACTAAAGCCATAATAATTTGGTTTCATAATAAAAGTTTTTGCATTAAACAAAACCCAGGCACATCAGTTTCTTCTTTCTCCCTTTTGTTTTGTTTTTAGATTAGTCGTTTTTATTTTCCATCATAATGTCAATTAAACAGACAAAAAGCAGGAGATTACATGAATAATGAAGACAAAAAATGTACGACAGCCCCACCCCAAACCCCCCTACCAAAAAAAAGGAACAGAAAGGGGAAGAAACATCTTTTCTCTATCTAGTGTACACAATACAAAGACAGCTAGGGACAAGACTTTCATAAGACTTCATAGCACATAATTACAACATAAATAAATAGGTTTAATTGTACACATGTGGGATGAGGTCCATCAGTTTCTATCTTGTTACAAGGAAAACTGAGCAATCTACCTAGCATGAGATTCAGAACAGCCACTGTTCAAATTCCATCAGGGAAATGATGTAATAAGGACCTACTATTAAAATGGGACAGGGTAGCATAATGGTTAGGGAACTGGGCTTGCAAATCCCAGGTGGCACACTGCCGTGGTAGACTTCAGCAAAGTACTTAACCTGAATTTGCTTCAGTAAATAATAGTAAATATAAAAGTTTGTTTGTTTTTAATGCTGCATAAAGGCGACCAGGATAAGACGTAGACGGTAAAATTAGTTAGGGTCAATTTAATGTCAAACTTTAACAGAATTACCGTATTCTTCCACTGGATTATGCAACTAAACTGAGAAGTCATTGCAATAAATGGGAAACTTTATAAGGTCAAACATCGGTCAAACAAAACACACTGAGTTTTAGGATAAACATCGATAAAACAATGTCATGTCATGTGTCCTCCATCAAGCTCGCACAAAAAATACTCATGTCCATGAAATGCTGTACTGCTGCCACTGCACCATAACGACGTGGCTGCTGTGCTGTGATATTGTTGAATTTATCACTGTACAAGTAGACTGTTCCTTTCCTAACAGAAGCAAATTCCAGTTCAGGCCGAAGTGGGACCGCTAAACAAAGCCTCACACTCTTAAATGCTGACCAGAATCCCCGCCGCTACTGAAACATCTGACCAACGACTGTGGAGGAGCCATCTAGAGATTTATCTCTGTCTGAATGCATTGCTTTCAGGGTCGCAGCTGCATGCACGGCAACAGTTACAATAGGAGGGCAGCCCGAGACATTTCAATGCACATTTTATAGCTCGTCAACGTGCCATAAGTTCCCCCGCCTGAATGCGCAGATATATTGTTTTCAATGCAAAATCTTTGTGGGGGCAGCGAGCTAGTTGACAACCAGCTATGTGCTCGGCATTTATTTTCTAGACTTAGCTAGCAAGTTAGCTACTGAACGTTAAATAGAATCACTAACGTGACTAATACACCTGGCCAACTAGTTAACTAGTATAATTTCAGGTCAGGCAAACCAGAGAGTCAATGAACGTTAGACTAGCTAGAACTGTAGTTGCAAACTGATAATTTCCAAGTAATTGTATAGACATGATTTGCAGCACTGACTGGGCCAGAGCCACTTCGCTTGGTTAAGTAGCAAGCACTAGCTTGCCGTATGGCAGTTGAAGGGCAGCATTCAAGCAAGATTTGACCGTCTAGGCATGGAAATTAACCATGTTTAATTTACTCTCTGGATCACTGGCGGATAATGCCTTTTTCTCACAGTTGGAATGGAATGGAATTTTCAGTAACGCCTACGTATAAGTAGCCAGCAGACTATGCCCATGTTTGCGAATCAGGTAATCATCCAAGTGGGTCGGTTGCTAGTGTTAGCTAACGCTCGCTAGCTATAGATCGTAGTATTATGAGGTGGCCTAGCTTGCAAGCTAACAAACGCAAGTCACTCTATCGTGTAACTTACTGCGTCTCACTCGGTTTAATATCGGTGTGTGACTCGAACCTACCTCTTCTGCGTGTTTCCTCAGTGCTTTCTCCCGCTCGTATTGAGTCATGAGCTGCTCGTTGTCCTCCTTAAGAAGCTCCAGTTCCACTTCATGCTCCTGGTTCTCAGCGAAGACAGAGTCCAAGTTTTCCAGCACCGCCACGACGAGCGGCATGAGCTCCTTCACCACGTCCTCGTCATATTTCCCGATCAGCCTCTCGAACTCGCGGTAGATGGAGCTGGCCAGGCCCGATACCCTCTCCGACATCATAGCCGACGTCCCTGGGTCGTCCTGGTACACAACTCCGTCCTCTAACTCCATTTTATTCTTTCTCTTATGATTACGCACAGTTATTTTAAAGATAATCTTCACTAGCTACCCGACCGATATGATTGCTAAATACTACTAAACGTGATCCGAACCCCTACAAGTATTATCTAGTGATAATAAATGAAATCCGGAGAACTTGCCGTCCCTCCCTTAAAGGGACCGATATCTTTCCTCCCGCCGCTCCAGTCTTCCTTGCTGGCTGCAACAGCTGAGTTGTTGACGAGACCATCACGTGGTGACGCCACACCATGGGAAGAAAGAACGGAAAGGGTGTAATGATAAGCTGTCTATTGAGGGAAATATATAAGTTCTTCATTGAAAGTTTTCGCATTTTAACATTGCCTTCTATTGCATTTGGGCCAGACGGCAACGATTGATGCAGTTTTATGTTTCATCGTTTGTAATTCTTATGTTTTAATAAAATAGTTAATAAATTACTATTTATTAATTAAGTGGGCAAAGTATATCAAAAGTGGATGGAAAATATTAAGAATAGCTTTTCTCGATCAGATTCATGTAAACCATATTGTTATATACTGAGAACGGTTTATGAAAAAGAAAAACAAAAGGAAAGGGAAATATGAATATTTACAGAAGAATCTCATTGACGTGACGTTGATGTAGTACATGAGATAAGTATTGCGGCTGGCCACTACAATGCACAGACCAAACAGCCATGCTAAGAGACTGAGGGATGATATTTTAGTCCATGTATAGGGAGGATGCTTGTCTTGGGTGTGATATGTCTGATATGTCTGACGAAAAAAATCATATACCCAAACAGCTACTTTTCTTTGGGAATAATGAAATACTACTTTACATACCCTAAATTTGAAAATAGGACACTCAGACATTTCTGAAATAAAGCAAGGCTTATAGTCTTGGCTATTGTATTGCTGTGTGTAAACTCTACTCCATTCTACTCCAACAATGTTCTAAAAATTTTACATTTCAACATTTTACATTTACATTTTTGTCATTTGGCAGACACTTTTAATCCAAAGCGACTTACAAGTGCATAGGTTCTACCACAAGTCAAAGCATCATATCCAGAACTAGGAAAATACACATGGAATGCTGTTCTAAACATAGTGGTCATCATAAGTGCAAAAATGTTTTTAATTTTTTTAATTTTTTTTTGGGGGGGGGGGAGTTAGACAAGGATAGGGATATCAGAAAGGAGGGGCGGGGGAAATCAGGAGGGAGGACTAAGGTAGAGTTTGAAGAGGTGGGTTTTGAGTCTGCGTCGAAATAGGGGGAGGGATTCTGCTGTCCTGACAGTGGTAGGCAAGTCATTCCACCACTGAGGAACCAGAACGGAAAACAGGCGTGAACGTGCAGCTTGACCGCCAGGTGCACGTAGAGAGGGAACCATAAGGCGACCAGAGCTGGCAGACCGGAGTGGTCTAGCTGGGGAGTAGGGAGTGATCAAGGATTGTATGTAAGGTGGGGCAGTCCCCTTAGCAGCCTGAAATGCCAACACTAGGGCCTTGAAACGGATGCGTGCGGCAATAGGAAGCCAGTGGAGGCCAATGAGAAGCGGGGTGACATGAGCCGACCTGGGCTGACTGGTGATCAGGCTGCAGCATTCTGGGCCAGCTGGAGGGGCTTGATGGCACACGACCACACGATAACTACATTATTGGTATACATGCTCTCTGAATCACTATCCCTGACCTACAAGGAGGGCACTGTATTGTAGTCTTATGTAGTCTTTAAGTCTATGCAAATAAACAGACAATCTGGAAAAATGAACTGATATACACATGTAGCATGGAAAATCAGCAACCGCACATACTACACCTATAAACTCACCAAGCATGACACATTGTAAATTCATAAATTCTCAGCAATATAGAAAGATGGCATCCATCTCAATGTTGTCAAGGAAGCACACTCACTTCTTCATACAAAATTACTGGTTGAGAAATTGTGTTCTGGAGCTTATAATCTTGCAGACTCATACCCCCAGGATATCTGCTGCTCCTCTGCAATATTCAAATCTACTACCTATTTGTTAGGCATGATTAAAGCATTCTGGAGACTGGAATCAGTGGGGTTTGTGTTCAGACACAAGCTCAGGGTATTGTGGAAGCAGAGAATGTTGTACTGTAGAGCAGTTGTAGTGTGAAAAGATGTCTTTAACTTTTCACCAGGGGAGGGGGTGCCATCGTCATTCAAAATGTTGCATGTGTACAATACATTTCTTACATGTATGCAACTCTGTTTACAACTAAAAGCAACCTTGCTTGACAAGTAGCACAGATTTTTTTACATGCCATGGATCAACTGCAACCAACACCATTTCGCCACACAATTTGATTTTTCAATAAATCTTCCATAAAAATGTATATCCACGCAATGCAATCCCGGGACTGTTTTCCTGTAGCTAAAAGATGTAGTAGGAACTCATTAGAAATGTATAATAGACAGTATGTGTCATCTCATATTTCCACAGAGGTCTCAAGAATGCCTTGAGTTTAGATTATCAGTTGATATCTACTAATAGGAAGCACTTTCTAATTAAGCACTATTTGAATTAATTTGAGTAAATCTTTCATCTTCCCATTAAAGATTCCAGTCAATAATTCTGTCAAAATTGATCAGATCACACCAAATTGCCCTGTTGGTCTGAGGGGAGGCACTAAATGAATTAAAAACGTTTGTGCGAACAGATACTTCTGCACAATCACCTGTTCAAAAATATCGGGACTGTTTACATTTTCATTAAATGTGCTTTAATGAATATTATATAATTTCATTGGCCACAAAAAATAATAGATAAGCACAGAGGAAAAAAATGAATAGCACTGACGGCACTTCCTTTCTACTGGAGCTGAGAAATGAACATTGTTTCTGTACAACACATTACATTAAATCACAAACCTCATCATAAATATCAGTTGAGAAACTCAGCTCTCATACATTCATGCTATAAACATACTTAAATAAAGTATCGTGCATTATTACAGCATTTATATAGAAAAACAATACTGCAGCTGTACTGTACAGTTGGTACATTAAGTTGTGACATGATCAGTAAGTGCTGCGTTTTCAGAGTTTGGTTACTCCGTAAAGCGTCTTTGTGAGTGAAAAGCACTATACAAATAAAATTGAATTGAATTGAAAATTGAATTCCTCGACAGTTTCTCAATGTATAGGCACTGTTCAACCTGATTATTCTGGTCTCATTCACGCAAACGAGCAAGCAGAAAACCAGTTACACCCTTAAAATATCTTCATCATGTTGTCCTTTCATATCAGGCCAAAGTCCAAGATGAGTACGTAAAATAAAATAATCTGAGAACACAAGCACATAAATCACAGTAAAACATTAGCAAATGTACATCGAGCACTATCCATAAGGTACAGTGTCATTCACGGAATCCGTCAGGTCGGAAGCTGAAACGGAAACGAAGGAGGGAAAAAAAGGCCCCTTTGCAATCATGGAGAAAACGTCTGGAGACAGCATATGGCATTGGCCCGTTATCCCCGTCCGTCATGTCACCTTGGCTGGCCCGCAGGTCCGTGGGCAGGAGGCACGGGGACTCAGATGACGTTAAGATGGCTGTTGCTGAGGGAGGAAGGGCAGAGGGAGAAGGGCCGGTCCTCGGTCAGGCTCTGTAGAGCACGCAGCACCACATCGGGCATGTGGTCGGTGAGCATGCGCGGGCTGATCAGGATGCTGCAGAACGAGGTCTCACTGGACCATTCAGCGCGGTACCTCACCGGGGAGAAGCACGGTCTGCACCAGGAAATGCAGAACACCATTAATACTCTTCATATGGCTGCCAGAAAACTAACACATAGCATCTATAAATGACAGTGGTTACTTTATATAGAATACTTTATTAGGTAGACCTGTACACCAGCTTGTTCATGCAAATATCTAATTTGCCAATCACGCGGCAGCAACTCAATGCATAAAAGCATGCAGACATGGTCAAGATTCAGTTGTTGTCATGACCAAAGTCACTTAGATCACATTTCTTCCCCATTCTGACATTTGGTCTAAAAAACAGCTGAATCTCTTGAGCACGTCAGGCACGCTTTTATGCATTTAGTTGCTACCACCTGAGTGTGCATATGCGTTTGCCCGTGTATGCTATGGCGGAAATTCAGGTAAGTGTGCAAGTGCGTTTGGCCGTGTATGCTATGACGGAAAGTCAGGTAAGTGTGCAAGTACGTTTGGCCGTGTATGCAATGGCGGAAAGTCAGGTAAGTGTGCATGTGCGTTTGCCCATGTATGCTAATGCAGCTATGGCGGACTGGCCCGCTGACCTGCGGCGACTCCCTTCCTCCGTGATGTGCAGGATGCGGCCGGGCAGGTAGAGGGGCAGGTGGGTGACGTGGCTGGGCGACTCCTCGGAGTCCAGGCTCTGGTAGGAGGGCGAGCGGTGCAGCAGGAGGCTCTGCTCCCCCAGCAGAGGCTGGCCCAGCTGCTCCTCCCGCCGGTTGTCCATCTCCGTGGGGAAATCGTCAGGCTCGCCCCCGAACATCTCGTACCAGCAGCCGTGGAGCAGGATGCGGTACTGCGAGAGCAGGAGAGACGTGCGTTACATTATTACATTACATTTCATTTAGCAGACACTTTTATCCAAAGCAAAAGGCAATATTTTTGTCTTCGTTAGCAGAGAATTTCTAGAAATAAGTGGAAGAGTGAAATACTTTTAAAATTGTCTTATTTCTTTCACTGTAATGTTCTCACCTTAGGTTTATTGCAGTTGGAAACCATTTTTAGGATCCTTCTTTTCAAGTCCTCCATGTTGGGAATACTCAACCTGGCCAAAAAGAGAGAGAAACTACTAAAGATACAGTCTCTATATTTCAAGAGGGGTTATAGTTAAGCAATGCTAAATGTAGACTCTCCAATATACTGAAGAGCATGACTAACATCTGAATATGAGCTCATTACAATGTAGCCTCATCAGTGAGCGCCCAGGACACTGTTAATACAGCCCCACTGCACTGCACCCCTCTGGGGTCATTTCCTTTAACGTCCTCATCCTGCTCACCGTGGCACCAGATCCTTCCCCAGCACCACTGACACCACAAACTCCTTGGAGTATTCAGCCAGAGCCTTGCTGTGGGTAACAGAGGAGGACAGGGTGAACACACACATACATCACCAGCCTTTTACGACATCACATCCACACAAGGTCAAATCTCACACTATAACAGTCGGAAAATCGGAAAGTTAGGGTTATTCAAAAATGCTAAATCGTGCCACTTGGCCATTTAAATAAAATATTTGATGGCTCACTACATCAGCACCCCTTCTAACTATATATATATATATATATATATATATATATATATATATATATATATATATATATATATAGGTATACGACTTCTAACTTCACTTGGTGTAGGACTTCCAACTCCTATGACTTCTAAGCCTAATAGATATTTTTGTTAAGAACCGCCAAAAGGAAAATTAAGTGAAATAGATAATTTATTAAAAATGTATACACAAGGTCCAACCTCACATGATAACAGTTGGAAAGTCAAGCCGGAACAAATCTGTGGTACGGGCATTTCATACCACAGCAGTGACAGCTGACGAATGAGAGATTGCTCTTTGTGAAGGCAGAGAGCACACAGCCTGCTGGAAGGGCAGCATTACCTCAGGAGGCCCCCTGGTGGAGAGAAGGCATAGCACTGCAGGGTGGGGAAAGCACTGCGCAGGAGGATGGCCAGGACAGAGGCAGTGCCTGCCCCCAGACTGTGGCCTGTGATCACCAGCCTGTACTCCTGTAGAAAGAGGCACAGGCGTGTTCTGTGCTACTGCTGGGACTCAACACTGATACACCCATACTGTATATACATCAAAACCAGCCCCCGTAGACATGCATGCTCTGTGCTACTGCTGAGACTGATCACTGATACACTCATATATATATCAAAACCAACTCACATAGACATGTATGCTCCATCCTACTGTTGGGACTCAACAAGATACACCCACATATACAACAAAACAATCCCCCATAGAGATTCATTCTCCGTGCTACTGCTGGGGCTCAACACTGATACACACATATATACAAAAAAGCCATCCCCCATAGACACAAGCTGCTTACTCATACTGAACTTTGAGGTTATGATACTTTATATTACAAGGAATATAATTTTGTTCAGAAAAAATGTTTCTGTTCACTTTGCTATGCACATGATTTTTTAAATACTTATCTCCATCGACTAGATGTTTGCTACTTGAAGCATATTTTATCCCAATCTCAAAATATGTATTCATTGCGAAAATATAAACAATTTAAAAATCAATGCAAATATTCAATATGCTAAAAAGAAAATCAATTAATGAAATGGTTATAAAATGACAAAACAGAAATCCTGGACTGGGACTGTTATTTCACCCGTTTGTAAAAAGATGAATGGAGGCTATTAAATTTGAGTTACAGATTCCTTGGTGGGATCTATCTATTGACTGCTTGGTCACATTAACCTTAAACTGTAAATGTGTCCAATGGTCAAAGTACCACGGGAAAAGGCTAATGGGCACAACATGAAGTAGTGGTCAGTGCAATGGACAAGGCGGAACAGATCTTACAGGTGCAATGGTGAAAGCCTGGTTCAGAATCCCATCATTGATGAGCTTTTTGTGGATGTAGGTGGCAGCCTGTGTTATGCCCTGCAAAACAGAGACAAGTGTTTGTAGCACACCAGAAAAAGGACCTTCAAGTGTGAAAGGGATTCAGAAAATTGGGTCTGGTTAAATTTTACATTGAGAAGCTACTACTACTTTTTTGTATAATTCATGTTTTGAAGCAAACTCACATATATTTTTCTATTTCGGTCTTGCATTTTCTTTTGGCTTGGCTCAAGTGTATTATTTAGTTATTCCCGTCTCATGCACAGACCAGCTATGTTTGACTCACTGCCTTGGCACAGACTCTCATCTTGCTGATCCAAACTATCGCCAGGGATATCCAACCAAGTAAAACTGATGTTGGCTCTTCACTCCATTTCTCTGTTTCCATGGTGACATACTTGCTGACAGCATTAATAATTCCTTAGTGACCACATACACACCCTACCTTGTGAGCATAGCAGGTTCCGGTTACTCCCTCTATAGGCAGGTTCTCACAGTCAGCCGAAAGGTCAGTGAGAACATCCTGGCCACGGACAGCAGAGAAAGGCAGTTAAGAACGGTAAGAACAGTTACATTGGCAGGATCAGTTCACCATCATCATAAAGTTACCTTGGAACCATACTTCCCTCTACGGTTTTCAGCGCACTTGTCTCTGGTTATGATTTTCACTTTATTGTACAGCTAAATGACTTTGATGTAATGTAATGTTACAAACAAAATATCATGGTGCTACAGTGATATTATTTTAGTTTTATTCTTTTATTTTATTCATCTCAATCACTGACAAAAAAAATGTTTTATGCTCCTCCAGGAAAACGTATTCCTTTAATGTTCAACATACAACAGCACACTCCAGGCTTCTGTGGTCCTCAGTATGTACCCAACCTTGATAAGGCCTGGAAAATCTGCCATGTGTGACAGGAACGCGAAGGCCTCTTCTTGATTATTAACAGTATTGCGAACTCACCCTGAATGACAGAGTTCCCCTCACCGCCACCAGCACCGCCTCCTTCTTGTGATCCAGAGCCACATAGAATGGAATCTCATAGATCTGAAACAACAGGACACACTTCAGTCATGTGCTTGGATGTGCTTCATGTGCTTGGATGTAGTTACCTGGTTATGTTGCTCTAGTTAGCGAGTGATGTGCTTGGATGTAGTTACCTGGTTATGTTGCTCTAGTTAGCGAGTGATGTGCTTGGATGTAGTTACTTGGTTATGTTGCTCTAATTAGCGAGTGATGTGCTTGGATGTAGTTACCTGGTAATATTTCTTTAGTTAGCGAGTGATGTGCTTGGATGTGGTTATGTCGTTCTAGTTAGCGAATTAAGTGCTTGGGTGTAGTTACCTGTTTATGTTGCTTTAGTTAGTGAGTCATGTGCTTGGGTGTAGTAACCTGGTAATGTCACTAGTTAGCGAGTGATGTGCTTGGATGTGGTAATGTCACTGTAGTTAGCGAGTGATGTGCTTGGATGTGGTTATGTCACTCTAGTTAGCAAATTAAGTGCTTGGGTGTAGTTACCTGTTTATGTCGCTGTAGTTAGCAAGTGATGTGCTTGGATGTAGTTACCTGTAATGTTGCTGTAGTTAGCGAGTGATGTGCTTGGGTGCAGTTACCTGGTTATGGAAGCTGATGTGGATGAAGTCTCTGTACTGCAGCCCAGTGCTCTGCAGAATGGAAGTGAAATGGCAGCCCAGGTGATCCCCACCCACGATGTCATACTCTGCACTGCGGTTTCGGCAGCTAAAACAGACAGGGAGAATACTAACACTAGCAAGGGATTGGGACAAGAGTTTCAGGCTGCATTCTGTTTGTGCAAATCTCTCTGAAATAAGTAAGAGCCACCCTGAAATGTACCAACATGCTTACCAATCACCGCTCAGCTTGAACACTCCAGTGAGGGGGTTGGAGTAGACGTACAGAGGCCAGCCATATGCAGCGGCTGCAAACCGCATGCAGTGGGCTGCTCTCTCCAGCTCAGTCTGGAGGTCTTCCCTCTGCAGACACACACAACATTGCTTTTGTAAATACACAGCCGCTTAAATGGATGCTATGCAAGTGTACGTTCCTATGGATATGAGAATCTGCTAAATTCCTAAAAATGTCAAATTGATAGCCCAACACTGCTAAATTGATCCACTAGGGGGCAGCTAAAGACAATTTCACAGGCACGTTCAGTAGCTCAGTGCTTTGGACAACTTTCTTTGTTGTCCAAAGGCCTGCAGCGGTGTTCCTATAATTCATACACCATAGAGGCTACTAAGTTCTATCTGTCAATTATATCCTGCAATCCTCCACTACTCACAATGGGAGAGGATGGGCTGTGGGTCACAACCTCATCAGGATCTCTGCTTTGTTCCACCTTATCTTGCTCCTGATGAAGGAGTGCCAGGCCTGCAGCAATGTCGCTGGGCACCAAATCGGTGTCCTGCAGATAAATAACAGAACATAAGAACTTGGCAACAGGACCTTTACAGAAAAAGTGTCCTGTTTGGTAGAGAACAGCACCACAACCAAATCATTTTTATTACAGAATTAATGAGGAAGGGACATTAAATTACATTGGGACAAAGATATAAGTAGGAATGTGTAAAATCCAATCTAAAATACTCATTAGACCTGACTGTTATTCAAACAAACATCAGGCCAAACAGTTGACTTATAAAAATAACTACATTGAGGTAAATATTAGTTTTTTCGACAACTGCTTGCGATCTAGAGGGGATGGCTAGCATTTATCAGTGACTGTTATTGAAGAAGAGGGGTTGGCTAGCATTTCTCTGTATCTGCTATTGAAGAAGTTGGGATGGCTCGCATTTCTCTGTGTCTGCTATTGAAGAAGGTGGGATGGCTAGCAGGTCTCTGTGTCTGCTATTGAAGAAGTTGGGATGGCTAGCATTACTCTGTGTCTGCTATTAAAGAAGCGGGGAGAAGGTGAGAAGGTGGCATCCTCACCGAGAAGAAGCCGCTGACCAGCTGGGCGATGCTGGAGAAGGCTGCGCGGTTGCTGTCATCCTGGGGCAGGCAGCAGCAGAGCAGGCGAAGCCGGCTCTCCCACACTCGTTCAGCCAGGGAGCGCGCCGTGGACAGCAGCTGGGTGGAGTCGCTGCTCTCCAGGTCCCTGGAGCCAGGCTCATACACAGCCGCAGAGCGCCGCAGGCTGCCCAGGGGGTCAAACACGATCAGCACACCGATGCCCGTGAAGAACAGGATGATCCAGCTGCAGAGACCCGGGGGGTGGGCAAGCAAGCAGACAAGCAAGTAAGCAGAAATGCAATGATGCCTGTCTGTACTGTGATGCACCACTGGTTTACACTTCAAACTTTACAATATTCTTTGTCTGACTTCACTTGCCAAACAGTCACAGTATGCACAGTGACAACAACCAAGTGGAAAAAGGTTTTTACATGTGCAAACATGTGTCAACCTGTCCCTAATGAATCAAGCACTACAGTTGGCGATGTCTGGCTCAAAGGCCCAGTACAGGAATGCCAGATACATTTCAATCATGCTTCAGCCCAACCCACCTAGCAATTACTGCACCAATCACAGCGGCAACCTCAGCTGGTTCACAGCTTCTGCTGTTATCTGACACCCACATTGCACCTAGACAGGCCCACACAATCTCTGGAAGGTACAGCACGAACCGGATACACACAAGCAGTGGGATGGAGCGCCGAGGGCCCGGGTTGGTAATGGTCCCTATTCAGAGGTACATAAGTTAGAAACACAACGTAAGAAATACAATGAGATACGTGGGAAGAAAAGGCATGTGCCAACCCATCACATATATAACTCTGCCCTTCCGGTTTTGTAAGCAGGACATTTCAGGAAGTAAAAAGATGAGGTTGGCACATCTAGTCTCCACATCTGATACTTTGAAGTTGTGACTTTCCATACTGAAAAGATATAACGTGGAAATAAAACATACATACCGTATTTATAATCAAAGAAAGCTTTATAACTTACACATCAGTCACTGCGGAGCCAAAGAAAGGCTTACCCTGAGCACTGACGTAGACGATTGCACACTGCGACAAGATGATGGCAGCAAGAAGGACCAGTAGTACAACAAGGTAACTGTGCAGGACTGCTCCACCAGTACAGTCAAATCGCCCTTTATGGATCGTGTACAGAACCATAATTCCAATCCACCTGAAAGAGAGTCAATTGGAATGAGAGCGTCAGGCCGTCAGGCTATGGGTAGCGATGTCACGAATTATATTTGGTGGGACAGTGACCTCCGAATGACTCGTGGAAGCATATAATGTCGGAATGAACAAAATCGATTCGCATAGATAAATTGGAGTGATCTAGATCGACAATTAGTTTCTTACCAGATGATCCTGATGAACAATTCAAAAGCGCCAGGGAAAACAAGATCGTCGCTTGCTATACCCCAGCGACGACCAAAAACCACCATTCCAGGCATCCTGTCTAGTTGACTAACGACTTTCACTCGTGAAAATGTTGTGAAACTTCACCACTCCCTAATTTTGAGCAACACTAGCTTGTTAGCTTAGCACATCTTCCCCATAACAAACTTAACCAGATGTTACACTACGACCGCGATTACAACAGACGAAGATACAAAATATAGCTAACTAACTAGCTAACCATATAACATTTAACAATATTGTTCCCTTGGTTTGAAGCAAATACTAAGAAATTCATTATGTCAAGCAGAGCTGTCAGGTCATCGTTGTTGTCTATTCAAGACATTAACACGACTATCCACAGCGGTTAATTGATCATTTATATTTAACCATAATCTCAATCAAACAAAATCAATTCCATTTGATTGCACCACAATGAGAAAACAAGGCCAAAAAAATCAAATCAACATCTGACATCCTTGGTGCTGATAAAGCTGCCAGCGTTCGCTTCGCTTGTTGTTCTCACGCGTGTTACATGATAACAGTCCCCATCGGAAAACCAGAGTGATTGGCAATAGTTCCGTTGACGAGATCGTTGTATCTAGTATTCAAGCAATTACTGTTCATTTGAATTTGTCCCACGTTGGGCGCCAAATAAAAAAAATGCTAGGAAATTTAATACGACAGGGACACATACTTTAAGTAATGAAAGCTCCAGGGGCCAGTGCAGCGTGCTTAACTGGAGTTTAAACCTCAGTGTCAAGGGTTGGTAATTAGTCTTGTAAAAGCCACTGTATGTATTCAGTGTGGTTAACAATGATCCTGAGGAGCTATCTTTTTGTTTTCATCTTAAAATGAACAACCATTGTATAATCCTCTTACCAGAAATCAAATATCAAATTAATATATTGTTCAAAATATTTTTTTAAAAGTCAATTATTACATCCTTGTGTCTGCGAGTGGTTCCGATCAGTTC
Source organism: Conger conger (assembly GCF_963514075.1). Classification (NCBI taxonomy): domain Eukaryota; kingdom Metazoa; phylum Chordata; class Actinopteri; order Anguilliformes; family Congridae; genus Conger; species Conger conger. The sequence goes on along the minus strand of NC_083761.1, from coordinate 63,080,213 downwards.
TTGTGACAGTAAACTAAATTTTCAATGGAATCAATGCCATTTTCAAAAAAAACAAATTCTCCAAAAACAGGCTCCACAATTATTGGCAACCCTGGTTTAGTACTATGTACAAACACCCCTGGCAAAGATGACAGCCATGAGTCTTATACTTCCTAGTAATTTGTGATAAAGTTAAGAGAATGAATTTGGAGACATTTTGACCATTCCTCCAAGCAGAATTTTTCAAAATCATTGATGTTCTTGGAATAGCCCGCTCTTCTGTTCAGACCACAGGCTTTTTATGGGATTTTGAGACTGAGACTGAGATGCCCATTGCAGAACATGGTTGTTGTTTTTACTTAACCTTTTCTGTGTGGACTTTGATGTATGTTTGGAGTCACTGTCCTTCTGGACAATCCACATACAACCAAGTCTCAGCTTCCCAGCAGAGGCAACCAGATTTTCTGCCAAGATTTCCTGATACTTTGTTGAATTAATTGTGCCATTTATCTCAAATATTGCCCCTGGACCACTGGCAGCAAAACATCAATGACGCACCATTATATTTGACAGTAGATATGAGGTGCTTCTCCTTGCGTGCATTCCATTTCGCTGCCAATTGATATTGATGGTGAGTATGGCCAAAACTTATCTTATCTGATCTCTTCCAGTCAATTCCAATGAGGTTTGGCAAACTCAAGATGCTTGGTTTGTTTATTGCGCTCAGTAGTAGTCTTTTTGCAACCCTTTGAAAGTTTGCTGGTAAGGAGATGCCATGTTTTTTTAGACTTGGTGAGCCCAAGACACAACCAATCTCTGTAATTCTTAAACTACAATATTTACGTTACTTATGGCTTCCCTCACTTTCTTCCATACCATCTGTGGGGATAGTATGCACTTGCGTCCTCTTCCTGGAAAGTTTATAACCATTCCATATGCTTTACGCCTTTTTATTATTGCTATTACAGTGCTAAGTGGTATGTTTAACCGTTTATGTATTGTCTTGTGCCCATTACCCAACAATTATCATCTGTCTTCTGAATTGACAGTTCTTTGGCTTTTCCTTTCGACTGTGATTAACTAAATTAAGTAAAATTGTATTACCAATCTCACTTTGTTTGGGGTGCCAATCATTTTGGCACCTGTGGTTTTCAGAAGAAAATAGATAACTAAATAAGAAACATTGAAACATGAGAGTAAATTTACATAAAAGTATATTGTTTTCCCATATGTTTGAACATAAAATAAAGATCACTATCCATGTTATTATATGCAGTCTGTAACATAATAAGTGTAACATAATAAAAAATGAGTTTTCCCCTGGACCAGCTTCCAAGAATGAAGAAGCCATTGTAGCCAGTGGAGTAGTATTTCATTTAAAATGTATGGTTCTGATGCAATAGTTAAGCAACAATATATTTACATTTACATTTGTCCAGACTTGACAGGAATTTCTTATTGATTCAGATGTCAATTGCAAAACAACAACAGGCCAAAGGTTCAATCTTACATATTCAACCATTCGCAAACCAAAAAAAACTTAAAAAAATAATTAAAACAGCTTGCTTGTATTATGTGAGGTCAGGGAATACATCACTCATGAGCCAAGAACATTTCCAAATATGTGGTTTAAATAAGGATGATTATAATGATGTGTCAAACACTTAATCATGATAGCACAGTGAAGAAAATGGTTGAACATTTTATAAACCAAACGTCTTTGTATTGCTTTTGATTTTACTCATACAAACACCAGCTAAGATTATATGCTCCATTCTCAATTCCGCTATAATCAACCTATAATAATGCTGAACAAATGCTGAAGTGCTTTTAAGTAGTGCACTTAACATATTTCAAAGCAATAATAAAACAGCATATTATTACAGAGAATCAAAAACAAAATGGAAAAGGTGGGGGTTCAGTATTCATTTCCAGGGTTGGTACACATTCTTAAGCTTTTGATATTTCCGTTTTATTGTTTTCAATTGGCCCAGACATTTTTGTTTACAACGAAGGATATCTGGTATAGGGACATTTGGAGGTTCATGGAAGAAAGCATGAAAATGCAGATAATTCAGTTTGTACACATGTATTTCTCCCTGATATTTCTTCAAGAAAATCCCTTTTTTTAAATGGTCCAAGACCACTGTGCTCAAAGAACAGAATATAAACATGGATCCTTTTAAAATGGATGTCAACTGTGACTAAATTCAGTAAAATTAACCTGTCAATCCCACATACAATTTCTGGAAACATTTCTCCTAGCTGCTGTGGAATACTTTAAGTGTTCTTGCCTTTTATCAAGAAGCACCGCATGGTCCAATAGCCATCATTAATGCCAGCGGGTCCTATCCATTGCACATAAGTGTAGGGCCCTGTTGAAAGCATTAAATGAAAGCTAAATAATATATATATTTTTATAACCTTAGAAAGGGAACTATCCCTCTAATTCAGGCCACATAATGTGACATTCCTCATTTTTCTGAATTACATTCCACCAGTTTGGTGGAATGCAATTCCACAAGTGACCAGAGAAATATGATGATGATTAATACAGAATTAGTCATTCATAAAGATACTGGATGTTACAGTAATTAATGTCCTTCTTTGTTCTGGTTAATACTGGCCACGGCACTCTGAACCACTCGAAATACATACAGAAGCATAACTACATACATTGCAATAGGTTGTAGCCAATTACAATGTATACATAATGCATGGTTTGTTCATGTAACACATAGCAAGACCACACACACACACACACACACAACTGGGTTGTACATTAAAAAAAACATTAAAAAAATAATTCAGTGGCAAACCGAGCCTGAACATGACAAGAACACACAACCAAGGCCCACAAAGGTCAATGATACTCACTGAAATAAATCAAAACTTAGTGTTTCCCATAAAATCTTTATTGGAGGTGGTATCACAGGGTCACATCATGCAAAAGCTCAGTAAAAAAAAAAAGAAAAAAAAGAAAAAAGATTTAAAACAAAAATCCCTACAGGAATGATCTGAAAGAGCACAAAGGAAGCAAACGCTTTGTATAAACTAAAGAAAAAGTAAAGGACCAAAACTACACTGAGTTTAATTTGACACAACAATGCCCAGAACATCATACATAAGATTAAAAAATAAGGTTGTGAGCCCAACAATATGCACATCGTGTAGACAATTCTATGGGCATTGTTTAATGTTTAATCTCAGCGATAAAGAATTACTGCATACGTATTTCAGGAGCTGATCTCTGGGTGATTCTTCCTCGTCGTCGTCATCTGCTGCTAAACAAGCAGCGGCACGACATTTCCTAAACCCTTCCGGCACACTCTGAAATTATGGGACTCCAGATGATAGAATAGAGGTACAGATAATGTACTATCAATAACATACTGGATACAAAGTCAAGCGATATCAAAAGGGGATAGGTTCCTTTTAGGTAATGGCATAAGGGGTCTGACTATGATAAATGAACAAAGCTATGTACAGCATGGAACTCAATCATAAAAGATAAGGCAATACTTTTTTAGATTAAGCCATCTCTTTGAGGGGGACATTAAGCCTCTACATTGAAAAGGTGCCATTTTGAGAGTTTGGGATATGTTCCCATTACATAACATTCCAGATATACACAAGCGTCAGTCCTTTAAACCAAACTGAGCAAATGAATGGAATTGGGATACATTTCTTTAGTAACTGGCCTGAACTGCAAATTTAACAAGGAATGTACAAAGAGAAATGGGTAGAGGCAAAATTAAAAATATACCAGCTTGTGTAAACTTCAAATTGTTACACTGAAAAATTCAGGAGGGTTCTGTGATGTTCTAAAACATTCCTTTAAAGATCGGGAAACGAATAGAATGTTTGGTTTTAATTTCAAACAATCAAAACATTTTTGTCAATATTTACTTAAGCAACATCCCCATGACTTGTATTGCCAAATTTTCATTACGCGATTTACAGTTTTATTTCTGTAAGCTGGACAACAACGTACAGAGTACACCAAATTTGTAGAAAACTTTTTTTTTTACTTTATACAGAGTAATAAAAAAAGGTAAGGCAAGATGCGTAAAACAGGAAACCGAAGGCTGTGGAGACCAAGGGATGGCCTCGGTTTTGTTCTAGAGCTGTTGACATTTTTTATCAGGAGATACAAAAAAACAGTAGTGGTTTCCTCTCGCACCCTGTCTCAGGCATCTTACTCTTGCTTGGTGGCAACGATGGCTTATGCCCCCCTGTGAGTCTGCCAAAATCCCCAGGTCTTGGGCACTTAGGCTGGGAGGCTCAGCTTCTTTCCTTTCAGTACTGCAGATGGACAGGGACACATAGGATTGGAGGGGTTATCAGAGATTCACATCTTAACAGCATCTTTACAGAGCTAAATTAAACCAGTACACTTCCTGAATTTTTACATGGTTAAAGATCACTATTCCGTTCTGCAATTACCTTACCAATGAAACCAAGCTGCTGAAGATGGACATAAGGATTCAACGGACTTAGTTTGTCTGTGGAACACAGCTCTGATACTAATGAACTGCTCTACAAAATGTTTTAAATATATATTAATATTCAGGTTCATATCCAATGAACTTTATTTCCAAATAGTTTGTAAAATATATTTCAATTACAATTCAACTAAAGCAACAAAACAGGTTTGTGTTAAAGCAGTTACTGATGCAATATAGGCTTTTTTTCATTCTACAGGGACCAGGCAGATCAAATGTCAATCGTGAGCTCTGGAATCATCTAATAGGGGAAGATTGATGTTGCGGCACTATGAATACATCTGTTCTGGAAAAGCCACTCTATCCGGGTACCCTTAAAACGTGAAAACCACATAGACTATGAACAACGTTTTGGCACTCACCTTTTGTTACATACAAGTAGAAGAAGTCACAATACAGGATTGTCTGAACCACACCAGCCACAATAGCGATCATGTCGAAGAAACCCTCAAAATAGAAGCGCCAGATCCAGTTAATGAGGTATAGTGCACGGTACAGGCCCAGGAAGAACAGATAATGGGTGGTGATGGTCTCAGCCTCTCCAGTCTTGCTGATCATGAAAAGCTGGGGCAAGATGGAGACAGACTCCAGATAGATGGAGAAGGTCCACAGGATCTATTTTAAAAGAATAATAGAAACAGACAAAGATATTAAGGACAGTCATTCTGTATGCTATGAAACCTGAACAATGCAATCAGACATTCTGAATTAAGACTATTCTGGGACACGTAATATATACACACAATGGGCATATTTCACAGACAGTGTGAAATGTGTAAAACAGAAGCAGTAAATAAAGAAACACAAAGATCCACTCTATTGTGATAAGTTATCCATGTAGCCTTACTTCCAGGGGAGAGAAGTCATGGTTGACCAGGAAGGCCAGCCCACCCACAGGGACGACCAGGAACTCCACTCTGAAGGTGTCATGGTTGCCATCGTACGTGGCTTTGAACTTGGCATAGATCATGTACACTGTGGCATATGAACATCCAATATAGATGACCTGCAGCACAGAGAGCAGAGCAGAGAATCAGCACACGGCATATCCATATTAAAACAGCTATTAATGTTAAGTGTTAAAAATGCTTCAGATTTGGCAACATTGTGACAGGATTTTAAGTTTATTTATACACTCTGCTAAATAAAGGTGTTAAATAGCTTCACAGTGTTGTATTTAACTAAAGTGGAAAAATATTTTGAAGAGAATTTACCCAGGGCAAAGGGTAACTGCGGCTCTAAACAACTTTGCTATCCTCTCGGTAAGCATAGAGGAGTTAGAAAAGCAAATGGAACTTAAACCAAGAGTATGTCTGCAACTTATGTTGTCAGAATCACCAAAAAACATCCCTCTTGAAACCTGCACATTGATAAATCAAGCTCTAATACAGCTTCAATAAGTTGGCACAATGGTGAAATCTACTCTAGCATTCATGCAATATGACCCTGATTAACCCAAAGTGTGTGATGCTTGGAGAAGCAGTTTGCCTGTGCAGCAGTAGAACTTTCTCCCATACTTCAAAAGGGGGGGGAGGTCTCACCTTCATGGAGGTGTTATAGAGGGAGATGAAAGAGGTGAGGAGATCCAGATAGCGAGTGGTGAACACCAAGGCAAAGAGAATCTGGCTTTTTCCAGAGATACCTGTAGGGCAAAGAAAAGAGGATATTTTCAAGAGGCCGTGTCTCTGTACATCTTATCATAAGAATGTACTTAGTTCTCTGTAACGCTAGATATCTGACCAAATTCCATGACTAGCTCATGATCCGGCCACCCAATCAGCCTTCTCAAACTGGCTGAATCAATCAGATCTCCCTTTGGCCTATTGTGTCTCTGTAACACCTTTCCATAAATAAAAACACAGTTTACCTAAGGTAGTGTACGTATGAAGCTCAACACATTTTTCAACAGCTGAATTATTAATATGCCTAGTAAATGTATGCACTCTTCATATTGTTAAATAGTCCACAGGATGCTTGTTGTCAGCAGCCATTTACAAACATCAAGAGCACCAGCAGGCCATGATCATCGTGGCTTTTATTCCCTTCAGTCAATCCGATCAAACCAAGTCCTCCACAGGGGGTAACGATATAGGCTCACCTTCAGCAGGCTTGAACAATTTTGGTCCCATCTTTACCTTTGAGTCAATAATTTAATACATATAAAATTGAATTAAACTTTTTGTTTTGAACATGTGTACCATTTCAGGCTTAAATTATCAGTATTCAATGAATAGTGCAGGTACTTTTAACTGTTGGTCTCAAGCATTCATTCACCTTGTTTTGGGGAATTACCCACATGTGAGAAAAGAAGCAGGGTTGTGGGTGGAGCTGTGCTTACTGTGTGTTGGGTGCGGTTAGCTACCCCACAGCTGACATCTCTACAAACACTGATAATAGTATGCTGTCCCAATTAAAAGCAACTTTTTTGGCATCAAATTAGCATTGCTAGGTGTCACAGGTGGCAACATGCCTCTCAAAATTTTAATTCCTCATTGTACCAGATAATTAGCGGTAATATATTAGGTAAATTATGGAATTAAAGAAAGTTAGTACGGAGAGGATTCTCAATGGAAATTCAGTAACTTGAAAGCGTTTTATTTTTACTTCCACAAAGAACAATGACGGACAGTATTCGCGGTGCAGCTTATCAATGAATATTCACGATAAATTAATGCACAATGAGAATATTTCAAGCGAGACTATTATTTAATATCGCAACGAATGAAGGCAAACATTAAAGATTCGTTCTGATAAATACCAGATTCTGATAAATTAAAATTAAATTAAAATTCACATCTCCAAGTAGTATACACAAGTATTACGCTAAATAAACGTAAACGCATTACTTTTTAAAGGCAAGTCATCTTGTACATGTATCGTGCAGTGCTACCACAAATGAAATATCCCACACTGAGCACAACGATTACATCAAACCAATCCGCCTTTCCTGACGGTCTTGCCACGTCAGAGGCCAGTGGGAAATGGATTTGCTAGCCTGTCACTTTATAACAGTAACTTAATAACACTTTGATGGTTAAGGCATTATGAACAACCATTGTAACTGGATAGGGTGTGTATCCGTGCTGAACTTCAGTAACAACACTTAAACCGGAATTAAAAATAAGTTAACTTAAATGCCAATAATAGTTCGCTGCTCCTTCAGGCATTCTAGCTAGCTAAAGTAGGTAAACTTACCTCACGCCCATGTAATCATATCAGTCAGTCGTAGTTACACGGCATATATTTGATTAAGTTGCCGGTCTAGATAACGTTAGCTAAAACAAATAGCGAGGAAGTCCTGTTGTATGTCCAATTTGCATGACATTTTGTAACCCCGAAGTTGCCTTTCTTGAGATTATCATCAATGCAGTAAATGAGTTCAGGTGATGATCTCGCCAGGATGATTATAATCTACATTCAATGAAATATTGAAGTAAATAGTTGTCTCGATACAGCTAGCACTAGACCACGGGATACTCAGACAGGTTGCGAACAAATTGACAGGCTAGCTGAGCTTTGTGCAGGCCTATTTTGTTAGGGCAGGTTAGTAGCTACCTAACGTTAGCTATGTTGTTAACCGAGTTCTAACGTTTTAGCCTTCAAGTTCTATCGGCTCTTCTCTAACTACATAGCCAACTGGATAGCAGTTAGTTATACAACTGGTAAACTATATAACAACATAATTAACTTACCGGCGCAAGACCTGGTTTTCCATATTTTGAGCAGCAGAATGATGATGGCTGCTAAATGAGAGAGATCTCCGGTAAGTCTAAAAATATTCATACTGCTGTTGAATGGAGGCCGGTACCCTCAGTGACCACAGACAAAGGCGGCTTTAAGATTTAAGAGATGAGTCTCTCTCTCTTGATTATGCTGTTGCAATTTTGTTGCGTTGTCTGTCTAACGTTACCGTAATCAGCGTTTTCTTTCAGCTGGTTGAAAATGGCGAGTAAAGCGCGACGTGGCCCGGGGACGTGGCCAAAAATATTAGCTCACAATGCAAGCTGGGAAAAGCTTGGAACCAGCAGCAAGAGCTACACTTGCCACGCCCGTTAAAGGGACGGGAAAGGAGAAAGATCCACAAAACTGTAGAACCGACCATGTTCTGAAAGTAAAATGTCTGAAGTTCTGAATCGATCATAGGCAGGATGATATAAATAATCTGGACGAAACAAAGTAACGTTACCAACGGAATTCAATTTAATGACATTACATTACATTCATTTGGGAAAATTATTGTTCATTTCAGAACACGTTTTACAGAACAGAACTCTGTGCTTGTACTAGAAAAGGTAGATAATATTAATATTCTCAAAAATATATCTTTATTTATTTATTATAAAGGGCGTTCACTGACATTTTTGGGTGGCAGAAGGCATCGGTAGCAGTGGCAGCGTGTTAAATAAATTTGTGCAGTTGTGCTAGTGTAACCATATATAACATTTCAAGGAGTGAAACAATTAATAGATACAATTAAGTAAGTGTGCCGATGCGTAAATACGATCAGTCAATAGCTCTGCTAATTCCTTTCTATTGTTATGTCTGTACAGTAACAGAACAAGCACAAACAGATTGGGTTATTCTAAAGGTCGTGGCCTCAGGGCATACTCTGGTCTCAATAATTTTTCTTGGGCGACTTAAATGGTGAGCACCACCCTCCTTTAAGTAAAGTATGACGCAATAAAACTGCGCTGCGTGTATTGTCCAATCACAACTCCAGGGGAATCTGTAGATTCTGGATGTAGGGAATCATATAAAGCCAAAGTTCTGGTTAAAACCCATTCCACCTCATACACAGTAATATAGATTAACCTACGACCTACGTTTGATTGAGCCGGAATGAATGTTAGCATTGGTTGGATGGGTAGGCTACGTATAATGGATGGATTCTCAGAAACACTCCAGTTTTCCAAATCAGGAAACAGGAGGAAAGAATAATAAGTATACTTAAACAGAATGTTGAAATGTTGGAGCAAGCAAAGAGTAGGCTACGTGGGACAGATGTTGAATTAAACAAACATAAACTTTAACGATATCCGAGTAGCTTAGCGTTCAATTCGAAATACTAACGAGAGTCACTGGACTCTTGAATAATAATGCGATAAATAAAATCATGTGATCTGAAAACTGGTACAGAATCAGAAAACAAATAAATATTCATACTCGATGACAAAAATATCCATCATTTATTTGTATCAATAGAAGGCTGGCCTTTGTCTTACAAACACATTTCTATTGACTTTTAGGGCTGCCTGGAGTGGTCAAGTGGCAGGTTTCATTGTTGTTGACACTTCCTTTATAGTACGTGTGCATTTTCTGCAATTTTGTGTATCTTTAAACATGTAGGCCTTCTCGACTCGGATATTCTCTTGGATTTGATATATGTCAGAGCCTTCTTTTTGTAAGTTTAATAAGAAATCAGGTGAATCAGGAACACTGTTTCCAGATCTTTGCTTATCAATGTGTCTCCAACTAGTCTCCTATTAAGGGAAAACCTGAACATGATTTTTGCCAGTGCCTCACAAAACCACATTTGAAACTGATTTGGATTAATTGTCAGTTAATCAGGGTGATTTTAATGGCGATATTCACTGTGTCCTTATCCCACTCATGAACTTGTACATCACAAAACAGCTACCGCATTCAGTAGGGTTACAATGATATTTGTTCAGAGTATTTAGTTATATAATTTAGTTATAATTTACATTCTCTATATTTTTCTACCATCTGGGTGAGTGGACCAGAAGAGAGGGGATTCATAGTTAGGTGTGAAGTAAATAAGTGTACTAATGTCACCTCAGCCAAAACTAAATAAGTGCGATTTTAGTATTAAATGTTATCCTATTTCTAATTATTAGAACCCTTCCCAACCCCCACTTCCCAATCTCACGATGTAATACTTTAGCTAATCTTCCTCATGTGGGGTCTGTAAGTCCTATACTGACAGATGAGAGATAAGTGATTGCCAGGGAGTGTGCTGGGGAACATAGGTGGATACCAGAGCTGGCTGTGTTGGTGCTGAGGTCGAAGGTGGCAGCAGAATGGATGTGGCTGGAGAGACCTTCCCTCAGGCCATCTCTGGCTGCTTGAAGGCCCCACAGCTGTTCTTTAGTCAGCTGGACACATTGTGATGATGTCACTGCCATTGCATTCTCTCGGCCCAAGCTCTGTAGTTGTTCCTGAGAAAACTCCTGTTTTGGAGAAATTGTAAATTGATACTCAACACTTTGGTCATGTTTCAAAATAAAAAAACCTGCTTAAGAATCAAAGAGTTGCAATGGCTTTACTTTCCCATGCTAATTACATGTACCACAGTCTAATTATTTGAAGTAGAGAAGTTGGTATTTGGAATATATTGCGTGTGATGTGATGGCTTGCAATTTCAGCATATCTTGTCATAAGTTGGGAAAAATGTGGTAATAATTCAAAAACCCAAACCTGGGGGGAGGAGGGCGGGGTCAGAATTATTTGCAATATGCTTTTTTGCACCATTCAGAGGCCCAGTGCATTGCTTGTTCAGGGGGCACAGAATTCCTGGCTACATCCCAGCTTAGATATGTTGGATTTGCATGGATATTATTGACTTCCAGTAAAGCGATATACATCATTTGAGTTCAGAGTCCTGTCTTTCACCACACTTACGCGGAAGATCTCACAGGGGATTGCAGCTATGGCCTGGGGCTGCAGATAAGGCAACATCTGTGGACTTAGGTTTCTCATCTCCTCTACACTCATGCCAGCTGTCAATCAAACATCAGTCCCTAATGTCACTGTGGTATACAACTGCAACATGACAAAAACAATACAACTATTTTCTCTTTCAGTATTAATCACTATCAACCTTTTGTTTAAATCTCTAGTCATGGTTTTATAATATATTCAAAATGAAAGGTACACAGAGCAGAGCATTCAATCAGTGGTTGGAGTTCATAATAATCAATACATTAATGTCTGTGCATGTGTGTCAATTTCCAGATAATTGAAAATAGAATCTCAAGCCTGGATGGGCAGCTGTCTGAACACTGTATATAAAGTCCCACAGTAAAATTAAGCAAACAAAGTATATATACAAATGTTGATGCTGGCATTATGATCCAGTGATATACAATGAACATAGAACTACATTGCATCAGGCACAGTAAGGTAAAATGTATTTCACCTGCCACCGTGCCCACCTCTTGTAGCACAGAGCTATTCCAGGTAGCAGTGACCCCAAAAATCTGCTCTGCTATATTCTTCAGCTCCTTCAGGACTGGCAGGGTGCAAGGCAGGGAGCCGATGCAGCCTGCTGTGGAGCTGCCAGAAAGTGGGAGATGCTTAATCACTCCAATATGACAGCCATACACATCCCCACATACACATAAAAAGCTATTGATTTAGCTTTAAATACAACAGTTGGATTAACTCATGTATATCCTGCAATGTGGCACAACAGCTCAAAGCTCATGGACTTAACACCCAACATGCAGCTCTGCCCTCTGACACACTCACCTGTAGGCTTCAGGATTGATCAGGTTGACCTGGCTGGGTTCCAGTCCACACAACAGCACCCCCAGCCCAGCCAAGTCAGACCCCCGCAGCTCTCCTAGACTGAGTTCAGAGGCTTCCAAGAAGCGATACAGCAGGCTATTCATCTGAGGTCACATACAGAATGTGAGGTTCAAACTGAGACTGAAGGAGGGGCATGCATTCTAACAGACCCACCACAACAACCAGACAGTTAGGAGTTCAAAAGAAACCATGATAGGGTCTGTCTTCTGAGGAAAATAGCAAGTAGCAGTCTGTAGGTGTTTGAGCAGCTATGTGAACTGACTAAGGTGTTCAGTGTGCATGTTCATTACCTGCTGTAGTGTCCAGCTGTTCTGCTGACTGAGAGCACTCAACGTGTCAACTGAGCTGAGGTTCAGCTCTTTAATGTCCACCTCGGTCAAGGCCAGAGCAATGGATCCCAGAGCGATCACATGATAGCTCCTCCAGGTAGACAGTGGACCCCAGGCCTGATACAGAACAAGAGAGAAGGAATGTAATTATATTAGATTTGTTTTTAACTTCAGGCTGTTAAGTTAAATTGGGAAATACCCAAGGCTGTTGAGTTAAATTGGGAAACAACCAAACCTGTTTAGCCCTGGTCTTAAGGGCCATGAGCTGAGTTAGGTTGTACCCCTGTACTGAGCCCAGAAGTTCCACTGTCTGATTGAAGGTGTCATCGCTAATGCACTGCAACTCCTTAGCAGACCAGAAGACATTGGCTTCTGACAACCTTCTGATTTCGTCAGCAGAGGGTGCTCTGACCAAATGGCAGTCTGCAGGATGTAAAAACAGATTACAGTAGTGCTGTGAAAGGCTTTTTATTTCCCTGGGCCAAAAGAGAGGATTTTCAGGCTGACATGGCTGATACAACTTGTCACCATGTGACTGTGTTGTTTTTTTTCATTCCACCAGTGTAGATCGGCATTTATCATTTGAGAAACATTGTGAGTGGTATAGGGGTGATGGCCAAATGTGTGCTGCAATATCCAAGCAAGACCTCAGAGGTAGCTTCAGAAAAGGCAAGGACAGCAAGGACAATAGCAAAATGATCTTGGTTTGCTGTACCATGGTTAGTGAATCTCTCTCTCTCTCTCTCTCTCTCTCGCCCTCTCCCTCTCCTCTCTCTCTTTCTCTCACTCACTCACTCACTCTCTTTTTCTCACCAGTCTCTGAATCTGCGTTGGTCCAGTTTTGGTGTCCAGCTCCACGTACCACCTCAAAAATGGCAGTCAGGAACTCATCTGGTAGAGGAGTCTTTCCAGCCTGCACCACTAGGGGTAAAACCTCCTCTGGATACTTTAAAATGAACAGAAGAAGAATGCTAGTAAGCCATGTAAATGGACCTTAAAACACACAATTAACTATTAATTATCTAATTATATAATTATGTAGTTCTCCACTATATAATGGGAGCTGCAAGAGAGACACACCTTATTGGCCAACACCAATATTTCCTCCCTGGAAAGCACTGTGACTAGAGGTCCCATGTCCTGAGTCAGCTCTGCACTCCAGTGCACAGGAGGCCTGAACCACCCACAGACAAAAACATATGGCAGGGTTCTCCCCAGTTTAAAGACAACATCATCAGCATGACATATCAACAGTCTTATAAAATGCTGCATTTATTTCACTTTGAAAATTACTTTCACATTTTTTACTTGGTTATGCACCCGAATGACCATTTTTCTGAGCTGATGAGCTCCATCATCTCCATTGATCCATACCCATAGAGCTGCAGGATCTTGTCCCTGACTGAGGCCCTCTGCTCCGGGGTGAGACGGGCACAGCCCCGCAGCTGCTGGAGGGCAGCAGGCACGGCAGCAGGTGAAAGTTGGGTATGGATGGCTTCAGGGGGGAAGTGACATAGCAGCGTTCCGAGGAGGTCCACATGATACTCATCCTGAATTCCCTCGCTCTGGAATAGCAGACATGATCAAAATCCAGAGGGCATGCTAGCAATGTAGCAAGGGGTGGTCATATAGTGTGCTGTGCCATACACAAATAGTCATTTCTGCTATATGAAATTCTGTGATTTAAGTGATTTACAAAACTTACAATTGCATATACAGTATTTTACAATTGCATCAGGTGCAGGTTCCTGTAAAACCTTCAGAAAGAGATTCCCAAAAATGACTGATGAAGAAAAGAACTGTAGCCTGCTGATGCTGAGAGGGACTCACCAGACATTGGAGAACCTTCCTCATAACAGCTTTGTGTTTCTCTGCATGCACAGTGAGGTGATCAAGGTCCGTGTTACTCAGTGCAAATAAAAACTGTTTGCAGGATGAGTTTGGCATGTTGTCCACATACTCCGGTCTACAAAAGAGTTGTATCAGTAATAAATGACACACAGTTTTACATGAGCAACAGCTTTTGTCAGTGGCTGGACCTGACCCATAAACTGAGCGACATCTCACGTGTCTCATTTATGTCATGGACTGTTTCAGAACATTGCAGGAGCTGAGCTGAAGTGCTACCTTAAATATAATAGCCTTACTGCACACAGATTGAATGAAAGGTGCTGCCATTGCTCTTACAAAAGTATATGTTTACATTATTGCATTCAGGCTACCCTCTGAAGGGCATGGAATCCCAAATGTAATGTTTTAAGTACATTACTTTTTTCTATTACGCTATCTTTGCATCCTTTTTATTCAATCTGTTGGAAATGTGTAACATTTACCACCAGTATACGTATCCACCATATTCACACACACGCGCACACACAAACTAAACACACACACACACACAAATACAAAAGTGAAAGGAAGATACCACAAATGCACAACTCCTTTTGGCTCACTCACGGTAGTGCCAACAGTAGGATGGAGGGGATGGTTGAGTTTGGTGTGTCCACAACATCCCAGTACCTCCAAGCCAAGCAGTTCATCTGGCACAGCATAGAGATTATCAGCACAGCACAAACTGTAGTCATGAATGTAGCCCCCCACCCCCCACCCCCGGAGGAGCTGCTCTTACAAATAAGCTGCACAGCTCACTTGATTTTTGATAGTGTGTGATAATAGTTATATAATGTGGAGGGAGTCTCATCTCAGAGTGTGAAGAGTTACACCATGCCAAGTACCTGGAAGGGAGAGAGGAGATGGAAGTTCCGTTTGAAGACAGGGAGGTTTTCAATCAGGAAGTCTTCATCCATCCTGTGTATTCTCTCACATGTCATGCCCTTCAAGAGCTGCCCATTGCTGAAAAAACAATAAAAACAGACAGGCAGACAGGCAGGGGTCACTGTTCAGCTCACAAAATTTGCCTCCAAAGTAGCAAAGACACTCTGCCTCACCTCATCAAATTAATTTCTGGAGTCCTCTTGGAGAGACAATCGTATAAAAAGATAGCCTGAGAAAAAGTAACATATAATGCAATTACACATCACAACAAATATCATTTTGATCAGCAATTGTCAGACATTTTAGACAGTACAGAGAAGTCAGACACTAGCTGTGTGCTGGTCTGATGGTCAAACAGTACAATACCTGGCTGCTGGTCAGATGTTTGTCCACCAGGGTAGCACACTCTAAACCAGGTAATTTCAGCAGGCTAGAGAGAGGCACTTCACTGAAGAGTGCCCCGTGGATCCTGCTCAGCACCCCCTGCACATCCTCTGCAGTCAGCATCTGTCACATAACTCCCCACAGTGAGCACCATTACCCCAAACAAGAGAACAGAGTATGCGCTGCTTAAAAAAACACCTCTGCAGACACTGTTTTTAGTGTGCTTAAAAGGGCCCTGTGGGAGGTGGGCATCTGCTGGAGGTGTTCAGTTTGTACCTGGCTGATGATGGCATGCTGTTGGGCAGCACTGAGGTGTGTGACGTAGCGAAGCAGCACTCCTTCTGTGGCCTGAGCCAGTTCCGTCATGTTCACACTGTAGAAGAGGTTGGCATCCAACCCAGAGATCAGAGAACCCAGCTCATTGATGTTACTGAGAGACAAAGCCTGCAGAAACAGAAATTGCGTAAACGATCCACAGACATGCTGACCACCTAACCCAGCTGAATTACTGACTATTGTATCCCATAAAAAATCATGTTATGGTTAAATATACATGGTGCATGTGTGTAGAATGCTTTGCACCTCTGTTAGGGGAAAGGGGTGATTATTAGCTCATGAGTCACAAGAATCCAGTTCACCTTGTTGGTGCCCATGTACTTGTGTACCAGTATAGTGGCCTGGCTTCTCGTCCAACCAGGGACTTGCTGGAGGACACCCATGGACCTCTGCACTGCCTGAGCTGACAGAGACTCCAGCTGGCTGGGAGTCAGACCAACCACTGCATCTGACACTGAGCCCAAAGACTCATTCAGTGTCTGGTTCTGTATCACCAGTGACAAGAGCTGAGACTTTAGCTGAGAAAGAGGGGGGAGGAGGAGAGGTCAGGGAAATGAACATTCAATGAAAAAATGGTAGTGCAAGAGAAAAGGGCAGGAGAAAGTGTTGGAGATAATTATGCAGTTTTCCAAGAAATATTCCTTCAAATCTGGTGGTCTATAGACTGTGTTCATTCAGGCCTGGCTGGCCTGCATAACCCTCACCTTCTGCACCTCTGTCTGACTCCCCCGCAACTGGTTGCATTTAATCAACTGATGCAGCAGACTGCGCGCATCACTGGCATCTAACAGCTGCACGCTGTCATAGAAACACACCAACAATCCCAATCTGAAAAGACAGAAACACAGATGCTCATACCTAGTATTTTACAGTTGATGTGTATAATGTGACCTTTTAGTGTTTCATTCAAAAAGACATCTTCCATTTGTGAAAATGAATCATACAAAAAGATTTCTTGAGTCATTGAAAGCTTAAGAATGTACTGGATTGGTTGCACAGAGCACACAGTCTTCTACTGTTTCTCTTCGCTGATCTCTCTGTGAGTTCATGGAGGCTATCTGATCATCAGTTTTAAACTAAATCACAATTACAGAATTTAGAACTTGGACATTCACACATGTTAAACACTGAGAAAAGACATGCTGTTAAAGTAAGAAATGTACTGTCTTACAATGCTGGTGAAATTTAAGATAAGACATTGATTACAGAAATAACCATTTAAGACCTTATTCATAAACAGCCATAATTTGCATTTCAATGTCTTGCTAAGGCAGCTGCATGACTCAATGGTATCTCTACAGAATGACCTTACATCCTACTGCATTATTGAGAAATGTTACATTTGTGGGTGTACTGTGCGTAGATTTCAGTCAGGGTTGGATATTATTCACTAGAAGGATCTGACCTGTAGGCAGTTGAGACGTTGGTCATGTCAAACCCTGAGGCGTTGATTCTGTGCAGGAAGGCTTTGCCGGGGCCTAATTTAATGTCGTACACAGAGTCCAGCTGCTTGGTGGCATTGTCGTAGTGAATGAAAATCTTCATCTAACAGACATGATGGAGGGGGATGGTTCATCTTCAATTGATCAAAATGTGCAGCCTCACTTAAAATGATATTTTAAAGCAATATTAATTGCAGGTGAAATAGCTTGTTCAGCAGTTACCTTACAATTGAAACATATTTCTTTTTTTTATCATAATGTTAACATATAATGGAGGTGCCACCGATATACAAATTGAGTATGTATGTCAACTGACTGTTCACTTGTGAAAAGCAATGAGAAAATTAAACATTTAATTTCTTAATGGCTAACTTCCATATTCTCGAGATCTCCCACAGTACAAACCCAAAGGCTGCTCACCTCACTGAGGCTGACCCTGTGAATGGTTGGCACAGTTAGGTGAACCATGTACCTGCCCAGGAACCACAGGTTCTCAGCAGTCATCCAGGCATTGGGGCTATCTGGGGTAGGAATGAGCATGAAGATTATTAAACTCAAATGATTCTTAAATGGCAGTCCCTGCTTGTCCATGTCCCTTCCCTTATTCTCAGAGATCAGATTGATCATCACTACAACTTCTACTCTCAGTGTCTGACGTGTGTCTAAATCTATCGATGTGTTGTTTATATTGTTATTGTATATTTTTTGTAATATGTTCTTACATACAGGTATATTCCTGTTCTTGAACACAGTGTGGGTGGCGGTATAGAATAATGGTTAGGGAAGTGGGCTGGCAACCAGCTAGGTTCCCAGGTGGGGCAATGCCATTGTACTCTTGAGCCCAGTAACTAACCTGAATTACAATATAAAGGGATTGTGCGTAAAGACCATAATCTGTGTAAGTCACTCCGGATAAGAGTGTCTGTTAAATGCTTAAAATGCTAATGTACAGTAACACAATGTGCTTCCCCGTTACAGCCTGGGTATTATGTGTTGTTGTTATGCAGTTGTCCTGTCCCAGACAAATGTTCTTTCACTTACATAACCACACAAGCCATTTAAGCACTGTACAACAATGTGTACATAGACAGCAGCTTTGCCATTATGAAAAGCAGAATAAAGAGGCTGGGAATATTGCAGGTAGAGTGTAACCAAATTTAGTCAAATTTGGTTTACCACACCCATATTAAAATCCAAAAACAAGACAAACGTAGTTTATGTTTAAATAAAGAGAGGAGAAATTTTATCAGATTACGGCTGGATTTAGAGGTCCTCTGCAGTCCCTGAGTGATCCACTTATAGATGGCCTTCTGTGTGGTCACAGAGAACATGTCATACAAGTCCTTAAACACCGCTGTGCTGTATAAGAAATAAGCAAAATGACAGTTAACTGGTTACTCAGCTGAAAGGCATTGCAGAGGTACAGTACCGCTTTTGTTGACTTGTGGATAGTGGTGCGCCTAAATCTGGTGCACCTTGAAATTGGAATCTTATGTTTTAAATCGGAGGGGCATGTACAGTATACAGCGTTTAACATTTCAATCAGTTCCCCACCTTCATTGGTTACATTCATTAGTTGTATGCTTCAACATACAATTAACATGATTTATTGTTCACAAAAATTGCTCAAACTGAATGAATCAGGGGTATTCAAGTAATTAAGAAGAAGAAAGAAGAACAAATTAATTAAGAAGAAATTAGGAAAATAATGTGTTGAACCAAAGACCCCAGTTATAGAATATATTTTCATAAGCAATAAACCTTTGCACACTTACAGGTTTCGGAAAGTGTCATCAGAGATATCCACTGGCAAGTCTGAGATAAAATCCTCTTCAACAAACTCTCCGCCTGATAGGCCAAGCAAGGTGCCCATCAAGTCAACGCAGAACCCTTCCCTGAGTGCCAACACACATTTTTCTCTGGACACAGCAAACAGGGAGCGATTGCCACCAGGGCTGTCTTCCAGTGAAGTCTTCATCACATCAAAGTCTATGTTTATCAGCATAGTCTGGAAGAAAATGTCTATGCTTATCAGTATGGCCTGATGCACAAATTCACAGAAAAGCCCATGTTAATCAATATAGTCTGAAAAATCAGAAGAATCTAGAACAATCCTGAACACACCTTTACGAATGCTTCAATGTAGTGTAATTACTTGTATGTTCTCAGTGTCTCTACTACACTCCTTCTTTGATTGTTAACTCCAGTCAATTTCATATTGTTTGTGGGCATACTACACAGGGAGTCTGGTGAAGAATGAAATGCTGACCTGCTCCTTTCTCCCAGTGAAAAGCAGGTGCAACACGGTAGTAAACTGCAGGATGTCCAGAGAGCTGATCTCAGAGACGAGAAACTGGGGATCATCAATCAGGGACCTTTGATAATCCCCCAGGATGGTCTGGGGGTAACACAATGAGAAACCTATTTTGAGCACACACAGGGTTTCAGCACTACACATACCCATTCTAAAAGTGCAGTGATACTAAGCAAATATACAGTATAGTAACATGACTGATATAGTGCTGTACAACTGTGCATAGAATATTTACAAATGGTAAAATTGAGCAATTTCTTCCCTATAGAGTAGGCAGTGTGTATTGTTGGTGTATTGACTGCCTTACTGTGATTCTCTCCATACTGAAAGAGGTGTTTCTGTGCAACAGGTACCTCAGGGCCTCCAGTGGGTTCCAGGGCTGCTGTGTACTGAGAGACCAAATCCAAAGCTTACAAAGAGAATCAGAATAAAGCGCACAAGTATAGTATTTCAACAACACACCGGTATTGGCTTGAAATTATAAGGAATAGCAAAATTGCACAATTACAGCTAACTAACACATCCTGTTTAATTGCATCTTTAACAAACTTCAAGGATAGAGATTTACTTTACCTTGCAAATATGTATGCATTGGCAAGAGCTGAAAATTTAAAGAAAACAATAGTTTCAATGATATCTGTGAATATGTAAAAAATAAATGGCTAAATCCTTATCCATGCTTGTAAACAAAAATTAAAATGAAAAACTTACCATGAAGGTATTTCTTGGACAAAAATTCATCCTAAAATACATATACATTTTTATTTTTTTCTAGATCCATTTCACAACATTTTAACAAACTAAAGAGCTGAAAGTAAATTTTTCAAACAAGACCTACCAGTGCTTTTTTCATCAATGGTGGCAAGTCTTTAAAAACAATAAACACAGAAAAATTGAAACACAAAAAACATACTGTTGAATACTGTTATTAATGCCTGTAACATTTAGTGTAATATTTTATTGCAGTGATGGTTACTGTGTCTCACCAGGCTGGTGTACTCTGTATTGTGGGTCCAAGGATGGCCCAAGACTTGGGAGGAACAGGAGCACCAGGAGCAGCAGAGTCTCAGTCATCCCCCACCATCTGACCCTACCTGTTAAATACTGATCCAAGAAGAGCCACACTATCTCAGCCATTACCCACCATTTGATCCCTTTCAAACTCAGCAAACAACTGGGGACTGTTCTTGGGTGAACTGGCGCACATGAATCTCCCAGATGGGTGTTAAACATTACAGTGATGATTGCGGGGAGCTTTTTCCCTTCACCGTAAAGCCATTTCAGATCATGGCATGAACGGCCTATACAATCGATACAAATAACACACAACAACAATGACAGCAACTACTATCATCATTGTTGTTTTTATTAGAATTGTTATAATTATTATTACTTTTTTAAAATTTGCATTAAATGTGTCAACTCAAGTCTGCACAGAAATATTCTGTTGGATGGGCATCAGAAAAAAGCAAAGGATTAACCACTGCTGAAAATAATAACCTCTTCTGACCTCATCTTCAGAAAAGTGACAGCCCTGTATTAACTCTATTGTGTGTGTATGTACAGTACTATATGAAATTTTTTGTTTAATATACAATACAAAAAACAAATCTCACCTGCAGAAAGTTTTTCCTTAAGTATCCAGGCTTCTTTTGAGGTGCCTAGTAATGTGCATTTAATTCCCTCCTCTGCTCCCGGTTTTCCAATTCTTGGAAGCGGCACCACAGTTTAACCCCACTTAACCTCCTTTTCACTGCAGAAATTAAGAGTTTTATATCCAATGTCGTAAGGAAACAAATGAAAATGTAAAGCCAGAAATTAAATGAGCAGTCAACAAATCAAGGCATTTGGGATACGGTCCCTTGATTTACAACTACGCACTTCGATTTTGCCCGCTCATCCAGACTTTTCTTTAGCCCTGAATGTGAGCCATTTCTATTCAGACGTGACCTTTACTCAAGACTGTGCTGCACAGTGTTCAGCCAGCGTGGTGAAATGTGACTCCATTATACCCAAAGGAACTGGCAGGTCTAATTTACTGCACAAATGTATCTTAAACAGAACCAGATGTAAAAACACATCAAAAAAACCTTAAGTATCTGTTACTTATGTTTCCCTAATTCTTTACTGTCTAGTTTGTAATTTAGTAGAAAATTAAATCCCCTCACCACCCCTCAAACAAATAGACACACCCAAATCCTTCAAAGAAACTACTGTGGCCCAATCCGATGACATGGTGAAGGAGATGATGCAACAGACCCTCAGAAGCAGAGATGCCCACAGGCCCCAGTCAGAACCAGTTTCCCACTCTCCCCCATCTCCCTTTGAGATGCTGCTCAGTCAACAGCACAACAGCACAGTGCTTCCTGACATTAGGGTAAGCAAGGATGTGTTGGTCAGTTGAACACTGCCTCAGACTGCTAGTTGTCTGCAGACAAATGCATTTATATGTGGGATTGTACTGTGCAAATGAATAAGCAATAAAAGGAAGACAAAATGATGACCAATTTATTTTTATTATTGATCCAATGATTTATCTTTTGATTATGAAAATAACATTTGCATTTCACCATAAAATGACACACAACAGATATTAACACAGTATGTGTTAGGGTGATGACAGTAAATGCCACACCAGAGTGGCAAACTGTGCAGTCCAAGCCCTTTGTCGGAAGTCCTGTGTATGCGTATCTTAGACATTAAAATAGATCATATAAGCTCCCCTGACCCAAAAACGAGAGGAATGTACAACAATTCAATAACATGGCACACTTCATAAAGAAATACGAACTTGTAAATAACTAAAAAGGCCATTTACTTCAACACTTCGTAGACTAAAAGATTGATTTGAGATGTGGTCACTAATCTCTTTCCGTCTCGATGCATTTGTGCTTAATGATGATATGCCTGTGGATATCTGCCCCTGTAGAATGTAGTCCGTAATAATGTGCCCGCCATGTCATTCAAAGTTTCTACACCAAGAGACACATCACATAAAGCAGATTAAACTAAATGTAAACATCCTGAGAAGAGGTTGGGGTTTCCTCAATCTACAGGTACTTCTCCCAATAACTTATAAACATCCCAATACTCAATAAAGTTGAATCATGACTAAGACTGGGTGTTTGTCACAGATTTTTTTAATTTAGTTCTGTCTTTTCCTAATTTTTTGGGAATTAATATGATTGAGAACTGCTGTATGACCGCCCCGGTCAACAAGTTTGGTCATATTCAGTGACAAGAAGCACTCAAAGACCAAACCAAGCAATGCGCAACATGTACTATACCAAAACAAACTTTAAAAAGGTGAAAACGGTCATATGATAACCGTTTTAAATTGTGTTTTAATGCAATTTGAGAATGCAGTATTTTTTAACAACATTCTGTTACATTAATGGCATTCTGTTACATTTCTGTCAAATAGCAATGTATTTTACTTGTTGGCTATTTGTTCCTAGTAGCTGGTTACTGCCGGTAGATTTTTTAGTAACACTTGTTACTGCTCCAACAGTATATGCATGTTATTTCAATTGTTTCCCACTGCTGGGCACGAGATAATATAATATATTAAATCATTAATATAATTAATTTAATATCCTTTTTGCTCAGTGATTTCTTCCATTTTTTCCATGTTTTCTGTAATTTTCATCAATTTCATCAATGACTGCTCCGTGACTTCAGTCAATATTTTCTGTGACAAATATCCAGCCTTAATCATGACAATACGTTATTTGGCCATTTATGTTTTCTCCAAAATATAATGAAAAGCAAGTCCTGTAAGGGAGTTGATATCACAGAAGCACCAGAATTGAGAGTTGGACATTAGTGACCAATCAGCTGTCCAGCTCCGTGTCATGTGCTTCCGATGGTTTCAGAACAAAAACGGCATCATCCAGCACATAGTAATCATGGTACATGTCTCCTTCACAGAGGTAGGGCAGCCTCGTCACTGCTTCCACCTCAAACCCCGCCTTCTGCAACGCCCGCTTGGACATGTGGGTCACCTGTTTCTCCCAGGTCTTTCCCTTCACTTTCAAGTATTCTTTTGGCCACTGCCACTTGCGACCTGTAATTAAAGAGGGGGTGTGATACAGTCATCAAGGAGCATTGTCTCATTTTCTCTTAAAAGTTTGCAACAGCCGCAAAGCAAATGGTGGGTCTTTACGTTTTACCCACTTAACACAAGAGCCTGACTGCTACTTCACCTGCTTCTGCTGTACCCGTTCCCCAGTGCACCCATCCCCCAGATGAGAACCTCCTCAACATATGACTGAGGAGTTCTCACAGGCACCGTGTCTCCACATCAAAGGACTACAGCTCTGTCCTAAACTCACAGTGTTAGAGAACAGCAGGGTTCGCATAGGCCACGGCCAGCTTACCCACTTCCACAGACGGTTGAAATGGCAGCACTACGGCCAGGAGGAGTCTGCCGGTACCAGGCACCAGAGAGCGGCGGATGTCCGCCAGCAGAGTGAGGGGCTCGTCACAGCGGTCCAGCAGGTTCAGACAGCTGATCACGTCGTAGAAGCCAGGGTTCTGCCACCCATCCACTTCCAGCAGGCTGACACACGAGTAATATACCTTTAGTATTAGTCGATAGGTTTCTTCACCCCACACAATCTGCTCATCCAAGCAATCACTACGTATTGAAGGTTGGATGGTCTAGAGGCCAAGGTTGTCAGGTCTATCTGGACACACACGGCATAACCAGCACTGTGTACTCAAAGCCAAAACATCTTCAAGGCTTAAAACTAACTTTATAATAATCACAAATGTGGATGATTATTACAGTCCTTATTATTGCTCAAATGCTGTACAGTATATCATGCACAACCAGTCATTCTCATTTCCTTACTATCGTTTAACTTCCAGAATGAGTATTAGAATAAATTCATCACAGGCAGCCATACAACATGGTCTGTATATATGACTTACGTGTAGTTCTTTTTCTGAAGGTGCCACCTCATGGGAGTGGATACTTCTGTGGCATAGACCTCTTTGAAATGCTTGTCCATGACTGCGGTGACTCCCCCGTCCCCAGCTCCCAGGTCAAGCAGCCTGTCTCCCTGCCAATCTGAACTGATCTGGAGGAGCTGGCGGAACTGGTCCCCAGAGAACACAAACATGGCGCCCCTCCCCAAAAACCTGCACAGAGAAAGGAGATTACAGCAAAGGAATGATAAGGGTTCAGCCCACAACACACAGCACAGTGAAGCCCAAGGAATCCAGGGCCAATCAAGACAAAGGGAAAAGAAGACCGTGTGTGTGTCTGTGTGTGTGTGTGTGTGTGTGTATTTAGAACAATGGAGTATTACATCTCATGAGGTGTATGTGTGAGAGAGATGTATATGTACACTATATACTGTACAGTATACAATCATATTACTCTTATTATTTGTTGTGTTACATTACATTACAGGCACGATGTAGGAACATAAATGAGCAGCGAGTGCGATGAGGACCCGAGAGGAAAGGTTACCTGATGTTTCACATTTTCCTTCCCACGCTTTTGCAACATGAATGCAAATTCTGTCATGCAAATAAAGCACTTTTTACATTTAAATTTGATATAGAGACAAATAAAAGGGAGGTGGCAGAGAAACAGAAGTAAGCCGATAGTGAAACAAGGTTACCCATTTATGGAGGTGCGGGAGACAATGGGGCTGAGGACAGTGGACATGAAAGAGTAGTAGAGCTGTGTGAACATCCAGCCAGACTTCTCCTCACTTTGCCTCAGGAAGGCCTTGGTGTCCTGGTCCATGTAGCTCTGGAGGAACAGCGGTCGCACATCCTCCCCCAGCTTAACGAGACAGCAGTGGTACCACTGAAATAACATCACAGTGTCCATGGACATACTAACTGAAGTCAAGCAATCGTCACCGTATACATTTAGAAGATGTTGTGGTATTCAGATCATTTTGCACCACAGCTACTGGGCAGTAAACTGGAACAAAATATGGAAACAATGTCATTTTGAAAGTGGACATGTTTCTAAACAATCTTTCTTTGTGTGTGAACACAACACCCACCCAACTGTGTAAAACATATACTTCATCGTATGGAAAGTAGCACAAATAGGCTAAACAAGCATAAATTGCTAGTTACACAATCACTAAAATGCAGAAGTCTGACGAAAACGAATTTCTGACATTGAGACTGTTTGCGGTTATAATACAATATATAAACTTAGCCACCGGTTGCTAATAATTCTTACGTACCTCCTGAAATTGTTCAGTGGCATCGCCTTCGTTCACCATGCTGACGAACAGCGCTCGAGCAAGAGGGCTGCGGACGTATTTACCTGTCCACATTCTTCTTAGAGCCAGCAGGGCTGAGACGTAGAACACAATCCACGCTATAAAAACCGCTGTCTTCATCTGTTGGCAATACATACTCAATTTACCAGTTTAAAAGCTGCAAGTGAACACGGAGTACGGGTTTCTGGTCTTACACTTGAAAAATACATGAAACTACTGAAATGAGTGACCAATGGTGTTGGTACACGTAAACACGTCAAGGATAAAAGAAACAAACGAACCTGAGGGGAGGCAACATGTTTGCTGTTCTTCTTAATCCGTAGAGCAGGTACTTTAAACCAATTCCAATAACATATGGCGAGTTGATGTTACTGCTAGCTAACGAAGCTCTTACGCTTCTGCATAGTCTCTGAAGCAAACTCAGTATTTCTTCTTCTTCTTTTGATTTTTTTTTTCATGGCGGATGTAAACCAAAATGTGTGCATTACCGCCACCTACTGAATGCATTACATAGGCATATCTTACTTTTATTCATTAAAAATACTCCCATTCATTCAGTCTTTACGATTGCCCTGGAGTCTGACGCCCTCCAAACCCTTTTGCTAAAATGTGCCCCCCCTCACATCCGTTATGCCCAAAATCTCTTTAGCTGCGTCCGCAACCATCCTGATCCGCTCTGATTTTGTTTCAATCTTGCTCGCACCCAATTGCCATGGCAATAAATACCAAAAGCCTTATTCTATCCATGCATTTCTTATTCTGCATGGTGTTTTATGGCGGTTATCAAACAACAAAATGGTGCTTTATCTCAACCGACCGGATTGTTGGCGGGGATTATTACATTTCTCAATCGAAAAAGAAAATTCATCATGAAAAACACAATCTCATTAAATATATTCTCTCTTCAGAATATTTAGAGCAATGGAGTATTAAGCTACATTATCTATATTTTGATCACAAAAATCACAGTTCCACATGCTCCTATTAAATGATATTATATGAGACCCCATGAAATCAGCATGATTTACATTTATGTCTATATATAACATTACCTTTATCAACAGATCCAAAGTTTTTATTTATTTATCTCCTACTATGAATACAAAGTAGCATCATAGTATGTTGTTCTTTTCTGACAATACGATAAATACTATGTT
Source organism: Conger conger (assembly GCF_963514075.1). Lineage (NCBI taxonomy): Eukaryota > Metazoa > Chordata > Actinopteri > Anguilliformes > Congridae > Conger > Conger conger. The sequence goes on along the minus strand of NC_083761.1, from coordinate 63,053,184 downwards.
TAAAAAGGAATACATTTATTGTTGGGAAAATCTTTACAATTTTTGTTTTGTTCTGAATTGTTTATATTGTGTCTGTTTACCCTTCTCTGAATCTATACACAGGTTCAAAGAATGCCTACTCTAAGTCAATCATCTCAAAGGCAATAAATATAATAGAGATTAAAGTAGCTTGCTCAGGGTACACATCCCACAAAAGTCTAAAGTTCACTACGATAATAGAACAAGAGAAAATGCAAATGTGTCCATGCAGTCCTGTTTCAGGTACCTTTGCATTAAGCTATGACCTTACACTGTACCCCGAAAAGACTATTCCCCAACATAGAGTTGTATGGAAGAATACATTTCCTGCTGCAGGTACCTGTCCCTGATTGGGTGACAGGCTGACAAATACACATTATTTTGTATGCATGTGATGTGATCAAGGAAACTAAATGGTCATTGTCAGCAAAGCAGACAGTGAACTCCCTTCATCATTCAGTATGATTGAGGTATTAGGTGACCATCCAAGAACACTGAAGCAGGAAATGTATTCTTCCCTACAGAGTAAATGCAACCTTTTTACAGGCATGTCTGGATAAAGTCATGCAATCATAAAGCAGTGCGATGACATAGACATACTGTAATGCAGACACCTAAAATGGATTGCTGGGCAAATAGTGGTAATGTTTGCTGATCCAAGCGTATTGCATCGAGGTAATCCCATTATATGTTCCTCCTGAAGAGAGAATCAAAAAGGGGGTATGGGTAATATGAGTCTTACTGTCTGAGTGGAGGTAGCTACCTACTGGCAGACAGAAATTAAATATTTTCCACTTCAGCCTTAAATTGTTTGCATGGATGTGAGTATGGGCTGCAAATGTATGAATATGGATGGGATGAAGTAGCCCAGATCTGTCCGAAGCAGTGTGCACAATCTGAAAGAGGATCAGTTTGAAATTGCTGCACTCACATGTAGAGGGGTACTGGGGGTCACACAGTGCACCAGTCTTCTATAGGCTAGATAAAACATTTTGTAGTACAAATATATATTTTCTATACTGTGACAATTAGATACCATTCATTTTATACTCAAAAGGGAGTTTATCAGTTGGATAACACCGGCATTGCTTAGTGCCTATCACAAATAATATAGGTAGGTACCTATACTACTTCACAGAAAAAATAGCTTAAAGAACCATTAAACTCTATGGCTTAACTGTAGAAAGTTAATGAAAAAGTCCAATGTTGTAGTAAAATGCCTTTTTTACTGAAATTGAAAGTGACTTAAGCAGTGATCTTAAACAGATTATTTTCTTGAATTACCCCTATAGCAAAAAAGAAAAAAAGAAAGAAAAGAAAAAAAACATCCTTGGCCTATAACAACACACTTCATCTATTCTGTTGGAAATATAAAAGTTTGTTATAATTGTAAGGACTGAGCATCTAATTTAAATAAATAAGTTGATCAATTAATAGATGCAGTTACTTGCACCTAGTTATATACGTCATGACCGTTCATTTGCATATTGCTAAATTGCCACGTTGCTGGCCACAGCCTCAATGCGCCACTTGGAGGCTGAAAGACACATTCGCCCTCCTCCCAGCTACAGAAGTTCGATGGGAGAGACAACGGAAACCGGTGAGCTGAGACTCACTAGCGACAGTGTTACAATGGCTAGCTTCCTTTAAGATACGTTGGGTCAAGTATTCTTGCATTCGCCTTCGCCATAGGACTACAATAACAAAAGACCAATTGCCAGATAAATTCTGGTTGAAGATGCTAACCGATATGATTGTGGAGGAAGAATTTGAGATCAAAGACGAAGAGCCGTGGTACGACCAGCAGGATCTTGAGCATGGTGAGACATTGTAAACTCAGTGATGCTGGGGGAAAATAGCGGTCTCGTCTAGGAATAGGACAGAGAAAACAGAAGCTTCTTACTTGCCAGTTGCAAATGCAAGACCATCGTAATATTTCTTCCATTACTATGTACAGACATTTATTGTTTCCCTGAGTATGTAGAATAATTTATTTCCTCTTGTTTTGTTCATGTCACGCCCATACGCGTTCAACGTTTTACATAGGATAAGCACGGCTTTCTTTATTTTTAATTAAAAATGATCAGGCGTCCAGAGGAAAGCTATACACTCAAATGAATCCTGGGAATAAGTTCCATATCGAGATTTCACCCGTTGCCTTGCCTCGCCTACGACAACACTGGCTATATTGTGTCTTTTTATTGGTAGTTAAACTCAAGTTTAATTTGATACAAGTACCCTACATACTGTTGTGCCCCCTTTGAATATCCATGCATAATCAACGGCGAGGAACTGGTGTTTTAATAAATCTTTAGTTTTTTACAGTTAGGCTGCGTTTAAAATGTAATTTGGTAACTGTGACTGTGTAGCCTAACTGTGTAACTGTTTCTCGCATGCTGCTCCCATTGACAGCTGCGATTAAATTCGTGTAGGATTATCATTAGATGTTTACACGAGGATTAAGATTAGCTAACATAATTCACAGCCTGATTTAAGGATTTAAAATAGCCAAAATATTATTAGTAGACAAGTTAGATTGAGTCTGATGCGAGCTATCATAAAATTAATATGAAAACTAACACTGAAATATCAGTTTGGTAACGTTATATTTCTGAAAAACAAGAAATATAACGGATGTTTCAACTATACGGATGTTTCAGCTATACAGGGTGCTAAGATTGCATCAGTTGAAATGTTAGCAAGATACATTGCGAAACATAAAAACATTTTAACCGTCTGGAGCATAATTAGTGGTCACGTTAATTTACATTTTCCAGTGTTAAAATATTCAAGTAAATGTAAACTAGCACGTTCTGAAATATCTTAAATAATAAAATATTGAGAAACTGTGTAAAGTAGGCCTACTAAGCCCCAAGGACACCAATGCTGATAAGCCTCGGTCTCATCCGGATAGAAGAAGAGTGGTCAATCTGTCTTTGCACATGTCATGCATAGGAGTAATTGCAGGCACAAGGAAATGTGGCTAACATGACTTTAGCTGTCTGTATTTTGAATAAAATCGTGTTTCAAACCAACATCCCCCTTTTAAAAGGCAGCAAATTTGAAACATTAGATGTTGATAATGGTTAATATTAGAATACAAGCTTGTTGAAAGTAATATTGTGCGGTTGGCTCCTTCGCTACTGTACAGGCTCATTTTGAATAGTTTCCTGTGTTTTTGTGATTCGGGTTTTGGAGGTTATGGTCTTTGCTGGTCTGCATGTTCCTCATAGGCTCCTTCCCCATACCCACAGTTTTTTTTTTTTTTTTTTTTTTTTGCTTGTTTCCTGGTCACCAGAAATCTCACATGTGACATGTATGTTGGATTTAGAGCTCTATTTATTCTTCCTGTGCTCTGATCATGTGAATGCAAAGGTTTCAGCATGCTTTTTTGCCAAGATGTTAAAGGTTGACAGAAATGTGTTGCCTGGATAGGCACTGGTCAGTTAATTTCATACTCCCCATTCTTAAATGATTGCCTGAAAATGTGCTATATTTGGACATGACTCTCTACCAGAGAGAAAAAGCAGTTCTACTTTCTAATTTACTGGGAAATCAGTTAGATTCTGAAAAGTAATCTTTCAACAAATGTATGGCCCCAAGATGAGGTCTTCAGTTGGGTGCAAATATACAATCTCTTTTTAAATACATAGCCTCAGTATTTTAGCTGGTCTTAAATTCACACTATTATATGTAACCAAATCATCATCTAGGTTTTGGCTTACTATTGGTGTTGGGATCTGGCTTCCACTTTTAAAGCAAAATATTATTGTGTGAATTCCATTAACTTGCCACTGTTTTTGTTTTTGTTTGTGGTAGTCCTCTGTTGACAGGGTTGCCTTCTCTGGCCATTCATACAGTAAAAGTGTTTGACAGGGTTGCCTTCTCTGGCCTTCATACAGTAAAAGTGTTTGGTCAACCAATGGGTTTTCTCCAGCTGTCAGTGTTTGGTTCTGTTCCAGACCTCCATCTGGCAGCAGAGCTGGGCAAGACCCTGCTGGATCGTAACAGGGAGCTGGAACAGGGCCTGAAGCAGATGTACTCCACCAACCAGGAACAGCTGCAAGAGATAGAGGTAATGTGGTAATCTGTAGTTTTTTGGTTTGTTATATGTTATCACTTTTTTTGCTTATTATTGTATGCAGGTTAGAGTACCATGATGCTTGAAAAACATTGAGCTTAGCAGCTTTTAATGTTTGGCACCATTTTGTCTCGATCATACCTATCATTGCACCATTACAATTAACACTGGTAAGTCATGGATAGAGTAAATAAAATGGTAAGCAAAGTAAGGGGTCTTTGGCTTATTCCTGTGTGTGCCATGATGACACCAAACAGGATGTGTTTAAAATGGCATTGCTTAGGCCTGCATGTTTGAATGGAGGCTGAGTGGTGAGGTAAGCATTGACAGTGCTTCCTGTTGACATCTTATGTAGACACAGTGAAGCTGGCATTCTGTAATCCTAATTTCTGACTGAGATTCTTCTCTGTCAAGAATGAGCCTTTCTGCCTCCACAGCTAATCAGGCAACCTCAACAACAATCAAAGTATGATCACAGCATACACTACATTCTACAGTCTGGTTACCACACTGGATAACACCAGTATCATTTATTTGAGTATTCACATTTCACTCATCATTTTAGCAGATTTTCAGCTAAAAAAGAAAAGATCTTTAGCTGAATTGACATCAGATCGTCTTACAGGGCTACTGGAGGAAAAAACAAGTAATTAACGAAGGGATTTATGTGAATTCATGAGTTATTCAGTGGTTTAGAGGATTTATTTAGCAATGGTTTATTTTCGTAATGTTTTCTTCCTGGCTTACCAGTCTATTAATCCATTAGTCACTTGTTGCTTGGCCTGCCATGCTCTACATATTATTCATGTGCTCAGTCTATTTCAGTCATTCGGTGGCATGGGATGTAAATTCAATTTGTTAAGGGCCAACAGCACATACAGGAGGAATTTAAACTCATCATCAAAAGCCCTGTATTACTGAACTGATCAGCTGGCTTGTTCCTCTTGTTCTGCAAACCAATGAGCCTATGAAAGTAGTTCTCTGTTCAAGAAAATACTTAAGTGAGCATGTATTGACATTTGGACTAATACCAAAGTCTATGTTATGCAGAACTTAAAACAGCGAATTAAAGCTGTCACAAGTCTTGGGTTATGTTTCTAGATATAATTGAACTCTATCTATCGGTTACTGAGAATTTAAATTTTCATGAATCTCCTTAACCAAGCTGTTTTTGCTGCAGTCTGTAAACTTGAATACACATGTCATAGAGGCCAAATGCATGCATAGCTGAGTTATTTTAATCATTTTTATGGAACATGATGAATCTAATACAAATATGTGCTGTCTTCTGTCTCCTGGTCCAAGCATTTTTGTTCAACACTGACAATATAATGTTCTGTGTGGTCTGGTTTGCTCACTGAGTTGTTTCAAATAATGATATTGCTTGCTTGTTCAGAAAAATAGGTGAAGATAGCACTTTAATCATAGAGTTTGCATGTTTATCTTGGCACCACACTGTCACTTGTGGTGGTGTTCTTTTTTCTTTTAGCATGTGGTTGTGAAACGTGCTGGAAAGGTTTCTAAGTGTTATCTGATAACATGCTTGGAGTATTGGAAAGTGAAGAGCAATAAGAGAAAACAAGTTTGTCCTCTACAGACACAAGAAGGCAGTCATATACATTTTCGACAGAGTTGCTCGTGGCTAATATAATATAGATAAGGGTGGTTTGATACGTTGTGTTGAAACTTGAGATAAAACTCCACCTTGAATGTGATCTGTGTGCTAGCTCCTGCATACTGCACTACTCCAGAGTCATGTTTGAAAGCGATGTCAGATGTGTAACTCCCCCTTTCTCCCTCAGTACCTGACCAAGCAAGTGGACCTCCTGCGGCAGATGAACGAGCAGCATGCCAAGGTGTACGAGCAGCTGGACGTGACTGCTCGTGACCTGGAGCAGGGCAACCACAGGCTGGTCCTGGACAACCGCTCAGCCCAACACAAAATCCAGGGGTGAGACTGAGGCCAGGGACTGAGTGAAGGAGTATGGCCCAGACTGAACAGAAAACAGTCTGCATTATTCATTCATTAGAGTACCTGTTACTCTACAAACCACTCCATAATAACATGATTTGGGTTTCATCTCACGATAAAATATCTGAAAGTGCTTCAGTGTAATTTAAGAGATGCACTTGACTATGTTTACACTTAGCTTTTTATCAAACTTATATATGATACTTGCTGCAGTTGACCATTCTGGTTTAATGACAAGAAATTAGATATGGGAGTCAGATTCTGCCTGTGTCGGATCTGGACGCATGCATGAATCTTCACCCGTCAACAACATTCTCTGGACAAATAGCATCTCGTAATAAGCATGCGGGAGTCACAGGACATCTTGTTGTGTTGTGGGGCTTGCAGTCAGGTTAGACAGAGCACTGACTGCAGCAGCCACGGTAAATGTGATCTGATTAGTCAGCCGTATATGAGTGTAAAGTGAGGCATAGCATTGGCTCTTTTCCCCCCGGGCCCTCCCCAGGCTGACGGAGACGATCGAGGGGCTGCAGGCGCACGTGGAGGAGCTGCAGAGGCAGGTGGAGGAGATGAAGAAGGCGCAGTCGGAGCGCTCCAGCAGAGAGCTGGTGGAGCAGCGGCGTCTCACGGGGGCTCAGAGCATGGCCTGTCTCCAGGAGCTGTACAGCAGGCACAAGTGAGCTCCTCTGTGCGGCCTGCGTATCGGTCAATACCCCTCCCCCCAATGATGATACACTTTGTAGAAATAATCAAGATCATTGACTGAAAATATTGATATTTTGTTGCGATGCAGGTTTTTAGGTCAGTTGTCAATTAGGTGATGTGGAACTGTGTTGATATATAGGGAAATGTGCAGTTTTAATGATAATTCAGGAACACATTTAATTCTTCCAAATATAGAAGTACAGAAAAATACATAATAATGACATATAATTATATATCATATAATAATTATGCTGTGTTTTGAGAGTAGCTACACGTCTTCGTATTATTACACTGTGGTAGCATTTGTCTGCCGCTGCGTGTCTTAAGATTTTGCAGCCTGCTATTGACCTAACTGATCTCCTCTGTGTGACCCTGTGGATATTAACGCACGGATGCTGACTCGTCTACAAGTCAGACACCATAATCCAGTTTGGGCTCTCATTTCATAATCCCTGACCAATCCCTGTCATGGCTGACAGACATGCAGTCACACAAGCAATGCTGCACATAATACCTTATGTGGTACATTTCTGCTCATATGGACACATTTTCACAGTATCAGGCTTATATAATTATCAGTTATAATTTGCTCTTTTTCCCCCTCAACATATTTGACATGTCAGTTGAATTGAAGTGGCTTACAAAATACGTAAAGAAATGTATATAGCTTTAAATGACCGCTTGAACTTTGTCTGTGCAGGTTTTTGTCGTATGACCAAGACGGCTCTTTAGATGACGAACTGTCCATGGCGGAGAAGATGAGGGCGGAGGAGGAGAACCTGTCCCTGAACCGCTCGCTGCGGACCTTACAGACCCAGCTGGGCACTGAGCGCGCCCGGCGCAGGGAGGCGGAGCAGGAGGCGGAGCTGATGACCCGTGAGAACGGCGAGCTGGAGCAGCGTCTGGGGCAGCTGGAGGGTTGCCAGGTCCGCCTGCAAGAGCTGGAGCAGGAGGTGGAGGAGCTCCGGCAGCTCTGGCGCTCTGACGCGGCCAGCTCCCGGCGGGAGGACAAGCTGCTCCCGGACTCCCTGTTCTTCCCGGCGGAGGAGCGGGCGGAACAGGACCCCGCGGAGCGGGACCCCGAGGACCCCCCGGAGCCGGGCCGGCGCGCGCTGAAGCGCTGCAGCAGCGAGACCCAGCTGAGGAGCCCCAGCGACGAGGAGATCCGCCGCGGGCACGAGCTCACCTGCGTCCGCCGTGCGGAGGCCGTCAAGCAGCGCGGCATCTCCCTGCTCAACGAGGTGGACGCGCAGTACAGCGCCCTGCAGGTGAAGTACGAGGAGCTGCTGCGTCGCTGCCAGCAGGGCCCAGACCAGCACAGCCACAAGGCCGTGCAGACGCCCGCAGCCCAGCGCTGCCACGCCGAATCCGCCACCACGCCCAGGGCACAGGCCCCGGACGACGACGGCCAGCAGCCCGAGTACAAGGCCCTCTTCCAGGAGATCTTCTCCTGCATCCAGAAGACCAGAGCGGATCTGAGTGAAAACAGGGCCAAGCTTACTCCAGCCCAGTGAGGCTCCCACAAGCCTCCTCCTGGAGATCTTCCCCTGCATCCGGAAGACCAAAGAGGATCTGAGTGAGAACAGAGCCAAGCTTACTCAAGACCAGTGAGGCTCCCACGGTGCTCAGGGAATTTGGGAGAGTTGGTTTCTGCCTCATTTTGGCCAGGATTGAAGAAGGCATCTCAAAGGCTTTAAGTCTGAGTGATGCAAGCAGGCTGTGGGGTCACCTCAAGCAAGCAGAACCCACTGTCCAGGTGACTGCACCACACCACCAGTGCCTAAATCACCATACTTCTCTAACCATCAAACGGGGACTCTTCACAAAGCCAGACCAGCTCAGTGGATAAGCAATCAAAACATTTCCAGTTGTATTTTTCAGCAGACTTGCATCTGTTATCTCTAAACCTAAAATTGTAAATGTCAGCGAGATAATCAGAACAGATTTCCTGATTATGTTTATTTATTTTTATTTTATTATGGCATTTGTCTGCACCAGTCTGCATCTGGATTTATTGCGCCCAACTTTCATTGAAAAGTAACTGGATGGGAATGTTTGGTTCCTTGTTTCTTACAATGTTATAGTGTTGGCATTACAGTCCATTTCAAATGATTGTTTTGTTGTGTTTTTCTGTTCATCATCATGTAACTTCATGAAAGCAATTTTTCATATGAGGACCATTATGTTGACTTTATTGGCTTGACCCTCTGCTAAAAAAAACATATGCAAAATGGCTTTTATTGGTTCTTTAGACAATGTGTGTGTGTGTACACTGTAGCGATAAACAAATTAGAATAACGTGTAAACTATGGGATGGAACTGGATTATAGTGCCATGAAATATTGATACCAACCAGGACTGAGGCTTTCAATTCTGAATCCAACAGTGACATAGAGGGCGATGTAATGTGGAAAGATGGAACAGAGGAGGGATCTTTCTTGCTCACAGCTTCACGCTTCATCTGTGTTCCCAGCCCAAGTCCAATTATATTATAATTATATTCTTATTCCTGAAATTTTACCAGTTTACCAGTAGCCTGAATTTCCGTCTCAGTAAGGCCACGTTGTATTGCGCTTTAGGGTGATACTGGATTGACCAATGATCTGACCCCCCCATCCTTTAGACACTCTAGATATAAGACAGCGCTGTCCTAACTTACTGTGTTCCACCCTGAAATAATGTGATTTTTATGTTTAGCTGTGTAAGCGTGAATGAAGTATTATTTTAAGGTGCTTTTTGGCAAAATAGAAAATATTGGATGTGTAAATGCAGCTCATAGATTTGGGGGTAAGCAACAGAAAAAGTACAGTAAGACAAAGGGATAACATTTTGTTTTTCTGAAACATTAAAGAGAAAACGCCTGAGTGTGGGCAGAGGAAAAGTTTGGAGCCCTATCAGCCCTAGTAGCCTGATCAAAGTACTCTTTTGTTCCATATAAGTTAATAGATCAATTAATACCACGAACTGCAAGGTAATAACCGCTTACAGCAACAGCTTAGAGCACTTACTATCTGAGGTCATCAGGTTTTATTTATTTATTTGGCCTGATATGGATCAGTACAGATCTCCACTCTGTAATCTTTTTTTTACAGTATGCTGCACCTGCTTTTAAGTTGCATAACATGTTTATGATACACTAAATGTATCAGAAACGTGAAGTCCAGACGAGGAATTGCATCAATAAAATGGCTGATGGGTTTCATTTTGAATTAGCCCCTCACAAATGACAGCTATTGGTTTTGATGTAACAGAGTTGATGGCTGATAGGAGACCGCTGACATAGAATGATTGATCTCTCTTCAATCATCACCAATGCCTTGCCTCAGAATGAGAGAAAACGATGGTCCAGGGGGTTTAATTATTGAAATTGTTTTATAACTCACTGCATAATTTCCTATTTAGATGCATTTTTCTTGAAGTTTTTGCATTGTGTTTATGCTGCTTCTCTTGAATGTTCGGTGCTGTTTAATGACGGTGGAGTCAAAAGGCCACACAAAGTGCAAAAGGTCCAACTTATAAGTAACTCAAATCACCTGCTGATCATCAACTAAAAGACAATGGCGCTGCCTTGTGTTAATTTGACGTGGTGGCATTGTGTAAACACCCAAATGCTCATTTCATATGGATGGGTGTGGTGGCTTAGCACACTCCACAACTTTAGCAAACAGATTACTATTAAACTGGTTTTAGTCTTGTATGCTTGAACAGTGTACCAGTATTAAAGAGACTAAGTTTGGGCAGGGACTCAAGCAATTGTGTGAATGTGCATGCACGACACACAAAAGTTTGTCTGACTGGAGTTGCTCCTAAATATGGCATTAGTCTTAAACAAGCAAGGGAATCAAGTCACTCAGGTACTTCCCACTGGTTTGGTCAAGGAAAGAACAGCCCACTATCAAATGTACACATTGCTGAACTGCTTAAAGTATGTAAATTACAAATGTACAGAATATAAACAATTTTATTTAAAGCCATTTTATTTTGTTGTTGATGGGATCAACTTCATAGACTATAAAATGTTAAATGTTGTTCAGCTGGCTGTGTTCTACTGCATATAATTCTGCGGTCAGATAACGAATAAAGTTACCCATCAAACTGACCTTGTGTGATAATTTAAGAGTTTTCTATGCTGATCTGTTTGATATGGAGTGAGTAGTAGAATCATTCATTTGTGGCCCCTTGTATAATCTTTTGACAGAATTTACAACAGAACATAGAAATATTAATTTAACGCAAGCATCACATAGCCCTTCTCAATAAAATGCCATACAAAATGTTAGAATGTTCTTTCCGATTGAAAATGTAAACTCTTCTGATAGGACATGCCCTGGTAGGTCCACTGCAGAAAACTCACAGGAAATCTAGAAACCCACACTTTTTCTTTTTTTTAAGCCGAAAAGTAACACGGCAACAAATGCTTAGCTACCGCAGGCGTATGCCAACTTTAGACTGAGACAAACTTTCGACAAATTCAGAAGGCTCATTTCACAATTCATAATACAACAAATAAAGGGAGCAGTGACAGATGTTATTGCAGTGCTTTATTGAATGGAATAACATTCACTGGGTGAAAGACAGAAATGCTGATCTGTAGGCTATCCATGTTGAAATTCTGCACCACATCTTACTGCATCATCTAAAGATATCTGGGGAGATTTATTTATTTACCTGAAACACTCTGAAAACTTATGGGTATTGTTGAGGACATAGTGAACACATTGAAGAATGTTTACCAAAGCTTTTGATACACTTTATAATTAAGTGTTCCAGGCCCAGCTTGTGTTTTAATGCAAACAAACTAAAAAAACTTCAGAGTATTACATATGGTGGCTTGTTTCGGTCTTGAGGTAAGTGACTTGTGTTAAACTTGATGAAGATTTCAATTATTCTGCATGCACTTAACCAGCCAGAATGCACCCTCACTCCACAACATGGGCAACTCCAGCATAATGCAAAGTAGCAATGTTGTACTTTTGATTGCCATAGTCACATTATTCCCGCACGACTATAAAATGAACATGCGCAACAGCCTTCCAGTACTTTCCTCCATTAAGGACACCATCCTTGTTAAGGCCCGACTCATTTTGGTTTTTACATTTCCACCAACGTAAAGACATTGGGTGGTTAACACAGGTGGGAAAAAGGACAAAAACAGTGCTCAACCGTGTTCTGCTTACCGGAGGTACCAGACCCAAAACACTGACAGGGGAAGCAGCTCCGTAACAATCGTGGCATGATAAAAACAAAGCGGTGATCATGCTACATGTTCATGTGTTTGGTGGAAAAACTATGGACGATGACAACCAAATTCACTGCTCTTAGTCTGGTTGGAGTTGTAGATGGAGTTTTAGTGTATGTTTTCGATTGACTCAGTCAGGTTTTAAGATATTTACAGTTTCTGAACATCCGTCAGTTTTAATGCGGCTGGTATGTAGATTTCAGGGGGTTTGCGGTCTGAAGCAAGAAAATACATTTAAAGTAGCTCTAACATAACTTGCACGTGAATGTCATGTTTCCTGAGGCTGTTCATATGAAGAGATTCATATTTTTAGTGTTTTATCCAGTTATAACGCAATTAAATTTCATACTGTCAGCGCTTTTTTTCTTGAATGCATACATCTCAGGTTGCATACTTCATAGGAAATGGTTCCAAATAAAAATTAAGCGTATGCATTTTTGAAGCACAACCTCGCCATACAAGCTGCTTACTTCAAGAGAAATGACGTGCTTTAGACCACAGAAGCCATGACGTCTCTACACCATCCACTGCCGAGCTACTGTAAATATCGAAAATATCCACCACACAAAAAAAACTGTTCATGTCAATCAAAACAAGCACCAAAACAATATTTTTTAAAAATACTACTGAATTAACTGTCCATTTAAGGTATACCAAAAGATTGTTAAGGTTTTACTCTTCCAGTAAACATTTGAATGTTTCAATATCCCAAAAGGAATACCAAATCTACAGAAAGGGAGTTTCTGGACTTCTTGCAAGAGAATTTTACTTAATTGAAGGAGCATCATATGAAAGAGGAACAAAAACATCAAAATATGCATGTTACCAACCAAAGTATTACACCACATTGAACCGTGTGACATATTTCAATGAAATATTTCTTTGCAGATGAAAATGAAATTATAGGACATCGCAATGCACACACCGAGGTCACACCACTTAACTTTGGTCTAACTGCTCACTTTTCCATTTATCATATTTAGTATGAAGAGTCACCAAACTATCAAAGTGGATACTGGATCAGTGGATTAAATGATTGTAATTAAATCTACATAAATATGGATAATTTAGATGTTATGCCTGAAAATCGATGTGCACCGTTTTTTTAAGTGCTTCGCATCAATCTGGAGTCAGACTCAAAACAAAATATTTCTACTTTGCCCTTTTCAATAAGTGGTACATTTTGTCCTGATTTGCATATTTGTGCAAAGTGACAAGGAGTTTAGCTGAGATCACACATGCTGCTTCCTGTTCTTAGACCACGTTCTTCCCCAAGCCCACGTGTGAGAACGAGAAACGACCACGGATTCAGAAAACTGCCTCAACTGTGAACCCGCCTCTGGTGAGGTGGTCATCTTAAGGCCAAAGACAGAGGCAAAGGCAAATACCCTCAGCAAATCTACTGGGAAACCGTAAAAACCAGACTTTTTCCCCAAAAGGCCACAATCAGGATAAAATCTAAATTATAAACTACACTTCTTATTTTTGGTCTATACCATTTCCCATTTCTCATGTATAATCTTGAGAGATATTAAATAAACATAATTAAGAAGCATTGCTTTCTGAATTCAAACACCTGGACTGCATACATTTGTCTCAAAATATTTTCAAATACAGTATATACACATATGCTCCAACCAGATTTAATCCTCCAGCCCTTTTTTGTGACTATGCAAGATAACTCGAAGGTTATACCGTTTTTTTTTTTCCTGCTTTGCCTTAGCTCTGTTATGACTTGAGGTGAATGAACAATGGCATATGGTCTGGGGCAGAAAGCTTGGCATCCTCGCCTCCAGACCCAGCTCTTCAAGCCGGAGGCAGGAGGGCAGCGCTTTGTCCAATGCCACCGCTTCCCCTCCTGGTGTAGAGCCCTCCCACAAAGCCCTACAAGAGATGATTGGACGATGGGGCCACCCTTCACTGTCACGACTGCACCGTGCCCTTCAGGTACCACATCGACCCAGAGCACATACAGCATTCCTGGAAGAACAACCGACCGTTAGCACAAGAAGAACGGCCATATCTGCTCCAAACACAGCAGTTATTCAGGATATATAAACAGCCTTCGAAAGCCGGGGCACCTTAAGCAGCCTGTCAATGTCAGTCTTGGTGACCGCGTCCCCCAGCTCCTGAGAAAGCCGGGTCTGGATGGCACTCCTCCTGACGCGGTAGTTCTTCATGAAGATTTCAAACAGGATCTGCCGATGCTGAGAGCAGGCGCACACAGGCTCAGAACACCAGCACAGATAGGCACGCAAGTACAAAACACAGATAAGAACAAGTGCAGGCATGCAGATTCAACGTGCGGACCGATCGATCTGCGAGATGAAGCCCCTGGCCTCGACAAGTGATGGATGCAGATTCATATTAAAACCATAATAAATCACACTGCACTTCACACAGAGCAGAAGAGGCCCATCTCACCTTGTCGAACGTTTCTCCCGTTTCCCACACCGCAAAGACCTTCTGTTCATCCGCTGCAGCCGAGCTCTGAGCGGGAAACTAGGGGGAGAGAGAGAGGACTGGGGGTAAGGAGGCGGTGAAAGACCAACGTGATAGAAATGGCATTCAAAACAAGAAAAGCTATGACTGACGGGTAACGTGTGGTCGGTAGCACTTCGAATAAAGCCCTGTGTAAGAACTGCTTCTTGACGTTACTGTGTTTTGCAGTTTGTGAAGGAGGAGGGAAACGGCTGCGGATGTTCCTGGCGACTACATAAAACAGGAAAGCAAAACAGGAAGCTCAGGCACCTCAGCTGGAGCTGGTGAGTCCTGACCCAGCATACTCTGAGTGTGTGTGAGATTAACAAATCTGCCCAATGCCTGTGGTGGATCAGACACGGGGAGATGCTCTCTACTTTGGAGTCATCTATGAGGGAGCAAAGGATGCAAGAGAATTTAAGCAGAGAAAAGGGTCAAATCCATTAATACCAATAATTCACAGCAAGCCAGGAACAAGTACCAGGTAGTCAAACTGAGATAAAGGGTGAAGTGGTAATAGCAGCTTTCAATTCCACATAGGCTGACGTTAGAACAAACCCATTTCCCAAACCATACGTTTATAATTCAATTACTTCAATGGTGGACGTATTATGACTCCATTTAGTCTCATTTCTCCTTTCCTGCACCAACATGGGGCACTGGACTTGAGTGAGAAGCACAGCTAATCATGCTCTTCATTCCACGAAACTCTGCTGACTTCAGCCAGTAATAGGCTTTGTCTTCTCAACCAATAATGACCATTATACAACACCTAGTTTCCTGCCCTACTCGCCAGATCCAATAACCCTCCCCAGAAGGGGATTACATGCTAAACCTGGACCAAAATCAGATCCTGCATATGCCCTTTACACACACAGTTTACACACACGAGATAACGAGGAAGCCAGGCAGTAAAGCATTTTATGTTTAGGTTTAGGTTTAAAAATAAAGCAGTAAATTGCTAAATAACCCCTGGCCATTTAGTTAATGAGTAACTGCTGGAAGCATGCCAAAATGCTGTGAAATCTGCCCTACTGTAGATGCAGCATATGGTTAGACTATCTGTCCACGAGATGCCAATTCTTAAGTGGAACAGCATGTGTTGAATGTTGCAGACTAACACAACTACAGCAGTTATTTTTACTAAATGAGCGTAAGGAGCAAAAACGCAAACTAGCCATTTCTCTGGACTCAATTATGGGTGGGAATTCTGTACAGCAGGAGGACGTGTTGCTCCGCTGTTGCATCATTCCCTCTGCTGAATGAAGAGACTAAACATTCCTGATCACTGACTTCGGGAGAAAACGGACACCGAAAGCACCACTTCCACGCCTAGCCTCATAACGTCTGCGAATCACAGCACTGCAAGCCATTTTAAAGGGACATCCACATTGTGGATATATTCACTGCAGTCAAACAGAAAACAGAAGACAGCAATTAAAATATGCCAATTCATCACAACCATGTTAATGCAGAGAAAACAATGGAGGAATACATATAAAATGTACTGTAGTTATATGGTGAAACCAAAATGTATGAAAATCTGCTTTAATAAAAGATCTGAGCCTGTGCATTGCAATAATAAGGGCTCAGAAGTACCACATTGTACCACAACAATACCATATCGCATGCACAACATGCGATAAACCATGTATATGGAGGACAAACTTTTGACCTGTAACATCTTGTTCCCAGACTACTGTAATCACCCAGAGAGATCTAGAGTGAACCTGAGAAGGCAGGCCCGGGCAGGACGTCACACTTCACCTGCTTCCCTCTGAGGACACACTGATCTCACACCCCTGGGCCCTCAGAAACAGACAGGCCTGTGGAGGGCTGCTGGACAGCAGCCAAGCGCTAAGCTGAGGCTGAAATCCTCGAGCGTGACACAGGGGTGTGTCTGCATTCACTGCTGCTTCATTCCTCCAGCATTAAATCAGTGACTGTGCTAGATTAGTCTCAGCAGTCAAGAACAGGCAAGTAGGAAATAAGGTTTACACTGTTCCCGGCCATTTCTGGCTCTCAGGTCAATTGGAATAAAGCCAGGGCAACAAAAACTAGTGCAACCATGTCCCCCATGGCTTTACATTACAATGGGCCTCATGCAAGAACATTTTGGTATTCTTATCATACATGTCTCTAACTTTTTCCGTACAAAGGGCTCATACGTGTATGCCACAATGGATTCAACAAACGGACCTTCCCATGAGCCCCAACTTCAGACAAGTGCCCCAAAGAAGATAAGATGTCCATTATGAAGCAGTATATAAAGTACTGTAGGTGGGTTTGGTGGGATAGATGGCTGATGGGATTAACATGGGATGTCAACCACATAGTTGGTACCTGATTGAGTGGACTGCGGTTCATTTGGTTTTACCAAAACATAATATGGCGGACCATTGATAAACTTCCCCTTATTCCTCCTGAACAGTCCATTAAAACGTTTCTGAAAATGCGAGAAATAAGCAATGCAGTTGCAGTCTCGATTCATATCTGATCTGCAATGTTTGAAAGTTTGATCCTCTAGTCCCGCGTGCCAAGCAAGTGGCGTTGACATGCACACAGGAGTGGGAAATGAATGGAATGCATTGTTCACATAATTCGTACGACAGGTCATACCCACTCATATGTTGTTCCTAACCAAGAAAAAACTCAAAATAAAATAACTGGAGAATGCGGCAAGTTTCTCGCAAATGACTTGTTTTAAGAGATTTGAGCTATTTAAAAACAAATCTGTTCGCATCAACACGGTGGTCTTCCTTATGTTGTCACACCCCAACAACAATCTCCAAAGAGGAGACATCAACAGCTCTCTTCTGCATTCACTAGCAACACAAATGAATACATCGGCCCAACAAAACATCTGTGAAGCCAATTCAACAGACCTTAAAATGGGGGTGGGGGGGGACGGGGGACCATGTACAAAAGGTGCTGTCATTGCTAAACGGTTCATCCAATATGGATGAAAATACCCGCAAATCAAAGCAGACAGTCTGCACTTCAACCACATTGTATCCTTTCAAACTCAAAGTGCTAGAGTACAGAACCAAAATAACAAAATAATTCTGTCACTGTGCAATTCATTATGGTGCTCACTGTATATCTGGATGCAAAGATTCTGCATCTTGTACACAGAAAAAACAATAGGTTTCAAAGACTGAAATGTGACAGGCCATCTATTAATGCAAGTTAATTACTATTATGACACTGCAAAAATCCCTGTGGTTACAGGGACAGACAGTAGATGCATTAAATGGCAGAAGGTGGAGGAGCACTCTCACATCATGTTCCAGTATTCAGGATGTGCTGCCCTCATTCACAGCCTCTAAAAATACAAGCAAGTGGCCTGAAAAAAAGGTGCTGCCTTCTCAGGAATTTTTTTTAAACTGATCCCATTCACTTTATCATTAAGGAACACTCCATTCCTACAGAATGGTTTGGTTTGTACTGCAGATGGTGAAAAGGCTTCATTTTAGTTTGTTGGTCCATCCACAATTAATTACTGCTTTGGAGATAGATATATGGCTAAGCCGAGGACAAATGTCCAGCCAGAGGGACAAGAGCCCAATATGAACCCTTCCTAGCTTCCTGGGAGAAGAGTGAAAGTCACACTTGGGCATTCACTTTCCATAAACTGCAGTCATGTGGATGCCAGACAGATGCGCCAGACTATGAAGAGTGAAATTCAAATGTATGCAACTATGCATAGGAGTCAACAGACCACAGCGATAAGAAAAAGGGCCAAAGTCACTGTTGCAAATGTAGCCAGCCAGCCATTTAATCAATTTCCTGCCAAGCAAGGGAGGAAATGTGTGGGTGGGAATGGTTCTTTGTCATGACAATTCAGACACCCATCTAGCCAATGCAGCTAAAAATATTTTCCCTCAGAACTCATATTGTCCAACAAATCAATACTGCCCAGGTAAATCCATATGGTTCAACAACTCTGCTACAATACAGTAATACTAAAGAAATAGAGATCAACCATGAGCATTCAGACATGCCATGAACTTGTAGCAGCAACAACAGTGTTCAGGTCCCTAGATTAATCATTTACAATCAGGCATCCCCAGATCCATTTCAATCAGCAGCCAAAGGCAGGGTGAAATTCAGAAGTGTCAACACAGACCACAGTTTTTTTTTAGATGGCAAAGAAGATGCAGCACATCCAAAATCTGCAAAGAAACAGAGAATGATAGCAGTCTGCATTCCACACATTCCAGCAGACAGCAGCGACAGCAAGTGGATCCGTATCTGGTCCATTACCAAGTAAGGGCTCGGGAGCCTGAACAACAATACATAAAAACAAAGCAGACGTGTTACCAAAAGGTTTTTGTGCCAACAGAACTTCAAATGGAGTTCAAATCCTAGTTAGCTTTTTCCACTCATCGGCTGTTATTGTGCAATTCCAATTAGCAGGAACCTGGAAGGTTCCAGCACCATCTCTGCAATTTCAAGAGAGGTAAGGCCATTGCATTATATTTGAATATCAAATTCTATTTCAAATTTGCTTATCAATACTGGTTTCAAAGATTATAGGGAAAATCAGTATTTAAAAAGAAAAGAGTATCACGTTTTGCACACAAGCGAAGGAGAGGGTGGTGCAAGAATTCTCAATAATGAATGGTTGAAGACATTTGGTAGCACAAAATACCCCCACTTTGCCCAGCTTACCCATGCCTACCCAAGTGTTCCTGGGACATCAGTTTGACAAGGACAGGTCTTCTAGACAGCTGGGAATATTGTCAACAAAAAGTGCTCAGCACTGAACATGTTGATCGGCTTATATTCCTGGCAAATGGTTTTTAGTTGGCTAGACCTATCGAACCAAGTCACATTTACAAATTAACATAAGTACTGTAGGTTCTAGTGTACGTTTAGTTTGGTTCTAGGCCTTTGTTTATCATTAGCCTATAAAAGTAGCCTTACATTCACATTGCCATAGTATCGCTGAATGTAGCCCAATCGCCATGGGGACTTAACATGTCCTTCATCATTAACGTATGTGAGAAGCCTACCATGATCTTGTCTTTGAAAATATAGCACAAAATAATGTTTGTATCCATAGTGTTTGCAATACATTTTGGTGAAGGTTTACTTTCTGCTGCATTCCACTGCCTCTTTGTGGATACAAATGGAAAAAACACTTAAACCTACTCAACCAATGTTGATTTTTAGACTTGAAATCTAAAAATTCAAATAGTTTGAACAAATCTACACATTTGCTCAAAATATCAAATATGATTTTTGGGCTAAAGATGCAGCCCTAGTCACAGATTATTGTACAGTTGGCAGGCAAAAGACATCACTAGATGTTAATATAAAAAGTACTATAAAACAGCTGGCTATTCATGCCAATTTGCAGTTCAGTTGTAAACAACAGATGAAAGGTAGCTAGTAAAAGAACACAATGTTTTCACTCCAGAATCTTTACCCCTCCTGGTTGGTCTTAGGCAACAGTGATAAAACCATTGTCTGATGTTATTACAGACAAAAGCATGCAAAAAAAAAAACAAACCGGCTTAATTGAAAGAAAGAAATAATGGATAGCTGTTGTCAAAGCATCAGCAATTAAAAGGAAGCGTCAGAAACATCTGTGCAAAGTTTGGCAATATAACCACTGAACGCCGCCCATTGCTCCAGACCTCCAGGCCCACGGCACTCCCACACTAGGCGTGCAGTACTCACAGGCACCAGGATCTGTCGGCAGTGGCTGAGTAGTATGGTGTCCTGCAGCAGGCGGTCCGAGATGCCCCCAAACAGGCAGTGTCCAGGGGGCAGGCTGGCCAGGTGCAGGTTGAAAAGGCGCTTTAGCTCGCTCAGCGTCAGCACAAAGTGTTTGCGAAAGGTGGCCCCCACAAAGTCCAGGAGCTCTGGGGACGGGCCGTGGCTGCTGTGGCCGTTGAGAGGGTCCGTGGGGGAGCCAGCGCCCTGGTAGCCGTTGAGCGAGCCGTTGGGGAGAGAAGTGTCCATGGGCTCATCAGCATCGCTGAGCGGCTCCTCCTTCACCCTCACGCCGGCGGCCTTCGCCCCGCCCTGCCGCCGCTGCTCCAGGTCCTTCTGCAGCGAGCCCTGGTTCTCCCTGGCCTGCTCGCGGGCCGCCTTCAGCCTCTGCTCGCCAGTCACATGCACCGCCGCTGCAGGACAGGGCAGACGCCATCTTAACTCTCCAAAGTCCACATGGCAAATACCATCTTAACTGTCCAACACTGAATATGAGTAGTTAACTAGCAGTGGAACACACATAAATATACACTCAGTGAGCCCTTTACTTGGTATTTATTAGACTTCTTTTTTTTTTTTTGACGTATTGGTCTTTGGCTGCTGTAGCCTATCCACTTAGGTATGAGGTGTTGTATGTTCAGAGATGCCCTTCTGCATACCACTGTCCTCTGACCTCTCTCATTAACAAGGCGTTTTTGCCCGCAGGGCTGCTGCTCACTGGACGTTTTTGGTTTTTCCACACCATTCTCTGCAAACTCTAGACTGTTGTGCATGAAAATCCCTGGAGATCAGCAGTTTCTGAGATACTCAAACAACTGTCTGGCACCAACAATCATTGCACAGTCAAAGTCACTTAGATCACATTTCTTCCCAATTCTGACATTTGGTATGAACAACAGCTGAACTTCTTGACCACACCTGCATCCGTTTTTGCATTTAGTTGCTGCCACATGATTGGCTTATTAAGTATTTGGAGTAATAAGCTGGTGTACAGGTCTGCCTAACAAATTGCTCACTGAGTGTAATGTGCGTGTGGTAAACTGTCACTATGAAGGCTCACCTGCTTGGGAATCCTGCTTTTTTGCAATCATGTCTTCCTTGGAGAGATTGAACACCTTTTCCAATCTGTGACAGATAAAAGGATGTAACATCGTCATATGCAGCCTACAATACCGCTCAACTTTACAAACAACTTAACAGTACAGGGCCGTAAGCACTAAGAACATGAGAACAGCATTTCAGATTGTAAGCTGGTGATTACTGTATAAATGGATGAGAACACAGGAAGTTGATGGTGTTTGGATCGTACTTGGCCTGAATGCCGAGCCAGAGCATGTACTGTCTCTGTGCCACATCCGGATGCTTCCGGACAAACTCTGTGTCGCTGGGCAGGAGGAACTCCCAGCCACGGTTTATCCGGGACACGGACATCTGCTCCAGAAAGTCCTTCACATCCTCTGGAGGGAGCTGAGGAGAGACAGCCATAGAGAGGCCAGGTCAGGAACACAGCCACAGAGGGGCCAGGGCAGGAACACAGCCACAGAGAGGCCAGGTCAGAGAGACAGCCACAGAGAGGCCAGGGCAGAGAGACAGCCACAGAGAGGCCAGGTCAGAGAGACAGCCAGAGGACGCCATGATGATATACAGGCAGTCACAGACGCAGCCCATAACACGCACTGCACTAAACCAGGTTTTATTACCACATCAAGGGCTTGGTTTACCAACGACAATTAATCAAAGACACCCTTTAATCTGTGGGCAGCCTCTGCACGGTTCCTTTCACACATTTCAAAAAGGATGCCACTGCAGTTTACCCTGCCCACTCACAGGTGTACTAATGTACTAATTTGGCTTTCAAAATTAGTAGACGGCCACCTTCTTATTCATCAATGATTATGGTTTCTATACCTGTAGCGCTTCTCAATCAAGAGCAGGCCGAGATCTTGACATTTTAATCAAAACTGGCCTTTGAACATTTTGACAAACGCTTTAGGCTTTTGCTGACACCTTGTGACAAGTTGGAGTGCTGCAACAACCAAACATAAATACACAAACCTTGATAACAGCTGCGATTTCTTTACGCAACAGAGCGCGCTCTTGGGTGAACCTCCACATCTAAGAACCAAAGGAATGCGTCATCAATTAGCATTGCGAATTTGCACACGATTCATATTTACCCACACCCTTGAATAAAAAAGCATTCGACAAGAATATAATCATCTGGCAACCGCACTGGATAGACTTGAATTCCTTAACTGGGAGTGCATTCATAACTCGTACAATAGGCACAGATTACAGGATATGCTACATGTTCTCATGCGTTTCATTCAAGGCCTAAAAGGCTGGTGAGCCCTGGAGACGGACACTCACCACGTAGTCCCTGCCTCGACAGAGCACTTCTGCTGGCACGCCGCTGAGTGCACTGTAGCTGTTCTTGGGGTACAGCACATCACTGTAGATACAGAAGAGCACTGTTAATGACGACACAAGACTGAACTGTGCCCAAACAGCTGCAAATCCACAAAGGTTAGAGGAACTGCCCAGATAGCCATGCTAGCATGATGAAAGAGCTTATTCTAATAACAGCTGTGACTGTTGGTTTCTCCCGTCACCTTCTGACACTAATGTCAAAGAAGACATAAGAAGCTACATACTAACAAACATGACCGTCTCACCCCATAATACCTACACATACACATTATAATTATCAAGAAACATCACAGGTAAGAATGCGTTGACAAAAAGAAAGTTCAATTTCACATTAGCTTCACAATGATATCAAAACATTTTTTAAAACAGGGAACACATAAGGATTACTGCACCCTTCTGCTTAGATGTGTATTAGGTGTTTATTTCAGTGCCGTGCTGAGCTCACCTTTTGACCACCCAGTTGCCCTGGACCAGCATGGCCACCTGCTGCACACAGCGCAACACTGCAGTGGAGTCTGTGCCAGAGGTCAGCAGCCCCATGAGGTTGGCAAAGGGCATGACTTTAACTGGGAAAACAGGAACAGGATATTTTAATCTCATGTGATAACTGGGAAAAACACCCAGTAGGCACAACACAGGAAGAATGGGGGCCTCTGTAGACTTTTTAACAGACCAACTCCCAGCTTGTCTTGCAGTTTGGAATTCCCAATCATATTTGTCAGCCTCTCATCACTAGACCATACCAAGTACCACACATCAACAAGGAGTACCCAGTATATTAACAGGAGCCACCTAATACCTCAATCACAGACCATTTTTTAAACCAGACAAGAACATGTTTGCTGCTCAGACAGATATATCCTGTACTAATACCAAATACTATATTTATGAAAACCCAACAGTTTGAAAAGGTCCACCGGTCCTGCTCACCGTTCTTCATGAGGGTTCTGACCTGCTCTCCCAGGGGCAGAGTGCGCAGCTGGGCCATAGACAGCACATTACTGGGACCAACCGGCTTCACACTGGAAAGACAGGAGAAGAAGGGAAAAAGTTCATGCATTACTCACCTAAGATACAGAAAACTGTATGTAAAGAGACGTGAATGGATGTACTCACATCTTCTCCTCTGCTATAGGGGGCATAAGCATGGCCAAGTACTCCCTGCGAGAGAAAACAAGGTGGATCTGAAGATGCACACTGCTGCTTCTGTTTGAGCTCATTTCAGATTAAGCATGACCTAAAGCAGACCCATGTTTAAGATTTACAGGATGGAGAAAAACAGCTTTATAGATATAATCCATTGGCATCTTAATCTACAAGGCCCAAATCCTTGTCTTTGTTGTATTCTTTGAACTTCAAATGGGTCCTTCAGGGCTTTGTTGTACATTGCTCTGGGTAAGCGTCTCAAATGCCAATAATATAAAGTAATGATGGAAAAGCCTTCCGTGTCTTGCCGACTCACACCGTACACTAGCTATGGGCGCACAATGCCCTCTCCAGCTGGACCCACCTGGGCGTTTTCACCAGTTCGGTATTCTCGTTCGCACCCATGGACTGGCAGAAGAGATACTGTTTCTCGTGCTCTGAGCGGCCATCCTGGAGAGAAAAGCAGAGCAGTGAGGACTTGGCATGCTTGCAAGCAGCGCCCTTCCTCCACTGGCACACTTTGCAGTGCTAATAGGCTAATTAGTAGGCTGCAATCAGGCACCTGAATGGGTACAGTATAACGTAATACTACTCTTTGTGTAACATTTGAGCAACAGGTGTTTAAAAACTGAACATGCTTAACATAATTTTCCCTTTTCTCTCACTGAAGTAGAGAAAACTTCCTCAAAATCTCACCGGCATTATATTGCAACACAATGGGATGTCATACTCTCCTGTATTCTCTTACTTGTACGCATTCAGTCTGATTGTACTGGTCACTACTTGGTATACCTACTGTACAATTAAGACTGGGGGGATTTTTTTAATTATTATTTATTATTTTTTTAAACAATTGGGCTCCATTAAACGGGATCATACGTGCAGTATTGGGCGGTAGCCCAAAGCTTCACACAGTGTTTGGCAGTTCCTCCCCTCCCTCTCTGACTCGCACCTTCATGCCATGGTAATGCAGGTGGACCCAGGGCTCCTCGGCCTGCCTCTTCTGTATAAACTCGTAGGACTGCTGGCGCCTCTGACGGGCCTGCTCCGACTCCGGCCGGGAGAAGCGCACCTGGGCGGGGCCAAAACCGTGACGCGGCTCAGACTACTGCGCCAATGCTCCTCAGTTTCACACACGCAGGGATCCAATCAAGACGCTACGTTTCAGAAAGATATGTGCAAGGAGGCACACGTGAGCTCCGCTATCTTACCGTGATCTGCTTGACATCATCTTCTGCCTCATCCTGAGAGGAGTCTCCACCTGCCAGAACAAACAGACATCAAAAATTACTTCTTTTTTTTTTTTTTTAACACTGGTTTGGTATGGTCCATTACAGTAAAATTACACTACTGCCACCAATTCTCTTTCAGGAACCTATTCCAAATGAAGAAATCACTGCGAATGGTTGAAAACAAGGCTCTACCATCACATGCATCTACAGCTTCTACATGAAAGCAGAAAATCTGTTTGTTTCCGACACCTTCATTGGCGGCCTCCCTCTCGCGGTGTTTGCTGTCGGCTTTGTCCAAATACGAGAAGCTGGGACGCATCTGGAGGATCCCATGCAATGGGGTGAGGTGAAGCTCTCCTGAAAACAAGCCAGACACACCACTTTTACTCTCATATCAACATTTCAGTAAGCATTCTTAGGACTGCACATGGCCTTTTAGAATTTTAAATGCACCTCACATTCTTCTCCATCCCTGAACACGTTGTAGGCCCTGCCTAGATTGGTCCAAGTTGAGTGACCATTTAAATAATATCATTTCTGGTTGCCATACAATTTGGGAGCGTTCAGTACATGCATGCAAACTGATTTGTCCAGCCTTCTGAGTTGAACAGTGCACACAACATATATTCAAATTCTGTGTAGGGTGTTTTACAGCACAGAGTATTTTACTGTGCCTCAGCAGACTCCCAAAGGAAAGCAGTGTTTGCAGTGCTGACAGCCCACTGCCTCATCATCCTGCAATTCTGCCACCTCAGTGAAATGCTCCAAAACCACTGAGGTGAAACAGCATTGTATAAACCGTAGATTTATAGTGTTTGGTGTTGGGGTTCAGTGGATGCTGATGTTACTGCCGTTTAGTAATAGTCTAAATTGATGACTTGTGGTTTTCTTTGAGCCATGGGTATATCGGGGGGGCAACATGGAACCGTGAGATGACACCACAATATCAGCAGAACTGCCGCAAAACAAAGTTAGTAAATAACAGAATTTATGTACAAGAGATTTGTTTTAAATTGTCACACGTAAACGACACGGAAAACCGCGACTGTCAAGGCAATGAAAGCAAAAGTCTCCCCCCCAACCCCCCACCCACCTAGCCCTGGTCCGCAACCACAATGCGCACCCTAGACTTCTCAAAACTACCAGTGGCCTCATTCTACAAATGGCAAGACCTGTTCCTCTGAATTCGCCAAATACATATTATTTGCACAATAAAAACCACACTGCATTGGAATTGAGTTCTGGGACAGAGTTGAAAAAAATATTCTGAAGAAGGCAGAATGCACAGAAGGCAAAACAATACACATCCCTTCCAACAAAGAAAGATGCTCCATACCTTTACGGAAGACAGCAGCTGCATAGCGGGAGGTGTTGGTCGTGGCCTGGATAGATGTGAAACTCTGTTTATCCATCATCTTCCTGTGTTGGGGAAGAAAGAGAGAAGAGAGTGAGAAAACTCTGATGAACAAAAAGTTTTCCTGATAGATGATGTGATGACATGAACATTAAAATCTCAGCACCCATACTGAAATTGCCACTAACAGAACCACCTCCTCTCTCATACAAAGGACGTACATTGAATAAGTATTAGAATCTTCAGAAGCAGTGCCATCCACGTTCAGAGCGATCTGCTCCCCCTTACTGCGGCAGTAATTGGGACTCATGGTGTTAATTGCCATTTCAAGCTCCACCTATAGAGGGATAAGTGGGTTCAGATCATGATTAACAAATTTCCAGAATCACATTCACAATTACAACAAATATTGGAAATTGAAACACGAAAAGGTTTTCAGCTGAATATTAGTATTTTTGTGGGAAGATGTTAACACTGCATCACATACCCATGACTGTTAGAGGAACCTGTAGCTAGTGTGTAAAATGCCGTTTTAAATTAAGGAATTACTAAACCTCAAAGCGGCACACTTAAATTAGCAAATTGCACCAGACTAAGCAGCTGTGTGACGTTTGTGTTCCTTAAACACATCATAGATGCTAAACTATGACCAAGCAACATATGCCTGAGATAGCTCACAACAAATATGGTGAGCATGCAAATCTCAGATCAAGAATCCTAAGCATAGAGCTCAAAAAGGAATACATCTGAACTTCATTCTCAAAAGAAGACAAATCCTTAATATCTTTTCCAAGGACACTTTGGCAGAAATGAGCTTTTTTGAGGCATCAGTCACATACAATATACTGTATTGTCATTATGACAAGGAGATCAATTACAGCAATAAAAATCATCACACTTCGAATATTAAATTAGCTTAAGGTTGCATATTCGTTACACTACAGTGAATCAATTAGTATGAGAACATTAATTTGAGATTACTTTCACAAACTGAAGCCGCAGAACCTTACCTTCTGCTGTTTCGGTTTTATTTTGGCAGATAAATGAGTGACGTCATCATAGGTCATTAAAGCAGGACGCACTGGGTACTGGGGGAAACATGAAAACAATTGCAAACTCAATGAGAAAACTTCAGGGGATCAGATTTGGTCATGAAAATCACAAAACTGCTGTTGAGGATAGCATTTCTCCCAGCATGCCTCAGGGCAATGTGGATCACATCAAACTGCATTCACTTCACAAGCTAGTCCTTCCTACAGCTGCATGCAGTCTACATCTGAAGTACAGCAGGATGATGGCTGTGTTATGTCAAATGTGTAACTTACCTGGAAAAGGTAGAGCTTGTCTGCAAGGCTCTTGGCCAGGTATACATCGATCTAAACATGATTGTAAAGTTATGAACAAAACATGGCAGCATGTTACACAAATTCACCCTATGTTTCAGATTAAATTAAAGAGAGTAGTTGTTCACATTCCAACCAACTTGAAGATTGCATCATGCCTTGGGGAAATGACAACTCAAGCAAGAGTGGCATTAACTAATTCCATCAACCATATAACTTTGTAATAGTGTTAATTTTTTGTACACTTGAAATGCACCTATATTTTCCACTAGATAATTCATGCAAAGATTATAGAATGATGCTCTAGTGGTTCTAGTGGTCCCATTTTTAGCAGATGTTTTGATCTGTCGGTACATTACCAAACATTGCATCATAACTACACTCCTCCCCCCATTTCAGGCGTTGGTGAATGGGTGCCTACCTCTTGTATGATGGGGTCATCGTCCTCCCCACTGGCCATATTGAGCGAACCGAATGTGAACTAGTCAGAGGTGCAGGCCTCTGATGCTCAAACCTGGGGGTTTAAAGAATTTGCTGAGGCACACAGTCTCCATAACCACCGCAAGCGTACATAGGGATGCGGCCATTACGCATTCTTCAGAATGGCCGAATCAGCCTTGTTCTGTTAAAAAGTAGTTATTTAACGCAGGGCATCTACAACTATTATATATACAACTGGCCGACGAGAGGAACATATAACATTACAGATAAATAAACCTTCCGCAACTC
The DNA here is from genome assembly GCF_963514075.1 of Conger conger. Taxonomy (NCBI): domain Eukaryota; kingdom Metazoa; phylum Chordata; class Actinopteri; order Anguilliformes; family Congridae; genus Conger; species Conger conger. The sequence goes on along the minus strand of NC_083761.1, from coordinate 63,024,730 downwards.
ATCTGTGGTGGACGTTGAACGCTCTTTAATGTAACATTATTTTCGGAAACAAGCAATGGCATAAAGTAACATAAGCTGATGAAAATATTGAATACCAGACTGATGGATCAAATGAAAACCATTAAAACTTCATTCCTAGCTCGTAGAAGATAAGGACATTCCAACAATTCACAGCTCGCTGCATAAACGTTGCATGTTTAGGCCCAATATTATCGTCCACGTGTAACTACGCTTCAACAATTGTCAGTGTAATAACCAAATATGACAACGAGCAAACAATGACCTAGCTAGCTCGAAACTCCATACTCTATTCATGCTTCTGATAACATTGCGGTTTGGATAACGTTGCATACACATTTATTCGTTAGCAGGTAGCAACCTGGCTAAGTCACATACAACGGTAGAAATTTCCAGCTAGTGAGACAGGTTGCAGACTAATTAGCTATAAAGCTGTTTAACCACGCGTGGCAACCAATATTTCGTAAGTGACATCTTAACAACTTTCAAGGCACCAAGCCGTCGTTCACACTTTCGTAGCTTTCTGCTGGGTTGCTGCTAATGATGTAGCCAGATAACGTTAGCTACCATAAACATCAAACAAGGGCAGCTCGCTGAATAGCTTGACGAATTCTGAGATGTAGTCAAATCACCAAATAAAGCATGGCGAATTTCACTTTTGCTTAGTATTTGTAAACGAGCCATCTACTTTGGCTAACGAGACATCTGACAGCTAACAGTTTTAGCTACTAGCTACGAAGAGCGCCGTATATTTCTTAGGGGAAAAATACACTGCACCCATTTTCTAAGGCCTTTATTTGTACCCCGCACTATTTTGTTGCAGTCCTGAGCGGTTGATTTCCATACCTGCTTTAGTTTCTGTGATCTGTTTCCTTCTCCTTGATTATTATTATGATTATGTGGCCCCTTTCAACCCGAAACCTCCATCTGAAACGTGCCAGTGTATGGGTTAGCGGCGTCTGAAATATCAGGTCGCTGCCATGTTGCTGCCTAGACACGTGGGGAGGAGCTGCACATAAAGTTCCCACAATGCATGCAGCCATAAATTCGCATAATAATCCACCAGAGGGCGCTGGTATAAAGCCTGGCTGGGTAAGTCACTCGTATCCACTGTTTTGCGTCTTTCGATGGAGGGACTTTATATTTGTAAACGGAAAAAAAAAGACTTGTTGTTGAACAAAAAGGTTGAAACTGAAAATGAATAACTTGAAACTAAGAAATAATAACTTGGTAAAGCAAAAAAATATTAGATTGTTTGAAAACATGTCGTATCTGACCGTATTTTTAATTCAATTTTGTTTAATTTCAAAAATGTGATTTTAATTTTCGGTTTTTCTCCTGCACTTACAATATTTTTTCACCATCTATCAAATCAACTTTTCTTTCGACCAAAGTTTTGTCTCTCTTCTAGCGTCGAGGGCGGTGTTTAAGAGGAGAACGGCGCGGCTGGCTCCACAAAAAAAAAAAATTTCAACAACAATTCAGTATCTTCCAGAACAAAGCAAAAAAAAAAAAGTTTGGCAGCGGTGGGATTCGAACCCACGCCCCCGAAGAGACTGGAGCCTTAATCCAGCGCCTTAGACCGCTCGGCCACGCTACCCTGAAAACATACAGCAAATGTTAACGTTTACAAAGATGTAATCTGGTAAACCTACATGTATATACTGTGAATGTATTATGAAACAATTTTCATTATGAAAGAGACCTGATGTTTAATAACAACGAGCTACATCAACTGCAAAATCATATACAGTCTATGTGCTTTTCCTTCAGGAAAAACTTCAACTACCGTAATTCAATGTTCTCCCTTCAGGCTCTCCCTCATTGCGCGCACGTCTTCAAAGAATATGCAGCAGCTGTGAATCACAGAGTTCCTTTCTACAACTGAATTTTGAGAAAATAAACAGCCAAGACCCAGAAGGTAGCCTTCTCATACTCGTTGGCATGGTACCGGCTCATGGACTTGGCCATAACATGAAAGCCAGTTCTTCCAGTTTAAAATGTTATTAGGCACGATGCAATATCAGTCATGCATATTCCCCTGTGTCTCTGAACTGAAGTACTTTTTTGAGGTATTGTTAAAACACAGCAAATAGGCGAGAAGGGATATAGTTGTCGCAGTCCGATACACCACTGGCATACGAGGGAGTATGGCAAGGCAGCCAGGTGAGTATTGAACAAGTGAATGTTATTTGATACTTACGGGTCTCGATACTCAGCCAGATTAGAGATTTAGCGAGTTTTCAAATTACTGATGTTTCAAAATATTGTGATCAAGTGACCACAGAAATAAATTGAAGCTCCGTTACATGTATTATTATATTTATAATTAGAGTAACATCTGGTCAACCCAATACGTGTGAGCTATGACTACAGAGCAGTTTTGTCTCCACCATGTGACCTGCATGGATTTAAACTTGTATTTCAATGGATATCCTCCAGGGGTCTCCATAGGCTAGATGAAAGGTTACATTACATTACATTTTGCTCGGGTTTCTCTTCAGCACGAATTAACCTGTTGCCTACCACGTGCTAGTGGTAGACAGGGGGTTTTCGGCTGTTTCTCGAGAGGCTTCTCAGAGCTTAGTGTTCCTTCTAAACTCCCTTTTTTCTCCCTCCCTTTCCTGGCTCCTTTGCTCCTCTTCTCTTTCCACCTGGTTTTTCCTCCTAACCTGACGGGCTGCGAGTTTTGTTCCCAGTACGTGGCTTGACCGTGGCTGGTGAGGGCTCGCAGTTCATGGACCCCCCCGAAACAGCTGTACCTGGAGTGAGGAGAGAGTAGAGTGGCCTGACCGCGGCTCTCTCCGACCTTCAGGTACCCCAGGGCCTGTTGGGAGGAAACAACCAAGCAGGTGGCTGGAGAGAGCGGAGCAAAGGAGCTGATCCCGGAACAGCGAAGGGGAGCTGCCGTTGCCAGAGCCTGCCACCAGAGGGACCCGGAACCAGAGAAGCCTCGAGGATCCAGGGAGCCAGCCAGGAAGCCCAGGTTTCCACCACCTTTGGACTGAGGCAGCGACGAGGATCCTCGAGAGCCATCCAGCGGACGCAGAGACACGCCTTGAGGCCACCCTGCCAGAAGTCTCCCGCCATCCGGAGGAAGAGCGCCACTGCTGCAGAACGCTTTCCTGCCGAAAGCCAGAGGGGAGTACAAGAGTTGCCCAGAGAGAACGCCCGGAAGGGTTTCTCTCCGGGCCTGCACCAGCTCTTGCTGGGCCTTCGCCGGTTTTTCCCTCTGTATCTACCTCTGGTGTTCAGGCCCTGCAGCAGAGCTAGCGGAGCCCCTCCGGAGGATGAGGCGTGTGGAGCAGGCAGAAAGGGGGATCCGTGGACCTCCCTCCGAAGACGGCGGCGCCCTTTGGATCCGGACCTGTTTTCTGTGTACCGGACCAACGCCTGGCGCCCCCCCACCGGAAGGGAGGTTCACTAGCGGCAGGGGCAGCTGAACCATCAGCCTCCCCTGCAAGTTCAGTCCCCCTGGGACAGGCCATCAACCCTCAGGCATGTTTTTGTTTTCTCTGCCTACAGCTGGACTCCGGTCCCCAGCAGGAATGGCGACGACGGCCCAGCCAGGAGTTCGGCGCCACAATGCCATCCGGCTAACCCTCCTGAACAGTGGAGAGGGGGGCAGCAGCGACAGGGTAGGCCCCCTGGTGGAGCAAGAGGTGAACGGCGCAGCTGAAGAGGGCGCCACTGAGCCAGCATCCACTAGGGGGGGAACCAATGCTGCTGCTCCAAATAACGGCCAGAAGAGAGTGACAGGTATGACCTGCCTGGAGTTTAGCCGGGCAGTGCTTCAGCGAGCCATGGGCTTCGTGCCAGGCGACCTGAACTGCCTGGTGAAGGTTCTAGGAAATGCTGATATTTTTGAAATCAGCTTCAAGAACGCTAATGTCCTGGAGAGGTTCTGGAACCTCTATAGAGAGGGGAAGGACAGGTCTCCCCTCAGTAACTTCCAAGTCGAGCCCCTGTCCAACACGGAAAGCAAAGTGGTCACTGTCCATCCATCCATCCATCATCTTAACCCGCTTATCCTGAACAGGGTCGCAGGGGGGCTGGAGCCTATCCCAGCATACATTGGGCGAAAGGCAGGAATAAACCCTGGACAGGTCGCCAGTCCATCACAGGACCACGATGTGAGTATGTGGTTGGCCAGGTATGGGAAAGTTAAATCTGAAGCCAGGAGGGTCCAGGATGAGGACGGAGTCTGGACCGGGGCCAGGAAATGGCTGGTCCAACTCAAGCCTGACCCCACTGCAGTTGGGGGGGTATGTCACATCCCCAGCACCATAACGCTGGGGAGACACCGGGGCGTGGTGTTTTATTACGGCATGCCCAAGCTGTGCAGGAACTGGGTCACTTGACTGCAGCCTGCACAGTGGTCAAGTGCAAGTCGTGTGGCGGCAAGCACGAGACCAGGGCATGCTGTGATCCGAGGCCCTGTAATCTCTGCGGGGTGAGGGGGCATCTCTTCCGTGATTGCCCCCTCTTGCATGCGAGCAGGGCCCGGAGCACCACGCCCCCACCATCGTCATCGACTGCCCCCCCACCCCTTCCCCTACCCCTACCCCTACCCCTACCCCTACCCCATCCTATCCCTACACCATGCACTAGAACATCCACTCCCCCTCTGCCCCAGCCTGACAGCTTACTCCCCGCAACACAGACACTACCAATCCTTCCCTGCAGCACAATACCGGTAACCAATACCAATGTCACTCAACCCACCGTCACTCCAGTAAAGGAGGAGCCTGACTCCGACACCCCCATCGTGGTGGAGGGGTCAGACTCCTCATCAGCAGACTCGGACACTAACCCTATCACGCCATGGCAAAAACCAAAACATAAAGGAAAGCGCATCAGATCACCAGCAACAGCACAATTACAGCATACCGTAAATCCTCAAATTGTGTCCGGGATTCTATTTGAAGCCGGGCCTCGGATAATAGCCGGGGGAGTGGTCGATTCGCACAAATAAAGGCCGGCCCCCAAATACAAGCCGGGGTAATATTGCCTACCAGTAGGGCTATCAGTCCATGAGCACTAGAAGACATTGTTTGGATTTAACTCAATGAAATAAAAGAGCTCTTCTTAATATTTTATATTGTTGGTTGGTTTAATACTGTTGCCAATGAAAAGTCATCCTACACCATGGGTCTGCAACACGTTGCTCTCAAGCTACCAGTCGCTTGCCGCCCCCTTCTGAGTAGCTTGCCGAAGGCTGAAGCAGTATACATTTAAACACAATTGTTGCCACGAGGCATTCCAGCCTACGAATTTAATAAAAAGTAAATCAGGCAAAATTAAAAATTAACTCAATTTAGGCTACTTGGGGTGGCACGGATGGTGCAGTGGGTAGCACTGCCGCCTCACAGCAAGGAGGTCCTGGGTTCGAATCCCCGTCGGCCGGGGCCTCTCTGTGCGGAGTTTGCATGTTCTCCCCGTGTCTGCGTGGGTTTCCTCCAGGTACTCCGGTTTCCTCCCACAGTCCAAAGACATGCTGGTTAGGCCAACTGGAGAGTCTAAATTGCCCATGGGCATGAGTGTGTGAGTGAATGGTGCGTGTGCCCTGTGATGGACTGGCGACCTGTCCAGGGTGTATTCCTGCCTTTCGCCCAGTGTATGCTGGGATAGGCTCCAACCCCCCTGCGACCCTGATCAGGATAAGCGGGTTCAGATAATGGATGGATAGGCTACTTGGCTACACAATAAGGTTTCCATGTATTTACAGCACAGCGCACGTTCAATGAATGAATGAAAGCGGCTGCCTTGGCTCGCAATAAACAGACAGGTGGAAATCCCAACACTCTTTTAACTACATAAAACTTAACAGTGAACCATGAAATACCCCCCAGATTTCAGTGCCCATCAGTCCCAACATTTAGCAATAGAATCAAACAGTCCAAAAGTAAATTAAATCCCAAACCAAAGCGAAAATCTTTTGACAGCCTACCGGTATGCTGCTCCAAATGAAAGGCATGTCTCACAATAAAACGCACTTTAGAAAAAAAATATTCTTAACTTGCTGTTATCTACGCTAATTTGTTATTGTTCATGAAGGCGTGTCTGGCAAGTTGTTATTTTATGGATTCTGGACTTGCATGTGATTTATTGTGTTTGAGAATATTTGCAATAAACTAAGTCTGTTAAGACTGACACTAAGACTTACCAAACGGTGTTCCTGATTAGCCTACACTAATTGAGTTCTGAACGGTTACAGGAAGTGTTGAACAGTATTGGCCCACTTTAAGTGTAGCCTTTTACTTTATTTCTAAGAATAAAATTCTACAACGGAAGCCTAATAAGAAATAATGTCCTGCCTCGAATACAAGCCTGCCCCAAATAAAGGCCTGTGCTTTGTGCAGCCGAAGTAAATAAAAGACCCCGGCCACAATTTGAGGATTTACGGTACATTCAGCCAGCCTCCAAACCCAGCAATAGCTCGCCATTCAATCAATGCAAAAAGACAAACAATACAATCAAACACAAAAACGGTTCATAATCCAAAATCTTTCGCCAGGCCTAATCCTCTTCCCAAACCTGCAACTCAACCACTGAAATCTGTACACCACAAAGAAAACTTACAACACAACAACACGCTTCACTCCCACTCCATCAGGGACCAGCCAGCCCCCGGTCTGGACTCTCTAAAGGGGATGACAACATCCGCCTCCTCTCAGGCCCTCCCACAGACTGGGGGAGGCCTGGGGCAAGAGAATCGGGAATGGGAGACTCTCTCTGGTCAGGCTCTAACATCGCCAGAGCTGATGGGGTCGGCACGTTGATGAAAAATCCCTTTGTTAAAATAAATGTGGAGAGTGGGCGAATCCTTGTCATCGATCTCGAGGTCGGGGGTTCCCCACTCAGGGTCATCAACGTGTACGGCCCCACCAGCGTGGCCGAGAGAGTCTCCCTTTTCACAAAACTACCACCACTGTTACACTGCACGATGCCCGTCGTCGTGGGGGGAGATTTCAACTGTGCTTTAAGAGCTGAGGACCGCAGCAAACCAAGGCCGGATCGCTCCAGCACTTTGCTGCGGTCCCTCATCTAGGATTTCTCCCTCTGCGACGCCGGGGGCGCCTCTCCTCCCCAGCACACGTTTGTGAGTTCCTCTGGCTCCTCTGGCTCCTGACATGTTTCTGCTCTCCCCAGGCCTGAGGGTGCACAGCTATTCCACCAAGGCAGTGCACTTCTCGGATCACCACATGGTAACTGTGTCCCTGGTCTGGGAGAAATCTATAACCGTGGGTAAGGGGCTCTGGCGAATGAACATCAGCCATCTCCAAGACCCCCAGGTGCGTCTATCCTTCTCGAGAAGATACCTGGTGTGGGTGAGTCTCAAACATCTTTTTGACTCCCCGGTGGAGTCAAACTAATCTAATCAACTTAGATTACTGAGGTAGTGAAAATGGGATAGTTGTTTTGTTGTGACAAAAAGGCAATTTGACCTTCAGCTTGCAGAGAAAGAACCATGCAAGAAAACCAGGGGAGACAAACTGGTGACCCTAGCTGTAACAGACTTCAGATCAGTTTCTTTCACTCACATAAGAACCTCTATTTGGGTGTCTGTAGAAAAACACGGGATGCCTGAATTTAACCTCTGATCCCAGAGCAGCTCCTTCCATTTCCATCCACAAATTTTCATAATGTATGCAAATGCAAACCCCCCAAAATCTGTGGGTTTTCATCAGAGGACAGGCATTTGAACTGTCATAGTAGGAGAGGGCTTTGAGAATACATGGTAATGGCATTGATATTCAAAAACTGAATTTTACTATGAGTCAAGAGGTAGTGTTTCATTAATTTAAATTCACAATTGCTGTGGAGAGTATTTATTGGCCAGATGTCAGCACCAGAGAGGCAGGTGCCAAATGCTTCATGGCACAGACACTTCAACCAACGCAACAGCCTCTACTGTATCACTGCTTTGGAAAGTTTCACTGACAATCACTAGAACCTACCCAGGGGTAATGGCATATCTCTTGGAGCTCAAAGCAGTCCCTCTGACCATTAAGATCTTTCCATTTTTTGGTATACTGTGTCCCTGTGCTCAAATTGCCCAGCCCTGTCCTGGACTTTGTTACCCTCAGAAAAGGCATCTGTTCATGAAAGTTACCCACATTGTGAATTGGCGATTTAGTCTTGCATAAAGGCAAGTCAGAATTTCCTCCCTTGGAAAGAAACACCTGCAAAATGACAGACACCTGTGTAACCACAATCAGTGGACCGAATCATCTGCCAATATCTCTCGACCATGTGGAAAGAACTTGCACGAATGATGGTAAGAAAAATAAAATGACAATTTTAAAGCAGTTACAACCTTTTATTCCAAAACTTTTTTTGAGAAATAATTCCATGCTTAGAAAAAAAGGTCACATACATATTCATGCCAACTTAAAAAAATCACTCACACATGCAGCACCTGGTCTGTTGCAGCATACAATAAAAAAGGAAAGCATAACATTTACAGTCATGTACAGGGCAGTCAATAAGTATTTATACAGTGACACAATTTGAGTTGTTGAGCTGTGTTCTTAAGCATATTGGGCTTGGAATGAATGAATGAGGTTAATGTGCAGATTGTGAACTTCCACACTTTTCTCCTTCGATCTCCTTCTTCCAGAACTCTACAGTTTATTTAAATATACTTTTATAAAAATTTTGGACACATCTATGCCTACATCTATGCCCGTCTGTTCCTGGTCTGTTCCTGGTCTGTTCTACAGTTGAAAAGGGTTTATTCTGATTTTTCCGCCCCATGATGGCCTGCTCTACTGACATTGACACTTCTTTGGTCTTCATTTCAGAAACAACAGCAAGAGACTCCAAATACAAACTCCACACTTAGAATGAACTCTAGACCTCTTTTAGCTTTTGTGTGCATGAAATAGTGATGCAATATGTGTAAAAAGGGATGCAATTCCTACACAGAATTTAAACATTAAACATTCATAATTTATTTCAAATTCAATGTGCTGGAGAACAGTCAAAACAGCTAAATTTGTGTCACTGTCCAAATACTTATGAACAGCACTGTATATTGCAAATATTATTACTTTGTCTTCAATTCTACAATATCTGCCAAATCCTACATTTTTTATTACAGTTTTATTACATTATGGTTCAAACAGCTCAAAGGGAAGATGAGTGGAACACCACCCAATCGAAATGTAAAAGGCTTTGCCTCTCTCTGAGGGGTAAATATGTGAACAGCTACCTTCCTGGTTGCCAGGTTAGACTTGTTAGAACACAAAATAGGAAATAGATCACCGTTTATATAAAAAGCACCAGTATATGCCCCAGGATACCCATATAGAAAAGCACAATGCAGCATGTAAACCCTTGAATCATATAAAGGGGTGTAAACTTTTAACAGCCTGGAAATAAGCCAATGTGGATATGCAAACTGTCTGAGAATAAATGCGCATCGACTGGAAATAAGTCAAAAGCTCCAAACAGTCTGGAAATAAGTCAAATATATGAGATATCAAAAAACCTAGACAACATATGGAAGGTCTGATAGCAAGGTCAACGTGAGATGTGAACAGTCCAAGTATAAGTAATGTGAGACAGTCTTATAATAATAATCAAATATGAGATGCAAATGCTAGTCAAATTTGAGATGTGAAGAGTCTGGGATTAATCCAATAAGTGTAAACAATTTGGGAAAAGGTAAAGTGTGAGATGAGTTGAACAGTCTGGCCGGTGTAGGAAGCACTTTTATTCCTCCATCATCCCCCAGGCCTCCTCTGCCTTCATGTAGTACTTGTTAGCTAGTCTGCCTTTCATTGCTTCCATTGCGGCATCAGCTGCCTCTGTGAACAGGTCACCTGGGGTAGGGGATAACCATGAGGTTAGGCCATGGTAAATAGTCACACATTATTTGCAAGTTAATTTGTTGTTTACTTGATGACTTTACCTGCCCTCTGGTAATCGCTGTTCAGGCCAAACTTGCCCTCCTGGAACATCTCTGCCTCTCTGGCCAGCAGCAGATACTGTGGCTCGTCTTGCATGCCGTCAAACTCTCCACCCTCATCATAGTCCGTCATGTTCAAGGCACAGTCATACCACTGCACAGCCTCCTCCCAGTCCTGTGTTCTACACACACAAGAGTAGAAGCAAGCAGTTAAAAGAATAATGTTCGTTCTGCCATTAGAGAGTTGAGAGTACCTCTATCCCTCACTTTTATCATCTTTTCAAGTTCCAAAAAGGCTATTGTGCTTTTACAGTTGTATTCAAGAAAAATGGCAGTACAACATCAATAACCTGATGAACCACTGTTATTAGTAGTAGTGATATTTCTGCATGGCAAATACTTTTAGATGTAGTAGTGTAATAGAAAAACAACAAACCCAACTGTCATGACATGCACGCTGCTTGTTCTGACTAATTTACTCATTCATTGAAAGGGGGGTGTTGCCGTATGCCTTAGAGGAAATGCCCCTGAAATGGGTGTTTCAACAAGACAACAACCCCAAACACACGAGTAAGCAAGCAACATCTTGGTAAATGTCGACACTACCATTTTTTTGAACAGATTAATATTCCTTTTCTTTGCTTCATAGAATAACGCAGACTTGATCAAATTTGCTAATGCTTTGATTTGGAATTGAATGTGTAATGTTTCCACTACATTTGTAATATTGAACTAAAAGCTATTCAATATATTTGCACTTTATTAACTTTTTTTTAACACACTGCTATTTATTTCAACACAACTGTACATACTGTATCCAATCAACTAGCTTTCTTTTTGCCAGATTATTTTTGCCAATTCTTTCCAAATTCTAAATCCTAAATGTTAAACCACTCTCATTTACTAGCTAGTATAACAAAGTATAACAAATATATACACAATAGATCTGAACCTCACAACATGCCTCACAACACCTCTCACACTCACTCACCTGTCAGGTGCGAGGTTGACTCCAGTATCAAAAGCTCTGGCCACCAATATCATACAGGGCCTGTCTCCCGCCTCTGCTGCCTGCAGCAAGTACCGGAAGCCAGTATTCCTGTTCTCTTCACTGTCCTGTTTCAATATTCAACAGCAAAGTTCAGTTTACACAGCACCAGAGGCGGAACTAGCTTGTATGGCGCCCTGAGAATTGTAATTCAGACAATTTGAACAACACAAATAACATAACATTTAAAACTATATCATTATTAAAATATATACAAAAATAAGACAGTGGCGGATCCTGAGCTCAGAATCGAGTAGGCAGAAAATATCCCGTTAAACTACGTGTTGGTCTTGACCCGTTTTAAATCATTTTCATTGATTAACAAATGTGATTAGTCCACAAAATTTTGGGACTATCAGGGGTACCCACTTTACTCAATTAGGTAAAACAGACATAAAACTAGTCGTTTGCGCAGACTTCAATCGATGGTGTTCAAAATTGTTGATACACGTAGGTACCCCTTTGTTTTCCACACTCATACTGCGAGAATATTTGTGCTAAAGATGTGTCTATCAATACCAAGTTTAGTAGATTGGTTTAGATAGGCTTTATTCCAACGCAGTAGATGTATTCGTGTATGCTGAAAATACAACGTGGTCCCTATAAACTGAATTACATGGTGCAGACTTCGTAGCGGCAATGTGTCTGAAATGTAATCGATGAATCTCTCTAATATGCCAATATGTTTACATACCAACGGATTAATCTCTCTAATATGCCAATATGTTTACATACCAACGGATTAATCTCTCTAATATACCAATATGCTTACATACCAACAGATTATTCCCATAATTGCCAAACTTGTTAATCAGGGAAATTATTGAAAACAGGTCAAGACCAATAATTAGTTTAAGGGGATATTTTCTGCCTCCACTGCTCATAAATATAAAAAAAGAAGTAACAAAGACAAATGGAAACAAATTGTACCAGCATCAAAATACATTACCCCTCCCCCAACACTATCAACCAAAAGTCAAAGTCAAGACTAAACCAATTCACCCGCAGTGTTATATTATTCTTAACGATTTCGCACAAACCAGAAAAAAATTCTACATTTGTGAAACTGTGTATTCACAGTATTATGAATGAAGTGTGAATTATTTGTTAGCATTTCATAGTGTAACTGATTTTACTAATTGCTGTACAAATTAGCCCCCCTACCTCGGGCTTCCAGTGGGGAGACCGGAGGTCAACCTACCCCCTCGCCATCTAGTAGACTCGTATTTCTGAGTGAGGACTTTTAGGCAGCCTGCCTAGCTCACAAACTAGAATTAGGGCGCCCACTCCACACGGGGGTGACATGATATCATTGACGTGACGTCCAAATGAGCGATAGAAAACCGACTGCATGTTGCCCATACCGAAACCCGCGCCTGAGAAGCACTACAGTATATGCCAGATTTAATGTTTATTAAATAGAATACAGCTACAATGCTAAGGAAAACAAGGTTTTTATTAAACTGTCCATTTTCTGGGCATATTATCATGAACTTGGAGGCCCTACTCAAAAAAGCTTTAAAATAAGACCCAGAGTGAAAGTTATTGTGATGCACGCTATGCGTATGCGTTTCTTTGAAATGATTATTATTCTGCCAGCAACAAATAAATTACATATTTCTTGTATTTCCTATTTTAAATTCCAGACCCAAGATATGTTTATGTCTGTGGTGGAAAGTGTTGTTTATTCAGTATGCTGTTAACAGACTTCTATTTCCAGCGGCTGTGCAGAGGCATGCTTGAAACTGAACCCCTGTGATGAACCCTGGCTGCCCAGATCACAGATATGACAGCATACTATGATTTATGTGCAGTATTACAGTACCGATACACTAAGACTGTGCTCTTATGACCATTTCCCCAGAAATGCATCTTGAGCTTGAATATGTGCGCCCCCCTGCGTTCCCTTCATCAGTGATTTGAGAAGCACTGCGTCAAGCACAGTAAATATTTAAAATATTACTGATGATTACAGCCCAGCAGAGGAATGTTATACCTCTCACACTGGACTGTGGTAACCCTCTTCCCAGTTTAGCCTGGGGGCGCTATACCCTGCACAAGATAAAGAGCTGTGTCACACATGGATTGGCCAGGCTAATTTTGGCCTGTACGTAATGACCCATTTTTACAGTGCACAGCTTTTATTTTGAAGTGATCCTGTCTCCAGAGACGTGATCTAATTTTTACATTTCATCACATGATTGAAATGGCGATAGACTAGATCTCTATAGACCATTACTTTTACTGCCTTAAAATTGCATTCATATTTGACAAGTCTTTGGCCCTTTGGAACAGAACACATTCAATTATAATTTAACACTGCAATTACTGGGAATGCATTTAGTCTTTCAATGTGTATGCTTGCACTAATAAGAACATGAGAGGGACTGATCAGGGGTTATAGCAACATTACTCCCTTTTTGCCATATATTATTAAAGCCAAGGCTCTCTGAAATGCCCCACTGGCAGAATTGAGGCAGAAGTACCTGGATGGTGCTTTCAGGCAGAATGTGGTGAGGCAGCTGCAGGTAACACTGGCCTAGAGCCACGATGGCCTCCAGCTCTCCACACATGGCTGCCCGCTCCAGGTGGTACATGGCGGCGACCCGGTCCCATTCCTCATCCTTCTCACAGAAGCGGCCCGCCTCATGGTAACGCACCATGGCCAAGTGCACCTGCGGAAAAGACCGGAGAGAGGTGTGAAAACTGAACATTTCTGCCTCTCCTCAAACCCAATAACTAAACTGATCATTTGTACAGGAGAACAATAACAGACTTCAATATATCTTTATTTTAAATGGCACTCCAAATAAAAATTGATTTAATGTAAAACATGTCATGAATACCAAGAAACAATTAAAGAATTCAACCATGGGCATACAACTGAAATGAATAAGTTTGTAGGTATACCAGTAAAACAAATACAGACACTTTATAATTGGGTAAAACATCGGCAAATCTAAAATGACTTGTAGGCCAGAATAATTACACATCTTTCAGATGCATAAAATGGTTTGATTAAATAAATATTTAGAATACATGTAGGTGAAACCAGGTGAGGCTACCCACCTTCCCCAGGATAGATTGGCCGATCTTCCGCTCCAGGACCAGAGCATTCAGCCTCTCCATCTCCACAGCCACACAGGAGGGCCTGTGTATGTTTTGGCGAGTTGTGTGGAAGAAATTCAATTTTTCTTCAGTCAGCTAGAGTAAGAGAATGGAGATACGTAATAATGTTGCTGGAATACTTCCTGAGTGTTTACACACCCTAATGGAATATTCCCTAAATATATATGCCTCACACTTTGGCAGAGAATACAATTTCAGATGCCAATGCAGTTTTTAATACATGAGGTAATGGGTCATCAGATTTAATCTGACACTGTACTTACGACTAAGTTCATACATTTCTACATCACCCTGCTTCATGACATGCAAATACAAAATAAAGAAATTACTAAAAATGTGAGTTTATATTTAATTGAATTAATCAATAGGTGCACATGCCTAAATAAACAATCATTCATTCAGTTTAGCATTGGTTAAATGAGCTTTGATTTGCCTCATAATCAGGAGCAACATCGTGCAATCAGGCAGGAAGTCTAGTTATTAAATGTGGAATCAGGAAAAGTGACCATTGAAGATGAAATGGGAGAGAATGAAGTGGTCAGTAATCATCATTATTAATCTGCAATCACTGAAGTTATATTAATTCTGAGGATTTAAACCACAAGACCAAGTCCATTTACTATTAATTATACACACATTTTTGGTTGTTTAATTCAGAATATTAATTGGCATATCATTGTCATTATATAGATGTTAATGGTTAGTTTATTTCACCACTGAGGCATGAAGTCATGACAGAATGGAACAGTAAGAGGTAAGATGAGGGGTTAAGTATGGGCATTTTCATCAATGATGCTATTCAACAAAAACACTTCCTGTAGATGACCATGCGTAGAACATCCTGCCATAAGCTTTACTGCTCCCAGAAATCCAAAGTTCTACCTGGCTCTGAACATTGTGGGGACTTACTAAGAAATGAAGCAAAGCGTTTACATTCAAAGCTAATACTAAATAAAATTACCCTAGCCATGCCATACGAATAGATAAAATGAAGCACAGCACATATTTTAACATAATATATAATTAATATAACATTAACGGTAAACATTAACATGTATGCACATTTCTTGAATATCTAATAGCCTATGTTTACCAAGCATTAAAACTGATAAATTGTCTTATCTCTCTTGAGACAAAATCCTAAAATGGGACTGCCTTTGGGAAAGACAGGCAATACAGGTACATAATATTCCAAAATATGAATGACCTCTCAACCTTATCACGACAGCACTCCACCTTCAATTCACTCTATTAAAAAGCATCTAGTTTAAAATTTCAACATGAAAACTGCCAACGCAGCATTGGAGATGCATTAATGTGATGCCGGTTTCTGATATCTGGTGCAAACAGTACAAGGCAAATTCTCGAAGCCAGCTAAAATGCCAAAACCCATAAGCCTTCCTTTCTCAACAGCTTAACAGCTTAACATTTGAGCTTGGGCCCAAAACAACAATACGCTCCATGCATACAAGCTTCTGTGCTCCATAACATCTAGAACTCTATATGACAGCAGGATCACAGGAGGATGCAGATGCACCACATACAGAAACACAACAGGTCTCATTCAGAGACATGCGTACAGGGGAATTCACCCGCCGCCTTGAGGGCAAGTTTGCAGAGGGGGCAGGTTTGGTGCTAACTGCCATTGGTTTCTGGCGAAGGAGAACAGGGAGAGGGGGTTGAGTCACAGTGAATATGATTGGAAGAGACAGAAGCCAAAGTCCCAGATGAGTGAGAGTTAATGGGGGGGAGGGAGGGGGTTATTTCATCACTGTTGTTTGTATTTACCCGACGAAAACTGTCGTCATCCGACTCGGACAGATGTTTGCTGCGGTGGAATGTAACCTACATGGTGGTGTATAAAAGCCACTGTCAATGGTCAGAAATTTTAACCCCCCCCGCCCCTCCCATGCTACAGTGCAGCCATCCGTGCGTACAATGTCTCAAGCTGCAGATTCCTCATATGAGAAAATACAATTAATTACACGGTGTGAGGAGACAACTCAGACTGAAAATATAATCATATACATGTCCCTGAGGCTTTAATCTGAAGCTACAGCATTAGAGGTTCTGAGAGAGGCAATTTCAGGAATTAAGGTTATGTTCCACCAAAAAAATATGTATGTGAAAAGATAAATTCCGAAAAAATTAGCTAATTTGCTCATTACTTTATTCAAGAAATTTTGGATTTTTCATGACGAAAAATGATGACATTTCACAATCTAATGAGATTCATGATGCTGTATCTTATAACAAGAAAATAATTGGCTCAAACCACTCTCCTGGGTATGGCCTCAAGGTTTGCGAAGTTTCATGATGATAGGATGACAAATGGTTCCAAGTCCTGTAATATTGTCCAAAATCAGGTTGACGCCAAAGCTAGAAATGGTAAATAATTATATACTAATTTCACGATACACCTGGCATAATCTTTGAAAAGGGGGTATTATCCTGATAGTTGAATATTGAGGGATCATTTGCAGCAGTAAACCAAAAAATGTAAATTTGAGTTTTTATTCCAGTGGAACAGAACCTTAACTCTATGGTCTCTACTACAGAACAGTGAAAATGAAACCACATACAGGTAAACATTGAAATCAAAGCTTTTGAGAACTGGTTTTAATTTTTAAAAAGCATTTTTACTTTCCAGCAGTTCACATTGTCACTGCTCTGTGATGGTAGGAATGTTTTTTTTTTTTTTTTACACTTTCAAATAAGCTTGTAAAAAAAATGGTTTCCAGTGCTTCAGCAGATATGAGGTCACCAAAGTGCCATAACCTGTGAAGGGGAAGCAGTACTTGGGTTGTAAGAGCAGAATAAGAGTAGTGGACTGGAGCTCATACCCGGTCACCGTGCTCAGCTGGGTCTCCTTCACTCCGCCTCTCACTGGGACACCCGCTGTCTTCTCCGCTCTCTTGATCCTGACACAGAAATCACCCCGGATTACATTCACTGTATCCATGGCCTCGATGTAGCAAAAAGCACCAAGCGTTATTGCAATACAAAGCTGTTCCTAATTTTGCAAGATATGCATTTGTGTTTCATGAACATGGCTGCCATAATTCCAGCACAAAATCCCCTCCTCACTGTGCTGCCTGGTTATTTTCATTGTCTTGTATTCTACAAATGGAACTAATTTCAACTCACTCTGTGCTCTGGGGCATTGTTGTTCTTTTCAGTGTGAAAGTCCATCTCGTTTGTGAAGGACCAGCCCAAGGGAGAATCAACACCTTAGTGGAAACAAAAAGTGTAATCATCTACTTCATAAAAAGTGGGCCAGGTTGAACCGCAGTTTAATTACTCACTGTAATATCTCCAAGACCAGTAGAAGGTTTGGGGAAAAAACAATAACAAAATAATCTTCAGGCCCGAGCAATTACACAAACACAAGGTTACACCACAGTGTGCAGAACCAAACAACATAACAGCAACTGTCCAATTACAAATATCGAGCGAGTGCTCAGTGAACCATATTACTCCGTATAGAGCACAATATGCAGTGCATTGACTGAGAGTGCATACCTGTGTACATGTTCATTCATGTACAGACACAGGTGTAGAGATGTGTTCTTCTCCTGCCTTTGTGTGTGCGTGTGTGTACTGCAGTGACCTGTTGTTCCTACCTAGTGGGGACCTTCCCACTGAGCTCAGGGAGCTGCTGAACTGAATGGGAGAGCAGGGCGTGGAGTCTGGGTCACTCATGGCGTCGTCGTTGGAGGAGTTCTCCGAGAGGCGGCACAGGAGCGGGGGCAGCCGCCCCGTAGAGAAGGTGCGAACTCTGGGGGAGCCGCAGGGCTCCTCCTGCCCTCGCAGCACCGTCTTGGCCGACTTCTACGGCAGGGTGGGGGCACAGGCAGAGTTCATTACAAGCTGTTCACCTTAAATCCCTCAGAGTTTATGCAATCATACATTTACTATCCATAAGTTGCTGAATAAAAAGCAGTCTTGTGTAGTCTTCAGTGATCGGTACAATGGGCGTGGGCTCACCAGCAGCTTGCTGGTGCAGTCGAGCTGCGCTTTCTCAGCAGGAGAGATGTCGAAGGGGGTGAGGCCCATGCTATGACAGATCTTATTGCACAGGTGGGAATGGAAGAACAGAGCCATCCCTCTGATACCTGCACAAACAAAATGTACCACCTGCAGTCAGGGTTGGTCACCAACCTTTATTTCTACCATTTTGACAATGAATCACAACGCCCTCGTACTGCTATATAGGTATTAGTGTGGCAGAGTTATAGAACAATCTGTGTCCTTGGCTGCTTAAGTCTTTACTGTGTGAAATGACGGTAGTGTAACACACTTTGTGTGAAAAGCTCCTAAAATCAACATTGATACTAAAGCGTAACCAGCAACATCCTCTGGAGGATACTGTACCCAGATTGCCATCTCCAAAGTCAGTCCCATCGTGAGTGTGTATCTGGGGGTCAGTGTAGAGATCTCCCACTCCCTGAATATCCACCACAATCAGCTGATGTCCAGAGCGCTCAAATGTAAAATGGCTGAATGCCTGCAGACATGGAAGGACAGACTATTAGGATACTGCTCTCAATTCAAGAAATAATATTGCCTAATATTGCTGACGCATTGTTCTGCAGTACTGTGTTGCAACCCTAGCCTAGTGAGACGTATGTATAGCGAGGATAAATGCAGCATCTGAAGTGTCTGTTCTTTGACATTCACCTGAGGGGTTAGGCGAATGTTTTCATCCCGAACAAATCCTGAGTTGGAGTTGTATTTGATGTACTTCCCCTCAATGTAATGCTCCAAGTGATAGAGAGGTTTCCCTGGGCGTTGAGTCATTTCCATTACACACATCTGCATGATGTCCACCTGAGGGAGAGGGGAAGGGGGAACAGCAGTGCACAAGTAAACACAAGTTTCACAGGAAGTCTTTAAACTATAACCTCACCAAAGCTTTACGCCATCTTAATGTCAGTAATTATTGTAGGTACAATTCATCAATTTTTTACTCCTTTGATACATTGAGCTGGAGCAGCAGCTAAAGTAAAGATTTCACTGTACTAGTGTTCCTACCAGCGCAAGTGACTAATAAAATTTGAACTTCACATTCAACTGTAGATGTACTGTGTCTAGGCTGTATATGACAGTATGCCCCTGGCACAGCACTCTCTACAGGGCTGTAATCAGTTCTCTCTTCCAAAGTCCAACCACACAAGTCACAGGACAGCACTGAACTTGCCCTTAACCGAAGCCAAAGCTGAAAACGGGGAATGATTCCAAAGTTATGGATTCGTTGAGTTGTTTCTTCCAAAACTACCACAATGGCTCTACCTGTTTAGGGGGGCGATGACGACTGTACTCCTCCCCCCATAATTTGGCCTCCATCTGTAGCCGAACGTCTTCCAAGTACACGTCTCTGTCCACGGGCTCAATGTAGCGCTTTGCCACATAGTTGGAAGCAGCTGTCCATTTGCCGCTGTGTGAGAAATTTGATAACTTCTTCCTGAAACAACAAGTTACCAGCAAGACAGGTCAGTAACGATTCTGACAAGGCCTCTCCACAGATAAACTCACTCACAGAATCACTTCAAGTCAGGATAATTAGGCCACCACCTAAATATGTCTTTAAGGAGCATTTACATGTGACAAAAGCATCCATTTTTGGAATTAAGCATCCCAAGGATAGCTGTTACTGTTTCTACAGTTACTCAGAAGGCACTGCCTTTTGAGATTATAAAAACTAAAAGGAAAAACTCCTTGTGTGATTACGAAGTGAGAGCAACTGTAAAACTGAATGCAGGTAGATTCTGTAAGGAAAAATCAATTATTTTTATTTGGGAAAACTAAAACTAATACCAGGCAGCATGCAGTGTCCACAGTCTCTGCCTGCACATTCACAACAGAAAAAATCCATTACCTAACTTTTCTTCACACACAAATCTGAGCAAGATCTCAGACCTCTGTAGTTTGCAGGGTATGTGGCATTGATGGCAAAAATATTATACTGCAGCTTGGTGAATAGTGGCAATTTCGTAACTTGTTTTGTGAGTCTTGTTTTTGTCTGATTACAAGACATTGTGTTCCAAACTCTTAAGTGTGCAGTAAATACAACAGTAGCCATGTCCTCAAGAGAAAAATGTAAGTAAGTATACAAATAAACAGGAAGAGATCAGTGCAAGTACTAGTTGACATATTTGCACTCAGAATTATTTGGCGTCTGTAATACATGAGGCCAAAGGTTAGAGTGCAGTTTACACAAATGGGAAATACATGGGGTGAAAGAAATGGGGGTAAAAGACCATATGGTGTCCTGCAGTTGCACTCCAACCCCGGTTCACAATCACAATTTCTCGCCCAGTCTGTGATCACAATTCCCCCTGCCGCCTGTCTGTGCATGTAGATTAACCAAACAGAGGGGTCTGTGCATGTAGATTAACCAAACAGAGGGGTCTGTGCATGTAGATTAACCAAACAGAGGGCCACCCACTAACTTCTCCAGTCCACCCATATTTGAATTCTGGAGCCGCTACTGAACTCAGGGCACACAGAAGCAGTAAACTGGGCAA
Organism: Conger conger; assembly: GCF_963514075.1. NCBI lineage: Eukaryota > Metazoa > Chordata > Actinopteri > Anguilliformes > Congridae > Conger > Conger conger. The sequence goes on along the minus strand of NC_083761.1, from coordinate 63,004,092 downwards.
TGAAGCTGCAGATTCTGTAATTCTAGGGTGCAGGCAAATGCATGTTTAGAACAGAAATGGAACTTTGCCAACTCTCCATATTTCAGATTCTGTAGAGCAAGAAGGATGGATAGATGTGAATAAAAATGTATGAGGCAACATCAATTATGGGTTTTTTTCCCACAGATTCTAAGCTTTAGAACAGGAAAATGCATGCTTACTGTTAATGTGTGCAACGCTCTGTGCGCCTGCTTTTTGTCTTGATTATCATAACTACTCTTTGTTCCCAGTGATATATTTAGACAGGGTGTAGTCTGTATTTTTTATTTACATGGGTATGCCAAGTCAAAAGTCCATGCCCATTGTCTGAAAATAATCCAGGAATTTGTATCATGACTCAAAAATATAAGGAGATGGGTCATGATTCAGACTATATGTCCGAATTTTATAAAATATGACCATGGCTAAGAGAGACACGGTACTGCATTGAGCGCATCAAAATGCAGCCTGTAACATGGTTTTACAATGACAACAGTGGGGACTTACGTTCTGTAACATTCTCTCATGGCTCCTCTTCCAAAAGGCTGAAATGAGAAGATTCAAGTTAACAGAAACACTGTCACAGAAATACTGCAAATGGCACATACAAGTCTCATAATTAATCAATTACAATTTATGAAACTGCATTCCATATTTGTGGCACCGTTTTCCAGCTGATGTTTTAAAATACAAAACCGATGAGCTGAATGGAAAGAATACCTGGGAAGCCATCTTTATGTAAACCTGGTCCTGTGCCCACTCTCTAGTAACTGCATTGTACCTGTAAAATAGGATGTTTACACAGTGTAAAATGAGGCACACGAGGCACACATGGTTTCACAATTTTGATAATGTGACAGAAGTGGCTTGCCTGAGAAAGCAAACCATCTCAGAGAAAAAGAAGAGGAAAACCTTCCATAATGATCAAACAGCATAAAATGCATGAGAAGCATTTGCAAAACACTCATTTTTTTTTAATTATGAATTGCTCATTCATCACACTTATATGAACAAAGTGTAAAGCTATATGAGGCTAAACCATTTCCTGTTTCCCTTCCTTGCAATAAGATGGAATCCAGATGGAAAACAAACAGGACTACACCCTCTCTTCCAATACCCTCCCATATAACTGTTAGCAGATGCAGTCTTAACAAGTAGTCCTCATAGTACGATAAATCTAGTCAAATACAGCAAATTATTCAAATTAAAAACACAGCTTGTACTGTGTATTTACATAGTGAGAGGTATATCTCATCATCCACCATTAAATGAGAAATGCAAACAGGTGACATACAGCAACCATTCCGCTCCAGAACTTGAGGCAATAACTTTTTGCCCACAAAGCAAATGCTGATAATATGAAGAGAGTCAGAGTATTGTGAGAAGGGTGATTTCAGCAAGATTTTCCCCTTCCTCCACCATAATATTCTGTTGAAGTGCTGGTAAAAACCTGGTCTGATAGGAAGAGAAAGTAAATTCCTTTGAGATGGTTATAGAAAGAAACAGGTGCTTACTTTTTGACTCTCAAGTTAGTTCATTTTCTCATGGTAATTCATGTGAGAAACAGCAGCCACATGACATTACACTACATCACACACTGATAAGACAGCCAGTAGAAGACTAATATTTGCACTGGCACACTCTCAGTGTGAAACCAGTAGAGGCACCACTCTAGTCAGGCTAGCCTTGTTGAAGGCTATGGGCAGCCTGGAGCCTAGTGGCTAAGGTACAAGGTTGGTGGTTCAAGCCCTGGTGTAGCCACGAAGACATCCGCACAGCTGTTGGGCCCTTGAGCAAGGCCCTTAACCCCACATTGCTCCATGAGGTATTATCCCCTGCTTAGCCTAATTAACTAAGTCGCTTTGGATAGAAGCATCAGCTAAATAACTATTTATTATGAAAGAACAAAGGTGATTTATTTATCCACTGGCAAGAGCACCCTAGCCAAATTGGGGAGTCTCATTCCAAACTATGTAAAATTACAATTGCAAATGGAGACATAACACCAGACCTAATGCCATGAAAAATTGTTGACAACAGTTCTGGCATTACTACATTTTAGAGGGATGAAATCAGAAAGTAGATTCATTCATTTTAGATTTAAATGTTAAAGTTGAGATGCACATAAATTACGAGTTATGCAGAGTAATTCCATTAATTAAGCAAGTACAGTAAAATACATTAAGCTTTTATTAAATCTGACATGTATCTTGTTGATACAGCCAACAGGAGAATTCAGTGCAATATACTGAGAATTCAACTTTAGTGTAAATTTGATTCCATTGCCTCCCATAATGTTATAAAAGTTGCTAAATCTATAAAGTTGAGGTGATATTATGAATGCAAGATGGAGATGCGCAGACCTGTATCGAATGCAAAGTTCCGTTTCAATTTCCTCCAGGTGGAACTGAGCCCAGGGATCAGGCATGGATTTGGCTTTTTCAATGGCATGTTTCCAGGCTGCCTACAGTGTGAGAGTAGAGAGTGCATGTTGATCCCCTAGCCCCATGCACACACACAGACCCGCGAAGTTCATACATTCTCTGTCTGTCAAGCACACGTGCGTGCTCACACACACCTCAGAATATAATACTCCAAAACTGGTAGCAACCACTCCTTACATTTTCATTGAAAGAATGTGAAGATCCTTCATGTCATCCAGTTTTTTCTTTTGTGTAAGAATGGACATTAATGCGCTGGAAACAAACAAAAGCAAGCAAGCACACACACATAGGCATGATATGGAAGGGAAAGGAAAGCACACAAAGCTTTTGCAAGTGGGAAGTACAAATTCACAAAGAACAGTTACGCACATATTAAATACTACAGCTGCTTCACTTGGATTATAGAAAAGACAGACTGCCCAATATGGCAAGAATCACTAGCTAAGCTTTCAACTCAATTTGTAATTGCAGTACTCAGTACATCTCAGTAGACACCCAATGCATGATACCCTTTTCATTTGGGTCTGTCCATGAACTACTTGTGACGTAGCAGTCAGTCAAAATGAAAACCAATCCACCACGTGGATACATGTGATACCAGCCATGCCTGGCATTCAAAGAGAGTATTTTTAGAATGATCTATTTGCTTTCAATATTTGGGAGGTCATATCATTGGCAGTTAATGAACAATCTCTTGCAAGTTAAAACATGCACGCATGCACATCAGTCCCAGATCACCTTAACGTATATTGTTTACCATTGCCCTACAGAGCTCACACTCACGCTTGTCATTGTATCAGAACTAGGAATGTGTTACCTCTCTGACGGTGTTCTGGAAACTGCTACAATTAACAGATCAGAAATGTCACCACACACAGACTTTCCTTTGCAACACAATCACATATGTGCAGCCAAAGACTTCCTTTTGTTGTCAACATCACAAAAGATGCACCTGAGCCGTAATGTGTCCAGCAAGAAGTTACTCAAACACATATCCATCCATCAAGACATTCTGCAGCATAAAATTTTGTTCTCCGTTAACAGACTATGATTTTATTCGGATTTGCACTAAAAATTATATATATATATATATATATATATATATATATATATATATATATATATATATATATAAACCCTTTGCACACTTGTGCAGTTGTTAGTATAGTATAACTAATCATACAAATTACAACTAATCAAACAACAATCCAACCGAGTTGCGTTTCAAAAAAGATACATTGGAAATTTGTGGACCAGAAAAAGAAGAAATTTTACTTATTATAAATGTCTTTTTTAAATGAGAATTTGGTACCACCATATTTTAAAGAAAATCACATGAAATTGACAAAGAGGTGGAATAGAGGGATTTGAACACTTGCAGCTACGTTTGCGTTGCTATTGAAGAAGGAACTGAGAAAGGGAGACACTAGGAAGGCGAGAGTGACAATGCTGCAGTAAAGGCAGTAATGCATGCACACACATTTGGAGGAAATGAAGGTGGAATTAATGGAGGAGAGGAGTTAGCTACACTAGCAAAGGGAATAAATAAGCAAGTTGACTTTGAACCTACCCGACCTCTTTCAGTTAACGCCCCAAAACTGACCGATCGCTGCTTTGGCTCAGTTTCTTTTGTGTTCTATACAAGAAAACAGACAGTTGGAAAGGAAATCGACCCAAAAACATATATGGGGTTTATTTCCTCCGATCCCCACAAAAACCGCAGCTCGACTGCCCCGACCGAAACCCTGAATTACACCTTCATAGATTAAGCATTAGAAATAAGGGCATAAGAAGAGAGAATCTCACTTCTTGTTCTTTTAAAGACTGGGACAGGAAAGCAACAGCTGACTGATACTTAGATTCAGTGCAGCCACAGATGGTGCAGCTCCTTATAAGGCAGTGAGAAGTGCTCACTACACAAGAAGCCATGGGAGAGTGCAGATTGCGCACTACTTCTGTATATGCAGTACATTTACCCTAGTGCCTACTATTCCTACCCTGATATACAGTATATCCATATGGATGTCACTGCAAACAGCAGTGCGATAACCCCACAATGACCTTAGAAACATCCATTCCGATAGCATGGCATTCATTAAACAGGCAAAATATAAGCAATGTAACAAAGAATATGCCACAGATTGTGTTATTAGCACCAGCCAGCCGGTAAGCACAAAGCAGACCAGAGGATGAAAAAGCTCTCATGCTTCTGGCCCTCTCACCTTGTACTGGAAGGAGTTTTTGGGTGAGGCAGCAGGAAGCTGCTGATTGTTGTTGTTGTGCATGAGATTCTGCAGGTAGTTACAAATCTCTTTGGTAGGGCTGACAGGATCATCTGTGATGGGGCAGATGTAGTAATCATCCTCATCGTCGCTGTTTGCGTCAGAAAAAGAGCCCATCTTCTGCTCTGTGCTTCTCCTGGCACTGCCCACCTCCTCCATGCTGAACATCATTTCCTCACCCGCCATGTTGTTGGTTGCACGCTCCGGAGTGCTGGAGTGAAAGTAAACACACAGTGACAAAGGCTGTTGGCTACAGGCGCGTGAGGTTTCTCACAACTCTGTGTTTATTAATATTGTGGAAAGAAATTCTGCGACAAACCCCAAGACCAAAATCAACATGGGCCATTTTAATTAATGTAATGCGATCAGCCAAACTGCTGGCATGGCCAGCGACACAAAGAGGGCACTTCAGTTCACAGCATGAGGTAAAAAAGTTCTTCCAGGTCACTGTCTGTTCTAGCTCGCAAAGGGTGAGAACAGCTTCCCACTGCAGTCAGGACAGCAGAAACCCAACCCATCCTCTAACACAGACTTAAGATCCACCGCTTCAGATGGCACCATGTCCCTGAACATATGCAAGCTATCCTCTTTCTTTCTTCCTTTCTTTCTTTCTTTTTTGGATTTCCTTTTGGGATAATGTTTTCGGTAAAGTTTGGTAAAGAGGTTATTTTATTGGTAACTTTCATCAGTCAGACACTGATGTTCTCCAATTCTGCAAGAGCTCTGGGTAAGTGGTATATATAATGGTATTATAATGCACTGTTCCCAGTTACTCAAGAGCTTGAAATCACAATACAAATCATTACTGCCAAGACAACTGCAATATATTTTCCTTCAACTATAAATAAATAAATAAAATAAGCAAGCATATGCATTCAGACAATTGAGCCGGTCATTGATCAACTTGTGATCATGCTGGATATAGAAACAAAAATTACTGCACTTTAACCTGTGCAAACACACACAGACACACACTCTCTTTTAGACATAAAGATGAGCTGGGTTATTCAAATGCCAGGTTCCCAGATTCTCTGTGCAGATTTTTCTTCATAAACATTTTACCGTTTTACCCTATATACCAGAGACCAAAGGACATTAAAGCATTCAATGTGTTCATCAGTAGAAGTCCCAAGACCGGTAAGCTTATCCAAGCATTACCAAGAGGAGGAAAAACTCCATTCGGATCATTATGCCTGCTGCTACTTCCATATGCTTTTCACTTTTTCTAAGGGTGGTATAACTCATATCAATTTTTGAATTAATCAGTATTAATTAGATAGAAACCAAGTTGAATAAATCGGGGGCCGTTTGTCTGTAATTCCATAAATAAAAATCGTGTCAATATGGATGCCTTGCGGAGTTGTACAGAAAGAATCCTGCAGGAATACAGTTGATCCAAAACACATCTTCACTCTGCATCCTTGTGAGAAACAAATATTCCAGCTTCGCAAAAACGTAGCTATAGCTACGGCAATCAATAGGCCATGATCAATAAAACCATAATTTGCTCAAAGATCCGTGTATATTAACTGAATCAACGTTCCATCTTGTTACTCAAATATATTTCCTTGTGCGGTCTAACGAAATGTCAGATATTCTGCTACGTGGCTAGACCAGACAGAGAAAGATATTGTGCATGCACCAGATCATACAAGAGGCCTCGATTGAGAACTGCATTACGGATATGTTTAGTTCAATAAACACAATATATCTAGACCTGATATATTTAGGCCTATATCAGGGCCGCCATAACAAACATTAGCATAGAATCTGAACGTCGTTGTCCTCGCTCAACACACTTGCTAAACTGCAGAAGCCCATTTAATTTGCCATTCAGACTGTCTTCTATAATGTGATCAAAACCTAAGATAGTCGTTTCGTAGCACTGCATTTCTCATAACTTACTAAATTAGCTAACCAGCAGTTTCCGCGTCGTCTAGGTAGTCTCAACAAACATGCAAAAATACAAGAAATTCACTTACCTGAGTCACAAAATGTCCAAATATTATCCCTATAAAATATGCATGCCTTCTTTTAAATTGTTGCTATTTATGTGTGTTTATTTTAAGATAGATTATCGTGCAAGCAAGTTTCTTCGGTAGTTAAGCTGGCTTTCGAGCTAGCTAAATAGGCGGATAGCTATGCTTCAGTCTGGTTATGTGGAAGTATTTCAGCTGACCTTAAATCACACAGCCAAAACCGTACGCGATCGGGTTTCCACCACTCTAATGTACTATCGTTCTCCGGCCTCCACTGTAACTTGGACTGATTGCACGTACAACACACAGACTAAGAGCTCCGCCTTACATAAGCGACAAGACAGTTCCATCCATTTGAAAATGCAAATGGTGCCAGCTACGGATTGAGCAATGCCCAGATCATTCAAATGAACGGGTTTTTAGTATTATTTGGAAGAAACTTTTTTTTTTTTTTGTTTCTTGGTTAAAAAATAGCGGGATACAGATTTTTTCTTTAACTTTTTTGATTGCTGTACCAGTTAGCTAACCGCGTAATGTTAGATGTTCTTGTCTTAGGAACTTTGGTTTCAGTCAATGTTACTTTTAGTTCTTTGCTTCTTATGCGTCGTATTGCATTTTACATACTTTATTTATTATTGTTATATTATAGCTTATTTACTCTCATTGATAGTAACGCTTTTCATATGGTAGCGTGGCCGAGTGGTCTAAGGCGCTGGATTTAGGCTCCAGTCATTTCGATGGCGTGGGTTCGAATCCCACCGCTGCCAATATGTTCCTTTTATCGGAATTGTAGATTTTGTTGCGTTGAGACGTTAACAAATCCCACTTGTCTGGATGGAAGTGCCGTTTGAACAGATGTATACTGTATACATAAGCCACAACCAGTTTCGAAGTAATCATATAGAATTATATCGGAGTGTGTAAAGTCTAAACCATATGGTTACTTAGGGGGTTTACACTTTACACACTTCACTTCATTGTAATATTGTTATATTATAGCTCATTTACTTAGGTTGATAAGTACGCTCATTTAATTATATTGATAGGTAGCGTGAAGTTGCTGGGTCTTCTGCCTATATAAACATCGAGTGGAGTACATTTATGTTGTTGTCTTTTTATTACATTAAAATATGGCTAACCAGCTTGCATGTCTTTACTGAAGAAATGTAGGTTTTGCCATTACTTACTCCTTGGTTATGGAACAATCCTCCCAAGTCCCATTGATATTAAATGGTAAAATATATTTGATCTGTGAATATTGTGAACACCTTTTAGCGATGTCTAAAGACTCATTTGTTTAGACTGGCCTTCAGTTGACGTGTTACAAATAGTTCGTTTCATGTTCATGTTTTACGGATATGTGTGTGTGTGTACTCGTTGTTTTTTATATGCACTTTGTGAAGCACGTTGTGGCCCTTGTCTTTGAAAAGTGCGATATAAATAAAGTTTACTTACTGAGACAGTGGATAAATAATCAGCGGATAAAGAATTGAAATTCGCTCATTACCTCTTGAAAATTACAGGCAACCCGCGCTAAATTGTCTCAAATCCGCAGACCAAGAGAGCATAATTATTATTCTCTCGTCAATAATGACTTCACACAGGGCCATTTCTCCCTTAATAATAAAAACCTTCATTTAAAAACTGCATTTTGTGTTTACTTGTGTTGTCTTTGACTAATAATTAAATTTGTTTGATGATCTGAAACATTTAAGTGTGACAAACATGCAAAAAAATAAGAAATCAGGAAGGGGCAAACACTTTTTCACACCACTGTATATGTACATCTTAAGTATCCATAGTGATCACCTCTCTGCTTGTGTTAAATAATAATAGGATAATCACTTTATGTTAATAATTACTGATGTACATTTCATTTATGTATTTAACTATGTGTATGTATCTATGTGTTTTTATCTTGTACATTTACTTGTTTGTTTGTTTTTGTTTTTGTTGATTTGTATTTGTAACTTTGCCTCAACTATATTTTGACGATATTATTTTAAGAGAGAGAAAATTAAACAGTCCACCCTGTTAAATTGAAACAGTACTTTCAGTATTTTTTAATGTATTTCCCCAGCATGTCTGAGATAGTTACAGATCACAGTTTGAAGCTAGTATCATCTGTGGTTTTATATCGCCCCCTGATGGTTCATAAAAGTAAGACGGTTAGTAATATTGTTCTGTCCATGGCCCTCATGGTCACTCGGAGGTCTGGTTCTGAGACAGTAGTCCATTGAGTGTAGTCTGGTTGCACTTAGTATTGTGTATTGATGGGCTGGTGGAGTTGCATTGTTTATCCAAATCAAGTGCAAGTCTGTGCTATGAATCCTATTTCCTTTTTTTGTGAGTTAAAATTTTAAAAAGTCTTTTTTTTTCATCAACAGATTAATATGCATGTAAGTTCTCTTCATATGCACTACCTGAACATTTGCATACATCTCTGTATGAATATAGTACGAATACTATTTATGTATTTGCACAATAGAATTTTAACCATGAAAATCATAATGGTGTTTTGGCATTTCAAACACGTTAATTGCATTTCAATTTCTAAACTGGCTGAATAGAAATGGAATGGACCCATTAGTAGTGATCACATTGCAGATGGCAGCAGCCATTGGTGAAGCTGAGATTCTCCAGTGCCCATTCCCCATCACATGCCATCAATGCACAGGCTGGGTGGAGGAGACGGAGAGACAGAAAACACCTCCAATTAGACTGAACCAAATTATCAAACGCCTCAAAAACACATATTTGGCCCATTGGGATAAAACTACTGAAACACAAAACAAACTGGAATGCTATTGGGCCATATCTGTTCACCGTTAAATGTAAAACAGAGGGAGATCCTGAAAGGGCCGACACAGGCAAACCTGGCTAGCCAGGGAAGACAGACTGTGCAATCAGTGTACAGGCAATGAGGTTGAGACAGAGATTTATTTAAGATTTTTATATTGTACACATTACAATCAAGAAAGGGAAGAATTCTTTAAAAATATAAACATAATTATCCCCAACTTCCAAAATATGAGAGACCATGAAAAATTGGAGAAGGTCCAACAGCCCCACAAGCAGCCAGATATGTAGCCACATGCCACAAGATGAGGGAGATAAAGAGAACACTCTCTATTTGTAATGTATGTATTTGAGGATATCTGAATTAATGTTAATTTATTTACTTAATTGCCATTTTGTTAATCTATTTTAAAGATTTTTGTATAATTAGTTATTTATTTATTTTATTTCATGATGAATAAATATTATATAATTTTTTTATGTTCTTCAAAACTGTAAGTGTTAATGCATGTTATTTAGAGAGAGAGAGAGAGAGAGAGAGAGAGTGAGAGAGAGAGAGAGAGAGAGAGAGACAGGCAGAGAATGTATAAACTTATAAGGTCTGTGTATGAACATGGCATCATGGATAATAACGCAATCCATTTTCAGCGGCAGTCTGCACTAGGCTATGCTATTCCCTCTGTTTCATAAAATGTATCCAAAACATCCACATCAACCAACTCCAATATCTTTCTCTAACTTCTATAACCACCAAAACATAAAATATTTCTGAAATCGTCAAAAAAATACAGAGCTAGTAAAATGAACAGATGTACAAATCACAGCGCTAAACATCATTGACGGAAACCTGCAAATAATGTGATGAAAGCAGTCATTTACAGAGGCTGGAGAGTAAAGCATCATTGAGTTTATGCACGCCTTGATGGGAGGGGGAGTTTTTAGGACAGAAATAGAATAGAGCTGAGGACACTGTGTTACAGCCAGTCTGCCTTTACCTGGACCATCACTTCTCACATCCGCCCTGTAGATGATCCAAATTTATCACACAGGCACAGCACACATATTGACTGTCTACATTATGCAAAAAGAATGCCGCCATTTTGGACAACGCATGACATTGTACAAGAACACAGAGATCAAACTCTGAAGAAGTGAAGTATGCAGACCTCCTATCCCTTCAAAGTATTTGTAAAGTTTACAGATTTCTGTTATCCACCATCAAGCAAATGTAAAAAAATATATATCCAAATAATGCTTTGGCCAAAGTTGTTCTCAGCATCATGTTTATTTTCGTATTTCTCCCGTGTGTTGTTAGCCTCTGCAGGGGACCATGTCAGTCGTCCACCAGCATAGTCATGCTGAGGACTACAGAGGAGCTACAATACAGTTCACATTTTGAAAATATTCCACAATTTTTCCAATTGACAACAGCAGATGACCTTTCCCTGCCATTGCATCCTCTTCAAAAACAACGTCATTACTGTATGATGTGTTCATTTTATTAGTCAGTTACACAATACATCAGTCACCAGACCTGTTTGGGACATTTCTACCAGTTTCAGGCAAAACATTTAATACAAATATGTTTTACAAGGCCTGCAAGACAACCATGTCATTGTTCAACCCCCTCCCCCACACATTCTGCTGAATCACTGATTTGATACTGAGAACAGCCATGGGCATCTGTATGTATTTTGTTGTAAAGGGGAATATGGAGTAAAGTAGGAGTATTCACAGTAGAAATGTATTTTAAAAGTGAATTTCAATTCTTTCAGTTGACAGTAGGCAAAAGTATTGGGACAGTGATGCCTTTTTTGTTGTTTTGCCTCTGTATTCCAGCACATTAGATTTGAAATAAAACAATGAACATGAGTCTAAAGTGCAGACAACACCAAAAATGGTTGCTAATAGATTCATGTTAATCTCCAGTAATTTTACTGACAAATTATAAAATGCAGAAGCTGGCTCCCAGATACTGGGAACCATAGATAACGTTCCACAAAATGTAACAAACCAACACCCTAATTTTTTGTCTGATCCTTGAAACAGAAGAATACATAGCATAGTCTCAGCATGTACAGGAAACACTAATTACCATATACTATTAATCTGCCTTAGGCATGGTTGAATGCTGAATTCATTCATGAGAAAAGTATGAAAGGCAAATATGCCAATTAAAATGAATAGTACGATGATTCATGATTAACACTTTAACACTCGTTAAAACATTTTTCTCTGACTCATTCACTACCTGCCCGGCACATTATTCTTCTTGATGATATATTCTTTTTTTCTGAAAATGATCATCCTTCATGAAACAAACCTCAATGACAAATGATCAGAAAAAAGAGTGTAGTATCTCCTCCCCTCTCAGTGTCTGCTGTCACCAAGGAAACAGGGAGGCCGATTGAAAAAGGAAGGACACGCACACAAAGGGAAGAATTATGAAGCTGAAAACGGGCTGGTTTAAAATAGCCAGTCCGTATGAGGTAACGCAGTGTAAAGATGTGAGATGGAAATGCATGAATGTGTGCTTGATTAACAAGTCAACAATGGCTGTAGGAGGTGACCTTCAGAACAGCTGCCTGCATCTCAGGCCCTGAGCAATGTAGTCCCTCACACTCACTTCAAACACTGTGCTCTCATCTCTCGGCAGAGACTTGACGAACGATACTGAGACCCTCTGGGTTCCACCACTCTGTGTCTCTGAAGGACGCCTATATTCTACAGTGTGGGTACTGTATGAAAAAGATTTGTGTTTTTCTAAATTAAAACAAGGCAAACTCCTCATAAACTGGCAATGCCATTATCCCAGTACCCACGATTCTGATTTATACCTCTCTGCATTTCGCTAGCACAGTATTGTCAAGTATGGCAATGCCCCCTTGAATTAAGAGGAGAGACATTAATCTCTTGGAAATACTTTGTTCTTTTAAAAGCTGTGCTTTTAAAAGAGCTAATAGCACTGCAACCCCCCTGGGTCTTAGCATCACGCTGCGGCTGGACACTACAGTCAGGGAGCCACAATGCTGCTCTCATTTTAGTTCATGGTCTGTCAGACCCTCGCCAATAAGCTGATATATGGCCAAACAAGTAGCATCCAGTCAGCACAGGAACACTGCAGGCTGCAGATCAATAAGGTTCTTTATGCTCAGAAAAGCCCTATAAGCCCTAATGATTTTCTGTTAATATCATTTGCAAGGTATGCATGTCCATATGGCGAGATCTCTTTTAAGATCATAAAAACTGGAGCGTTTCCTCTCTCTTATTCAGACCTCGAATGTAATTCCATTCACAATACAATTACAATACAATAACGCATGTGCCTTAAGGACCAAGTATTCAATGAGACAAGACGCTTCTCAGTGCTTTGTTAAGAGGATTTTATTTTGGTAAAGTTGCTCAATAACAAAATATAAGAGATTTTTTTTTGCTTTACAGTTGTATTAATAACTTGTTTAGAAATTTGTTTGGTTTAACAGACCATGCCATGAAACCATATCAATCATATTCTTAAACACGATTAATTAAAAGTCTATACTTTTCCAATAATAATTAATTTAATTCAGCATTTTCATCAACCATCGACTTTCATAAGAGCAAAAAATGTATCAGACATTGTCTCACTACATTTTCACAAAATCTTACGGCATTTAGATAACTAAGATCTGGCTGCAGAAACTGACAAAACATTTATTCTGTAAATTTTTATCTCTAGTCCCTTTATCTCTTTCTGACTTTTTACACTAACATACAAGACCCCTGCAACTCATTACAGTGATACTTTACTTATTTTAGAATATTAGCTTTAGCGATTTATTTTATTTAGGAATGATCTTACATTTTCTTTTGGAAAAGTATGTTCATAAGCAATTCAATGTAAGGCTAGGCAATTACATCTCAAAGGCTGCCTTTCTCTCCACAGGTCAATGACCAAATCCTGAAAACCAGTAAATACTGCACATAACTTAGAAGCAGGTAGACTAAGGGGAATGTATGTGGAACAAATTACAGGAAATCACCATCACAACACCAGTATTTATTGTGCTTTAAAAACAATGCCCTGCATGAAGTAAATAACAACGAAATAAGCTAGGGTGCTTGCGCCCCAATATGTCCACATAATCAATCCCTTTGCCAATATGAGGAACCAGGAGAAAATGTTTCCAACATTTACAAAAAGTATAGTTAGTATTCTCAATTAGTTTAATTTACGATCTTTAAATATGGTTAACTTTCCAATAGCCTGATCTAAAGACAGGCCACTCTAATCAACTGAGATCTTTAAAAAGTACTGTTTTCCAGTGACATTTTCAAGAAATGAAAGAGATGCAACACAGCATATGGGGCAACAAGGGCACCTGGACAGTGATGAAGGAGGCAAGCAGTGTCAGTGCAAAAATAAATCACCACCAGGTAAAGGCAACATGAAGAACATACGTTCAAATGCTAATTAGGATAAGGAAAGATGTAATAACACCTCCGGTTTCCTGTCATCAGCATCCAAGTGATGGCACATTGAAAAGCAGTGGTACAGTGACATACCCAAATGACACAATGCAACATATTCAAATGAAACCAAATAATTGCAATGTACAAGCTAAAATACACACATTTTCTCAATTTGTCTCAGATTCCATATCTTGGGACAATTTTGTTGTGATGCATAATAAATAACATAAAATATATAATAAATAATGGTAAACTGGACAAACAGGACTTCTATGAATGACCTTGGCTTGTTTTTAAGTTTAATTTATGCTCAGAAATGTGATTAACGCAAATACATTTTTTGGAGTGATAGCAATGATAACGTACAAAGCGGTGTAGAAAAAAATCAGGGCATTGTGGTTTGTCTTTCTTTGGCAGACCATACAATTTACCCAGACAATCTGTAAATTTGCTCAATGAAAATGAGGCTATAATTTGGTCTTGTGATATGCTAATGAACTTAATTAGGACACTTCAAATATTCGGATGATTTGCATCTACAGTATGCACTGATCCCCAACAGAAAACTTATGTTGAGTTCACTTTTCTAGTATTTGATAATGAAGAAGAAAAGCATTTCAGATGTGATCTATATACTGTAGTATTGTCTTCAGAAAATAAGACAGGAGCTTGCAGGTTTTTAAGTGAGGCGTTGTTGCTATACCATTGGGTAAACACTAACATGAACTAACCCAAAGCGACTTCATAAATAGATACAGGCATCTATATTTATGCCACAGTTAGGACAGGCAATATTAGGTGATGTGGAAATAATTATTTCCACTGGAATCTTGCTTGCATAGCTGGGGACATGTTCTAGATTGTACATATTGTTAAAGAGCAACTGTAAACTAGATACTGTGCTTTAATTAGGCTGATATTTTATTTTAATATATTACCACTTAATCCAGTCGTATACAGATATAAAAAATGAACTAAAATACTTAATCTTGCCAACAGACTCCTTTTCGGTGTTCGTATGAACAACAACTACAAATAAGTGTTAAATGAAAATTACAATCTGTAAGCAACCTTTTCAGGTTTACAGTAATTAACTGCATGCGTATCATGTTATGTTCTCTAAATTCTCATGGTCATTCTGCACCAGATTTTTAAAACTATTGGTTTTACAGTAGTGCTTTTTAAAACTGCACAACAAATGATTTATAAAGAGTTTAAATTGATGTCAGTTTGTTTACTGCTCAAAGGATGTCGTTTCAGCAAACAGGACAGCAATGTGTCTTGGTTTCCCTGTTCTTCAGAAAATGACTCCATAAAAAAGGTGAAATATCCCTCAGGGATAAACAAAAGTTCCATTCCATGTTACACCTCCAAAAAATAATAAATGGAAAAACTGTAATTTGATAAAGGGTGGAATGAAGGGAGAACACAGCCAACCCTGTGATTACACATTTGCAAGATAGTATTAAACCAACTGTTAGCACCACACAGGAAAGGTGTCATGCATTATTAAACACAGCAAATGCTTCAGATAAACAATAGCAAAACAACCTCTTCATATAAACACAAATAAATGCGACTTGCGAGGTGATGAGTACACTTTGTTGCATCAGCTCTGTACTTGGTGATAGGGATTATTGTCTGCCAGAAGCGAGGCACAGATTCTCCGCTGGGATGACCCTTCTGAACATGCCTTATGCTCATTAGTGAGATCCCACAAAACGTACACATTCAGCTGCCAATACACAAAAAGCCCTTCTTTTGGAACGCACTTTTGATTCCCCGACCCCTCCCTTATCAGTTTGCATTTGTGAAGTACTACCACTGAATACTCACACAGGATTGTGAAACCACTAGAATGGCCATTGTGACAGGGGTGCACCCTGAAATAAATGGCGAAAATGTCTCAACCTCATCACAAAAATGACCATTTCTGCCCTTCACAAATCCAACAAAGATCCTGACATTTTGGAGCATGTGTCACAGCAGGGCTAAAGGAAGTGCCACTGGCTTCTCCGATTCCACATTTTCCCCATTGTGGAATTAGGCTGAGAAAACTAAACCACCTTCTTCTTGGACAGCAGTAACATCATAACGTTTTCCTCTCAAGACAGATCATATTATGGCGTTGGAGCTTTTGCTTTAATATTTCACAGCAAAAGCACAGAATGGATGGATGCGATTTTCAGGAAATTATCATTAAAAATCAAACAAAACCAACATACTTTTATTTACAAACAAAGAGGTGAACATAGTTTCCATTTATTTATGCACTTAACAGATTCTATGCGATGGCTTCTATTGGCATGAACAGTTCATTGGTATCACAGTGCTTGCTCAGACAATCAAATGAAAGTTCTGGCATGTGTGTTTATGTACATTACAGAATAAAAATTTCAAAAAAAAGGGGGGAGGGGGGGATAATTTGATGCACTAACATAAACAGATTAAATAAACTCAAAAGTAAATACATTTGTATAAGACTTATACACCAAGTCAATCACACTCATTAACAGAACACACACTTTCCATTTGGTTTCATCAGCAGAAGCCTGTTTGACCAGTGTTCCTATGCATTCCCCAGCCATCACATAAGCGCTGTGTGTGAGGCCTGCCTCACCCGCACCCACCCCGCAGTCCCGCTGCTCTGCGTTTCAGTACAAATGCTCTACATTACCAACCTTCACACCAAACGTATTGTTCCCTTCACTGAGGAGGGAGGACTTCATGCGTTCGACCGCACGGCCCAGCACCCACACCGCCTGGGCGGGAGGGAGCGGGCAGAGTGGCAGAAGTCATGGAGCCGCTCCGCCCTTTTTGGACAGTCCCTCTGCACCCGGAGGGTGGCGAGCTGGGAGTGAGCTGTGGAGGAGACACCCCGCATTAGTCTCCCGGTCCCTTTCTCAGGGGGTCGATGTCCTGTACTGGCCTACTGTCCTCCCCCCTGGAGCTCCCTATCAGAGCAGGCTTTTAAGGCTGGGGGGAGGGAGGGAGGGGGGGGGTCACCAGATGCAACCCCAAGGCTACCGGGGAGCATTCAGTCAAGGGCGATCTACCTTCAGTGGATCAACTCTACTTCTGTTCAAATGATCTGGAAATACTCATGTGAAATGGAAAGAGACAAATAAGCTCCACAATATCGGTAATAATGAGAATGGAAAGGACATGGGGAAAGGTGGATGAAGGCTGGTTAAGTTCAGTCCCTCTGAAATGTGCGGAGTCATGTTACAGGGGCCTGCTTTCCCTTTCAGGCTCCCTGCCACTGCAGTCCAGGCTCCTCTGTCCAAAGTGCAGGTCAAGAGAGGGTTTAAATAAGCACAGGGGAGAGCTTCTCCCCACACCCTCTTCTTTGAGTTTTGCTTTTAATAGTTGTTTCCTAGGTTCTGACTATCCCATCCTGCTACTCGCATGGACGGTGGTTTCTCTTCCAAGCCCATAGAGGCCGGCGAAAAGCACCGTCAGCCAGGCAAACAGACCTTCCCGGCAAACAGCAGTCCCACTATGGTGAAGAAGATGGACAGCACAAAGAGTACGTACGAAGACCCCACCACTGTGTTGTTGGGTAACTTATACGGCTGTCCTCCGACTTCATTGATGTAAAATCCTATTGGGAAAATGAGGGCGGCCATGCAGAACAGGATCACTGCAGGAGAGAAAGAGAAACGCAGAGGTTAAAGCTCGGCATTGCCTCCTCCACCAGAGCCTGCTCTGACGCATACAGATTCACAATCCACTTCCACAACACAAGGAAAACAACCATGCATATAGGGCAGCTTATTTAACACCCGCTCTTAAGCCAGACTCATGTGCCTTTGAAACGCACGCTATGAAAAGACTGAAGTGAGAATAAACCACGGACAACATAACCAATGTGTTTATATCCCTTCAATAGGTTATTGCTGATGACTAATTTTATTTTTATTTATACATTTAAAAAAAAGAGAAAACATTTCTTAGTAGCTACATCAGAATAAGAAGATCCCAAAAGGCTGTGAACAAATGCATTACGTGACGTGCTACACAGTAATCTAATGTGATTAGTAATCATCAATGTGTGGGTTAAACCAGCTCATCACCACATTACATGCTTCGATTACTACAACTCAAGTATTCTCTCCTATACCCAACCACAATATATCCATCCCACCACTAATTACCTGTGATTATGTCGGTCCTGAAAAACATGTGACTCAAGTGTAAACATCATTTTCATGAATCCTTTATTTGTCACAACGAGGTGACATTGGGTGAGGCGGTAAAAGCAATCGTCTGGCAGTCGGACAGTTGCCGGTTCGATCCTGCCCTGGGTGTGTCAGTGTCCCTGAACAAGACACCTAACCCCTGTTGGAGTGTGAGTGTGTGTATAAATAAATGAGAAGCATCACTTGTACAGTGCTTTGGATAAAGGCGCTATATAAATGGCAACCATTTACCATTTACCAGTGAGCCCTGAGCACAGAGCGTAATAAGAACAGAAGAATAAAAACAAAAACCTTGTGAAAGGAAACCTAGACATGTACAAGGACACATTATGAACATGCAGGAATATTCACACACTGCAAGGGAACACCAAGGATCAGGAACAAAACCACTCTCAGATTACAGAGTGAATCTGAGCCACAGACCATGCACTCAAGTTCTAATTTGCACTCAAAATTATTCCTGGAACAAGGAGCACAGAAACTAAAAGCAGGTTTAGGTTTACCCATGCTAGCAGAGGGATGAGGACCCAGGCAAAGCCATGACAGAGTTCACTCCAAGACTGATTTTATTCCAGCTCAATCTTAGGTTTAAATATGAGGGCCATTTCTGAGGGACAGCTTTTTATAGATGCTCAAGTGTTAATAGTGTTCAGGGCGGACCATCCCACATAATGGAGTGGGTGCAGTGATGAGTTTGGAAATTGGCATCAGTAATAAACCGAAGAGCATGATGGTATATTGTATCCAAGGGCTTTAGAACCGTGGATGAGACGCATGTGGATTATGCCACAGTCTAGTACTGGCAGGAAAGTGGCTTGAACAATCCTTTTCATACTATCCTTACTTCTGTGAAAAAAATATTTCAATTTCTTAGTGAGACCGTCTATAAGTGGGTTGAATGATAGCTTGTCATCACAGTAAATCTCTAGACACTTAACTCTAGATGACTCTTTCAATTTGTGTGCCACCAAGGATAAGGACATGTAGGTCTGGGATATTTTTAGCCTGAGCCCTAGAAAAAAAGCTGACTTTTTTCAGCATTTAAGATGACTAACAGTATAACAGTTCTGAGCGGCAGTAAAGGCACATTGTTGAAAGCCTGGCTTATCGAGGTTACAACAGTGTCATCAGCATGTAGGCCTAGATGAAGCTGAAAATTAAACCATAAGCCAAAGTCATTTATATAAATTGTAAAAAGGACAGGGAACCAAAATTTCCCAGACAGAAGGGCTCACAATTGTTTCCTTAACCTAGTGGTTCTAGTGGTTTCACAATCCTTATACTAACATTTTAGCTTGGCAGGAAAGCTCCGAGGTACAGTAACTGAAATCACTACCTGGGTCACTACCTTAATCGAGAGGGACTACCGCGGCTAATTTCCATAACTGGTAGCTACAACAAAATATATATGAATAGATTTGTGCGAAGGGTTCTAGCACAGCATACTTTTCATTAGGAACAAATTTGTTTCTGTTTATTTTTAAGCAAGTGGCAATACTTGCTGCCATTTTAATGGGCAGTTTCACAACATTAACAGGGACAACACCGCTTAACTATTTATGTGTGAAAATAGGAATCTAGTTGTGAAGAGGCACTTGGGGGAAAAATAGACATGCAAACCAGATATCCATTGTAATTGCAGAAACTGCTTTCCTAAGATTAAAATAGAGTGGTACAAATCAATTCAGAAGCATTCATCAGCAAGGTAATTGCATCCTATGGTGTTACACTCTATGATCAAATGTCCCCGTTTCTAAGAAAATACAAATCTTGGGAGAAAAAATAGCCATTGGGCTGAGATGTCATCTAAGATCCTGTGTCCTTCCACAGGTAATTTCATAATCCACCACTGAGCGAAAAGTTACAAATCAGATCACGTCATGCAGGTAGGTAGTGGACCAAAAAGCCCCCCCACGTAACGCAATTTATGTAGCTGCATTAAAGCATGCGGCATCTTAAAAGTTCAATTTTTCCCACCAATTGTTATTTTTCTCCCCAATTTGGAAGTGAAAATTGTGTCTCACACACAGCAGGAGCAGTGCATTGGGTCCCGTAATGGTGTGATTGCTTTACGCCCTGCTGTCCTCAGTGCTGGAGGAGAGGCTCCTCTCGCTAGTGGCTGTGCCTGGTGCAGCAGTAACCCCAGGAACACAAGACTGGAACCTGAGTCTATAGGCCCCAGCCTGCACCAACGTTGAGTGCCTTTACCAACTAAAGCTAACTGAAGAACAAACCCTTAGTGTTCAAATTATAGAGAATACATTTACCGTTTTTATTTTCATATTTAACATACTCTAGCTATTGCAAAAAAACAACCAGTTTCCTCCGTAACCAAAGCACAAATTAAGCCTATAAGCTGGAGCCATTGTAGTCTAGTCGAGTGAGTATAATAAGCATAATAATTCTCTCACCTGTCCGCGAGCTGGATTTACCGTGAGTCGTAAACTTATAGCTACAGTACCATTTGCTAATGAAGAGACACAGGCTAAGCAGTTCAAAAGCAGCAGCTACAGCAGAACAGTGCATCCCATTTAGCAAATGCTGTTTCAGAGATGTAGGCCTACTTTACATTAGATAGGTCTATGAGAGCAGTAACTGCTGAAAAGGATAGTCAAAACACTTAAAGTAACGGTGCAGGGAAGAAGCTAAACAAACAGCTGTACCATTACAGCACATCTACTGTTCAGACAAACCCATTGACATTCACAAATACATTCAGATATTTAATTACAATCCCTGCATGTCCCTTAACATCTGTGTTAAAGCCCTTCGGATGTTTCTACAGCGCACACAGTACAGAAAATGCTGGAACATTAAGGAAGTTAAGTTTGGAAGTTAGTGCTGGAAGTTAAGTTTGAAGGCTTAATGAGTTATTTATCATGAAAGATCGGATCTGAGACAGATACTGCCATCTACACGCGCTGTCCTGCTTAAACCGGCCATTTTCATTCTTTCTGATGGATTCTCTGGAGAACAATCACATACTTTTTTGTAAAACTGAGATTCATCCCATAATAATTTCATAATAATTTGCTTAAGGACACCTGATATTATATAATCTGCATTTGAGTTGATGGCACAGCTTTTAAGTGGTAGAGTAACATAAGCCCAAGAGCACCATTCTACATCCTTGTTTTTCCCCCAGGTCTGTATTTGGTAATATCCGCAAGTCAAACCTGTGAGGGACTAACCAGGAGGGAGGAAACGAGAGAGTTGAGACCAATTTAAGAGCAATATAATTAACAGAACGCTCAGAGAGCCACAGCCATGTCTACAAGGTCCACAGGTCTGTGTTTTCAGTTAAGCAAATTAAAACCATTAAACAATTCCTAAGATTCCACCGCAAAGTCCTGTCCTTCTGGGAACCGACAAGGATTTAAAATAAGTCTAACACAGCCATCTGCAGTCACCAAATCTACAGAGAATACTTTATCTTATGAGTTGAAAAACAAATAAAGTTGAATAAAACATAGTAGCACAATAAATAATGGACTCTTTCACTTTTCTTACCCTTTCCTTGAATGTTTCACTGTTTGATTTGGATTTGAATACAAATAACACACCTGTACATTGTTTAACCCTCTTCTTTCATGCTACTGAAGTCTTGTATCAGTGTATATCATCTTCATTTCTTGATTACAGCCGACTATATTAACATTTTATTGTGTTTTTCTTTTTCTTCATCAAAACTGCCCAAAAATAGAAGAGGATAATTCCAAAAGACCAAAAAGTCTATTCAACAGAGCATTTTTCCAGAATAAAGATCAATTGTAAACTATTTAAAAAGGCCAATATTCCAAATGCAAGGGTGGAAAACTGCCAAGAGAGCATGGCCACACAGCTGATTTGTGGCAGCAATAAAGGAAGTCTTTCTTTCAAATCTAGGGCAACAATTCGCTCCTTGACACCAAAACACATGCACTTGGAATGGCGTATCTGTTTTTATATGGACAAGTGCATGCGATGGCCAATATTTTAGGCCCAAGGTGCCAGCTGATCGGATTGACTTTCCAAGGCCGTCTGGCTAACCCAGCGCATTACCGAGACGTGCGCTCATGCCACTGTCTGTCCCACGCTGACAGGCCTTATGCCGACTCCGAGCTGGCCAGAACGCAGCGGTACCCCTGGCCCAGGGTCTCAGTGGCAGGCGGGGGAACCCGGATTAGATGGCCGGAGCGTGGAGTCTGCGGATAGTCGGGCCCTGCGGCTAACAAAGGCCCTCTTTCACCCGCAGTGGCTGCAGGCCAGACCCTCTCCACCGTCCACCTGCGAGACCGTACCGGCGGCTCCACCCACCTTTCACACACAGCTCAAAACAGCCTTCCGCAAACACCCAGCACCTCCAAAATAACCCATCAATGACATGCCTTGTGAGCGGGCGTGTGGAGCGCAAGAGGAATATTTAGCACTGCTTTTCGGGAGCGACTTGTTTTTTTTCCAGAGGTGTATCCGAAGAACGCTTCTGCCAAGAGAGCTTGCGTGTCTGTTCTTTGGACCTTGTGAGTAAAATGTTATCTGTGAAAAACAATGACAGTGGCACCTACCGAACTTCATTTTGCTGTGTTACAGAACAAGTTGTACGAAAAAACATTATAAGCCTACATAAAAGTCTGCTGCCTACACAAAAAAGCGAAGACATTTAGTCATCCTGAAAGAAAAAAAAAACCAGAAAAACATGATTAAAAAACAACGAACAACTGCGAGCAAAGAAAGCCATTATGACTCAACAAGGTAACTACAACAATGTCATCACCATTCAGGACCCAGTAATTACTAACTGTTCAACAATCACATTTAAATACCTTGGACAAAATAAAAATACCCAGAGCCAATGGCTGCTATTCCAAAAAGAATTATGCTACCAAATAAAATGTTTAGGTGCCAGCATCTCTCATCTCCAATGCAGAATAACACAAACTAATTTGATTATACAACGGATAATTAAAATCTTACACTTTTATTTTTCGAAATTATTGTTCAAACACTATACCGTCTGTATTCCTCACATGGTTACACCCCTCCACACCAGACTAATTTTATTTAACTGTCCTCATTTTACTTCTATCCACTGAATGTGACTTTGGGTTGCATCAACTGTGCAGGCAAATCGTAGGACTCAATTCAGATTCTCACTAGAGCTGGGCGATATAGCTATCACGGTAGTGCACCGCCAATTTTCTGAGCTAAAGTGAAACGCTTCCGGGGGGAAAAACGTCACTTGTATCTTTTCAATGTTGATCTGACAGCAACAGGGCCATGTTGTTTTCATGTGGTAGATAAAA
Source organism: Conger conger (assembly GCF_963514075.1). NCBI lineage: Eukaryota > Metazoa > Chordata > Actinopteri > Anguilliformes > Congridae > Conger > Conger conger. The sequence goes on along the minus strand of NC_083761.1, from coordinate 62,980,634 downwards.
ACATGACTTCAAGGTTAAAGAGCAAACACATAAGCAATGTGTTTTTCAAAACTTAAGCAACATTGAATAGATACAAGTGATGTTTTTTTCTCCCTAGAAAAGCATTTCACTGAAGTTTGGAGATGTGTTACCACATGAAGTATGAATACAGACGAAAAGAAGGAACAAAACCTACCACCACCAGCCAGAGTTTGTTCTTATTGCGCTAAAAAACTGTGAACTATGTACCGCGATAGCTATATAGCGCAGCTCTAATTCTGAGCAAACCCTACAAGCCAACTATGAGAGAGAATAACAGAGCTATGCTAAAATTAAATATTCAGTCAATGATTCTACAATCTCAAAGCATCACAAGAAAACTCGAAAGCTCCTGGTGTGTTTCCTGAAATCTCCCACTTATCTAGCTGCATTCATCCTATAAATGAGGTATAGAGAGCATTAGTCGTGTTAAAATGTACAGATTTAAAATGACAGAACTAAGACTTCAGGAACAATGGTCCTCATGCAAGAACATTTTTGTTTTCTTATCATACATTTCTCTTACTTTTTTTGAACAAAGGGCTCATCAATTTCTACAAACACACCTAACTTCAGTCAACTGTCCTAACTGAAGCTGTCCATCAATGTCTGCTGCTGTATACAGTACTGTAGGTGGGTTCTGTCAGATAGCTGGCCAATGAGATTAACAAGAACAAGGGAAGACTGATACCTGATTGGGTAGACTGCAGTTCCTTTGTTTTTGGCAAAACATAATACTATAGCAGAACGTTGATAAACTGCCTTTTTTCTCCTATACAGCCAAATAGTAAAATATGTTTGAATGAATCTGGGTTCATATTTCATCTGCAACGCTAGTTTGAAAGTTTGACCCGACTTCTGTTTGCCAGGCCAGCTGTGCTGACATGCACTGCAAGGCTCTGGTTTACATGACTCTGAAGACAGGTCGGGACCACTAGTAAATGTTGTTTCTCCTATCTCAGAAAATGTGTGATTTAAGCAATTTAAGAACACATCTGTTCATACGAGTGGTTCTTTCATGAGGCCTAACATGAGCCACAGAAAATGACAGGAGATACCAGACTGGACCAAACTACTGATGTCACCAGCAAATGGGAACAGAAAGCCAACCAGGCTCTATGAAACAAACTCACTTCTTCAATATAACTTACTGATCTTCCTGTAATTGATCAAACGCCTTCATGGCTATAAAATAAACCGAAACAGAAATAGGATTTTACCAACTGCAGTAATAAAATATATTACAGGCCAGAAAAATCTAAGAGTTAGGAAGTACAGGAACTATGACCTTTCGCTTGAGAAACATTCTTCCAGTCCCACTGACATTCTTCCAGTCCCACTTCTCTAAGTAGATTCCTTTTTTCAAATGAACACTTCTCCAAACCTTTTAATTATAATAATGATAAACCGCTCAATTTGAAAATATAGCCTGTTATTTTCCCCCTCAGACGTGCACATAATAATATTACTGATTAAAATAATAATACAACTCATGGGCTAAAACCACTAGCCTTCTTTACAGCAATAATACAAACCAGCATAATGTTGGTTATTAATAAAGAGTGTGTGAGGCAGCAGTCTTCTGCAGCTTACACTTGCCAACCGGACCTATGACTAATGGGTTTTAATTCCAGACTGCTTTCCTCATAGATACAATTATGTAGGTACACCTATATATAGACAGACTACACATGATGCAAGTAATCAACAGTTTACAGCCGTTCCATAGCACTTGCACCCTGTATGTAAAAGGGCAAAAACCTCTGACTGGATTGAATTTGTTGCTGGCATGAAAGGGATGTTGGTGAACAAAGATGGTGGTTCAATTTCAGCACAGTGTCAGAATTATTGACCTGAAAGCAGCTTTTGTCTCCTTTACTTGCACAGGCAGGTGAAAGCTAATAAAGCCATATTGACTGCCAGAATGAAAACGTTTACAGCCTACTGTGAGACATAAATGGTGAAAATTATTCCCCCAACAATTTATTTTTCCACACATCAGAGGGCCTCTTTATTTAACAGGAGACCAGCTGCTAACCAACGAAAATGCTGAAAACATTCAGGGTTTATGTTATTTCAGGAAGCAGGGAAATTATGAGTTAAGTGAAACCTTTCTGAGAGAAAAGGCCCTTCTCAGGGCAAGAACTGAGAGTGAACAGTCTTATACCTTCACAAAATATAAACCAATCACCTCAGACAACATCCAATTGAATGTAAATATTCAAATTACATCTGTCGTCTGGGCTATGAAATTACAAGTCAGGACATGAAATATAATTGACTTGAATTTAATCTTACTGAATAAAACTAACTTTACTGGTCCTATTGTGAGGTGTAAATCTGTATTTATCTGCATTTACTCTTCGTGTACGGAACACAGAATGAAGACACCCAGCGTTAAACGTTGTGGGACTTACTTCCAGTGAAGGCGATCCAGCGGGCGTACTTGGTGGCCTCGCGCCTCCAGTGAGAGGCCACGAGCAGGCCGCAGGTGACGGTGAGGGAGACGATGCCCATGATGATGAAGAAGAGCGTGGTGACCCATTCCGGAGGCAGCCGCGGCGGGATGCAGGTCCTGTCGCGGCCGTGGATGGTCTGGCACTGCCGCACGAGGCCCACCGTCAGAGCACCTGCAACACAGCCCACCGTCAGACAACCGTCAGACCACCGTCAGACCACCGTCAGACCACCGTCAGACCACCGTCAGACCACCGTCAGACCTGCGGGAATGCCACACTGCCAGGCAGGTTTGTGTGTCTACAGCAGTTTCACAGCCTTCATATCTGCAGCCACCAGAAACGACAGTTGCAACATTGCACATTTTACTTCAGAGACCTTCAAGGCTTCGAGCGTCCATAGTGATTACATAAATACAATCATGCTCCTGGCCTTATCTTTTCAGCTGAGAAAGCCTAGATCACTTCACTGTGATGCGCCTGGGCAAGTGAACAGGTCCGTGTGGCCTGCATGGAGCTCCAGTGAAACAATTAGCCAGCCTGGTGCCATGAGCACTGACCAAGCATGCCCAGCCCACAGCTGAGCGGCCCATCTGCTCCAGTCGAGAGTCTGCCCCTCAACCCCGCTCAGCCAGACGCGTTATTACAGCCCCGACTCCCTGTCCGCCACTCAACACGTCATGCTCACAGGGATGTGCCCATTACATCTGATGCTCTCTCACACTGGGCCTTGTGAGCTGCCTATTTGAGTCCATCATACCCAGGAGAGCAACTGGTCACCCACAGCAAAAATGGTTTGCATTCAGTAACTCTCATGTACAAAACTTGAGTTAAAACCAACTGGCCCCTTAGTCACTTGTCTGATCAATCTGAAAGGCCACAGAGACGTGGTTCAGATGTCTAACTTCATCTGGAGGGGTCTGGGGAGAATCATGTGAAACAGCGCAAGTGATAATGAGAGCAGATGGTCTTCAACTGCAGCTTTGGGGCTTAGGCTCTGAAAACAGCCCATCACAGGATGCAAGGTATCATGAATACAAACAAGGACAGCCCCAACCAGGAGCAGAACAAACATCATTTACATCTTTAGCATCACGCACCTTAATGAAACTGCAATTTAGCCTATTATGTAAATCTGACTTCACCAAGACAAGCATGTTTCTCTGAGAGTGATGAGCAGAGGAAACGATCAAAAAGAAAGCCTGAGAGAAGCAGTCCTCCCCACAGGATGCAGTGCCCAATCTGTAGCAGGCTGATTTACTTCAGAATTCAGTCAAGACATCCAAGAAAACGAACACACTTCCAATCAGTGCCAACTAATCTCTCACTAACCAGTGTGCCAAGACCTTAGTATAACACCTCACTTGACAGATGGTTCTGCTACACCACAGTTTAGTTTGGCTCGTCTAAAAATAAGAATAGACCCTTGGCTACCTACTGGCTAAGGAGGACATCCATTCAGCGCTAATTAAACTTAGCTTGCTGAAACCATCTGGAGGGAGAAGGCAACAGGGCCAAAATGGCTCCTTTCCCAAAATTATTGATCAAGCAATTAAGCCTAATGGTCCTTAATAATGAGACGCTTTAACCAAAAACATTACATTGTGGAAAAATAAATGACCAATTTTTATGTAAAACAGTCAAAATGTTGCCACATACCCATACAGTATGATGAAAGAACAGCTGAAAACCACATGGAGAAAAAAAAAATCCCTTCCAAAATGTTTTTGGCTTTCATACTTAAAAAATCTGATACGAGAAGGACAATTTGTTCACAAGTAAAACCTACGGTCTTATTTTTCATTAGCAAGAGAGAAGGGAATACATCCGGAGCATGTAGCCCTCTCACACTGAAGGCAATGCGAGTGCCACTGAGTGCTCTGGGTATGACGTCGGTCCCTGTCGGGTGCTGGTTGAGGTTTGACCACCGGGGTGTCTGTGACAATGGAGTCTATACAATTCAGCTTTGCCGTCATGTCTGCATTTGACCTCCCACCCAAAGACAAGGTTAACCACATTTCATGCTCTTTAAAGGGAAAAACACACCCCGAGCAGAAGGCCAACCACAGCGAGCGCTACTTTATAAAGCCCAAGCCGTTAGTAGTAAAACACTACACAGTACAGATCTAATGTCGTTAGTAGTAAAACACTACACAGTACAGACCTAATGCCGTTAATAGTAAAACACTACACAGTACAGACCTAATGCTGTTAGTAGTAAAACACAACACAGTACAGATCTAATGACCAAGTGCATGAAAGCACAGATTACCTAACATTCCATTCCCACAGCAATTCAACAAGAAGATTCACATGAAGAGTTGTTATGGAAACAAGTTGGAAGGAGGTGGTACCAAAGGTTTGAACCAATGAAAGATGTCCCCAGTGGCTCAATTAATGACATCACACTACAAAATAGGCAGACCGAACAGGCCGAAGTGCTGACACAAAAGATAAGACTGCTTTTAATCTGTCTGGAGCACACTCCCTTTGAGAGACTCATTCCCATTCTAGTGCCTGGTGGGTATAATTATGTCAGAGGCTGATGTGCAGGGAATGGAGAACACGTACTGTCCTCATAGCCAACTCACCACAAATGGCCTTCAACACTCTGTGAAACTAATGCAAAATGGTTGCTGCTTGAAATAGGGTTTCAAGCTAAAAATAAAAATGTCATGCTCTCGGGTCTAAGGTACAGAAATTTCCTACTCAACTCTGTACCCTAAAGAGGAGAAAGCTGACATCTTGCCACAGCACAAGCTCGAAAAACTAAAGATATAAATAATTAGTAATGAATCATAGTGGGTGGAACCATCCATCAAACCGACAATACAATATCTTCTCCCGGCATTACACAAGCAACAGGGAGACAGTTGTACTCAATGCATAAAAAATGACAGTTGTATTTGACGCATAAAAAAAGTTTGACATTATTTTATAACCAAATTTGAAAACTCGATGGTTAAAAAACAAAGACCTTAAACTGCTGAGGATTACTGTCAAAATAAAATAAAGCATATAAAAATAAAGCCTATTATTTTGGTATTTGTAAAGAAACTGAGTGGAAGTCTTTTAGAAACAGTGAACGCTGGAGTTCAGTTCAAGGAGTGGCACATGCTATGCTGGGTATTTCATTAATCCATTCATTAATTTATGAAATGCATGGGTGTGTTTTATTCTACAAAGCACAACAGCTCATTCTTCTGAGATGCCTCCACTGTGTAGCTTTCCACTGCAGGGAACATCTCACCAGAGGCGACCAACCGTTGAGAAAACATAACCGTTTTCATTTTCTATGGAAAAGGGAGGTGTCAAAAGAAAGCAGCGCATGGATTGTTTTAACAAGGAAACAAAATATTCACCAATGAATGGGTCAAAGAACTGTACAGTTCGACTCGGATTCAGATAATAGCTTTGCTTCATCCTCATAACTGCCATTATACATTGAAAAGGCTTCACTTTGCATGTGACACTTGTGATGTTATTCCTCCTTGATGATGTCACAGAGTCTTTGGTGTGGGAGCCTCCCACACAGCAGTGAAGGTGCAGGTCACACAAATGGCATCGTTTCACTGCCGAAACAGAGGATTCCCTGTTCCCTTTCAGGACATTGAAATGAAACAACAAACCGCCACAGCAAAATTAACTCTGCCTTCACTGTTCTCAACACAAAGTGGTTTCACAAACAAAATATTTGCCCCAAATGCATTGTCATAAAGGAAGTCGCAGAATTAAAAACAAAGCAAACAGGCCCAAATGTATTCTGAGATTCAAAAGAAGTTAACATTTGTCCGACCTTACACAGAAATGTCAAATTGCCCTTACTCAAACAGCACTTACTAATCTACAAAAGCCCCGAGACTGTGATAAATTGCCCCCTTGTACCTTTCTCTGAACTATAAAAAAAAAAAAAAAAAAAAAGCTGAAAGACTGCTCACCAGCTGTTTTCTGTGATACACAGGCCTGCAATAGCCCTGGCGTTCCAACTGAACGAGAAGAAAGACTAATAAGGCTAATTCCTGACATTTTATAAATATTTCCCCAATACCAGTCAGTTTCCTGCTGGTTCCAACTTCACAACAAAATACCCATCCAGAAGGCACGCCATCCAACACTTGCTGACAACTACGCACAAAAGTCCATGCTCTTGACTGACCGCACAAAACAGTTAAAACCCCCCCAGAGAACAGACAAAAGACTGAGTAAATGAAAGTATGCCTAATTTCCACACATCACACATTCAGGGAGACAGAGCATGAGCAGACCTTCCCTTTCTCAGAATAATGAGGCTGAAAAACGGGGTGCTATCAGGTCCTCAGAATCCTTCATCTTTGTCTGCTACTCTTTTCACCACCAGAGGCATGAAGAAGTGAAGGCATAGAAATGAAATGTTCATGTCATTTCAGGGCTGAATCTGAATGAAGCTGGACATCCTAGTTTCAATGGCAGAGGGGTCAAACAGACCTTCACCTAATCTCCTGAACAGACGTTTTGGACATTTTGAACAAAATGTTTTGTCTAAACTCCTAATGACATTTGTCAGTGAAGCAGTATTTTGTCAGTACTTTGAAATAAATGATGCCCCCCCCGAATAGAAATGTTTTACTCCCAACAGAGGGACGTCTTTCTTATGTTGGGTCAAAGCTGTTGAGTGGGGCAAAAACCAGGATAGAATCAAAATGCTGAAATGGTGAATGGTGCAAATGACTGCTAAAGATAATGCAAATACTGCCAGAAGGGAACACTCAAATTAATAATGCATATCTTTCTTCCTGCAAAACGCTGAGTAGCAGGTCAGGCAAAATTAGGAAGAAATTAACAAATTAGACTGACAACAGAATTGCTACATGAATGTTTTGTAAATCACAATAAATTGTGTTTCAGAATAAAGAAAAATGCCATACAATCCAAATGTATTAACCTCCAAACCTAACAGGATAAAAAAAAAGCAATTGATGGCATGTAGACTTAACAAATTCTTGAATGAAAAGATAAAAGGCCTTTATTAAGTAAAGGGTAACCACTTCCCCCAGGATTAGCAGCATGCAGGCTTGTGTGAAGTGCAGGGCCACAGTTGGGGAGCTATTGTCAAGCCAAGGGGCGGGTTGTGTGTCAAAGGGGGATTGAAATTGTGTGACTGGTTGTCAGGGGTGGGAAGGAACCTGGAAATGCTCTAACCTCCACTAGGACCTACCACACCAGCAAGGGGACACAACACAGGGAAATGAAGACTAATCTACTCACTGATGATGGTCAAGATCTCTACTTCTGCAGCATTGTGTGCAAGACAAAGAAACTTGAGGGGTTTGCTTTCGAGTTTACATGGTGAGAATTTAAAACTGTTGGGACTAATTGTTGAAAGATGGTGGCATGGCCAGAGGCTGGAATGTGAGACTAGCGTCAGTCCAGCTGGTTGTGGTTGACATAATTGTGGTAAATTGAGGTAAGAACCACCAGGAAGTTGTCTCTACCAGGGCGACCTTGTCAGTAAAAGTCAGTATGTCATAAGTAAATAATAAAAAAAAAACCCAAACATGGACTGACACCTGTGTTCGGGAAAGATACACATCCACTCGCAGCTTAAGGGCAAACAGAGAGGTACTGCTGCAGTATTCCTGCCTTGGGATATGCCTGACACACGCCTTATTCACACTGTGCATTTATGAGATCCTCGGGACATAATTACCAACAGAATAAAAGCAGATTAGAGAACTGCAGTGCCATCACACCCGTACATTATTGCTATATTAACATTTGGATTAAGGGGGGAAAACACCCCCTGATGAATTAATAACAAGTCTTTATTTTCGACAGTATTTAATAAGATGGCAGTGAAAAAATGTCCCGGTCCCAGCACAGAGCACAGGCATTCTCTCAGTGCTATTATTGTCCAAGTGCTGAGCTATTGACAGGAGACGCAGCAGGAATGAGTCAACAGAGTGGGCGGACAGCGGGGGCTGCTAGCTGCAGGCTTTTACTGTATTAATTGGCCCTCAACAAACTGAAAAAAAAGAAGAAAAAAGAGCAGTTTCCAAAAAGGGAATCTTAAAAAAGCAAACAAAATGGATACACCTTATTTAGAACATATTACCCCACATTAACAGGGAAGGGATCTGCCATTATTTCTGGATTAGCAGCATACCAACAATAATTTGCAGACAACTAGAAGATCTTAAAAACTCATATTTCAGACATAAAAAAATGTGATCCAATACATATATATGCACAGTAGTAAGATTGGTATATCCATATTAAAATAATCTGAATGGCTTAATTATCTTGAACAGAAAAAGAAGATCCGTGCAATATTTTCTGTCAAAATACTTTAGTTGATTCCTAGTGGGCTGTACTTAGCCTACATATTCCATAATTATACCTTAAACGACCAGTCTTTCATGAAACACTTTCCCTCTTATTTCTCACTGATACTGAATCAGCAGTTATGGCTCTTGCATCACCTTTGCGCTAGACACACTTGCAGCACAGAGCACATCTGTTCCTTGTCATTCCTCCCAATGCACTTTCCTGAAAACCAGCAATGGCTTCTCATACCTCACACTTTGTATCCACACGCTAGATGCATACAAAATGTATTGGTTAGATGCATGTAAAGGTACGGCCCACTGGCTAGGTCTAATGGGCAGGGTCACGGTCCGCATGCTAGATGTGTACCCGGCCCAGCACGAGCAAACGGGTGGTCAGGCAAAAACATCAAGAAAAAAATACGCTCTGTTTCTTCAGCTGCTGCATAGCAAAACAGAGTAGATGCTCTAAAATCTAGAGCATACATGACCTATCTTAGATTTCATCATCCCGTTATTGTATACATTCCCTTATCTATCTCTTACACTAGAGGTCAACTAATAACATCTAATATTTTAATAAGCAGTTTGAAATAGCACAGGGTAACTGCTTGAAGAAAACAAACTCAACCTTCAAAAATAACTACCCCCCTATTCCCAAATCCAATTTTGGGGTGGGGACATGGGGGTTTAAACTGAAGACACAAATACCCAAAAATGAGACTCAGACAGTGGAGTCCGGCTCATGAGCTGAAAAATCAGAGGTGAAAATTTAAACTAGGCTGATAAATCAATGCTCATAATGTGTTTGAGCTTCTCAATTTTCAATCAAGAAATGACTCATTTCATTTACAGAACTCAGACAGAAGTCAGACCCCTCTTTCTTTCATTTAGTTTCAAATGAACATAGCCAATTAATTAAAGTTATTTATGTCAGTAAAAATAATGCAGCAAACATATCGAACACAAAATTACCTAAAACAAGTAATCTGCGTGTCCACCGCTTGTCTTCCATTACAGCTTCCATTCTTTTTGGGAGACTTGCTTCTAGTTATTCAAAAGAATATGCAGGGATATTCTTCCTTGCTTGTCAACATCTCCCAAGTTGGCTGCATTTTCTGCTTCTCTTTACCCACGTAATCCCAAACACATTCAATGATGGACTCTGGGGTGGATGATGCCAAGGGTCATCATCACTGATCCTCCACCATGTTGACCGATAGTTACACACTGTTCTGCAAGTTTTTTTTATTGCTTTACCAGCATACATACTGCCTTCTCTCATTTCCAAAAACTGGAAAATTCATTGGTCCATGAAACCTTACAACAAATGTCAGGTGTTCAGCACACTACTCAGATTTTCTTCTTGACAGTTTATTTCCTTTTTTTCAGGCTTTTTGACATCCTTTTTGATTTCCTATCTCTCAAAGATAAGATCTTTAAGTACTGTCCATGTGATGGTGATGGTCTCTGTGGTCTATCAGTTCCTGCACGGTTGGAGGGTTTCTTTGTATTTTGCAATTATCATTTGAAGTCCCATTTTGCAAACCCCTGGAACTTATTTTCGCTTTCACCTTCCTTATGTAGCTCAATTAATCAAACGCACCAGTGCGTGGAACACCAATTATTATTATTATTATTATTATTATTGTATTAATATACACACAAACACATTAGCAGTAGCTGGAGCTGGAGCTGAGTATTGCAATGTGTGCACTCATTTCGGATCAGTCAAGTGAAATAACATTTGCCATCCAGGGCAGTTAATGAGCCTCCATGCAACAGGATGAAGCCAACAACACTGCTGAAAAGACCGTAACAACGAGATTGCACACTCACAAATGCATAGGCCTATAGTCCGTTTTCCTCTCTTATGATTGGTTGCTGGTGTCAAATGATTTGAAACAGGTGTCCTGGGGGGTAGGGCTACTGCCATGGGACATCTTTATGTGCTTCTTTATGAGACTGTCATGGCGGTGTAAATGCAATGTTTGAATGGCCAGTTTGTTTCTGATGGAAAACTCAGGGTCTGGGTACTGGTGAAGTGGTTGGCTCATTGAGGAGATGATTCCACCAAAAGTGTCTAAAGAACCCTGGGAGGGCTGAAGGAAGGAAAATGGCCCCCCCGAGTTCTTCCTGTGTTGAGTTTAGCTTTACGCGCATAACCATGCCACTTAAGATGTTGGTGCACCGATAAGCCACTCTCTGGATTTTTAGGTACCACGCCAATGGCACTGTTCTGGGAAATTTGCATTTATTTTATATTTTAATGAAACAAGAAAAAATAGCAAAAACGGAATGGTACTGAACAAGAACCAGCAAGAGCTATCAATCAAAGGGCTGGAAGAAGTCACAGATAAGCCCCACTCTGAGGACCGGACTGACACCAGCTCCTTCCTCAGGTTCTTTCTAAACACTGCAGGAAATACATTCTATGTTACAACCACTCCTCACTCACTGGTCACAGCATACATAACATGCCAGAGAGGAACATACTCATAACATTAGCCTTACCTGCTGTTTCACCAACAGAAGCAACATTTTCAATTTCAATGATTGGGGATATAGATAAAACAATGCATACATTTGATCGTGTGCCGCTATGAAATATTTCTTTGAACTTGAAAGATGGAGTAGAGAGCAGATAAACACTATGCAAGATGGCCTTAGAAGGGAAAATGGAAAACATCTGCAGGGAGCACTATTTGATCATCTGGCAAATGAGGAAATGGGTACATTTAGCAAGATAATGAAATGTCCCCTGTGTTATCTGCTGAATATCCACCATGTATATTGGGAATTCTTTCAATCTCTGCCTCAGTGATTGATGGTCAGGTTTTTCTAATTGCTTACAAATCAGACGTGGTCATTTCAGAGGGAAATGTTTATTTATTCTTTTTTAAAGAGGTATCTAGTAATGTTTCAAAAGAGCAATTGCGGCAAAATAAGACCACTGGCATATTGGTCCATTTCAAAACAAAAATAAGCAGACATAAGCCTAATTTTAACAGATTGTGGGGACACCAGTTATCACAATTTGGCTAAATGACAATAATTTATCTGTAGTTGATGGCTATTACTAGACCTCTTATGCAGCAATAAACTGAATCTCACTATACAGCACGTTTGCTTCTCACTCCTCTACTCCTTACCCAGATTAGGACATGATCAATCACTTGTTCCATCAAAAGAATTTGTGGAAGAATGTATGGTCAATCTAAAATCGAAAATGTTAAATAAAAGGAAACATCTCAGCTGTTGCTGCGAATGCCATAAAGTTAGTGACATGCTTCCCCCCCCAACCCCGTAAGAATGTAATTTAGCCATCTTCAACATGGTGTAGGCAGGGGGCTCACTTTATGTGCTCTTTCATAATGCCCTCAGGATCCCACACTCGCTCCAAATCGTCTCTTGCAAGCAAAAACACTTCCAGATTCAGCTAGTCAACAGCAGTTTTCCTTTTAATTGAACTGTGAACGCATGAGCTATCTCCGCAGAGAGCCTGGTCTCCCAACAGACTTAATTAGCGCAAGCAACACTCATCTTCATTTTCAACAATGCTTCCCCTGTTAGGTAATTATCATTTAGTAAATTAAGCTGAAACAAATCTTTCAAGCTCATTTGATTTCCATACTTTTTACACACGTGGAAACTGGGGGAAGCTGCTTCTAGAGAAAATGATGTTAAGCAAGTCGGCTGCACAGTTAGCCGTTTTCCTGCGATGTGAAATGAAACGCGTTAATAAAGTTTATATCAGGAAGAAAAGTGGATGCCTGCATCGTTACTGTGCAGTAAGCCTTGACCAGTGAATAAAGCAATATGATTTAATTCAGTTACTTTATTGGCATCTTCTACTGTCCACTAAAGGTTCACCCAGAAAAACCCCCCAGAAAATCTGTATATATAGCACTGAACAAGATGACACATGAAGCTTTCAAATATGAACTCTATGCCTCTAAATGCAATCTACTAATACTTCATTTAGGTTCAGAATTTCATCTGTATCAGGGCAACTGCTCTGGGCAATCATTAATATCTGAAAAGTCGATAAGAAACACAATTTAAGAAGAAAGAGGAATGATGAAGAAAAAATGATTTCAGATATGGTCCAATTTTATATAAGGTAAGCCATTTTATTTTAGATCAAATATAAAAGATGACCCTGCATTTTCAATCACGGTGTTTTAAGCTATGAATCATTATACCTTAAGTTCAACTAGCTAATATATAAACCATTAGATGGAAACATCAATATCACATAGCTGAGGTCTAGTCTTGCCCCTTTCGGTGGAAAAGTGGAAGAATATCTCAGTGGAATTTGATGAAAGAACATAAACCATGAAAATACGGAGTCTTACATCTCTGACTGCAATTACCCCAGAAAGCAGTTTATAAGACTGTTTCTCGAAACACAAAGCACTTTCCATTATATTTTTTATTTGTCTTCTTGGCTTCTATAGCGAGTAGCGACTGCTCTCAAAATCTAGCACATCATCTCTCTGGGGGTTTGACCAAGGTACAACGAAGAGCTATAGAAAAGCTGGAGTCCAGGTTTGAAATGTATTGGCCTAGTCATTAGCTTTGCAGGATCAATTCCTCTCTAGGGACACCGACCCTTTAAATGATTTACATCCATCGCTTTTAAATGTCAGACATGCTGCCAAAAAAAGAAATGGCCATGTAGTGCATCCAATCGGAGAATTGACAGCTGAGCTTGAGTCTGATGTCAACTTACAAGCACAAAGTAACAAAAGATTCTCTTCTACAGGGCCAGCGATCCAGCAGAAAAAGAAACTACATTCTTCTAGAATAACTCACAATTTTTGCATTTGGAAACATTTTCCTTGCTGTAGGCATGAATTGCAACCACTTCCAATGATTAATTCAGAATTCCAGCACATATGCGTGAGATGAAGAGTGACAGAACGCCACTTGTCCATGGAGCCTTCAGAAACGGCAGCTGGAAAAGAGCCATGCACTCCACAGGCGTGACGCACCGGTCTGTGCCGTCATTCCCACACAGACAATCCCAGGCATGGAACAGTCCCTCAAGTGTTTTTAAGCCCCTGGTGTACAACACGAGAGAACCACTTAAACAAACATGGTGATTTTCTGGTTTGCCCTTGCCTGGCACAAAACCACATTCTGCAGCTCTGAAGGTTGTCCTAAGCTAGTGAAAAGCATGCCATACTCTGGTATTACCAAACACTGCACTAGATGTGATATATGGCATTACTATACTATAATTATTATACTGGAATGCTAAGGAGGAACAGTTCTTTTGCAAATTTACTCAAAGGAGTAAAACATGGATTGGCTAAAGCCCTAGGATTTCGCAACAACTGACAGAATGCATAAAATGCTTTGGTTTGCAAAACAACTAAAAAAAGGTCAAGAGATAACCACCAACTACACGATCAATGCTTAAAGGCATACTAAGCAGCTTTCTTTCCTCACTTCACTCCTGTGTTTACACACAAAAAATAACATCAACCCCGCCCGCCAAAACAGCCAAGATTATACTGGCCATTGCAGGCTACCGTGTGACAGCAATGAGCTAAAGAAAAACATGGTCTAATATGATTCATAAAACATCTTCTTTAATAGTCACTTTCTACACAAGCCATTTAGCTAGCTATTTAACTGACATTACTCGTGTTTGTAGTTAGCTAAATGTCATTAGTGGTGATTCTGCCAGGAGAGTTCCCTGCCCAGGAGAGGAAATAAGCCGAAGCCGGAGAATCACCTGCAAATATAATTCAGTGGGACCCAGCTATCATGGCTCGCTGACGTACAAAATAGAATTTAGTTAGTTAATAACGGCAGCTACCTACTGTACCGGACACTAGCCAGCCACTTGCTTAATGGTTAGTAACCGAGGCTAATCTCTAGCAAACCCAGCTCACCACTGTAGTAGCCAATCCATACTCGTCCGTTTTTGCCCTCCTTCTCTCGGATCATAGAGCGTATATGAGTACAGTGTATTGGACACAAGCTTTTCAGATACAGTACAAAAGGAGGAGTTTTCAGAATAACAAAAAAAAGCAGACAGGCAAGGTATTGGGCAGAAGTGAACCCAGAGAAAGGTTGCCAGTATATCATAGTAATGACTGAGTAAATTTGTTTAATCACATTTTCAAAAATCCTGCATAGTAAGCCTTTAACAAAGGGAGGAAAATCAGGATGTTATTACATCAAGGTGCCAACAGAAGTATCAAGACTCCAGAGAACAAAACTGGTTGCATTTTGGCTCGGTTTTACTGTTAGAGTGAGTAAACTTTTTAATTGGTCACTCAAATGCGAGCTGTAGAATCCAATGGCCTGAATCACATTTTCCCCCTCCACTAAATTCTAAAAATGTTCATTCCAACACAGATGGCTCAAGCTCAGATCAGTGATACAAGAACGACACAAGTGGACCAGCATTTAACCCTTGTTAGTTTGATGCAGATATTGTTGATTAGCCTATGCCCTAAAGCATCTTTGCTGAAAATGGGTAGACTCAGTCAAGTGTCATAGCAGGGAGAAGCTCATTTCTGCTTTCGGAAGAAGCTGTAAAAGCGCATGTTTGTTTCTCCTCTCCCTTTGTCTTTGCCCGGTGAGAGATAACTCATGACATCATGTAAACAAAAAAAAAAGAAAAGATTAAGACAGTTTAACTAGCAAGCTAACTAGCTAGTAACATTCACAACATTCACTGTATGTTAGTTTGTAGTTTTATACCACTCCTGTTCAGTTTTTCAACAAAATACAATAAAAAAAAAAACGAATCTGGTAACTAAATAACAAAAGACTATTAAATGACTTCAGAGCTAACATTAGCTAACAGTGTTAGTGCATAAGCTAATGAGCGACTTACAATATGGGAGAAACATTGGTACATTCTCCCTTTTCTCTCCTCTCTAATCAACACCTCCCTCTCTTCCGGCACCATGCCCTCTTCCCTGAAGAGGGCCAGAGTCACTCCCCTGCTCAAAAAACCCCTCTGCCCTGAACAACTACCGGCCTGTCTCTCTTCTTCCCTTTCTCGCTAAAACTCTGGAACGGGCGGTCTGCTCCCAACTGTCCACTTATCTTCTCCAGAACAATCTCCATGACCCCAACCAGTCTGGCTTCAAGAGTGGCCACTCCACTGAAACCGCCCTGCTCGCGGTCACTGAGGCACTCCACTCTGCTAAAGCAAAATCCCTCTCCTCTGTCCTCATCTTCCTCGACCTGTCAGCCGCCTTCGATACAGTCAACCATGAGATTCTGCTCTCATCGCTGTCTGGGATGGGTGTCACAGGTTCTGCACTCGCTTGGTTTTCCTCCTACCTCTCTGGTCGCTCCTACCAGGTGACTTGGAGAGGCGCAGTCTCCGACCCTCACCCCCTACGAACTGGAGTCCCGCAGGGCTCGGTTCTTGGGCCTCTCCTCTTCTCACTATACACCATGTCTCTTGGTTCTGTTATCTCTTCCCACGGCTTTTCTTATCATTCCTACGCTGATGACACCCAACTCTTCATTTCCTTCCCCCCCCGACACCCAAATCACCACACGGGTCTCTGCCTGCTTGGCTGATATCTCTGCGTGGATGACTTCCCATCACCTGAAGCTCAACCTTGCCAAAACTGAGCTTCTCTACATCCCTGCTAAGTCCTCTCCATCAATCGACCTCTCATTGACTGTTGAGGACTTTGTAGTTTCCTCCTCTCGTACGGCAAAGAATCTTGGGGTGACTCTTGATAACTGCCTCACCCTGGCTCCACAAGTATCCTCCACTGCCAGAACCTGCAGGTTCTTTCTGTATAATATACGCCGTATCCGTCATCTCCTGACTGAGAAAGCCACCCAGCTCCTAGTCCAGGCGCTCGTCATTTCCCGCCTGGATTACTGCAACTCCCTCCTAACCGGTCTCCCAGCATGTGCCATCAAACCCCTCCAGCTGGTCCAGAATGCTGCAGCCCGCCTGATCACCAGTCAGCCCAGGTCGGCTCATGTCACTCCGCTTCTCATTGGCCTCCACTGGCTTCCTATTACCGCACGCATCCGTTTCAAGGCCCTAGTGTTGGCATTTCAGGCTGCTAAGGGGACTGCCCCACCTTACATACAATCCCTGATCACTCCCTACTCCCCAGCTAGACCACTCCGGTCTGCCAGCTCTGGTCGCCTTACGGTTCCCTCTCTACGTGCACCTGGCGGTCGAGCTGCACGTTCACGCCTGTTTTCCGTTCTGGTTCCTCAGTGGTGGAATGACTTGCCTACCACTGTCAGAACAGCAGAATCCCTCCCCCTATTTCGACGCAGACTCAAAACCCACCTTTTCAAACTCTACCTTAGTCCTCCCTCCTGATTTCCCCTGCCCCTCTTCTGATGACAACTATGTTTAGAACAGCATTTCCTGTGTATTTTGCTAGTTTCTGGATGTGATGCTCTGACTTATGGTAGAACCTATGCACTTGTAAATCGCTTTGGATTAAAAGCGTCCGCCAAATGACTAAAATGTAAATGTAAATGTAAAATGTAACATTCACCAGAATAATATAAGCAATAATGTCAGACAACATTCAACATGTATCACTAATGTTTAAGTGCATATTAACTATGCTTAGCAAGAACCGAAGTACAAATTCTCAATTGGCCACATATAGGCTACGTCCTCAAAGTACTGACAGCTAGCTAGTTTGCAAGGTGGATGGGTAAGATACGGACACAGAATTCATCATGACTGTATTGATGCTTTTATAGTTTC
The DNA here is from genome assembly GCF_963514075.1 of Conger conger. Lineage (NCBI taxonomy): Eukaryota > Metazoa > Chordata > Actinopteri > Anguilliformes > Congridae > Conger > Conger conger. The sequence continues at coordinate 62,963,127 of NC_083761.1, read as the reverse complement.
ACACAGTAGCACCATCAACACAGAAGGAGACGACAAAACCATTTATTTTATCACAACTGAGTTTTGTCCGACAAAATATTTCTGCATATAAGGCTTCTTTATTTACAATGCCAATTCTGGAGCTACTTGACAAATCTATATGTCACAGCAGTATGTTTCAAAAAAATGATTTTTAAAAGATCACCATTTGCAGTTGAAAAAATACCTTTTATATGTATTTTTTCATTATGTGAAGGTAACTGTGTAGGGACAGCTGTTTGCTGCCTCCAAGCTTAAACTTGTTTTCCTAGCTTTTAACTGCTGATGTCATATCGACAGCCTTCCTGCTGGAGTCCTGCTCCACCCCTGCGCCCTGGCCCACATGTGCAAAATGAGGCAGTGTCTTACGAGGTACAAACACACTTAAACCATTTCAGCTTGTATTATTCCAAGTATGGGAAAACGGGTAAGACAACATTTGACAGAAGCCGACATGCATGAAAAGGACTCAATCCATAACATTTAACACATGACCAATCAATATATTCTTTGCAATGGACATGCTACATTTCTGAGTGCAGGATTCCAAGTCTGATATTGCCAAATACACGGCAGGACGTTTAGGTGAAGCAGGTGTCATGTGCCAACATTTCACTTTATAGCTGCACTGTGAATAGCCTTCCATTGGTAAATACTTTTTTGATAATTTACCAACAGTAGTATAGGTCAGTATATTTTTTTAATGAATAACGGCAAGTCTGGTAGTAATTATGCCTACTGTGTATTGCTGCTACTTGGCAATACGCAATTAACTGACAGTGGTACCTGTAGGTAGATAATTAAACGAACCAAACACAACCATCTATTTCCATGCATCTTAAATTAGGCCTACTCTTCGCCATTCCATTCCAACGTTAATCAATCAATTATAAATTATAAATCCAATCAAGACTGAAAAACAAGTTAAAGGCTTTCCTGATCAGAAATCTATCATTTCTTAAAATTAATTGACTTTAACCCCGTTACATGTTAGGCTAATCCTTGCACGGTCTCCAACAGCAGTTTAGTTCGAAAATTAAGCTATGCAATAGGGAACTAAGAAATAGTACAGTAAAGAGAAAAATTATCCCAATAGCTAGTCCATCAGATGATTGTTGTTCTTGCTTCTCGTAAGATTTCAATGGATAAAGGATGGTTCTTCAGCCATTACAGGTATTACAATCATTTGGCAGACGGTCTTATCAAAAGCGACGGACAGTGGTGGAAAACAGTGTTACTCTCAGGAAAACAAACGTAACAAAACACAGCATTCAGTTAGCTATGTTTTAATACTGTGGCTTATACACTATCCGAAAGTTCGCTACACTTTTGAAGAACTGAATAAAGCCGGTTGTAGCGCGCACAGGACAATAATTACAACTCGATCGAACTACAACAACAATGACAACAATAAAAATAATATAGTTTACCTGTCGACTCTCCTGTGTTGATCCAATCTGGATTCGCAATGCTGGCGATGGCAAAAATATCTGCTGCCAGAAAAAGACATCCTGAAATAATGGTGAGTTTATCCATATCGAGGTAGCGTGCTAGCTATCATAAAGATTTAGAGTGGGTTTTAATCGATACGATAGATGTGTTAGAGTGAAAAGGTGCCCCGTTTCTTTGATGGAAAAATGGTTTAGGGATAAAGTTTCTGCTTATATCCGTCTCTATCTCGCCCCCTCCAGAAGAAGGAGACTGGATAGAGACTCAACCTTCCATTTTTTCATCGGCTTGTCCGGCTACGTCTAGCAACACTAGCTTTAACAGTCGGAGTAATAGTGATACCTGGCAAGCTAGCCTGCAAGAAACCCAATCTTGTCATCCATCTAGCCTGTTATCTAGCTTGGTATCTAGCCGTAGAAAGTGGAATGGTGGGAGGAATCGACAACAAAAAAAGCTCCTCGTGAAAAAAATCCGTCCCGTTGCTTCGCTCGCTGGTGGAAAACAGACAGTAGTCCCGAACTTCGCAGCAAGCTACCTAGCTTAGCTATATCTAAATCGATATGGCCCAAAGATAGATATCTCCTGACGCCTAGATGTGCTCGTTTCTCGCAAAGCTGTGCTCAACGGACTCTTCCGAGTTCTGTGCGCCCGGAAAGCGGCCCTCTAAACGCTAGCTATCAAACACCCAAAATCCATGCGTGTCATGGGCAAATTAGGTAGCCAAATTAAATGTTCACTTGCAAATTTCAAATAAAACGAATGACGAAAGAGCATAAACACAGATAAAACGTAACACTATAACTATCGTTGGTCTATTTTTTATGTGTCCCTCTGCTAAGGGGGACCATCCTCCTCGCTTATTTGCCCCCTTTTCTCCTCTGGAATCGCATCTGGAAGAATCACTTTCCCAAATCGAGCGAACGCTAGCAAACGTCTATACGCATTCAAAGTGTATTTCAATGATAACGGTTGTATTATTGGTAGTCATTCTTTAGAGGGATTCCGTTGGAAGTGCCATATGATTTGGTTGTCCTCTCCGATGTACTGTCTCTTTTCGCTTCCTCTCAGCAAGGTTCAAAACCAGTGACATCGACCACCAATATTTTTTATACAGTCTCTGCCACCAACACGCAGCACGTTCCTCAGACACAACAGCCCCCCAACATCGCGTAGCGTTCGGGGGTTCCGTTCTCGCGAGATTTATAGCTTTTCATGGAAGAGTTTGGTTCAGAAAGGATAAAATGGGATGAGGAAGTCACTAACTTACTCAGTCGAGTTAAACTGCGGAGAGACAAAGGCGCTGGAAAAAAAAAATCTATACGTTGGTAAAACAATTGAATGCCATCACTGGGATATTCTTTTAAGAATCTATTTGAATGTTTATGTCAGTTCTATGCTGTTACTCTCTTGAGCAGAGAAATTATAAAGTAGGCTACGTAGCCAAGGGTTTGGTAACTTACAAGAAATAGACTTTCTTTTTAGAATTTATTTCAATCATGTTCTCTTGAGGATTAACTTGTGCTGCAGTTCAAGGACCTGTGAAGTGTCATCATGCACGTTTTCTTGTTTTTCTTGATTTTCCATTCAGAAACCTCAGGAAACAGATCATAATCGAAAGTTATTTCCCTCCAGAAAGGTAGGAATTAGTCATTTTTATTTTTTTCTGAAAACACTCATTAAATTACATGCAAATGAAACAACCAACTTAAATGCGCATTGTGCTGCAGCCGGATATGGTTTGGAGTATACTACCAACAGGTTGTTCAACAAGAGTGGTCATTTTGGTAGTTTTGGAATCAATGCCCAATGAAGTTATTTAGTGCGTCTCATGTCCACATAATTTGCTTATGAATATTCACATTATAAAAAAGAAGATTATTGCACATAAGGGTGCACCACTGAAGATGCAGATCTACATTTAAAAATGTATTATGTGCCATGTGTCTGTCCTTGATACGCTATGGCTCAGGAGCAGTAAAGCAGAAAACCAGGCATATGGCAATCTGACACACTTCTTGCAAACAGAACCTCACTGTATTCAGCAGAGAGAAAATTATGCAAATCTAAATACCTTGCTGATGATGATCTATCCAGTTACCACTTACTCCTCTCCCTCCCTGCGTATTTTCACCCTCAGTCATTGATGCAGAGGATAACTTTTCTCAGGCTAAAGTTGAGAACTCATCCTCTAACCAATGCAAACTGTATTCCACTTTCTTGTCACTCCTCAACCCCCCCCCCCCCCCCCCCCCCCCCTTCAACCCTCACTGCAGATTACTTTGCCACCTTAGTTGCTGACATCTGCAACTCCTTTGAGCTGGTGGAATCCTCCAACACTTCAGCTAATCCTCTCCCCAGGGACCCCACCCCCTCCCTGCTCATTACCCCTACCTTCTCTCTACAGTATCTCTTGTTGCAGATGCTGACCTCTCTGAACTCCTGTTATCCTAGCATACAACTACCTGCTCCCCATCTCCACACCCTCCTCTAGACCATCTTTCCCAACAGCATCCCATTTATGGCCTGCCTGGTGAACTCATCCCTGCTCACTGCATGAGTCCCCTGCACAATGGATGTGTTTTTTTGTTTTTCAATGCTAGAGTTTGGTGTAGTCGGAAAATGAGAGTTTCCAGTCTGTGTATCTGCCTTCATGTCTGATTGAGGAAGAGGAGAACAGGCACCACAAGGAGAGGCTGCTGGGTGGTGAAAGAGATGGGACAGCCAGCTGGCTAGAGGGTGCTGGATGTATATTGTCATCATTGTCTAATTTTAGGAATGTGCAGTACCGTTCACAGCCTAGAATGCCAGTGTGAGAGAATTTAATTGAATGTGGGCAGCCACCAGAGGCCAGTGAAGAGTGTTCATAAAGCAAAACCTGTGAATTTAGGCAGGTTGAAGACCTGGCGGTAGCAGCAATGCTGTAAGCTGGCCAGCAAAGCATTGCAGTAGTTAAAATGGGAGCTTATAGGAGCTTGGATCTTCTGGTACAGGTCAACAGTTTACGGTTTTTAAGTTGTACTCTGTTGCAAGTTGGAAGCTTACAACAGCAGTATCTGTGGAGACTTGAGAACCGACACCCTCACTCAGATTCAAGTCTTGGCCTCTGCTTAATGTCGCTTGGAGTTTAAATTCTGGAGGATAGATTCTGGAAGTATCCAGAAATATCTTATTTGCTCAGATCCAACTAAATGTCATAAAATTCACTCAACGGCGGTTCACCTTGAACCAGGACAAATACTTTTTGAAACATACTAGTAATGCAACAAATGTGCTTTTCAGGACCAGAAAGTTGAATATTTTTGACTGGCCAAGTCTATCACTTCATTTACTGAAGGCAGAAGGCCCCCAAAACAACAGGAACTGAATATGGCTGTAGTACAGGCCTGGCAGAGCATCACTAGGGAAGATACCCAGTTTTGGTGAAGTCTATGGGTCACATACTTCTGGCAATCATCAAATGCAAAGGAATGGCAACCAAACTAAACATGAAGACTAAGAAGTTAATTTGTCCAAATACTTTTGGTCCCAAAAAATGGAGGGACTACAAATAAAAAGGGCTGTAATTCCTACATGGACGCATATATATATATATATATATATATATATAAAATTTTAAATCCGATGTGCTGGAGTAGAGCCAAAACAACAAAAATTGTGTCACTGTCTAAATCCAGCTTGTTTTTTGTCCCCGGAGGAAAAGTTGTGTGGAGCACATTGTTCTCATTTAAATTTTTAACCTGCGCCCAAACATATTGTAGCCCTGAAAACAGCAAACCATTGTGGGAAATTCTGAGAAGCTGACAATTCCAAAAGGAAATTAAATGGAAATAAAAGGAAATAAATTAAAATATATCTTTTTTTAATGAGTACTGGGTAGTGATTTTAAGAACTGAAAATTAATGGGGAAATACTGTGACAGAGGTAGGTACTTGGTTTTTTTTAGATATTTGGTTAACTGCATTCTGATAGCACCTGTCCAAAGTAATAACAGTCATCACACCTGGATTTAATATGCCCCCACAACAGGAAAGATGCAACCAGACTGTTGTGATGACTTTGGAGTTGGAGTGGATAAATTGGGCATGCAAGTGCTCTACATTTATAACTGGAACAGCATTTGGGTCATTACTAGTTTCATATATATATATAGGGACGTGATATAGGGAAATGTTACTTTTGAAAATATTCTTTACTTGTGATAGGTCTTGTTTAAGCATGTACTTAATGTTCAGATTTAAAAAGTGCAGTGTTATTTATCAAGACAGCAATTTAGCCTCCACATCCCTTGGTTGACTTCAATCAGACAAATTAATAGCCAAATGAAGAACTGCATGTTCTGCACTTTTGGCATGATATTAAGAACATTAATCACAGCTTCTTTGTCATGAGAACAAAGACCACAATCATTAGGAACAAATAATTGCTCATATTAATACAGCATTGTTCGCAGTCTGAAGTCCAAGATTTCACCAAATTACATGCCATATGCAATTTTCATCTATTTATAGGAACAATCCTGAAATCCTTGTACATGTGAGCTGAGATGTACAGTGGGGTGCAAAAATGTGGAAATCCCTGGAGTAAATGTCTCTTACAATGCATTTGTACAGGATCGAAAGCAAACCTGAGCTCTAAATGGACTTAAACATGAGACGTTTCTGCAAATATTAAAGCAAGATTGCTTTTTATTTTCATTTTTTATGGTTTATAAAAAATATAAAAAAAAGGAAAAAGGCCCTGTGCAAAAGTCTGGGAACCCTTTTGGACGATTCTTTGTGACTTAAAAAAAGAAGAAGAAATGTCTACTAAGGTCCAAACCCAGGTGATTCAATGACTATGGTGATGGTGATTATAAATCCGGGGCTGAACTTTTTATTCTGAAGTAACTCTGAAGTGCCTTTTTAAGCATCCAACTGCAGTGGCTGATCTGTCTGGTGTTAACAACCATGGGTTCCTACAAACAGATGACACATTTCCGCTATGAAGGAGAAGGCTACAAAAAACCCTCCCAAAAAACCCCTTAATGTTTCAAACTACCTATTTCCACTTTCAGAAATATTATTAGAAAATGGAAGATAAACGTAACAGTTCTGGTTTCAGATAGAGTAGCCCAAGACCTGGTGAGAAATGCTTAGAAGAACCCTCACATCACTGCAAAAGAGATCAAAAAAATAGTAGCAGACACAGGTCCAGCTGTTCACAGGACAACAAGATGACATACAGACCTACATTGCAAAGTTGCCAGAAAGAACCTCAACACAAAATTAAGTGTCTGAAGTATGCAAAAGAAAACCAAAAAAAATGTTATTTTTTGGCCACCACCAAAGAAGATATGTTTGGAGAAAAAAGGGTGAAGCCTTTGTAGAGAAGAACAACTTGCCAACTGGATCTATTATGCTTTGGGGTTGTGTGGCATTACATTACATTACATTATTGGCATTTGGCAGACGCTCTTATCCAGAGCGACGTACAACAAAGTGCATACCCATAACCAGGGTTAAGTTCGCTGAAAGACCCTAGAGGGAAGTACAATTTCAACTGCTACCTGTACAACAAAGATAAGGACGAGGGCCTTTTTTTTTTCTTTTTTTTTTTGAGAACAAAGAAACAAACAGAGCAAAAGTGACCAAAGTTAACTATCCAAACACTGCTTACCTAGCCAACTAAAAATACCGATACACGAAGCAAGTCACAGAGACAACAATTAAGGTTCACAGGGAGGTAGGGAGGGATGGGGAGAGGTGCTGCTTGAAGAGGTGTGTCTTCAGCTTGCGCTTGAAGGTGGGGAGAGATTCTACAGTTCTGACCTCAACGGGGAGTTCGTTCCACCACCGTGGAGCCAGAACAGACAGTAGTCGTGAGTGTGAGGTGGAGGTTCGGAGAGGGGGAGGTGCCAAGCGGCCTGTGGAGGCTGAACGAAGAGGTCTGGCAGGGGTGTAGGGTCTGATGACTTTTTGTAGATCAGCTGGGGAAGACCATTTAACTGCTTGGAAGGCTAGCACCAATGTTTTGAATTTGATGCGAGCCATGACAGGCAGCCAGTGGAGGGAAGTAAGCAGGGGGGTGACGTGTGAGTATTTGGGAAGGTTGAAGACCAGACGAGCTGCTGCATTCTGGATGAGTTGGAGGGGTCTGATGGCGGACGCTGGGAGGCCAGCCAAGAGGGAATTGCAGTAGTCCAGGCGGGACAGAACCATCGCTTGGACCAGGAGCTGGGTCGAGTAGGGGGTGAGAAAGGGGCGGATTCTCCGTATGTTGTATAGGAAGAACCTGCAAGACCGGGTCACCGCCGCAATGTTCTCGGAGAGGGACAGTCTGCTGTCCATCACCACGCCGAGGTTCCTTGCACTGGGTGATGGCGTGAGTATGGTATCCCCAAGGGAAATGGAGAGATCCAGATGGGGAGAGGTTTTAGCAGGGATGAATATCATTTCAGTCTTGTCTGGGTTGAGCTTTAGATGGTGGTTGTCCATCCAGCTCTGGATGTCCCTCAGGCAAGCAGAGATACGGGCTGAAACCTGCGTATCAGATGGCGGGAACGAGACGAAGAGTTGGGTATCATCCGTTTAGCAGTGGTAGGATAGCCCATGTGCAGTGATCACAGGGCCAAGGGAGCGAGTGTAAAGAGGAAAAAGAAGCGGGCCTAGGACTGAGCCCTGGGGAACTCCTGTGGCGAGGGGCCGAGGTGTCGATACCGAACCAGCCCAGGCAACCTGGAAGGAGCAACCAGAGAGGTAGGACTCAATCCAGTCCAGGGCTGTGCCACAGATGCCCGTTGCTGACAGGGCAGACAGGAGGATGGAGTGATCCACAGTGTCGAAGGCAGCAGAGAGATCTAGAAGAATGAGGACAGAGGAGAGGGAGGCTGCTCGTGCGGCATGGAGTGACTCACTGATGGAGAGGAGCGCAGTCTCGTGTCGAGTGGCCCGATCTGAAGCCAGACTGATGGGGGTCTAGCAGGTTGTTGTGGCAGCTGGGGTCACAGGAAATATTGTGCGAGTGGAAGGAAGAATGGGTTCCACCAAATATCAAGAAATTCTAGAGGCCCGTGTTCAAAGGTCAGTCCAGACACTGAAGTTGAAGAGTAGTTGGGTATTCCAGCAAGACAATGATTCAAAGCATACCTCAAAATCAATCATCAAGTATGTCCAGGTAAGACAGATTACTGTTTCGGAATGGCCATCACAGTCCCCAGACTTGATATAAGCTTTATTTTCCAACGTGTATAAATTAGTGTGCTTAATGACTCAATGGAACCAACATATATATTCATATACATATATATATACACATATACATATACATATATATACATATACATATATATTTAAGTCTGAGACTGAGAATACCATTGCAAAACGTTATGTTCTATTCATTTCTGTGTGGATTTTGATGTATGTTTGGAGTTGTTGTCTGACAAGAGAATACCTACGAACAGGTTTCAGCTTCCTAGCAGAGATAAGCAGGTTTTCTGCCAAAATGTCTTGGTACTTTGCTAAATTAATTCTGACATTGATCTTAAACAGTGCCCCTGGATCACTGGCAGCAAATCAACTCCAAGACATCAGTTACCCACTTCTATTTTTGACAGTCGGTATGAGGTGCTTCTCCTTCTATTGCCACCAAACATGTTGGTGTTTATCGACAAAACATTTCATTTTGGTCACATCTGACCATAGCACTCTCTTCCAGTCAAAATTCCAGTGACCTTTGGCAAACTCTGCTCAGGAAGGGTTGTCTTTGTGCCACTCTTCCAAAGAGTTTGTTGATATAGAGGTGACATTTTATGGCTCTTTTTGAGACTTGGTGACTCCAAGATGCAACCAATTTCTGCTATTCTTAAACCGTGATCCTTAGGTTCTGAATGGCCAACCTCATCATCTTCCTCACCGGCCATGCCACACCACCCTTTTTAAGAGCCAATATCTCCAGAACAACTAATCCAATGAAGCTAAACTTTTGCATGTTCTCTATTGACCCTCATCACATTATTAGTAATGTGCTGAATCCTCAAAAATCTGGTTTTAATTGCTTATGAGCTGAAAAATAATTCTGCATCAATTACTCTGCATTAATAAAAACACAGGAACAGTCAAGCCAAATCTGACAAAGTTTTAACCATTAATGGCCTTTAATGCATTCACATCCATTGTACAGTATAGAGGACAACAGTGGAAACCTTCCATGCCACTTCTATACAGACAAATGAAAACAATAAATACGAACTGTTCATAAGACTTATCTCTTCTTGTGGATTAAGTGACTGAGGACCATTTTCATTTTTTTTTGCTGACTAAACCACTAAGGCACATCTTGCCTTTGGAGTTTATTTATCATTAAATTATCCACGGTCACAGTTCATCAACGAAAGGTGTTGTCGTCATCTGTCCTCTAGACACCATTGTTTTCTTCCCTGCTACAAATGTTTTGGCAGCCTGAAAAACAAAACATTTTTAAACCAAGATTCAAATATGAACCCCAATGTGTTCTGATTTTACTGCATTCTCTCAAAAGATGCATGGCTTATACGATTTAACAATGCACATTTCCCGTCTTTGTATTTAAAGTTGTATATTCACTGTATGACTGGAACAACATATATCAAATGCACTAATAAACCACAAAAAAAGAATACAATTTAGACAAAATGTGAGAAGGGAAATGGATGTTCAGCAAGCAAAAACATTTGAACAATTTCAAACATTTTGTGTACATTTTGAGGAAAACATTTCTGACATTTGAATTGTGAAATTAGTTTATTTTTCTGGTAGCTGCTACAGCAAAAAGCAGGGTTTGCTGACGGTGCCTTCAGCAGAAGTGAATTACAGTAGTATAAGCAATCTAAGAATTTTGTTTATGCAAAATGCTATGTGACATTCAGATCAATTTAGCAAATGGAAATATCCTCATTAAACATTTGAAATACTCACATTGATGACAGCATCTGAAGTCACTGAGTCAATGCTTTGGGCCACGGCCTCTGGTGAACTGTAGGTTCCTCCTGCCAGTGCCTGGGAGCCCATGTCCTCAAGCATGCCCCCAGAGCTTTCCAACGACATCAGATACTCTGCCTTCACCTGGTTCCTGCAGACACAGCCAATATCTATCACAGGACTTCAAAACAGCTGAACACTTAGACTGCTTTCAGCACAAATATCCTCAACTTCAATACCTAAACTAGTGCACCCTAATGTGATATTAAAAACTCAGGTACTTCCAAAGCACACCTTCTAAATATTGCTACATATGAAAAGCCCCAACCACTTGAGTCCAGGCCAGAACTGTCTACAGCAGACGGCTTAATGCGTTTCATTAGTCTGTTTTTCCTTCCTGTTGGCAGAGGCAGGCTGCAGTAATTTGGATGGTGAGGAGACATATCTATCTGTAATAGTGTACTTACTTGGCTCTGGTGAGATCAGCGGCAGTGAGGGCCCCCTGAGCAACAGACTTCACCTGGCTGAGTGCGGCCTTAATCACCTACAGAGCAAGGAGCAGAGAGGAAAGGCTCACGCTTACCATCAGTAATGAACTCAAAAGTCCATTTAATGGATTTTCCGTGCCAATCCTAATGGATATTCAGGACTCTCCACTGCAGTTTCAGTGATGGAAAAGCGAGGTCTCATTAACCCCATAAAGGGTGAAACGAACATGTTTGTTAGTTTCACCCAATAAATGTAATGTATTTTTTCTATGTATTGTCCATTGTCTAAACATTCTGTATTGATTATTTACCTCAGAGACATGAGCTCTTTAGGAATGGTGGTTGTTCCATACTTTGAAATGTTTTTATCTTTTGACACCCATGAACTGTAATTTTAATAATACAGGGGGATGGTTACATGTATGACCCTTATTTTAAGGGGCTCCAATTGTCTAGCTATAAATTGTTTTAAAAGTTAAAAACCAATACTCAACCCAAGATATGTGAGGATCTCATAATAAGATGCTGAATAACTGGTCTTTCGCCAACAACACCAAGTAAAAATGCTACCTGTCTTGCATTCTCAAAGACGAACACATGAAAATCTGCAAGATAATGTTATAAGAATGTCTCTTATGTGTGTTGATTACAAAGAAACAAAAAGCTACTGAACATTTAAAGGTCAATGAGGATACACAAAGTGAACTACATGAACTATTGGGAGTTCCCAAAGCCTCATTCCCCCATTGCTGCAAATAAAAAAAACTTATGAGTCTAAAATACACACAAAATGCACTGACAAGCATATTTATCGATTTTCAGAAAAACTGAATCAACAGCACAAATGTTAAGCCATTTCATGGATCCAATAGAGTGACCAGCACTTACTCAGCTGTACCAATTGACAACATGATTTGAAGTGGGAAATTTGTGTTAAGCAGAGCAGCGATATCCAGAGAAATTCAGATTAACATCTAAAATATGCCTCTTTTGCAAGCCATTGTTTTGCAAGCCATTTCCCAACAGGGCATGTAGTACTTACGGCATCAGTGCAGGAGGCCTGGGAGATGGTGTACACTCCAAACAACCCTGAGTCTGAGTAACTGACATTGAATGCAGATGCCTGAAAAGGAGAGGATCTGTATTAACAACAAAAGAGAAAATGTACATAGATATCCAGCATGTGATATGAGTGTGTATATACCCCTACCTCCAGAACTGAGCTACCTCTTCAAGTTGTAACAGTGTTTACATGCACACTCGTATTCCAGTATTAAACTGAATATTGTGACGATGACACTTTATTGTGATTCCCATAACCCAAATAAACCAGTATCCCAGTTATTAGTAATGTGGGATGCCCTCTCTTAAATAATAGAATACTGAGTTGTATTCCGACAATACTGGAAAAACGTCTATATGTTCTGCTTTTAATGGAATTCATTTGCTTAGCACCATAGCAACCACAAAAGTATGCCTTTTTGGAGGAGCTATGAAAAGCAGGAATATAATGCTTTTGTTGGATAAAGGAAAGCATTGCAAGATCAGGTGTATATAAAAAATACTGAAAAATGTTTCTAAAAAGATATTGAAGAAAAATGAGATGGATAGTAACTCATTTTGCAGCATTGGGGAAAAAAACAATACTGCAAGTATGCACCTTTATGAAAGAAAAATGTTTCAAGGGAACATGTTTCAGACATGTCTTTTACAGGGCATCATTGATATAGGCTGACAGTCAGGTATACAGGAATATTAGTGGCCACATTTAATGAGTCACAAGGATATATGATATTCGAATGTATAACAAACATTCTTCATTTTAAAAACATGGCAAGTTATAAAAGCTGAGGTTTTACCAGGCTTCACAATGCTTGATATATGGTCATAAAGGAAACCGTACAACTAGTCAGCACATAAAATTGAAGCACAGTAAAATTATCCTTACAAATACAACGCAGGAAAATATTTAGCAGAAGCCTCCACCACAACCGCAGGTAAAATGCTAACACTGCAGACATATGCTAAGGGGTAGAAGTACTCACACTGAAGGGGTGGGTGGTTGCCTTGGTGATGGCCTGGCTCAGCTTGTTGGTGGTGTTGGAGCCCCTCTTGACCTGTGGCCCTGCTCCCAGCACCTGCTGCAGCACTCTGTTAGCGGTGGCCTCTGGGGTGCCCACCGATGCGCCCTCACTCACCACGACCGAGTGCACCAGGCTGTCTCTGCTCTGAGCCCGCAGCTCACCTGCGCACAGTGCCGGGGTCAGACAGTGCACATGCCGGAAGGGTACTTTCTGCCATAACCAATACACAATGGACACAAAGTAATCCCTTTAGGCCGGGCCTCTTTACATAGATCTACATATTGTAATCTACCCAATCCCACAGCTGTCTCAGTACATGGGGGTTTTATTTGTGCCTGTTGTTTTCCATTAGACTAAGTAGCACACCATGTCCTCGGAGTGAAATTAAATATATCGCCTTATTTATTTATTTATTAAAGATTGTTTGTCTAACTGAGACCCTGGAGGAATAAGTAAAGTTTGAAAAATCAATGGTACTGACCTGCATGAAGACAAGAATGAGTCAGTTTTAAAAAATCACAGGACACCAACCACTGAATGGTTTTGAAGCAAGCAGTGTGCTTGTGGAATTACAATACAGGGCATTCATGAATACAACCACATCTCTCAGGCCCCCTGACGAAGATTTCACACTAACTGGCTAAAAGTGTATCATAACTGCCTTGCCTCCATGGTACCGAGCCTTGCTCCCAGCAGCCCCTGTTCCACTGCGGATATTGAGGAAATGCTCTCCAACTTGCGTCAGCACTGAGTGCTCCACACCTGCACAGACAGACAGCAAATATTTGTTAAAGGCCCAGATGCATATTTTTGTGTTTCTGAGCTTTTCCTATGATCCTTGAGCTTTCGGTTTGTGTTCGATACTGATTCAAGAACAAAATGCAATTTTGGTTAAACCTGTGAGCCTATATAATCTGCCTCTTCAACAAGTAATTTACTTTCAACCCACAATAAGATCTCTTACCAAGTCCAACCAGAGCCATTCTTCCACTGGTGAAATTGTTCTGCACAAAAGAGTGCATCTGGAGAAAAAGAAAGGCAAGTTACCTGGATGATTTTGCTGCAAACAAAGTGTACTGTTACGATGCCCTGGGTACTACCTGATCCGAGCTGATGTGTCCTGTCATGAAGTCTGGGCAGTACAGAGAGTTGGACAGGGCATTCTTATAGGCAGCTGCATGGAGGCTTTCAAGAACAGCTGAGGAGGAGATGGAAGATAAGGAAACACTCATTTATATATGTGCATTTAACTCCATCATCCTTGTGGGCAAACGGTCATGCCAGTTACAATTATAAATACCAAATATGCAAATACCAAAGGAAATACGATTAAGTATAATGTTTTTTTTAATACATAATACAAGCTGAACTGAGGAAAGGTGCTGACCAATCTGTGGTTTCTGGTGAGCCAGGGCCTTGTCTAACTTCACCCTGGATGTAAGGTCTGCCACCTCCCATGTCCTGAACTCAGGAGCAGTCGTCACATTGATCAAGTACTCCATAACAGTGTCACTGTAACACACAGTGAAGACAATGGCCACAAGTGCTAATAATCAGTCAGCAATGGCATTACACTTTGTTTTATGCATACTGTGGAAACAACTGTTTAATTCCAAATATTATTCGAATATCCAAAAATAATGTCAGGCTTCTCTCCCCACTGAAATATCAATAGCCACACCTTCCAAACACATGCAGCCAGCCAGCACTTCTTTCCACTTTGAAATCCTCAATTAGGGCTGTAAGTACTGCATCAGAGGACAAAGGGATATCCTGCATACAGAAACCCTCAGGGACCATATGGGTCTGCAGGGTTCTCAACCACAGTCAACACCAGTGTGGTCACAACTTGATCCAGACCATGGGATGTATCACTAAAAAATCATAAAACCAAGAGCTCAAGTGGGGTTTAATCAGAAGCAGCACAACTCATTGGCTAAGCCTGATGTATTTAAAATAACTTTTCTGGCTGTCCAACCAGACAACCTGTCAGCATAATGTTCAGGGAACTACACGGACAATAATAATGTCACATTATAGATCCGGTTGAATGAAAACATGCAGTGAGATTTACTATTAAATGTTTATATCCACTGTAACCTATAGACATTCTCTGGAGAAAAGAGCATGCAGCCATAGGTCTCTAAAAGTACTCACATGTGGTCTCTCAAGCACTCAACAGAGTAAATCATGTTCTCCCTTGATGATGTCACACTATAAATAAAAGACAAATCTGCAATTAGATGCATCACTGATATTACTACCAAACAAAGTGACAAGTGAAAATTCACTTGAATGCATGTAAATGATATTTAAACTGATATTTAATCTTGTCTGAACTACCACTTTAAAATTATTGCTATTATTTTAGTTTAAGATGTATGTTCTCAATTGGCCAATTGTGTGAGAAGGACATTCTGCATATGTGTAGATGTTTCTGATGACTCAGCTCAGAAGTCATCAGAATTTAGGGGTTTGTGGTCTGAAACAAGGAAATACACTTCAATCGACTCCAAAACAGCTTGTAAAGCAATGGTATGATTCAAAACCCTTTTTTTTGGTTGGAACCATTTCCTTTTGTGCATAAAACCCAAGACTATTTGGAGAAGTACCAGCACAATATAACAATTTATATTTATATTTTTTGTGAATACATGCTCTAAAATTCCTCAGCCACTGGAAACATAATGTCACTATACTTTAGAGTAACCCAAGTCACCAATTGTGTATTTTCCTACTTTAGACCATGAATCCTCAAATGTCAAGAGAAACTTCTATACCCAAATGCCAAATGTCTTCCTTAATCATTTCACATAAAATGCATCTGGGTCAATCAAAAGCGGACACGAAACTGAAATAATACATTTAATAAAACCCAGAATGTGAAGCATCCCTTTAAGACAGGGACTTGGACGATCGATGCCCATGTACCTCAAACTACCTCCCACAGCCTCAACACCACGACAGATCTTGAATGCTGATGCACCCTTTGTGGTCTGAAAAACAGCAGCGCTTATAAATCAACCATGACTAAAACCCAGCCAAAACTGAAACGGGTAAGAGGAGAAACAATACTTTCCATCAGGACAACATAATGATAAAGGGAGACAATCACCAGTGCTTACCAAGTTAGCTGCCAAGCGGAGAAGGTGAGTAACTCCCAGGTTATCTGGGGTCTCATAACGGCAGCCAGCTTTCACAAACACACCGATCTTAGAGGCGGGTGAGTAGTTCTCCAAGGAAGCAATGACCAGGCCACTGGGCAGTTTTGTCACCTAGAAGTGAGATGAAGTCCTATTTCAGATCATAACTGCATGGCAACATATAGTCCTATCTTGAAACATCTCAGAATTAGATCTCAAAGTGGATCAAGCCTACCAGACACTTTTTTCAATCCATTACCCATATACAGCCTATTTGTGTAACTCTTAAGCTTTGTGCAAGAGTTGAATATAGAATATAGTCATTTGTCACCATCCAATCAACTGTTGAACAGGTTTTCAAAAATAATAAGATTCACTGATAACTCATGAAGGTACGATCCTGGAGAGGTTTCCTGCTGTCCTGTCAATTTGCTTTTCAGAGAACTCAGTCGCTTTATATTGACGGAAATTATCTAGAGAATGATTAGAGCCATGTGATAAGAGCGAGAATAAGACAGATTTTTGCCAAGACACCAGTTCTTTTGATAAATGGCATCGAGGCATTGGACCGAGCCTAGAGACTATTCCAAAGGAAAGACTGCCCCCTGCTGGCTCCCCAACAATCCTTCAATCACTAACACGGTTGTTGAACGTTTTCTCCTATTCAAGCACAAAACAAAAGAACAATGTTTCGCCCATCGCCTCATGAGTCAAACTCAAGATTAACATTGTCCGCCTGCCTGCCAATCGTTATGTTGCTGATTGATGTTTGTGGATCTCAAGCAACATTTTTTACATTTTATTCAAGACACCAATGCAAGTAGGTATTGAATGAGTGTGTTTCCACACCTTATTGCTCAACTAAGCATCAGCTAGTGGTAGACATGTGAAATACACATATTTCTATGTGCATAGCTTGTAGAGGAAACTATGTTATATAATACTGCAAACATTTACACAACAGAACTGGATAAAGAGCAAAATCAGCACAAGAGCATACACATATTCATATCATGTCTGCCCAGGGCAGAGAAAGTACGTGATGGACTCCATAGTATGAGTGAGCAGTGCCTGGAGGAACCGTGAGACCTGCCCTCCCTTCCTTGGGGACTGCATACTGTAGAATGCCCTCAGTGAACAGTCTGCATGTACTGACCTGAACCTCCTGCGCAGGGAAACCAGCCGCTGGTGCATCCAGCTTATGGGCAGCCTGTGCTGCATAAAGCCTCCGCTGCAAGACATAAAACGGGAGATATTGTACACAGAATGTGTGAGGTATAAAGGGGAGGCATGCAGAACACACACAATTCTAATCAGGTGGTCAATTGTGGGGTTCATTTCGTACAATATGTGCAAAAGGTTTCCTGAGGACAGCTGTCAGTGTTAGCAGTTCAAGTGGGGTAATGTTGGAGCAACGTTACCGTCACGAGCAACGTTATTAACGTTAGCCAAGACACACCTTTTGAGATCAGTTAAATAATGTTAAATTTCCCTGGATTGCACGCATTTGTAGCCGTGAAAACTGACTGAGATTGTTAGCAGGAGTTAGGAACCCAACATTACAGAAACACAATGACCTTCAATGGGTAACGTCAAGTAATTAGCCTCCCAATTGATTTTAAGAAAACAGCATTATTTCTTCCGACGGTTCACCTCGCAAAAACACCCCACGTCAGAACTGAAACAGCCAAATTGTAAGTTAAGTCTTAACTCGGAAGCAGCTACACTAGCTAGGTTGTTAAATACATAGCTAGCTAGGCTAAACATAGCCGGGTAGCTAGCGATAGTTAGATGTAATGACACATAACGGCGAACTACACAACTTTTAGCTAGCTTATATTCACGTGCAATTGTTAGCTAAAACGTGGCCTGCTTAAATCCACTCTGAGACAAATTAGATCTTACAGAGAAATGACTAAGACCCCGGATCCCCTTCATCACTTGATCTCTCCTTCAGGGACAGCCAGAATACAATATGGCTGAATCAATGACGTAACATCCGCAGACTTCGTAGACAACATCCCTCGAATTAACGCTTAATGTGACGTAAGGTCATATCATTTATTTAAAAAAAAAGGTAAAATTACTATAAAATGACTTATTTTCAATGTCCGTATTATCAGATTAATTTATGGCTATAGCAATTGCCTTACCATGGGTAGAGGAAGTTCGACCTGAGAGGTGTGGTCTGTTCTGACTCAAATTAATGACTTTAGAGGTTGTTTAAACTCCAGTAACAGACAGGGTATTTTATTCGAGATTATTCATTCACTATTCCGAATCCGAAAAAAAAATGAATTGTTAGACTTGTATGGATACATCCTCATGTTGGAGCTCATGGAGCTAATGATAAAGCAGATACAATTGCTCAAGAGGCATTACAGACAAACCATATTCACAAAATCAGTAAAGCATTACATTACATGTTATTTACACTATGAGCACTTTATTTGCTATTTATTACTGACTTATGACTTATTGGTCTTCTGCTGCTATAGCCTTTCCACTTAGAGGTTTGACAGGTTGTGTGTTCAGAGACGCTCTTCTGTTGTAATGCATGGTTATTTGTGTTACTGTCACCTTCCTGTCATCTTCGACCAGTCTGGCCCTTCTCCTCTGACCTCTCTCATTAACAATGCGTTTTTGCCCACAGAACTGCAGCCCACCAGATCTTTTTTATTTTTTGCACCATTCTATAATGACTTTTGTGCGTGAAAATCACAGGAGACCAGCAGTTTCTAAGATAATGAAACTGCCCTGTGTGGCACCAACAATCGTTCCATGGTCAAAATCACTTAGATCACATTTCTTACCCATCCTGACATTTGTTCTGAGCAACAACTGAATCTCTTTACCACGTCTGCATGCTTTTATGCATTTAGTTGCTGCAACATGTTTCGCTGATCAAATATTTGCATTAACCAGCTGGTGTACAGGTCTACTTAATAAATAGCTGACTGAGTGCAGCTGATGCTTTTATCCAAAGCGACTTACAATTGACAAGACTAAGCAGGGGACAATCCCCCCTGGAGCAATGTGGGAGTAAGGGCCTTGCTCAAGGGCCCAACAGCTGTGCGGATCTTATTGTGGCTACACCAGGGATTGAACCACCAACCTTGCCCCAGTCATGTACCTTAACCCCCTGATTAAGCAAAGGTTAAAAGTATAATTTATAGGGGAAATATTCTATTGGTTAGGGATACAAGATCGGAATGGGGAAATAGGAAGGAGGCAGTGTTATCACTAGATTCATGTGAAGACACACAGTTCTAAATAATACTCTCTTCTTGATTAATAAGCATGTAGATTGAAGATGTGATTATTGTGAGGAACAAAAAACAGTAATCCATGTAGTGTACAGCTGCATCAAATAAGAACTTGCTGGATATTCTATATGAGCCAATTTGAATGATACCTCTCTAACCTTATTTTGAAAAACATACTTTTATCCAGTATATTGTTTTACCACTCAAAAATTAATTCCAGTGCGATATCACATAGGGTAGAGCTACTATATTTTCTTGAAAGAGAGCAGGGGTGGCTCTGTTATTGTTTTTCAGATAAAAAGCAGAGAGAAACAAATCTTACTAAGTGAAGATTCAATGGGATCCAATGAGGGCAGTTTGGTAGAAAAGTGTCTAGTGAGATTTTTAAATAGCATATTTACCAGGAATATGATTAATAACAGTTAAAAAAATATTTGTGTGACAAGTATCTTAAAAGTGAATTCCTCATAGGTAAACAATAATCCTTCATGGCTGTACAACGGACTCACCAACAGAATATTATTGTAATACCAATTATTGTAAAATTAAACTTGTTTTTCTGTAATATAGCTCTGTTATTCCAGAGGAAATAATTATATGGAGAGAATTTGTGTTTGTAATGTAAGGACCAAAATAGCAGTATTTGTCTGTGGAAGGCTAATCATTTTGCTGGGATTTTATTTTTGTGGTAACAAACATCTAAGCCATTTATTTTATGTTTTTCTTGTTTTTCTTCTTTTTAATGCTGGTTGGACAACCAAAATGAGTGCATTACCACCACCTACTGATTGCAGGACATTGTCATCTCTTTCATTTCTCAAGAAGAAAACCTGCTATTCCTAAACCCAGTCTTTACCATTTGAACTATATACATTTTTTTGTAATAGTCTTATTATGCGCCCTTACATTGCGATGTTACCTCAGTTCATATTGTATTGATGTTTGTATGTTTCTGGTCTTCAAAAATAAATAAATAAATAATAAATGAAAAAAGATACCAAAAAAAAAAGTAATTTCACTACTCCCTCCAAACCCTTTCTCCAAAATTCCCTGAATCTCATCTCCCTTCACATCTGTTATCCCCAAAGTATGCATATGACATTTTACTCTGTCGTTGAGTTCCTTCCACCTCACTTCCCAGCTTCCTTCTCTCACACTGCTCTTCCCCCACAGTGAAAATATATAGCCTGGTCTTTAGACAATGTGCACTCTTTCTCCCACACCTTCTACACCTGTGCATCCTTTTCCTACAAATAACTAACATAATCAATACACACCCTTTCTGGTAACTCCCCATCAAACTCTCATATCATTGATCCACTTTCTTGTTCTACACCCTCCCTATCTTTTCAGCCACCTTTTTTTACAACTCCCTCAACCACCAAAAAACAATCAGCCGTCCTCCACCAACAATGGGACCCCGACCCACTAGTAAGTAATTTAACGCAGAATGAAGTAACGCCTTAAAATTACGTCAGGAATTTAAGTGACGCAGTTCCGGTTCCACTCGGCACTTATCTGTGCATATGCGCACGTGCTTTCAAAATCGGTCCGACGTTCAGTTAACGTTGAAGTGTGGTTGCTACTAGCTAGCTATTCTTCCTGTCTGCACAGAAAGAAACTCCTGTCCTCCGTGAAGCACGCGCCGAGGGGACAATATCCACGCAGAATCTTGTGATCAATACTGAAAAATATGGTGAGTAAAGGAAGTTTAGTGACTGAATACACGTACACATTTTGGCTGCAATAGCAATGAAGCACTAGCGTGGCGTTAGCGTTATGCGACCACCTCTGTAGCATGCGGAGATGGGTTAATTTAGTCGTTTTCTACAGGATCTTTGTGAACCGTAATTGTAGCACTTCTTTCATTCTAGTCAATTATCCAATTAAATGAATGTTGCTCTGTTGGTTGATATGTTGGCACAGTAATAAGTTATAGCAAACTTAGCTAGCTGAATCGAATTAATTTAAGCAAGCAGCCATTATGGATCGTATTTACTAGCTAGGTAGCTGCATGTATTCGCTAAAGTCGGCGAAGTGCGACCAGAAATAATCGTCCACCAGATCGCACATGGTGCTAACTGAAGACTAACGTAGTTTGTTTTTCTAGCACCCGTAATTATTGATAGTCAGCTGGTTGGGTATAACGCTGGTCAGAATGACACCGTAGCTCCTTACTGCCTCTGAAAACGTAAGGTTTTTTTATGGAAGCTATTACCAGAGTAAACATGGCTATTTATTTAGTGGAATTTTAGTCAGCGAAATGTATCTGAGTTCTATCTTTAAGACGACAAGCTACCTTTTTAGATGGATGGTGTTGTGCGTTTGTTCTGTAAATGTATAGATGGGTAACGAACATAACTACAGTTTTGATGTAGGGAAAACACGTGGTGGTTAGCTAGCTTCCTTGCTAACGCCTTGCTAGCTATGCAAGTTAATGCATTGCAACCGCGTTTTCCTAGTAGACGATCCCTCCCTTCGAATTTCGGTTTTCAAGTTGATGGCTTTTGTAACCTTTGGTAGAAGAGCATAATGCCCGCTATTCAATGTACCCCAACGTTATTAGGCCTCGACTTTTGGACAGCTAACTTAGCTGACAAGCCTGCTGTCTAGCTATTATAGCTTTCGCTCATGTGTAACTGTGGGCTAGCAACCTTGCTGATTTACTTTATTTTCATGCTGCAATGCATCGATTCTATCTCCTAACCGTATGATTCTTATTTTATTCCCTAGGCTGACCCTGAAGTGAATCCCAAGGCCTACCCTTTGGCCGACGCAACACTGACCAAAACCATCCTGGACCTTGTGCAACAAGCGTCCAACTATAAGCAGCTAAGGAAAGGCGCAAATGAGGGTAAGGCTAATTATGATTTTTCTCTGGAGCATTTCTGAAACGCGGCCTAATCTTAATTTGCAATTACATAGAGCGGATACAGTGTCAGAACACAGAATAAGGAGTCCGAACCAACTGAAAGGTAGACATTATAACCGTTTTGTAAATTGTGACTAAATGGCTGGATATTTTTTTAAATGACCATAAATTCACAAGGATGTATCCACTACACATCCTCCAAATATCTATTCAAAGGATAGCTTGCCAGATCAGATAGTAGAAGCAGAAACTGAGGGCTTTCAATATTGATACATTGCTGGATGCTATAGTTTGTAGGTAAACCATGAGCAGTCGGTACCATTTAGTAATGTTATGTAGTGTGTAATGGTGAGCATTGTTGGGCTGATGTTATACTATGTTATGAAGCCCCCACACCGCAAAATGTTAAGCACTAGTGTGACAAGACCTGGGTCACATATGTAATTGTTTTGGATTCAAATAATATTCTATGCTTTACTGAGCTTGTCTGTATTGGAACCAATGAAATGCTCCAAGTGCCTTCTGGTCCTGTTGGTTGCCTTGATTGCACCAGGGAAAATTGAGTACAGAAAAGTATTTGAATCCAGAATAATTGCATATTTGACCCAGGTCTGATGTATACAAACCTATCATGATGCAAGTTCTCAACTTTCTAATCCATAAACATGGTTCTCACATGGAACCAATTTTCTTCATTGACACAAGGCCTATGTTTCATGTGCTTTTAATGATCCAGGTTGTTAATCAGTGACCTGAGATCCTTTCAGTGCATCCTAATTTATTGGCATCATTGTCTTTCAGCCACTAAAACTCTGAACCGGGGGATTGCTGAGTTTATTGTGATGGCAGCTGATGCTGAACCTCTGGAGATCATCTTGCATCTGCCACTGCTCTGTGAAGACAAGAATGTGCCGTACGTTTTTGTACGCTCCAAGCAGGCCCTGGGGCGCGCGTGTGGAGTTTCAAGGCCCGTAATCGCCACATCTGTCACAATTAAGGAGGGGTCCCAGCTCAAACCCCAAATCCAGTCTGTGCAGATGTCTATTGAGAGACTGCTGGTTTGATCTGTGGATATTATGGCATACTGTATGTGAAGCTAAAATAACTTGTGGAAGTTTTTTGTTTGTTTAAAAATGTATCCTCAGTTCATGATCCTAATTTGAACACTGTTCATTCCATTGTATTGCCAGTGTACAATACGCTTTCATGATTTTGTGATATTAAAATAAGGTCTTTTTAAATGTTTTAGTACCAGTTTTGTAAATGCTGGTCAGCAGTTTGATGGTGAATAGTGTACATTGTTTGATTTATTAATTCTATATAAATGAAGACCCTTACAATAACCTTACAAAAACTGCAATATTTATTGTGATTACAGCAGTACATTGCCACATGGATACAAGACATCAGACCCCATACCTGGTACTGATTTGAGATCACAAAAGGGTAATTCCATGTAATTCAACACACTTGGACTATATCATCAGATTTTAATGAGATTTAGCATGCTGATTTGGCATAAGAAACCCCTGGAACTGAAATTGTGCGTCTGATTAATCTGAGAGGTGTGGACTAACACAATTTGCGCTAATTCATCCGGCTCCATGACTTTGGCTTGCCTCATCTCCATTACAGTCGGTTGTAAAAAAAAAAAAAAAAAAATTCTCTTGTATATCGCTGGATAGGTTGTAATGCTAATTTGTTAGTCTGGGACATATGGACTATCTCAGATTAGTAATTTCGGTTCAGGTCAAATCCACATGCTTAATCTCATTCAAATCTGTGATGTGGTCTAAAAGTGTAGAGCTGATGCAGAGATGCCCAAAATCGCTTCAACAAAGTATCAAAAGTACTTTGAGAAGTAACTGTATGTGGAAATATGCAAAGCCCATCAGTATCCCAGAAGATACGAAAGCGCTTATTTGAAACTACTTTGCTTGAAGTTGCTAAATTAATGTATGCATCCTATTTTAGTGATTTCAATTTAGTGTGTCTGGTGACGTTTACACATTTTTATTCAACTCTTCACTTTTCAGTCAACACAATCACATCACTAGGGAACAAACACTTGAGCAAGCCTCAGTTACACACACTACCAAAAATGCACGTCATGCACACGTTTGTGGATGAAATACACCAGCCCGATCGAGGTATTTGCCTCAAACACACCCGATACAAATCCTTAAGCCCTTGAGATGGAACCTCAACTACCTGGATCTGGCAGGAGAGGATGGTGAACCAGTGAAACTCCCTACAGGCTCATATTGGGAAACCCAGACACGTTCCCAATGAACGTGGTCAATAAAAAGGATGTCATGGGTACATATTCTTCCTATGCAGCACCGAGTAGTTTTTCCTCAAATTTTGGAATAAAATATGGGTTATGGTATTTCCCAATTATTGATTGGGGGGAAAAAACCCCAACTTGTGCGTATATACATCCTGTCAAAATTCCTAAATGTATTCTGCAAGTTGGTATTGATAGAACCATGTGCAAAAAACAAACTAGTTGCTTGTTTGTTTTAAAATGCATTGGCTTCATTATCTTTTTAGATTGTTGGCTCTGTTGACCATTTAAGAATTAAAAGCAGTACATGTAAAAGATAATGTAGTGGACAGTTTTGTAATCTATGCCCTGGGACTGTGCTTAATGAAGGGAAACCTCTTTTTCCAGCCAAATTACTGACAATTTGAAATGATGGACAAAGGCAGACCGCAAGAATCAAAGCACTTGGAAGAGGATAACAAAAATCAAGGCAAATAATGATTAGACTGCATACTGGCACTACAGATCACCCAATACACACTAGCGTTAAGATTTTTGACATTGCAGTACAGACTTGCTACTGTAAAATAACACCACTGTTGGTACAAAATGAAATTGGACACTTGACAATGAACAAAGACGGTGTGAGCAGTTGTCATAAGGTGTGCTCTAAAACCTTCCTGTGAGCTCTCAACCTTGTCTCCACAAAACACTTGGCATCAAGTGGACAACTGCAGATTTCCCACATAAGTCACCCCTTCGGAATTCCTCAAAGGACAGTGCATTGACCATGATAAGGCCATCGCTCTGGATACACAGAGTTCCACAGAAACATCTAACCTTCAGTACGTGGGACTGGAGGCATCACCCCCTACCTCCAAAAAACCCCAGGAGCAGTCTTTAGAGCTGCATGCTTGAGTCTGTTTAACGTCCACAGGAATGCTGGGAAGGGAGCTGGGTTCAGAGTGAAGGTGTCAGACTGCTTGTGGTTCAGCTGCCCTGTCCCCTCTCAATCACCTCGCCTAGTAGTGCCAACTGTGCAATTTAGCTGCACATACATCACAATGGCTCTTAGTCAGCAGGAAACTCTGCTTCTGATGCAGCGCTGGGCAGACTGGCACTGTGTGAATCCTTTCGGACTTGCAGGGACACACAGCTGAGCCAGCTCCGACTAGTTGGCATCTCCCCTACAATTTCCCAAGTATCTGTCTCTTCACAGTACCGCTCAATAGTATCATGGTACCTGAAGGAAGGAAACACAGTATTATGAATTTGCTTATAAGGCATCTTCAACTAGGATTATCTCCACACATGTATATAAATAGTAAAAACTGTTGAGTAAAACAAACCTGTCCCATCCCTCCTCTCCCCCAAGCACATAAATCTTTCCATCCACTACAGCCACCCCAGGACGGTAGCGTCTTTCTTTCATGGGAGCGCACATTGTCCACTGGTTGCTCTTTGGGTCATAATATTCAACCTTATCAGTGTTCTCTGTAGAGGCATGCCAGCCACCTGCGTATACAGGGGG
The DNA here is from genome assembly GCF_963514075.1 of Conger conger. Classification (NCBI taxonomy): domain Eukaryota; kingdom Metazoa; phylum Chordata; class Actinopteri; order Anguilliformes; family Congridae; genus Conger; species Conger conger. Next base: position 62,937,077 of record NC_083761.1, on the reverse strand, counting down.
ATAGGGACTGGTTATGGAAAAGGTTTTGGCATTCAACCCAACTCAAATCTGCTTCAATCTGCTTGACAAAAACGACATATTTTAAACACACACACACACACACACACAACTATGCCTGATTATTTCTGCGGAGTTTTAGCATCTTTTTGCATAAATGTACTAAACAAGATTCATTTTAGGAATATGGGTATAGACTCAATGCAAATGTTCACCTATGACATAGATCTTGCCCTTTAGAACACAGGCAGCTGAGCCAGAGCGAGCGATCTGCATGGGAGCCACCTCGGTCCAAACACAAGTTTTGGGATTGTACACCTGTGCCAGGTCTGTGCCATCACCATCCTCTAGAACAGCGCCACCTATACAACAGGAGTACACATTTAGTGGAGACCAATGGTAACAAGTCACAGTGAGGACTGATTTTACTGCCTTGTATTCCCATAGGTACTGCTATTGTATGCACCAATATAAATGAGAAATGTAACAATTATTTTACCCGAGTCCTGAGCTTATGTGGTTTACACAAGTCGACTGTAATGAAATGTCAATGAAATACTGTCAGCACATGTCGCGATAGCCTTGTTTTCCCACCTGTAACATAGAGTAGTCCATCTAGAGCCACGACTGCAGGACTGGTCACCGCCATCTTGACTGACTCCACAAAGTGCCAGGTGTTCGTGTTAGGGTTGTAGCACTCCACTGAGTCTAGGCGGGATCGGCCCTCCCAGCCCCCCACTGCAAACACGAAGCCATCCAGCATCACCAGACCTGCATGGGAACACCATTCAATGCGTATATGAATAGATCATCTCCACACGATGCAATATACGTGACTACAGATTGGAAATCACAGCAGTATGAGCACAGTAGTACTGCAGGCCATGTGATGGGTTGAAGGATTGAGCTTCAGTCTGCAAAAGATTTAAACGGGAAGCAAGTCCACAGGAGATGGCCTTTTTTAATTTATGTTTTATTTTTCATCATTAAACATGGGCTTATCGTGGTTCAAAAAAATAAAACATCAAAGAGAACCCTGTGTAATTTATAGTATTTCACAGCTGCTAAATTCAGAGTATGATGTTAAATATCAGCAGCATCTCACCAAGCTCTGATCTTGCTACGTTCATGGGGGCCATCTCCAGCCAGGAATCGAAGCAGGGGTCGTAGCGCCACATCTCCCGGCTGGCTGAGCCATCAGGGAACTCCCCACCTGCCAGATACAGGGTGGAACCTGCGGAGGGCAGGAGTCACGTGACGGGCCTCTGCTGCTGCATTTCTGCTTCTCTGCATTTCTGCAGGAACTCTCAGACCAGGCACACAACTTCAGGCTCCTAGCATCCTGAAACTCTGCCACCCTGGGTGATGCTTGAGTCAAATGTGAATGACCATTCAGGGCTGCCACCACAGTGGGTACTTGTACAGTGTGGATTTGAAACCTGAGCTCTTCTATGCATTAGAACAGTGCCTTAACAGGATGAGCCCAGCAGACCTGGTTTCCTCCATGTGCCTACTAATCATTATTAATTATCCTGAAATATTACAAATCCTTTATTCATTACATCACATTTTATTTAGCAGGCATTTTTATCCAAAGCAATGCAAAACAAAATGAAATTAAATAACTAACGACTATTGATAGATGTCAAAATAAAAAATGCAGCATATTAATTTACACAGATTTCATTGTAGGCTTCCTAGGCTCTTAACAAATACTTAACAATTATAATTAATTAATATTCATACGGGAAAAAATAATCTCTTTCCAAGACTACACAGGAACTCAAACTGCTGTACACTTTCTGTAACACACATACACTCTGCTCATCATAATATTTACATTATTAATTTTTTATTATAAGACTATATTAAAAACATATATAAATGTATATAAAGCTGAATATTTGCTCACCTGACACTACCAGGCCGTGCTTGCTGACAGCGAAGGGCAGGCAGGCGAGGCTCTTCCACTGACTGGTGACCGGGTCAAAGCTCTCCACGCTACGCAGAACTACTTTGTCATCCTCGCCCCCTACAGTCACGATCACATCTGCGGTGCCTAGGGACGGGCAGGAGGCAAAAGCTTTCATCTCTCCACCACAGCATTCATGACTTCAAACATGCTGAGCTCGAAACACGCCTTTAAAAAAATGTTAAACCAAGTTATTGTCTTAAATTCCAAAGGTGCCCTTGAGTTGTATGTACAGTACGTGTGGTGTGCGCTATGCATGTTTGAGTGTGTGCGTACTTCACCTGTAGATCTACGTGGCCGTGCTCGAGGCCCGAACAGCTCGCCACGCCGATCCTGCAGCAGCAGGTAATCTTTAGCCTCGGAGATTAGCCTCTGGCACTGCAAGGACTCCTTGACCACAGGCAAGGACTCAACCACATCATGGATGTAGTATGGACTAATAAGGGGCAGTCGAATATGCTCCAGGACCTGCCACACACAACAGACGTGAATATGGGAGGATGGGGATAAACTCAAATCAATCCTACGCTGACATTAGGCTTTTACAGCTAACGCTCTCTCTACACCAAACATTTGCCACTGGGATTCTGTTTGGAAAATGTTTTTTGCAAGTTATTTAGCACAGCGTTATAAATCTAAATGTTGGTTTGTTTCAATAGAATAGTCAACTGAACATATATGACCGGCTTCAACATCTTTACTTCTCAGTGTGAATGAAGGGCTGTTATCAGTATCCTCAATCCCTAATAAAGGCCAACACATCATAGGTCATCGGTGTACCCCCATTTGGATTGATTTTGGGTGATATTATTTTTAACCCTTAGGTTTTATTATTATTATTATTATTATTATTATTATCTTACACTGTTCATGCATGTACATGTTTACATCACAGCACGGTTCCAGTTCTGGTACTCTTGCGCACCTTTTCAAAACTCTGCCTGCGGGAGGCGCACTTTTCCAGCCAAAGCATGGCAGCCTCAAATACGGTCTCCTCCTTCGGCACATTGAGATGGTCGCTGGAGATGATCTCAGTCAGCTTGTCAGCACACAGAGACAAGAACTCCTCCTGAGGACAGAGGACATTAGGGAAGGAGAGTGGGGCTTTATGGGCAGCAAGGGCAACTGAAGTCTCAGGTCATTTTGATCTGCAACAGACAGGCACTTTAAACAAATGTCTTCTTTTAAATAGTCATGCCATTTTCCACCCAAAGATTAGACAGAACTGAACATTCCCATACTCCTATTATAAAGCAATATTCACCATACGAACAATATTATACCATACACGTTTAAAAAAGTGTATGCCATTTATTAATGCAAGGTATTTCTTCACATAAACACCAGCCCTGTTACCACTCGCAGCATGGTCATAACAGAATTGCATACTGGTGTGTGCTTGGTCAGTGGGCCAGCCCACCCACTGGTGAAAGCTCACCTGGCGGCAGACGGTGCTGAAGTGCTGCAGGATATATTCCATGCTCTGCCTCTCCAGTTCCCGGCAGGAGTGAGCTTCCGCAAAGCAGTGGATGCCCACACAGTTCATCTCATCCATCTGCCGCTCCATGAAGCGGCAGCAGGCCTCGCGCACTGCCATGATGTCCAGTAGGTTGGCAGCAGCCAGCAGGGCCTGCACATTGGCCTTGGAGATGACCACCTCAGCAGTGTACGCATAGCTCACCAGCATGCCAATCATCTGGGGCTCCACCCCATTGATGGCCACACGCTCCTGCCGGGACTCCATCAGATCAGTCGAGAACATGGCCTGTAAGCATCATAGCGGAACATGGTGAGGCATAATGCCCTTGGTTTTTTTATATAGTTATCTACTTTAGGACAAGCCGAAAAATGCTTCTCACTGTCCCGCTACAGCAGTTACCTGAAAGTAGGAGCTGAAGGAGGCCAGGACTATACGATGACAAGGAAACTCCTGGCCACCACAGCACAGGATGACATCACAGAAAGCATTGTTGAGACGCAGGCTGTTTAGTCCTTCCAGCACCTTGTTGGAATGGCGTGCTTCCACAAAGACATAGTCCTCGCTGTCCAGGGATGCAAGCGGGAAGCCTGAGTCCTCCTGTTCGGGGGATGGGGCTGAAGTGGCAGCAGAAGGGGCAGTGGCTGACACATTTACAGCCAGGATTTCCATCTTCCTCTTTAAGGCAGCCTTGAGTGAAGGGCAGAAATATGCCAAAATTGTATTATAAACCAGCCATTGCTACCCATGAGCCTTTTTAAATCAACAAAGCAGAATTCAATAATGTTAGAGGTCTAAAACATTGCAGTGTAGTTCTGACAGTGCCAGGTTAATTTTTTCTGGTGTGTTATTGTTCTGTTTGATTCAAGCTTAGGCTATTAGCTTCGTAGAGTCTTACTCTACTTAATATGTAAACCTAGACTAATATTTTCCCACTAGGTTACACCGATGCATATGCTAACATAAATATTCCAGAGAATTAGTCTGGAATTAGTTTGCGCTTAACGCCGTAACATGATTCACCAGAATATGCCGTAACTATCTATAACATATAAGACATTCATGCAGTGTTCACGTTTTAATGGCAAGCTAGTTTCAGCTCAGGAGTTTTCACCAGCCATTACATAGCAATGGCATTGTCAGGAGTACCATACAGCTCCCATAGTTACAATTTCACCCTTCCAGGGAAATTCCATCATATTAACTTTAAGAGTAAACTGCAGATAGTGCATTGTATTTAATCAACATTCCGAACAGCATCTTCAGAAACCAAACGAGACGGCTAACGACTACTAAATATATGGGCTCAATGTAAAACAATATTTTTTTTAGGTCGAACAACTTGGGAACAAACTGTAGCTACATCATCAAGAGATAAACACATGTTGACATAGCTAATTCTTAACCTCCATAACGCTACTGCATCACTGCGCAACACCAATAGGATTATACATTTCGGTGAGTGTCGTGGAATTCCATTATAGCTAGCTAGCTACACATGTAACGCCTACAAACTTCAATAATTACACCCACTCAATAGCGACTTCGCTACAAATAACCGTGCGTAAAGGCAGAAAAACCTTCTGAACAGGCTGCACGCTCCAATTTGCAATTTTCATCTAACCACACAGCGTTAGCTCTAACAATATGTTTCTTTATAGCCCCTTTAATTTCCTCAGAATACGCACGGTCCGTGTGGAAACGAAACAACTTACGATGTCTGCAAATGTCTTCCGTTTCTCGAAGCTACAGCCATTGATCATTTGCGGCAAATCTTCATTTTGATCTCAAAGTGTTTACTGAGCATAGTAGCGCCATCTCCTTAGCTCCGTTTATGCTGCAGCATAAACAGCAAAATATTGGAACAGACAGGATTATGAGTTAAAAGAAAACAGTTCCCTCTATTGACCTGGAATGGTAAGTGCATCTTGTTTGCAGACGTGCAAAGCAATGCTGACGAATTTAGCTTTTTCGCCAAGAACACTCAACTGTCATGTTTAAGAATCGAAATTTAAATTCATTTCACGGTTTTTAATTGTATATGGTGGTCAGCAGGAGACTTAAAAAAAAGAACTTCAGAGGCAACACTGCACAATGCAAATCACTTGTGAGCTGCAAAAACAGGATAGCAGGATGATAGCTTGCCAAGAAGTGCCTCAAAGAGCTTCTCCTGTGGACTGAGAATTCTGATGTTTCTGATCTGTCAAACTAGTGTTTGGGGATTTCACCATGTAGAAATTAGAACACGTTTTACAAAAAGCCCCTCATTTTAGGGCACCATAACTTTTGGGACATATGAATGTTATGTAAATGAAAGTAGTCATGTTTAGTACTTATGTCACATGTCCTTTGCATGCAATGACAGCTTGAAGTCTGTGATTCATAGACACCACCAGGTCCTGAGTATCTTCTCTGGTGATGCTCTGCCAGTCCTGTACTGCAGCCATCTTCAGCTTCTGCTTGTTTCAGGGGCTTGTCGCCTTAAGTCTTCTCTTCATCATATGAATGGCCTGTACAATTGCACTCAGATCAGGTGAATGACATGGCCAGTCAAGAATCGTCCACTCATTGGCTGATATGGCAACTCCTGTTGCTTGAGGAGTATGTATGGGATCATTGTCTTGCAGTTGGACTAAACGCCGTCCAATGAGTTTGGAGGCATTTGGTTGAACTTGAGCAGATAAGAGGCTTCTGTCCACTTCATAATTCATCATCAGTGAACACAAGTATCTGTGGCAGCCGAACATGCCCAAACTTTTGCCTTTCACACGTTGTTCTTACCATGAGTGTGAAAAAAAAGTCTGTGTGTATGTGTGTTAAGCCTGGATGTGCTGCCATCTTTAAAGGAAAACAAATATACCTTTTTTCAGACTTGCCCAGACTTAGATGAGATTTCATTTTTGTGCATTCACTGGCTCAATTTTCATTTCATAATGTGTTAACTTAGCATAAAGACTTGAAGCCTATATGAGTCAGTAGCCTACCTCCTTCAAAGTGAAGAAATACACCTTACAGCAACTCCTAAGCTATGTATTTGAAAAACCTGTGCGGGGAAAAAAAAATAAAACGAGAGATGTTGTTTTCGGAACTATAACTGCTGAACACACATGTATCCTCTTCCATCTTCCACTGGTTGAGCGCAGTGATCCAGGCACCTTCTGAAGGTAGTTTTAAAGGGTAGAACTTCTCTCATTTTTTTTAAACATAATTTTCAAACCTGCTACTCTGACTAATCACCTTTCAAAAAATGGAATATGGTGATGTTCGCTTTGGTCACTGCCATTTTGAACTGGCAGCCATTTTGGATTTTGTTAGTTCACATATCACTTTCACCTGGTGATTCACATTTAAATCGACACACTGATAGATGGTATGTGTATATGGGCATGCATTTTTACATAAAAAGTGAACAAATGACAAATGTTTTGACATAATGTGATGAAATGTGGTGTGTCTCTTGACAGCTCCATTCCAAGGACAATCAAATAATTGGCCCAATTTAAAAATAGGGTGGCATGATTTCCACAAGATATTCACAAGCCATTCAACTAGCAGTTTACAGTAATATCCCAGTTTGATATGGTGCTCTGCATGTCGCATTGCAGTGGGCTCCACGTATGTGCTGGCATCAAAAGTCACATGTAAAACTTTTCGACCCGGACTGGTGCTGGTGCTTGATTGGCTAAACAAGCTATTGGCTAAATCGATATTGATATTGATATAAACCGACCCCCATCATCGCCACAAACGCTGAGAAATCAAAAACCGCATGCTTCACTGATTTGTTTATTGAACGACCGATGGACCCGCCTATTATTGCCTCTGACGCACCATGTGACCACTAAAAGTTACTTTCAGGCGTCGCGCTTGTAGTGACTTATTGTAACAGATAGGCAATATCTGATAGCCGAGATTTAATATATACTCGGGCGGAAGCAACGCTTCTGCAATTCCAAAGTATTTAAACTAAAAGTACAAAAGTTGCTGTAACAATGTCCAATTTGCCTGTGCTGATCAGCCGTGAAGAGGTTTTGCGACTTCTGCATAATAATTCTGACTTAATTCCGATGCTGGAGAGTGCAATGGGAATGTTTTCTAAACGGAACAGTACAGAGATCATCCAACCACTGCGGATAACTGTCCCGCTTCAAAGATACAATGGGTAGGATCATATGGACATAATCATTTTTAGAAACGAATAATAGTACTTTATTTAACACAGGCATAGATACATAAAACTTTTTTTGTCTATTTATTCCATAGATTTCTTGGGTTAATGCCTGCATATGTAGTTCACGAAGACATTTTAGCCACTAAGATGGTATCCTTCTACCAGCGAGACCAGGACTCCCTTTTGCCTGCACATCAGGCGACTGTGTTGCTTTTTGATCCAGAACGGGGTGATGTAAAAGCTGTAAGTACTAATCACCAGGTCCACGTAAATTATAAACGCATTTGCCTACGTTATTTTACCAGATGTGTCATGATTGAAGACGTCTCAATGGAAAATAAAAATAACGTTTATAGACCGAACTGCCTTGTTATGATTCCCTCATATAATTTATGTGGCATATGCCGTGTTTGGTGACAGCACCTATATGTTCTTACATGTCATGTCACAGATGCTTTATGGTGGATATCTCTAGGTCATGGACGGGACAGCCATCACAGAAAAAAGGACAGCAGCAATTTCAGCTATTTCTACCAAAGTAAGTGTATTAGAAGTCTGTGTATCACTGTATGCTCACTGCAATAGACTTTATGCATTCATTAATTAAAAATTAGAATGCATCTGAGACACCTTTATATCTCATTATAATATATGAGCTGGCCATGTTTCACAGTTTGCATGTGATGGTTTCTTCATTGTCCAGCTGCTGATGCCACCCAAAGCAGAGGTGCTGTGCATTCTGGGCTCTGGCGGTCAGGCTGTCAGCCATTATGAGATCTTCACACAAATGTTCTTCTTCAAAGAGGTACTGGGAGCAGAGACAACATGCATCTGGTGCTCATTAACTCTTTAAATTCCTTTAGCTGAATTCTTAAAAAATATATATATTTCTCTGAATGGTGCACATACTCACTTTTAATTATTCATGAAAAGAATACAATTCATATGACATTCTCTTTTAACTTTGTGACTTTGTTCAAAGGTGAAATGTCAGCCACATAGTTAATTTGTTACTACGTAGTACATATGTTGTCAGACTCAGAAGTATATTAATTTGTAATGGCCGTCTACAGTGTTGACTAGGTGTGTACTTTGTCCCTAGATACGTGTGTGGAGTAGGAGGAGGGAGAGAGCAGAGCAGTTTGCCAGGGCTGTCCATGGCCCTGTGACAGTGTTTTCCTCTGTGAAGGAAGCTGTGGAGGGGTCTGATGTCATAATCACAGTTACTATGGCAAAAGAGCCTGTCCTGCAGGGTGAATGGGTGAAGCCAGGTGCTCATGTGGCCGGTGAGATCATCTCACGTCATATGGCATAGCAAACAGGAATACTCCGGCAACCATTCATATGCTGCCAAATATGGAACAAACAGGAAAGTTCTGAATTAGAGCCGACAATGTGATTTAGTTTCATTTTACATTTGGTATTTATATTGTATCATTCAAAATGTGAAATTCATGAACATGGTGCATCAACACATAGCCCATGGTATTCTCCTGTTGTGTCAGCGGTGGGAGCCTGCCGGCCAGACTGGAGGGAGCTGGATGATGCTCTGATGAGAGAGGCCGTGGTGTACGTGGACAGTAGAGAAGGAGCCTCTAACGAATCAGGAGATATTATTCTCTCTGGGGTACAGTACAGTCCTCTCTTCCAAATTAACCCAACCCTTGTCTAAAATCTGCCCAATTCTACCACTCATCCTTTAGCTGCTTTTATGTTTTAGAAAAGACATATTTATTTATGTCATTTGCTGGGGAGAAAAAAGTTAAATACACATCTCTGGTAAAAGTAATTGAGATTGAGCTTTTTCATGGTTAGTACTGCTGAACAGTGCTCACTCTATTTGTTACTATTATTTATAGACTGTATGCTAGCTTTAATCACTCTCCCAAAAATTATGAAGCAAGAACATTGCATCTCAAGAACATTTACCTTTGTTTAGCATGTGTGAAGGCTCATAGTATTTAGTGGGCAGCATGGTGATGCAGTGGTTAGCACTGTTGCCTCCCCAGTACTCTGTGTCCTGGCTGGCCAAATCCTCTCCGCTTGGAGTTGGCATATTTTTCCAGTATTCCTGGGGGTTTCCTTTGGGTACACTGGTTTCCACACATGCAGGTATACTCTTGCCATTACCCTTGGTCAAGGCATTGGCCTCAGAACTGGAATCATTAGGATGGGTTAAAGGTAGAGGACAAATGGCTGGGTTCACTAAAGTATAGCTTATCTTATCTGCAACTTTGCATGGTTTTGAATTACATGTGATTACTACTGAGTATGTGTTTGAAGTGTAAGTAGTATTTGTTAGAGTACTGCTTGCCATATTTCTGTTTACGGAATGATTGAATGAATGTTTCTAGGCCAGTATATTTGCAGAGTTGGGTGAAGTTATCAATGGGACTAAACCAGCCCAATGTGAGAAAACCACTGTATTCAAATCCCTTGGTAAGTTTGCTTTTAAACAAAATATAATTCATATTTAATACCGTTTTATTTAATACCATTTAAATGCATAAAAGCACTGCATGCTTTTATGCATTTAGTTGCTGCCACGGGATTGGCTGAGTAAATATTTGCATTAAGAAGCTGGTGTACCGGTATACCAAATACATTTCTCACTGGGTGTATATTGGTGTTTCACAGGATTTGATTATCCCTGATTTATATGAAATCATCTTAATCATCAATGTTACCTCATGCATATTTCAGCAATATCTGTTTAATCAAATTTCCCGTCTGATAATTGATACAGTTCCTCTAGCTCATTAGAAATCAATAAATCTGCATTTTCATGTTTATAGCAAGAATCATATAGCATTCATTGGTCCTCAAGGCTACAGTTTTCCAAATAGGGTTTAAGAAATATCTGACAGCAGTGCTTCTCCAGATAATGGCAAAACCTGCTCATGGTTTTGAGCTACTCTTTTTATACAGTGCCTTGCAAAAGTGTGATTTCCTCTATCATTGCATATTTGTCACGTTGAATGGTTTTGGATTTTTAACCAAAATGTAATATTAGACTGGAGTAAACAAAATCACATTTTAAAATGATTATTTCACTTATTTAACGAAGAAAATTACCCATATCACATATCAGTTCTAGTGTTTCACATTGCTGTGGAGGTATTTTAGCTGACTCTTCCGTGCAGAACAGCTTTAATTCAGACACATTCATAGGTTTTTGAACATGAACTGCTTGATTCAGGTCCTCCCTAACTAGGCCACTAAAACTTTAATTTTGTTACTTTTATCCCATTCAGATGTGGACTTAAATATTAACTTAATTTTGTAGTTCCTACAAAAAAAATCTACATGGGATTCATGAAACATGCGCAGACCTTCCAAGCATTTTAGGTGTATCCGAGATAAATGGCAAATGTTTGTAAATTGAATGTGCATGCCCGTTCATATTGATTTGCATTAGGAAACACCCTAGCAATCCCATAAAAAGCATGCTGCCTTCAGGGTCTCCACAAACGTATTTGTGTCTCATATGCACTGTCCCGAAAGACCCGCCATCTCCCTAAGGCATGATTAGCCAAGTAATTCAAATGCAACCAACATCACTGCTAAGTATAGTGTTTGGCTGCACGCTTGTGGTCTACATCAATCACCATAAATCACTTTTATCAATAAACAAAATTAATTACACACAGTCCCAATATGATTATTACCATGATGTAAATCTCAGACGAAAAGTGTGTGAGGAAAAAAGCATTGTCATAAAAAGAAATAATAAAAATGAGTTTTGTAAAAACAATTTTTACTAAAAGTAAAACGACCACACCTGCTTTTAAAACTAAATAAATCTACACTGAAATTGAAATCAAACGCTTGTGAAAAATGTGATGTCATTCAAATAGCAAGGTAACACGGTCCAAAGTTCCAGAGCCATATACTTTGGAACCCTTGATGAGATATAAAACAAAGTTTCCACATCATTTTCTTTGATCATGGCACAGTGTGCTTGTAGAAACTTGGTGGTGACTACTTCACTCTGATGGCAAGGTCCAATATGTAAGCTTTAGATTCAACCGGATTGCTGCCTGCAATCACGCCTGGCTATGTTCAATCAGCTGAATCTAATTATCAATTCAATATGGTTAATTGGTTGATTAACTAAGGGGCCAATTACTTTTTTACATGGGTGATTAACTTTTTAAAACTAAATAAATGAACTTATAATTCAGAAAAATGTATTTTTTGTTTATGCAGTTTGTCTAATATTACATTTTGTCTAAATATTGAAACCATACAGTGTAACGACATATGCAATCATACAGGAAATCAGGAAGGAGGGGCAAATACTTTTTCATGGCATTGTACTTATTGAAACAATAACCCAAAATCAATATGTTTTTATTGTATGTGGTAAGCAGGAGTGAATTGCTAGGCCTTTAAAATGAAAACTATTGTATACACTCTGTTTCCAAGTATCTTTCCATTGCTGTTTTGTAAAAGGGATGGGAATTCAGGATGCAGTATCTGCAAAGATTGTGTTTGACCAGTGGAAGAGCCAACAGTGAAGGACTCCTTTCAAGGTCCCACAAAGGGTTTTTCTGCAACGACATCAACTATAACACTGAGATTTACAAGACTGTGCTGTGACCAGCCTATGCCTGTCTGCTAAACGCCAACTAATCTATTAGCAGCATTCCGCATATCAACAAATTAATCTTGAAATTAAAACGCAATAAAATATTTTAAAGCCCAATGTTTATTTACTATTTCATACACAAAATACTGTATCATTTCTGATTCATGATCTCTTTTGTCATGATCTTTATATGATTATTTTGGTAAGGGCGTGTGTGCCATCTACTATCACTATTATAAAAAGCTTTGATTGTTTCTAGTTGCATACGGTATCAGTGAATATTAATGTGAAATGTAGCATTACATGGACTGAAATGAAACGCATTGAGCATGTAATTTGTAATAAATTCTACTTCTTAACAGCCATTGTTAAAAGCAGCAATTATATATGTGCTTTGATTATTTACAAATTAACATTGTAACCACAGCTGGCTAGCTGCCATAGCATGTGTAGTTTATATGCAACGAGTAAGGGCTCACTTAAGCTGTACCAAGTATTTGCATATGGGCTGCAGGTTATGTAACAGCCGGCGCTCAAGACCAGTTCCTCAAGTCTCATGATCTGTATGCTGCCATTTCTTTGAGTTCATAAATTAGCACAATTGGTCAAATCCAAGATCTGTCTCATTTGTCCTGACTGAAAGTACTTTTTTAAACATTTCACCAAGCATCAGCAATATTCTCACAAGCCCAGTATGCAATCTTATTTGTTGTTGGACTGTAAAAATGACTTGTAGACTACCCAAAATTTTACAGGCCTGTCAGAGGGTAGTACCTTTTACAGTACCAGTGGGGAAGTCATCCTTCTCCATTCTCCACTTCCTGAACAGCTTCCTCCCCAAAAGCCATGAGGCATGACCATCCTCTATCCTCATGACTGTTTTCAACAGAAACAGCAGCTGATGCTTCAGACGTTCTATGACTACACTGGAACCAAAAGTATACCAATGTTTGTCAGAATTAGATGATGCAAGAGGCACTTGACTCAACATTCTCCTCTGGCTGGGGAGGTGTAATTTATTATAATAGTACTCTGAAATAGAAAAGTTGCAATTTTCATTTACATTCTTTCACCTGCTTAAAAGTGCAAAGACCTCTCCTTGCAGGACTGTTCACTGATGCATGGTTTGTGCCATGGTGAGTAACACTTGCAATTCCTTTGTTCCACAATAAAAAGGTTGGTCTACTTTCTGCCATGATGAGTATATTGGAAATTGAATGGAGACATTTTCTATAGCTGCTATGCTCCCTTTTGCATGAAGTGTTGACAATGCAGGCACAAAAAGATAAGTTTAATGAATTTAATCATTTCTAACATTGATGCAGATTCATACTGTACAGTCAGTGGACAACTGTGAAACCAAGTTCTATTTTAACCAATCAAAACCCTTTTGTGATAATCCTGGATATTATTGCTGGAATGCAGAGGACACATTCTATGAGGTTCTTCTGACATTTTAATTGTCAAACAAACATCTACACTTATTCCTCTTCCATGACCAATACCAAACACAAACTATGTATTCAGACAATTTCATGAGTTTTAATTGCATTTATTGGCTTTTTAAATTCAGCAAAGGTTACTATACATTTCATTATGTGGGAAAATAAAATCCACCATTGCCTGAAAAAAAAAAAAGAGCTCCTTATAATCAAGACTGTTTAAACGGTCATATTTCAACACAGCTAAATGAGTAAAGGTGTGATTAAGTTTCAATCCTGCACATTTTGATCATGTTCAAAAGTTGAAAAAAATGAACATTGCAATTCTAAAATTTACCAGTCAGCTACTTAAGTACAATATTGCATAATATCTGCATAAAACTATAGGATTAAGGTAATGTTAACAGTTATAACTTCAAGAGGTAATGAACAATACATTGTTGAGTGTTAGTTTAAAAATACAGTAATGTATAACTTGATGAAAAATAAACAGCCAATTCACATAAAATAAACAGTGATTTGTAGTTACCAACATGGCTAAAGCAGCCACAATTTGCTTTAACTTTTTAATGCTCACATTTGATTGCTTAGTCTCAAAACACAAATTACTCTGATTGGAACTGTTCTATTCATAAAATATGGGAAGACGGGAATGGTGAAATTAGTGGATTATGTAAAATGCCCAAAGACAGCATGGTGCAGCAATCCTGAACGTGAAGCTAAAAGCCTGGGTTACACAATGATGGCTCTTTAGACAATACTTATAAAAATGTCTTCAGTAATATACATAAATGCTCCCTCTGTTAGATTCTTTCATAGATTGGTTAAATGGAGGGGTCAATACAATGTGGGCGGATAACCAAGAACCACCCTCCTTTTCCGTTGAGTGGCAGATCATGACAGACACACCAGCTCCAGTGTAAGGCTGAACCACTTCAGCCTCCTCTCTGAAATGCTGTATGATCTCTCAAAAAGAGGAGGATGAAATCTGGACTGCTAATGTCTGTTACGCAGGCTAGCTAGGTTGTTGTTAGCATTCCTAGTTAAAATGTAGCTTGTGGAGTGGCATTCCTGTTTGACCACCTCTTGCATTGGTAATGCATTTCAGAGTTAATCCGTCTCACTCCGATTAAGATTCCTCCAAATCTCCCCCCCCCTTGTTCAACATGGCTATAGTGTACACTGATCCTTCAAAGCTTTGCTGCTACTGCAACATCTGTAAAGGTTGAGTAATTTTATACGTTTTATCAACACAACCGTTTCCTTTAAGATGTCAATTTCCATTTCTGCGCTATATAGATGTAAACCTCATGAACAAAAATAAAAATGCATTTAGTGTCCGAAGATTTACAATGATCTTTGTAATGTGGAGTTCGTATTTTGGCAACACCTCAATTCGATACAATTGAAGACTGTAAACAAACACAAAATGGGTTCTCAAGAGGAGTGGAAAGAGAAGGAAACAGAAAGGACATGCATGGATCACCGATTCAGAAAAGTAAAAAAACAAAAGTACAAATCAGAAGGCAGCAGGAATTCTTTAGTCTTGCGAGTAGGGCAAAGGGTCGGGATATCTTTTCCTTCTTCCTAGAGCTAACAGTATGATTTCACTCGTATGATAAAATCAATTGTAAGTAGTGCTAATTACAATACATGAGAGAAAATGGCATATCTGAATGTACATGCTTTGTGGCATTTCCTCTCCTTCACCCCAGCAGGTGAGCTCAGATTGCAGATTCTTCCCCGTAGTGCGGCAGGCTTACAGTAACAGACACTTCCTCTTCCTCTTCTTGACGGGCGGCGGGCACAGTACCGCCCGGATGGCCTCATCGAACACCGTCTTAAGGCCGCGCTGCGTCAGGGCTGAGCACTCCAGGTACTTCCCTGCTCCTGTGGAGCAGACAGGACACGGGACAAGTCCCCTGTGAGGATGAGCCGCTGCCAGCTCACTCAAACCGTACGAGCTTAGAGAGATACAGTAAGTCACAGCGCAGGAGGGAGTTTACTTTTTATGGCATAGTAACTAGTGTTTTATTCTACAGCTTTTTTAATCAACTACCCTCCGGATACTGCAGTACAAAATTAGATTCACAAACCAATCTCCTTAGCCATGGCCAAGCCCTGGGGGTAGGTGATGGGGGTCAGCTTCTTCTCTTTCAGCTTCTCAATCGTGTCCTTGTCATCTCTCAGATCCAGCTTGGTGCCCACAAGGATGATGGGGGTGTTGGGGCAATGGTGTCTGACCTCTGGGTACCACTGCAGAGTGAAGAGACTGATGTCAGACACCTTTATCCTGGGTTCACGCTTAGCACACACTAGTGACCGGCTCAAGATGAAGGTTTTCAACAGATCACGGAGCATTTTTGGGAAAAAGTGAATTTCCTGGTAAAGGCGCACACAATGATCCATAGATACTTCACTGCTGTTGATTAAATTCAAGGCCAAGACACAGGTGTTTCCTTGCTTGGGAAATAATGTTGATACACTGTATATACACACGTCATTTCTGCTGGCTCAAAGCAAATGTTTAACCAAAACGTAGTGTAGCCGCAAGGAAACAGTGGAGCGAAGTGGAATATCACTCTTAGCAGCAGGCCAGCAGACAACAGCCCCAAACATCTGCTTGGCAGTCAGTAAGGAAAGGAAAGATTATATAAACAGTTCTCACCTTGGCACGGACGTTTTCAAATGAGGCAGGGCTCACAAGGGAGAAGCAGATCAAGAACACGTCCTAGTGATAAGAGAATCCATGCATCACAAACAACGCCTCAAATGCAAATGATGATAAATCAGGTCAATCGGTTTGTCTCAAAATATCCATTGCAGCAACAATTCAAAAAGAGTGTGGAAAAAGAACTGAACATTATAATATCCTTGATGTTTACAAAAATATTTTAATTGATATTTATCACATAAAAATGACCAGTCCAGTATATTGTAAGATACACACATTTGCAAGCTTCATTTTGAATTAAGCAGAAAGCATTTCTTAGCTGAACTGAAGAAACCAAACCCCTTCACTATCGTTTGAATAAAGCAACAGATCTCCAAAAATGATGATCTGCGAAATGGTTTTGAAGCAAATGTACCTACATTTGCAGAATCTGAGGAGCACTGTCACCCAAACGACCCATTGAATGCACTTGTTTATATATTAGGAATTGCTTGGAACATCGTACATCCATTCATCGTACAATAATGCTGACCTAAACAGTAAACACTCTCACTTCACTTACTGGATAATGGAACAGTATAGGGTTTGTAATGGTGGACTCAGACAAACAGGCAAACCTTTCACTTATTTAGACACTTAGTGAGTTAGATATTTGGCTCCAAGGCCACAGAGCTTCACTGTCTATGACAGAGACAAAAAAGCATTATAGAAAATGGCGTAGAATCATCCATATACACAAAATCAACACTGGCAAACAATTGTTAGAGGGTAGCCTTCTTCCCTCTCACAAGCAATGAACTACTGCACAACTCACTGCACAATGGCATTAATACAGAGGAGATGAGTTTGTTGAGCATCCTGTATCCTGAATTTTGCGAAAGGCACATCCCATAACACAGTTATGGGCTACAGTGGACAGTCTTGTTTTGAATGCACATTTGCCTCTAGATTTCCATGTCACATTCACAGGAAGTGCAAGAGAGATATGTGAGGCTTTCAACACTTGACAGGTGGTCTCCAACTATACTGTTACGATAATTCTCACTTGGAAACAGACTTATAGTCACCTACAGTACAGAGAGAATAAGAGTATTACGCATTTCTGAGAAAGGTCATTACCAACACTCGAAATGTGGTATAATAATTTATTGGCAATATTACAGTGCCATTATTTTTCTTTACATGACAAAAAATAAGTTCACAGACTGCAATCTTATCTGGACAGAATTATTTCATAAATAATAAATGTAGGCTGTTCCTCTTTCTGTCTGCCCTAATTCTTGGCAATGGATTACTCATATACCCAATACTTGGCAATCAAGCAAGAGCAGAGCAAGAAAAGCTATTATCATTATTGTGACACACCCTCATGAATCATGCCCTTGTAGAGTATGCAGAAATGGCATGACATATTCTCTCCAGAAATATCACACCGCTTACCATCTGATTGTGCAAAGAGAAATGCATTTTTGGAGTATGAAAATGAAACTCCAGTCTAAAGACAGCCTAAAAGACTCAGTGCTCAGAGCCTCAGTGCCGGAGCTTACCGTCTGTGGGTAGGAGAGTGGACGCAGTCGGTCGTAGTCTTCCTGCCCAGCGGTATCCCAGAGCCCCAGGTTCACTGGCTTCCCATCCACCATCACATTGGCAGAGTAGTTGTCGAACCTGGGAGGAGCCGGAATGTTCAGTTACACGATACACAACAAGATATCTAGGTATTTCATGAAAAAGAAGCACTAGGAAACTTGAGAACTAATTTGAGAATGGGATTGAGTGGAAAACAGTCAAAGTAATAGATGAAGTGTTAAATTGTCCATTCATAATGCCGTGCTTCTGAGAGTCAGGTTTGTGACTTACACTGTGGGAATGTACTCCCCTGGGAAAGCATTCGTGGTGTAGCTGATCAGCAGGCATGTTTTACCCACAGCCCTGGAAGAGAGGAAATAAACCCTTTCAAAGTCATTTTCACAAACCCCCACCACTTATCACTGAAATCCATTAAGTACAGGCCCTTTTAAGAGAAGGCACTTCAAGGTTCTCAATGGGTTGTTTATTTCTGGTTTCTGTTTCTTGCTGGCCGGCTCTAATGTCTAGATAGCTACATAACTGCGTAATCAGATATGACGAGTAACAATGAACGGTAAAATACCCCTTCACGTTTTGTTTTGTTTCATGGTCGCTAGTTAAACAGAAATATCTATAATGTTACATTATGTTCTAAAATGCACATTTTCAATGTCCTAAGTTAGTCCTTAGCCTAAGTTAGTGCATGCTGTTGTGTGCTCATCATGAGAACTTGCCTGGTCTGCTCTGAAATAATTACTATTTTGGAACCTTGATACAGTAAATCCTCAAATTGTGTCCGGGATTCTATTTGAAGCCGGGCCTCGGATAATAGCCGGGGGCGTGGCCAATTCGGACAAATAAAGGCCGGCTCCCAAATACAAGCTGGGGTAATATTGCCTACCAGTAGGGCTATCAGTCCATGAGCACTAGAAGACATTGTTTCGATTTAACTCAATTAAATAAAAGAGCTCTTCTTAATATTTTATATTGTTGGTTGGTTTAATACTGTTACCAATGAAAAGTCGTTGTCCTATACCATGGGTCTCCAACACGTTGCTCTCAAGCTACCAGTCGCTTGCCGCCCCATTCTAAGTAGCTTGCCAAAGGCTGAAGCAGTATACATTTAAACACAATTGTTGCCGCGAGGCATTCCAGCCTACAAATTTAATAAAAAGTAAATCAGGCAAAATTAAAAATTAACTCAATTTAGGCTACTTGGCTACGCAATAAGGTTTCCATGTATTTACAGCACAGCGAACGTTCAATGAATTAATGAAAGCGGCTGCCTTGGCTCGCAATAAACAGACGGGTGGAAATCCCGACACTTTCGACTACATAAAACTTAACAGTGAACCATCAAATACCCCCCAGATTTCAGTGCCCATCAGTCCCAACATTTAGCAATAGAATCAAACAGTCCAAAAGTAAATTAAATCCCAAACCAAAGCGAAAATCTTTTGATAGCCTACCGGGATGCTGCTCCAAACGAAACGCATGTCTCACAATAAAACGCACTTTAGGAAAAAAAAGATCCTTAACTTGCTGTTATCTACGCTAATTTGTTATTGTTCATGAAGGCATGTCTGGCAAGTTGTTATTTTATGGATTCTGGACTTGCATGCGATTTATTGTGTTTGAGAATATTTGCAATAAACTAAGTCTGTTAAGACTGACACTATGACTTACCAAATGGTGTTTCCTGATTAGCCTACACTAATTAATTTCTGAACGGTTACAGGAAGTGTTGAACAGTGTTGGCCCACTTCAAGTGTAGCCTTTTACTTTATTTCTAAGAATAAAATTCTACAACAGAAGCCAAATAAGAAATAAAGTCCTGCCTCGAATACAAGCCTGCCCCAAATAAAGGCCTGTGTTTTGTGCAGCCTAAGTAAATAAAAGACCCCGGACACAATTTGAGGATTTACGGTATGTCTATTTCAAATGGTAAATATTGGTAAATTTTGTTTTTAATAACACAATGGCAATTTGGGACACTACAAAAGCTCTTGTCCCAACACTCAGGCATTGTTCTTTTAAAAGACAGCGGGGCTTTCCAGTAAGCAGAAGTGAAGCTACCTACCAGCAGGAACTGTGAAAAGGGCCCACTATTTAACATCTATGAAAACCGGGAACTCTTAAGTAAAAACAAATTACAACAGCAGGCTACCAGTTCACGGATAATTGAACATAGCATTGTAAATACTTGTATGTTAAAACAATAACAATGATGAAGTCTGTGCATAAAATTGTCTCTTTGAAGGGTCAAATTATTCTTCCTCAAGATGGATTAAAAACCAGTTTACTCATTTGAAAACCTATAACCTAACAAAGACAGAAAAATTCTGATATACAGTTGTTTTCTTGGAATACAGTACTCGTACTCTGGTGCCATACATGTTCCAGAGTCAAACACGAACATGCGCCATTGAGTAGCTTCCAGAAGAATCTATGGAACCAGTAAGCGGAAGGGGTCTCCAGTTCTTATTTATCTTGATGAGGGCAGCTCATCACAAACAGGACCCTTGCCGATAGATGAGGTGCCTGTGCAATTTGCCACACAAGCATAGCCCACACACCCAACTGTATCTCTGCATGTTTTCTTACCGAATTCTTTATCACACTTATATTAATAATGTTTTAGTAGCCTAGTCCAAGTTCCTGCACATTAAACAATGCAATTATTCTTAAACTCTAGATCACTTCCTGCTGGGTATAGACATGTCCTTGACAAAGGTAAGCGCATAGATAAGTGACATAATACAGTACTATATTATGAAACAAAGCACAGACACTTCTCGTGTATGCTTTATGACAGAACTGAGATAAGTAATCATGGGAAAGGGAGGGAAACTCCAATGCCCAACATCCAGGATCACATAATGATGTCATGCTGAGACAGCCTTTCCTTGATGTGTGGAAGAAAAGAAAAAAAAAAAACACGACAAAAAACAAGTGCAATACAGGGACTTATTTCATACTGGGTCAACATACAGTGAGGAGGCCGTGTAGTATAGCTTACGGAACCACAGTTTCAACATCAAAAACTGCAAAGAACAATTTTCAGTCACTAAACTACTATCCTGATGGACACTGGCACAAAGTACGCAAGCAGGGCAGCACAGTCCCCAACACTGACCCATATTTATGCTGTATGAACTGATAAGATTCAGCATGCTTGTTGCTCATGATAAGGCATGTAAAATCTAAGTCCAGTTGAATAAGACACTTGCAAACTACGAGCAAAAACATATTAACCGTTGCTATACTTGTGTTGTCTGTGCACTGTTAAAATACTATATTTGACCTCCAGTACAATACAAATACTCACAAGTACCTTAAATAATCATGCACACCCATAATCAAAATGTTTATATTCTGATTTTCCATATCAAGCAAAATATTAATGAAATAAATAGAAGGCACATTAACAGACTGTATTGAAACATCCACAACATGTCCAATGTTCCATGCCTCCCAGAAGGCTTTGTAAATGACATGTCCTTGACTTCTTTGTGACATGCCCTGGTTTGTTGAAAATGCTGGCAGGGAAGTGATCAAAGAACTTCTATAAGTCACCAACACATCACTGTAAACCAATAAAAACTTAATTAAGAGATGGCACAGATGGACAGCCTAATTAACCAGAGATTAACTATCATCCAGTCAATAAAAATGTGGAAGGACAGTATCCAGCCAGGTTGAGAAAATGCAACATAATGCACCTAGCCTTGTTACACACATGTAGATGTAATGTAAATTGAATGATGCAAATGTATTCTTCTAGAAACACAGCAAGAATGATATGCCTTTCTGGAGGCCCAGGCGGCATTGTTGAGACAACCAAGATTGAGCCACGGCCAAACTAACAGGAAAATAAAAAGCACAATATATATAGAGATAAATAAAAATGTAAAAGGCACTGCTCAAAACCAAGCAGAATTAATATTATGGACACTCATTTTCACAATGTCAATTTACTGTATGGAAGCTCAGAGAGAAAACTGAACACCAAATGAGGTGACACCTCTGATACAAAGCAGCCCAGCCAACGACTGAATCACTGGCTTCTTACCAGGGTGTGTACTTGCGGACTGGTTAAAGAGGTAGCTGAAGGAGGTGAGTCATCCTGCACGGTCATACTGGATAGATGGGCTGACTGAAATCACTTAAGTACTGATAAAAAAGACAAGATTCCTAATGTGCAGGGGAACACACCAACAACTCTCTCGGTTTTAAGATTATGCGAGTGAAGTAGTGCACCCAGCTTGAGCAAAGAACACCAAAAATGTTTAAGCTCTGTTCACAGAAATGCAAGTCACATTTAGAGTAGCATTTAGATCATTGCGTGTGAAATAAATTCCAGCTATCGAACACTCGATTTATATCAGGAGGGCTAAGCTCAGGGCCCGAGGGCAGTTTTAAGGTTAATACACAAACACAAGAAAACAATGCTTGCCTTCATCACCCACAGCACTTGGGAAGAACTGGAGGTATGGCCACATGGCAGTCATTACAGCAAGAGCATTTATGTAACCTGAACCATGAACTAGCCATGATGATGAGTGTCTGTTTATGAGTCACTAGCCTGGCCCCACTCACTCTGACAACAGAGCTGACGCCTCCGTCTGTAAATGACCTGGGTCACTGCACCACAGGAACGGGCATCCCAGGTGAGAGAGAGCTTCTGACATTATTAGGGTTACTAGGGTTCCCTCACCAGTGCAACCAGCACCTGAGTTTGGCTGGGGCCAAGCTGCAGTAAAAGGCAGCCCTAGTGATAATTTTGCAGCAGGAAGCCTGGATCAAAAATCCTACATCTTTGGTGACAAGTTTACTGTAGGCATTTCAGAATCAGATTACCTCTGATCTTTGACTAAACCATGATTAGCAAAGGCACTTGGCCAAAAGTGCGATTCAGTCTGTAATTACTGGAAATCATGCCTCGTCACATAGTCTTTGGTGACTGGATGAGCTGGAAGGGTCAAAACAACAAAGAACGGCTTTTCACTCGATACCTTCTTATCAAAACAGAATTCATAGTGAAGAACAAGATCACTTCAACCTATTAAACATAATTCATAAAGGAATTGTAATTGTATTCATTATTCACCTTACTAGTGAAGTGGCAGTGTTATGTTTTGTGTTTCCAACCCAAACAGGCAGGTTGAATTCCCATCTGGGTTACCTCCATTGAGAATGAGTGTCAAATTCAACTGCTCAAGCAAATATTCAGTTTCACAAACACCACTGGCAAGTAAAAGTTTAGGTTGGTCTGACTATTCATTAGCTGGCCGTGGGGCATTACTGGTAAATAAATCAATTATAAAGTGTAATCTGTTCATTCCCTATCAATTAATCTGACTTGACCAAACATGGTGGTCAAGCAAACCTAAACAAAGTGTGAAATGATATTAGATGTCATGCTTCTCAGCTGAAGCAGAAATTCCATAGATTGTCACTTTCCCAGAAGTCCCAGTGGAGCTGTTCTCTTGGGGATTGAGTGACAAGACAAACAGCCTGCGGTTGGGGAGAAGAGATGACTACTCAAACACAACTGCTGTACTTACACACTGTTTAACGGACTACAATGAAAATAAGAGAGCTGAAAAACTGCTCCTCATGCCTTTTCTGACATGGAAGGGAAGCCCATCACTTCTTCCACACTACTGTGAAGTAGCACATTCAAAATCAGAAAGACTGGCAAAAGACACAACCAAATGGTGGAGATTAGATGGACCAGAGCCCCATTGGCTGCTATTAATAGATGTATTCCAGGCACATTCCAAGAGAGCTTTCCCCCACTCAACTCCCGTCCACCCAACAATAAACTAACACAGGGAATGTCATGATCCCTGTAAAGATGGACTGAGCAAACTGGAATAGGGACTATTGTTTTCTAACTTCAACACTGAAAAAAAGTAACAAGATATAATTTTATGGATATAATTATTTTGGATTCTCAATTATCAGGCTAGGTCTATCAGAATTCACTTCCGCAACACACCTCACTGGGGCTACAGCATAAAATGTCCCTTTGAACTCAACACGACAGAAGGATTTACTACTCTGACTCTTAAGCAATACAACTCTTAAGATACTGCAAAAGCACTGGTTACAAAAGGAGGGCAAACACCCTCATAACCAGCACCGTTCTGCATTTCGATTGAGATACGCGATAATACTGCTGACAGTTAAAATGTGATTTGTAAAGCCATGTCTATGCATTCAGAGACAGCCATCACACAACTATACTGCACAGCAGTTTGATGTGTAACATGTACTGATTACCTACAGAGATATGGGCATTGATGTGAAAATCAAACTGTATGGTTTTTTAAAAGCAATGCAACATCACATTATTCTGTGATTTGTTACTTTATTCTTCTTCAGTTATATCAACAACAGGAATATCAAAAGCTTTACCAGAGGTACTTAGAAAGAAAACCATGTTGCACAAAACAAAACAGTCAATTAAATCCAAATGGCCTTCCAGTATATGTTATTGTTCAGTTGCTGTCTATTGCAGCCACAGTCAAAAGGTATCCAAGCAATAAACGTCCTTGTTAATTTCCCTTGTAATTAATATCACCACGTTTATGTTGGCTCAGATACACACAAAATTAATGTGATTTGTCCACATACAAACGTACCGCGTTGCCGCCTGGGGACCTGAGCGGTATATCACAAAGCAGGTTTATTACCGAGTTAGCTGGAACCGCTGTTTTCACTTCAGTCCATGTTCCAGTTTTGGAAGGGTATCCAGCTAACTCAGTAATCCTACTTCGTGATATACCCCCCTCCAATTGTATTTTCCAATCCAACAATAAAAACAGATTACTAAATTTGCGCAGAAAATAATTTGTCAATTATTGTTTAGCATCAAATTAGCAGTAGTGGGTACTTCATTGCAAAGACAATTCTACAAACAAGAATGGGCAGCCATTAATGCCTAGCCTTCATTCTGTCAGATCTACGCCTGTAATGTATGCCTTTCAGTACGTTAATAACATGCAATTAAGTTCTCTTCTACTATTCGCACGCACCAAACCATTCTCCACTAAATTAGTCTTGCAACGTTACTGACAGGCAACTAGTGCAAAAAAGGCAGATTAGTGACCAATTAAAAACTTGACCACTCACAATTGTAATTCACAGGTAAAGGAAATGTGGTTTAAGTCAATGATGTGAGCAGACTAGCTAACGCTGGATATGCGTGAGAAAATAGCTAAATTGCTGCGCTTTTTTGTTGAGGGTGGCCCCTTTCACAAATTCCTGAAAAGCGTAATTGTTAGTCCAGTGTTATCGAATCTAACGTTAGTAGGTTGGAAAACGTTACTCGTGTACGTCTGCATGTACACACCTCTTTGGCCTAGCATTTTCAAAAATATTTTGTTTTTAATGTTTATGTTCTGTCCTGTGTGTATATGTAATATAATGTATATTGGTATGTATACATTCTTTACGGCACTTTGATGCAACTATTGTCGTTTTAAATGTGCATTGTAAATAAAATGTACTTAACTGTTAATTACTAGGCAAACACAGCAAATTTAGCCTAGAATGATAGAATGCTTGTCGGGCATGAGGTGCCTATACAGTCAGTAACTTTGGTTTTCGCCTACCCAGCTAACTTAGTTAGTATAATATGATGGGCATCTAATTTAGTAAACTGAAATTACATTAGTGAGCGACACACGTCCACCAGTAGCTTGAGATCTTTCGAACATTTCGGCTCATTAAGAGACAACAGCAATGATTTATGTTAGTTAGCAAGCTGTTTAAAGAGTAGTTAGACCTGATTCACACCAACATCTTATCACAGTCACTGCAATATGGCATACTGTCATTGTGGAAAGCCATTCAACTCAGAAGTTAGTAATATTTTCTGGGAGAAGAAATATTGCTTCTTTGCAAATAATAAACAGAGCTTCGCAAACTTAGCTAGCATGCTATCTGATAAACTAGGCTACAAAAAACTAAAATTATAGCTGTAACAAGCTAGATCTATTAACGTAACTGTGCATGGATATATGATAACATCCTACTGTTAGCGAGTTAAATGAATGAATTCGCTAACGTTAGCTAGCTAACTAGTTAATCAGTTAACGTTAGCCAACAGGCTGACCAAGCGACTTTGGTAGGGTTACGGCAACTTGGAAAGGATAGCTTATCCATGGCCTAACGTTAGATAGGCAACGTTAGCTAATGTAGCTAGCTAGCTATATGGGAAAGTCAAGAATGTGCGCACAGGATCTTAACTTGGCAATCGTTAGCTTGTTAATTTAGCTAGAAGAAGAATACTCCAGCGTTTCTACCTCTTCGTCAACAACCACACAATCGAAATAGACATTTTATAAACAACACTATTCGCATTATTGTAGCCATATAGCTGGCACTATCGGGCTATGTATTATGGACTTACCCGTCTCCCACAACAACACACTTTATGGCCTGCATCGATCCGTAACTCCTTGCCGCTCCTCTTAGGTACTAATGCTAACTTGCTAATAATGTATGGTAGGCTATCTAGCGAACAAGCTAGCTACAGAACTATCAAACTAGACTACTCTTTGTTGTGCGAATTGTTAGCTAACGTTATTCTCCAAAACAGAAAGAAAAATAAGTAACGCTCTCTATCAAGAGCATTCAAATCCGCTTAAACTGTCTTTCGAGATGTCCTAAATTAATATCCCCACGCTGAATTCAGTTTAGTGTTTCACTGGAAACTCCAGAACTTATGAAGCAAACAGCCACCACCCAAAAACTCTGATGCGAAGCTTTAAAGAAAGCCCACACTATGCGAGACAACGGAAGCTGTAACTCCTTGTTCCCGACGAGTCATTTCCGGCCTCTCCTGCTCCTGAGGATGTAGGGAGCTAACATGGGCGCGCACGCCCACGCGCTCCTCTGTGGCGTGTGTTGTTGATTTTCAGATTGATCAACTTGGTATAATTAGGGCATGGTGTACGGCTAGCTGCATTTATCGACAACAGAGCAGTGTTGACCTTTCTGCAAACAAACGGTAATATCAAATTATATTTTAGTTATATTATGCAACACCTATATGAAAATGCAAAACGTTTTTTACCAGTCCTAATAATGACAATGCAATGGATATTTGAAATGCCTTTTTGAAGTTGATGACGATTTTTCTGTCACAATTAATCAAACTTATAAGGCGGTAGTTGGAGCAGAGGGTTAGATCCTTATTAGGTTTGAACTTTGAACATAACTGAGATGAGAGTGGTATTCATGTGTGATGGAATGGTTGTGGATTTCTTTATTTCAGTGGTCATTGCCGATTTGGGTGATTGGGAGAGTTGGGGTCTTAAAAAATGTTTTAAAGTTTGATTAACATTTTTTGGTCTTTCTTCTTCCTGTGAGTTGAGTTATTCAGTTTGGAGAGTCATAATTGTACTTTTCCATTTTGTTCATCTGATCTCTTTTTTTCTCAATACATTTGTTTACATTACATATTTTTAGTTATATCTTGGAATATAAACACCTTCAGCCATTTACATTTGTATATATTATTTGACTAATAATTGAGGATCTATTCTCTGCATTATTTCATATCAAGGCCTGTCAGATTGGGTGATGCCATTTGGAAGAGCTTCTTTAGCAGGACATTTCTGCCACGCTAAAGAGACTGGTCCTTCTGAGATATTAATGTTATGATGTTACAGTAGAGTGGGAAACCAGAGATCAGTTCATAATGCTTAAAAGTATGTTCATTGCCTCTTTGATAGAAATCCATGCTTGACCCAACAAAATATTATGAATTTACAGTTTTATATTTTATACTGTGTAAATGATTGTTACCCAGTCATATTCATAGACACCTCACAGATCAGAAGAATCACTGTTGAACCATGATAAAAACCCTGCTGGTTAAGGCCATTTTTCCTGTCAGGGCCATACTGCATTATGCTGTAAGAACAACTGCCTCAGCTGGATGCAACCTGGATTTAGACCATCTTTACACATACTAATACACATAGACACATACCTCAAGCCACTGAAAATGTTGAGGCTCAAATAGTTGCCAATCCACTTTAAATGAATGCATGTTAAGGTCTTTCTTAACTTACAAAATGCATTCACATTTAGTTGTGTATACTTACTTGTCTAAAATATTTGAGACGGGGAACATATTTCGGAAGAAATGGGAAGGGATTACTGTATCATAATTGTTGGTCTGACACACCAGTTAATTGATGGTATATAAACAAAAATATTTATGTAGCTACCTTTAAACAGGATATTTTTTAGCTGGCTCAGTGAGCTTTTTTCTTTGGATAGATACAATCTACTTCATTTCAGTCATTTAATGACAGTATATGATATATATATATATATATATTCTATGACTAACACCACTGAACGGAACTGAAATAACTTATTACAACCCTTTACTGCAGTTTGTAACTAGTTAGTTATGTAATGTTATTGGCATGTGATACATTTACACATATACACTCAGTGATTCACTATTTTTTAGACTTTAGACAACCAGTCTGGCCCTACTCCACTGACCTCTCTTATTAACAATGTTTTTTGTTTTTTCAGTATTCTCTGCAAACTCTAGAGACTGTTGTAGGGCAGCCTGTAGCGTAGTGGTTAAGGTACACGACTGGGACACGCAAGGTCGGTGGTTTGATCCCCGGTGTAGCCACAATAAGATCCACTCAGCTGTTGGGCCCTTGAGTAAGGCACTTAACCCTGCATTGCTCCAGGGGCGGATTGTCTCCTGCTTAGTCTAATCAACTGTATGTTGCTCTGGATAAGAGTGTCTGCCAAATGCCACTAATGTAATATGTAAAATTCCCAGGTGATCAGCAGTTTCCGAGATGCTCAAACAACCCTATCTGGCACTAACAATCATTCAAAAATCATAGTCAAAGTCACTTAGATCACATTTATTCCCCATTCTGACATTTGGTTGGAAAAACATCAGAAACTCTTGACCATGTCTGCATGCTTTTATGAATTTAGTTGCTGCCACATGATTGGCTGATTAAATATTTACATTAACAGGTCTACCTAGTAAAGTGGTCACTGAGTATATATATTTTATTGTGATGAACCCGTTAATATCTGCTTATGTTTATCCACAGTAAGTAACACTTCAGAGATACATAGGAAGATGTTTCTTGACCCCCAGTTTTCTTAGCTTCCCAGGTATGAAATTTACATTTGCATAGAAAGACTGAAGACAATTTGTTTTAATCACTAAGTGCACTTTGCAAAAATATAGACCACTAGCTTTCAGTAAAACCAGCAATAACAAAATCTGTGTTATGAATATTCTCCAAGTGTGAGTGTGGAGAAGGAAGAGGTCTACATTTACATGCATTCACAAATAATGTTGATCAAATGTGTACAAATAATGGTATTAGCCTACTCACTAAATGGCCTAATTGAGGCAAACTACAATAGCTATAGCTGATGGTATTGAGTATTTTTTAAAATTAATTTCTGTATATTGCTGACAATTTAAGCTGTTTATTTTAGTTATTGCACTTGTTTATACTTGTTTTACTGCTTGAGTTATATTTGGCAAGACTGTTTTATTGCTGCTTTTGTCTGTTTGTTCTCATCAGATTGATCTACAGGGTCCAAGTTATCCACATGGTCACTTCTAAAGCTTTCCTTTGGGGTTTCAGGGCACTTGTCCCTGTTTATGCTTATGCACTTTGTTGTATGCCGCTCTGGATAAGAATGTCCGCCAAATGCCTGAAATGTAATGCAATATAATGTAATAAACAAGTGACTGAAGACAGGTTGAGACCAATAATAAGATTAAAGGGAAGTCTTCCACCCCAACAATTTTCAACTTACCAACCACCATATATCATTGATGGAGAGACCCATTGGGTCCACAAGTTCAGACTTAACCATCTTTATGTATACAGAATTACGCAAGGAAAAACAGCAGATTGTGAAAGTTAGAAACATCTCACCAAATCATATTTCTTTTTAAATGTATCACATTACTTCTCCTTTGTCCACTAAAGCTACAATGTTTGGTCATATGATCAAACAGAGACAGTGGCTTGCTTTCAAGAACATGGTAGAAGGGTATCAAGGTAAGTTTGAAGTGGATAATTTGCACAGATCTTGTTGAAAATAATATGTTGTGTTTTCTAAAATATTTATGCATAAACCACTAATTTATATAAAAAAATAAACACTTAATAGAACTGAAAAACAGTGTGTCAGATACCATTTATATTTATAATATTTACTACATAGTGGCAGTCCTATAAGGCCATTTCATGTCAACTTAAATGAACTGCAGCCCAGCATCTCTTCAATTTCTTGTGTGGTGGCAATGATGAGGAATAGAAATCCTGACAATTTTTGCTTCATACACTGCTTTGCCTTTGTGCTAGAGCCTTCTAAAGTTTAGTGATCCATGACTTAAAAATCTATAAATGGCCATAAAAGGCCCTATATGTCCAAAATGGAAACAGAAATGGCCCTATGTGTCCAAAAAAAAAGGCCCTGTATGTCCAAAATTTTATCAGAAAAGGCCCTGTGTCCAAAATGGAAACAGGAAATTACCTATGTTTCCAAAATGGAAACAGAAAGGTGTCGAAAGGAAGGGAAACATAGAGAAAAGCCATATGTACTTAAAAAGAGTATACCATAAGGACATCCACATGAATAACAGTATGGCTGTGTGAGCAA
This sequence comes from Conger conger, assembly GCF_963514075.1. Lineage (NCBI taxonomy): Eukaryota > Metazoa > Chordata > Actinopteri > Anguilliformes > Congridae > Conger > Conger conger. The sequence goes on along the minus strand of NC_083761.1, from coordinate 62,906,494 downwards.
TCAATTAGAAATCTGGTTTACTCCTGAAAATATGGGTGGTAGCCCAGACTCTCTTGATATTCCACTGGCTTTCGTTGGAGGGTTTCCGACTTTTCAAGTGAAAATGCTTGTCATGCATATTTTAAGAATAGGAAATCTGAGCTGATGTTTCCAACATCTTGAAGATTTGTCAGTACAAACTTGCATAACATATTCCCATGCTGGGTTGACTATTTTCATATTTTGCTATTACTTTATTTCTCTTTGCTGGAGTTCCTCATGTGAACACATGAGGGGGGCATTTCTTCATTTTTGGATTAGGCTCCCATAGCTAGATTCCCAAATGGGTAATCTGCCCATTACATGGCAAATGAGATAGCATTTGGGCAAAAAGGAATTCAGAGGTGAAAAATGAATAGAATATACAGTACTGTGCAGAAGTCTTAGGCATCATAGACTTTATTATATATATGTTTATTTTTTGTGTGTGTTAGTATAAAATAACATATTTGAGATTTCCAATTATTCATTTTCCAAGATATTTACATTTTTGTATTTAATTTTAAAAAGTAACATTACTGTAAGCAACTGACTACTTTTCACATAAAAACTTGATCAAGGCTGTCTGAGATCAGAAGCAAGGAGCCAACCATAGTCTGCAGAAGAACTGTGGCAAGTTCTCCAACATGCTTGGAACAACCTCCCTGCTGATTGTCTTATAGAACTGCAGGACAGCGTCTCAGAGAAGTGATGCATTTTTAACGCTGAAGGGCGGTCACAAGAAATATTGATTTGATTCAGTTTTTAACTATTCTGCCAAATTATTCAAATGGAATGTAAAATGTATAGTACATTCATTTAGGACCTTTCATTTAATTATTTTTGAAAGAATCTTATCTGTACAGAATTTTATACAGGTGCCTAAGACTTTTGCACAGTACTGTATGTGTAAGACTCTCCACTGGTGTGGGTATCACAGAATGGAACCTGTTTCCTTTTTGGCCTTCTTATACAGATTCTATTTTCAAGCAGACTTTAAACTGCTGACACATTTGAATTTAAACCTGATCCTGATTGAGTGCCACTCAAACAACTCAATGCATTGGGTCCTAGAATGACTGACTGACTGACTGACTGACAGACTGACTGACTCACTCACTCAGTCACTGACTGACTGACTCACCATCTTTAATAAAGCCTTAAGCTTAGTTCAAAGCCAACCCCAATTTCAATGCCTGGCTAGTGTTAATTAATCAGAGTTGCTATGGCAACTGCCTCTCCATATCTCAATCCCCCCTCCCCATTTGTTCCCTCACCCCAGAAATGAAGAGGATTACGTTATAGGGGATTTGTGAGGAAAATCAGTTTAGTAGGGGAAGCAACTCATTGGAGGGAGTAAACTATGAATGAAAGGACAAGCAGATTTATTTATATCCCATGTAGAACCATCATGTACATACTGAAAAAGTACAAAAAATAATGAGCTCATACATCTATACAGAGTCGTTGAAGGTTATGCTGCACAGTAAGCTTCAGACTATAGGTGTTTGTAACTGAGGCAGCCATTTCATTCTGGCTGAATTAAACTCTGTTTGCCTGCCATGGACTCACAAACTGCGCAAACTGCACAGGGAAAAGCTCTGACTTGATTTCCAAAAGCCCCAGGGTGGCTATATTTTCAGAACAGAATGTATTTTCTGAACTCTGTATATGTATGCATTATCTGAGTTCATGTCCCTTGGGACTTGGTCGTAGGTGGACTTTCCAACAAGACAATGATCCAAAACACACCTCAAGATCCACACAGAAATGGTTCCGTGACAACGAAATCAACGTTCTGCAATGGCCATCTCAGTCACCAGACCTCAATCCAATCGAAAACCTGTGGGCTGAGTTGAAGAGGTCAGTTGATAAGCACAAACCCAAGAACATGAAGGATCTTGAAAGGATATGCAAAGAGGAATGGTCCAAAATCCCTCCAAATGTGTTCCTTAATCTTGTCAAAAATTACAGGAAGAGACTCCATGCTGTTATCCTTGCCAGAGGTGGTTGCACTAAGTACTAGGTGAAGGGTGCCAATAATTCTGAAACCTTGATTTTGTTGAAATTTATTTTTTATTAAATGATTGTTATGATTTTGGTTGTTTCCATTGAAAGTACAGTATTTGGCACATGTTGGTGTATTACCTTTCTCTATAATTATATTATTCTTTTTTTTTTAAGCCTTGTTTGTGCATTGCTGGTGAGGGGTGCCAATAATTCTTGAGCCCACTGTAGCTACAGTAATAGCAGTCATAGTGATGTAATGAGCATGTATATTGTCAGGAAACTCAATTGTGTAACATTACACTGTGGAACACCTATCTCTCTAATACCCAAAGCTCAGAGGTTATTACATTTCCTGCTACTCTGGCTCTGGGCTAAGAGCAGAGCTGCACTGACCTCACTCACAGTTCCAGTCATGAAGGGTGGGGGTCCCCTTCTCATCAATAATGACCAAACCATGATAGGACTATGATGCATTAATCAATACTTCAGTCAGCTGAGAAATACGATACACCCATTTCTAAATGGACACTGCCAGCATTGAAATGATGAATTATGAAATAAAATTTGTAAAGTAATTGCACCTCTATAATAGTGTCTCAGGTATATAATCTGAAAGTCAGCAGAAACGATAGCCAGTTATTGAGTGCTTTGCTCCGGATCGTTGTTGTCTTGGTGCCAAGGCTGTTAATATTTGAATACACAGATGCACATGTGTCTCTCTCTATCCCTGCCCCTCTCTCTCTCTCTCTCTCTCTCTCTCTCTCTCTCACACACACACGCATACACACACACTCCCACACACACATGCACACCCACACACCCCCACACACACACATACACACACATACCCCCCCCCCCCCCCTACACACACACACACACACACAGGCAGCCCCCATTTTTCTGACAGGTGTTTCCATGGATGAGCTATTTAGCTGTGGGAGTGATATGCAGAAGCAGTTACTTTTTTATTTAAAAATAGATTTCTTATGTGTAAAGCCTTGGCTTTTGTAAACCCCCACAAAAATGCAGCTCTCCCGTCTATAATGTGATTAAGAATACGAGAAACTGCCTGCAGCTTACCATGGCTTCTCATCTGGAGTCACCGTTCCGTTTAACTATTTCATAATGCTCTCTGCACTGCAGCTGTTAGGTACAGTGGGGGTGCTTTCTGTGAGAGTTAAAAATAGCAGTGCCCACATAGCAATGCCCACGTTGATATTACTGTGATTGACCATGCCACTCATTCAGTGAAAGAAAGCATGACAGCTAAGCAACTGCAGAAAAGGAGAACAGATAACTGGAAGATCCACAGGAATATGGATGTTCTGAAGATCCGAGTCCAAATCACCATACCCTGCTTTACAACCCTTCTGAGCTCAGCTCAAATCAATGTGCAATTCTCTAACCATATTTCAAAAAGAGTGGGGAAGGGGTGGGTAATCTAATCTTTACTGCATTAGAGCTAGAGTAAATAAATTGAATTAAAGTAATGCAGTCAATGAAGGATATCCCACACACATCCTCTTTCTCTCCCCTCTCTCCCCCATTCCCACAGCCCTTCCCCACTCACTGTGAGGCAGGAAGCCTGTGACATTCTCCCTCCCTGTCGGGGGTTAAGGGGTGGGGGTGAGCTGAGGGTGAGGAATGGATTTTGCTGCCCACTCTGAGCCCTCTCTTCTGGACACACGCCCAGCTGTAATCAATGTGCTGGGCAGCACTGTGTGCCTCTGAGTGTAGACCCTTCATCTTAACGGAAAAAAGGTTAATTAGTGTATTAAACAGAGTCAGCAATTAAGCTTTTGGCTGTTCTCTGATCACTTCCACACTAAGAGATGATATGTTTAGTACTATTGTAACATTTTTACTTATTTGTTATGTGTTTACCAACCACAACCAATAAATTGTGGTAGTATCTCAGAAATAACAATGTCTTCCCACAATTGGGTCAAACAAGGCAGCCATTGTGCCCCAGAACTCTATACTGCACATCAGTTGTTGGGAAGGGGAAAGCAATGATTTATTTAACCTATTAAACAGGATGACAATTAAATTACCAGTTTCATAGTGTAACAGTCAGCATTTTGTCCAGGGTAATGGAGTAACCTGCAGCTCTTTGAAATAATTGAAACAATGATCTTTAAAGATCACACTCTTTAAAGTCTTTAAAGTCATAACCTCAGTTAAGCACATACTACAAAAGGCAACATCCCCTACAGCACAGTGTCCCCATTACAACAAAGGACCATTGACTTCTATTTGGGTCAAAGAGAAGAGTGCCCCCCATTGGCCCACCTCCACTTACAATCTTATGGTCCTAGCAGCTCTGCTGTAATGGCCCTCACCTAGAAAGCTTCTTCTTGGGCTTAGCCACTGCATAGAGGACAGCACTGTGATGCATTGGTGAGCTAAAGCTCAGACACAGGAACACTGAGTGCAAGAGCGTGCCAATATTGTTTTGAGAAAACTGCTGGGATGTAACAAAATGGTGAAAAGATCAGAAATGGGAGAGTGGGAGACTAGACCAGTCCATTGGTTCATTCCTTCTAACAGGACAGAGGGAAATGAGGCTTCAAAAATAGAAATATACATAATAATCAGTGACAATATTGCTTGAACCTTGACTCATTTTAGAAAAAAGAACAACAAACAAAAACAATCCCACTAACAAATAATGCAAATGGACAAGCAATTTACTGGGTCACATGACCCACATAACCCAGAGAGGAATGGTAAATGGTAAATTGGATTTATACAGCACCTTGATCCGTACAATTGATGCTTCTCATTCACCCATTCATACACACACTCTCACACCAACCATGCAACCATGGCTGCCAAGGCACCAACCAGCTCATCGGGAGCATTTGGGGGTTAGGTGTCTTGCTCAAGGACAGTTCGACACACCCAGGGCGAGATCGAACCGGCAACCCTCCGACTGCCAGATGACTGCTCTTGCCGCCTGAGCTAATGTCGCCCCGGAATAACATCTGCAAACAAACAATGCAAACAAACTCTGAAAAGCACTTTTAACACAGTAATTTAGATTTCATATCCTTTCCATACAAACAAAGGTGATTTTCTAGCCTGTAGCAGGGCCAACTGAAAAGCATAAGAGCTTGTGGCATTCTTCACTTCTCTAGGCTTAAGGCAGATAAACATTTGTATATCTAACAGTTATACCAGTTAAACTAGCGGGTATAACTGTAAACTGTAAAAATCCCACCGAATGATGCGATTCTGGCAGGTAACAGATATGTGTTGCCCTGCAGGGACCTGCCTCCAGTTTTCTAAAACTGACCTCTTGCTAAACCCATCCCTATTATTCTCTCACATATATACCTGCACATGTGTTTACATTCCATCTGATGCACACACATACACTCACACACTCACATACATTCGTCCTCCACATGTGCAAAATGTAAATCTGGAAACAATATTAAACACATTCTCCCCAGTGAGCTTCAGATTTCAACAGCCTGTACTATATCGGGTGTTTGTTTGGATTAGCAGTTTAACTGACTCCATTTTGCAATTCATGCAATCAGTGTCTTGCAACATCTGTGCTTTCATTCGAGATGAATTTTGTCTTGTTTGTTCCACCTTAACAAGCTGTGTTTTAAAAAGCGTACATTGTGTCTGAAATCCAGCTGAATTATTTTTAAATGCACAAGTTTTTAAATTATGCCGAGCTGCCCATATACCAGCAGGACTGCACATTGTTTTTGTTAAAAAATACACTTGCATGACAATAGCGATTATGCAGATTACCTTTTTTTTCCCAGAGCACAGATAATATTCAAATCCTGGCTCACAAAAGACTTTCCTTTCTTTAATCTCTCAGAAAATCTTTTTTTTGGAAATGCACGAACACAAACAACAGAGGAATAGAGTAAGTGTTTGGCTTGTGAACCCAGGACTTACTCGTTCATTCTTTATTGGATTTTAACAGAAGATGATATACTTACTTTTGATTCATAAAAAACCAAACAACAGAATTTAATTTCATGCTGTTCATTGCTCAAGGCTTGAAATTTTAAAGAATGGAAAACTGAGAAAACAGAGCACTTCCTGGATTGGACATCTGCTCTCCACACAGGAAATACTCCCCCAAACCAGAGGCCCGAGTCCCCTGGCTCCGTGCATCTCGTTCCCTCTCTTTCACTCCCTCACACTTTTCTCACTCCCACAAAAATATTCTCTCTCCCACTCATTTCACCTCTTATTTTCACATTAAAATGTGTAACATTGATAGCAATACACTGTATCTTTACAATGCAATCAACAACAAATGTAGCACTGATACAGGGCCAATTTTGATGCATCATTGATAAAAGAACAAGTAATAACACCATACAAAGCTACATACATTCTGTATACAGTACATATATCCAAATCAGTCAGCCAAATTCAAATATAACACACAGTGATAGTTGTCCTATGTTGGAGTTTTCTGTTCTACTCTAGAGAAAGTATCTGTAATATACTATATACAGAATACATTCAAGTCAGTAACTTCATTGGCCACCCCAGGGGGCTGAGAAGGATATGGGTGGCAATGCTGATGTTTTCCTGGATTTTTTTCCTGGATGTTCATTGGAAACCAGAATATAAAGAGCTCAGAGGTCTTACTCAGAAGCTTTGTAAAAGCAGGTCAAATTTGTCAATAAAGAAGGATAAAGCTCTGACTGTAGCATCTCCCTTCCTGTTATAGTTTGTCTGAAGTTCATAACATTGACATCCAGGACATATGGTGCGCTTCCCCTTTGCTCAGAATTTAGCCTGTAAGACTTATCTCTTCTTAGTCACACTGTCTTTCCCTTGTTGTTCTACCCTCTTTAACTTACATTACATAAATATTTCATAAAATGCTGATTAATGTAAAGCAATATGAAATGATTTATTGTGTTAAGTCAGTGAGATCACTTTATTTTTAGTCCTGATATTTTAATTTACAGTTGTTGATGCCTCAGAGGTCTCTTGCTGCTTGTATCACCTTCCTATGATAAAGTTGAGTTCACCGCTACAAAACTGAATGTGTACATAGGACCTTATTTGTTCATTCGTTTTATTTGTTTTCTCTCATCTGTTTTATTCTTATTCTTCCTCAATTTAGCTCAATGGATTGACATAGAAACAGAGAAATGAACAGAATGCACCTTTTAAGAAGATTGCTACATTCTTGATCTTTGAGGAAATATGCAGACAATGAACCAGCCCCTTGCAAAACTAGAAGCAAGACTAGCAAGAATGTGTTAATTGAATCCATGTGTGCTGCTGGATCACACACTCAGTGATAACCCTTTAGTAAAATTCTCAAAAAGAGTTGCCCAGCCCTTTAGTGTGGAGACACAATCATAATATCATCTTATTTGGTTTGCGCACACTGGCCAGTGCAGCAAGAGTAACAAATGCAAGTGAGCATTTTGTGCTGGAAGGGAAGCCGGCTGGTGGCAAGCATCCTCAGAATCAGCTCCTCCAGCTTTCTAAAATTTCTACTTCCTCTTGGCCCCTGTCACACAAATCACGGTCCTTCAGGGTCGAGAACCACTGGTTTCCCACCCTCCCTTTACCTGGGAGTCAGGTGTGAAGGCAGTCTGGTCAATCAATAGCACTAATTGTACAGTTAATTACCTGGGAGAAAGGTAAACCAGGGCCAGTATCTGTGTATCTGTGCCCTGTAAACTCTACTTGGATGATAAGCTTTCTCATAAGGCTGTTGTTGGATTTGCATTAGTTTCAACCTGATTACTTTTGGATTTGGTTATAAAAGTAGAGCAGACATGTATGTACACGGTCTGTCTCCACCATGATATTTCATGTTATTTGCTTGATGTGTTCAGATTTCTCGCAAAAGAAAAGCCAATTTGTTTTTTAGCATGCACTTCAAATCTGCTGGACAGATGTCAGAAGACATTATGGAAGGCTGAAATCTAGGATATCCAGAGTGTGCAGTTTGTCAGTCATACTTGAGATTAACAAAAATTAGCATTTAAGATTTGCCACTTTTAATAAAGCAATTTATCTGGGATTGTGAGATGGACGAGAAGCATCTGGTGTGAACAGATTAGTGTCGTACAAACCATGCAAATAACGTTACTTCAAACATTCCCTTTCAATAAGCAATTAGAGAAAATTTTTAAAGGCAGCACCAGTCAGTTAGTTCAGAATCAGAAATATAATCCATATGTATGGACAGTATGTGCATCTGTTTAACTACCATAATAATACAATTGACACATCACAAAAGATTAACACTGAATTTACATTACATTAACCAGCTTACAAACAAACATGTTTTATACATTTCTACATGATTCTTATTTCTTGTTTTACTATGGCTGTCTTTCTCTTTTCCTAATTGTCTTTGTATGTTTGATTATACTTTTTTTTTTTTAGGGTTGCAATTTTCTACACACATAAACATATTATTATATCCTGGTCCCCTACACCTGAACCCAGTCATCACCCATTAGTTAACTACAATTGTTAGATGGTAGATTTGCTGATGAGACAGAATCTGCCTTTAAAACATTTGAACATTTGTGGGACACTGCAGTAATTCACTGTGTATGGCTTTTTATTGAGATTATACTCATCCTTGTTTGCAATATAACAATATCATTTTTTTTGTTAGATACATAAAAGTGAGCTTCACATGTTTATTTCAGGTCACTGACATTTTCATCTCACCTACCCTTGTGTTCATGGCCATCTGCATAGCATAACATAATGCCCTTTATGTTGCGTCCAATTGTGTCAGCACAGGCTGTTCCAAGCTGAGAGAAAGTTTAATGAAGCCATCATCTTTAACGTCATGAGGTATGAATGCACACCTATAAACACATGTGTATATGTGCACCATTAATGCATGATTACTTTGTACTGCATCTCTAATTATGACCCCATGCATATGCACATATTTTCACAGTACATGATAACATTGTGACATTGTCAGAGACATTACACACACTGCTACACCCAGCCTGAGTAAAATATTGTCCATGTGGACTAATTCAAAATGGGGCTCTATAAAATGTATTCTGAAACTCCAGAAAGATATACACTCAGGGACCACTTCATTAGGTAGACCTGCATACCACATTGCAAATATTTAATCAGCCAATCAAGTGGCAGCAACTAACTGCATAAAAGCATGTAGACATGGTCAAGAGGTTCTTTCAGACCAAACGTCAGAATGGGGAAGAAATGTGGTTTGTGCATTTCAGAAACCGCTGATCGCCTGGGCTTGTCAAGCAGAACAGTTTCTAGAGTTTGCAAAGAATGGTGTGAAAACAAAAAACATCCAGTGAGCAGCAGTTCATGGGTTCATGAGAGAGGTCAGAGGAGAATGGCCAGGCTGGTTGAAGCAGACAGGAAGGTGACAGTAACACAAATAACCATGCAGTACAACAGTGGTATGCAGAAGAGCATCTCTGAACACACAACACATCAAACCTCTAAGTGGATAGGCTACAGCAGCAAATTTGTTACATGATATTTATATATTAGCAAACCACAGGATGAACTTATAATTTGTTAACCATAAACAAATACATTAACTGACTTTTTCATTCTAATATGAGCATGAATGAGTGGTGTAGAAATACATTAAGAGAGCTCTACAGATTAACTTCTCGGTTACAGATAGTTTACAACTACATTCCTTTATGACAATTCATGGAACCTTATTGTGAAGCGTTACTACTCTGGCCCCTTCATCTGTCCTGCCTGCCTCAAAAAAATCACCTCCACAGCTAGTTAACACTTCCCTCAAAAAACACTGCTTCTGCTGCTTTATCTGGAACCTTCTATCTCATCATCAACGACTTACACTTCTCATTATCACCATCATCCACTCACATTATTTCAGTTGTCACATTTCATTACATGATCATAATTTCTTGCCACTTGATCTCTAAAATTGTAGACCTTGAAACTCAGGCTTAATCTCAAGACAAATAAAATCTATGAATCCATCTAAATTCAACAGTGCAAACAGTTTATGCAAAATCTCACTCTGTCTCTTCCGTAATTCAACCACTGATCCCCCATTGGCGACATGGCTCAGGCAGTAAGAGCAGTCGTCTGGCAGTTGGAGGGTTGCCGGTTTGATCCCCCGCTGGGGCTGTGTCAAAGTGTCCCTGAGCAAGACACCTAACCCCCCATTTGCTCCTGACTAGCTGGTCGGTGCCTTGCATGGTAAATGGCAGGCATTTATAAAGTGCCTTTATCCAAAGCGCTGTACAATTGATGCTTCTCCATGCACACACTCACACACTCACACACCAATGGCGATTGGCTGCCATTTTGGAGCATTTTGGGGGTTGGGTGTCTTGCTCAGGGACACTTCGACACAGCCCAGGCGGGAGATCGAACCGGCAACCCTCCGACTGCCAGACGACTGCTCTTACTGCCTGAGCCATGTCGCCCCCTTGCATGGCAGCCAATTGCCGTTGGTGTGTGAGTGTGTGTATGAATGGGTGAATGAGAAGCATTAATTGTACAGCGCTTTGGATAAAGGCACTATATAAATGCCAACCATTTACCATTTACCATTTGGAACAAAAAGGCAATCAGTTTCTCAAAGCTGTTATTTCATGCACAAATTATATATGAATAATGTGCATTTCAGAAGAGCCACCGTGACACAACACACTATCGATCTCCAGTGGAGATTGTTCATCTTGACCAGATGGCAGGTTGCACCTCATCAGATGTGCGGACAGTGAAGTCATTCCACAGGAATCTCGATGTGTAGTTGAGTGAGCAACACAGCAGTTGTGACACAGTGGCAAAGCTCCTCTGGCCTTCTGACATGTTTCTTCAGACATGCACATGTGGCATTGATCTCAGAGGCAGACTGGAACGAGCAGTTTAACATGCCTCACAGATGGCCAGGGGCAGGACATCAGCTTTCCAACCTCTGCACTGATTCATTAGTTTTCTTCAGGGAAGGAGTTCTTTTTTGAATGGGAGATCAATTCCAAAAATAATGTGTAATGACAATAACTGATAGAACGGATATATAATCCCATCCCCAAATCTAAGCCATCAAAGAGCACCAATGCAGCGTTTGTTTATTTTTAAAGTAACTGTTTTATCAAAAAAATTTTCATCCTCCAATTTGTTCATGTATACCTGACCTGATGAAGACCTGAGGGTAACAGAGTTCAATAAATGGGAGCAATGAAGAGTTTTTCTTTCTTTTCCCAGAAAGCTACATTCCATCAATTTTGTCAAAGGCGCAATCTAGTAAACTTGTACAGGCACTGCAATCTGCCATTCAGCAGAGTACTGTACTAACCCAGACTATTGGCCTAATGGGCCAGAGGAGCAGTTGGTGATGACCAGATGAGGTTAGATGTTACCTGCTGACTGAAGCCCTGCTGCCAGCCATAGAAAATAAAACACAACATGCATCTTGTAGTGATTTACAAAAATGGCGATCACTGAAGAATCACATTTGTAGACATTGTCACCTGGCTGGTTTTTGGACCTTGGACAGCAGTGACCTCGCCTCCAGGTAAACATACCTGGGCCTGATTATTGCCCATTGCAGTTCTTATGTAGAGCCAAATTGTTTTTGGAGAGCCAGAGAATTGAAGAGTTCAAAACACTGCACCAGAGGTATTCATTTCTAACAGCCAAATGCCATGTTCTTCAGCTTATTTTTTGCCCTGTAGTTTATCTGTTGTCTTCTGTGTTTATTCCCATGTGTTGCCTATGACCAGGGCACTCATACAAAAAGAAATATTACTGTCAATGGTACTTTCCTGGTTAAATAAATTATAAATAAATACAAATTAATTAAATCAGATCACTCCTATTTTGAAGTGCCTTCTTAGCCTTTGCAGAAATACCCAGCTAAGTGCTTTCTGTTTGTATTTGTTTCGTTATTCATATTCAGTATTTCTCAAGCACAGAAGTGGGAATAATAATATGATTTTTTCTCTACTCAGAGCACCTTCCATAAAGTGACCATTGGCCTATTTACCACCTGCTATTCCTGCTCACCATTCAGCATGGTGGCCATACCCATCACCATGCTACACACCTATTATCCTCTTCCTGCTCAAACTTGAAACTTGATATTCTTCCACTAGGGATTCATATTTTTCTTGAAAATAAAATATTTAATTCTCTACATACGTTAATACTATCACATACACCCACACACACACACCCCTAAATAGATATAGCCAGCCTATGCAGGCAACACTGGTATATGTAATGGTATAATGGTTCCCTGTAAGCAGGGATTGAGAGCAGCAAAAGAAAGATATGACCAGCATTAATTCCATCACTTAAGGCCACGACTGTCATTAGATGTGAGCCACTACTCTCATTTATCAAACCCCTGTGAGAGCCTTGCATTCCTGAAAGAGAAGTTTTTTCTCTACTTGCTGATGTGGAGTGTAAGAATATCATAATTTAACAATTCAGATTATATGGTAGATTAAATACCTCTGTAAATTTCAAACCATTTCTACTGATTAAGAAATGAGTAAACTATTGCAAAATGTGGTGATATGAATTCACTTTCTGAAATAGTTACATAATCCTCAGTCATCGTCTGAACAAGGGAGTGTCTCCAACATATTTTTGCTACAACAGAATTGAGGAGACTACCCTTAAAAGCACCTACACCAAACCCTGAGAAAAAGCAGTTAGGACTTTTATTAACCTGCATATGTGGCTTTGGCAACCAAAATTACATTTACTGGACAGCTCAGCCCAGTTTACAGCCAAGCTCTGTGACCCAGTCCCGCAAAGTCAGGGCAGAAAATAAGCTTTCCATGTACAGTCATGTATTTGTCCCTCACATGAACCTTCCAAAATAATGCTTTTATGCAGCAAAGAAACATTAAAATAAATAAATAGATGTGAAAATGGTTTTGAATGCCCCACCAAATGGTACAAGTATAACAAATTTGATTTAAAAAATGTGTTGTGTATTTACTCACTTTCCATGTGTCTCATATTAAAGATCTGAAACCATTCAATGTGACAAATATGCAATAATAGAGGTGATCAGGAAGGCGGTGTATTCATTTCAGGGCACTATAGATCTTGTGACACAGCAAAGTGATCTTTAAATGGAACGGAGGTGTGGAAGTTAACATTTCTTTGAGAATTTTTCTCCCCAGAGAACTACAATGACAACGCCTTTCTTATGTGAGTCATTCAGGCAGAAGTCATAGCTGTGAGGGGGAATAAATGTAGTGACCAAGCTCAAGTTCCCGGAAGGCTTCAGAAAATGTCATGCCAGGTGCTAGCATTATTCTTGTATGTATGCGTTCCTCAACTATAGGTATAGGTATGCGAAGCAAAGGGAATTTCCAGTACGTCACTGAGTAAATTCCTTGAAATTCCGTTTGTGTTCCTGCTTGTGTAGATTTCCTTTGGAACATATCTGAATTCTATTCAGGTTTTAGAAATCCTCATTTTTTATAGTACGTGAAACAAAGCAATTGCAGCTAGACTAGTCTAAGCAGTGATGTGCTTAAACAGATTAACTTAACCCCTTATGTCTCATCTTTTCAATCACTATGGTAACAGGATATACCGTTTGAAGGGTTAAAGATACAATTGGTCATTTTGGACTTCTAACGGTCCGTTAGACTTCTAGAAATCTGAAATTACCTATTGTACCTTTAACCCTTCAAACAATATATTCTGTTACCATAGTACCTAACACCTTCAAAACACAACACTGTTTATCCCTCCCCCTCTCTGTAAATGCACTGATCTTGAAACGCCATTGCCTGTGGCAATTAAAACCAATTTTCATGAGCTATAATTATTGTACAGTTATACAATGTTTTGGTACAGAGCGTCAGGCCGTCAACTGTACATTTTGAAACCCGAATTTAAGGATTATAAAAACTGGCAGAGGGCGAGTCAACATGCCAGTGAGCCTTTTTCAATGATTGGAAGGGATTTACAATGGTCTTGTAACAATGTTTTAACACAAAAATCTTACCTATTGTACCTTTAAAACAACAACAACAACAAAAAAACAATACTTAAAATCAACAGTAGCATGACAAATATTGCCAATTTTAGAAATACATCACGACATGCATCGCTTCCTCTGTGAACCCATAGAATTCATTAAATTAAATGCATTTACATGTAATTCAGCAATCTAGTTGTCCACACCAGTTTCAAACAATTGTAAAAAGAACTCTGAACAATGTGACTGTGTTTTCCATTCTTGCATTCATACTGGCTATGGGGTTATTAAGGCTATAAATCTCCTCATGTTTACCTCAAACAACTGTTAAGCAATAAATGCATGGCCTAGAGCAACATTCTAACACCCAACAAAAACTATTTTTGGTCATATTAACTTCTGCCTGAAAAAGGTTGGGGAGAGGTAAGCAAGACAAGTATTGTGAACTTTCCTCTGCTGCAGAAGCCCATAGATTTGCAGTAACTTGTCTGTTAGTTTTATTTACAGAAAGTTAATCATTTACTGAATTTCCCTCTACATGAACCTTTGGGGATTCTCTGACCTAAAAGGGAAAAAAGGGATTTTACAGTGTAAATGTACCAAAAAGTTATAGCTTTCTGTGTTAGAACCCAAGTACCATAAACATACAATTAAAGATGATGATGTTGGTGTGTGTGTGTGTGTGAGAGAGTGTGTGTGTGTGTGTGTGTGTGCATGCTTGTGTGTGCACATCTACAACAGTGGAAATACAGTAATTATAGAATAAGACCCCAAGATTCCATGATCCCAATAGGAATGCTGAGTTTGACCTGCTGGCCTGTGCAACATTCCTGCATTATAAAAGCATGGAATATTATTTGTTGGATAAAACAAGATAAATAGGAGCATGTGACATTTTCTGAAAGCTCAGAAAATGTTTTGGCTAAATGAATAGAACGTTTTTAAGAATAAGCATGCAGAAACAACGCAAACATCATTGGTGGTATTAATTCAATGGTACATGATGGGGTGAAAAATATATGTATTATTACACAAATACAGCCTGCCTGACTTGGACTTGGACTGTTCTGGTAAATCAAACAGCTTGTATGTAATGAATCACGTTTAACCACGTTTAATCACGCAATTAATGAGCTCAGAGAAGAAAATACATGCACATGACTTATAGGTAAAATATACCATTTTCACCCTATGCTGAAACTATTCCTGTAATGGTCTCGTCTTTGAAATGGAAATAATTTGTATATGCCTAATTCATTTAAATAAATAAATAAATACATTCAACTCTACAAAGATAAAAAAAGAAAGCGTTTAGCAAATGTAATCTCTTGATGTTCAATTAAATTATGCCCATTACCACATCGCTGAAAATTGTACAGTAGTTTCCATTATGAAAATATGCTAACTCAATGTGAAACAACTGACAAACGTGCAAGGCAAACATGACTATATTCTGGATATATCCCATTTCATTTGCCGTCATAAATCACGTGCCAGTGGATTGTTAGCTATCTTGCTGAGGGCGGAGTGGGCTGATGACGTACAGCAAGAGGTGTCTAAGCCGACTGCTCTCATACAATGAGACCGTTCAGATGACCGTCTCGGTCTTATGGAAGCGTCCACATTTTTCAGGAATACTCAATTAAATTACTTGCAAAAATATTGTTAATGTACCCACGAATTATAGTGCATAACAAACGGTTATTTGAAATAATACATATTCTGTGATATCTATTCGTGTTGGTTACCTACCTTCTGCAAAGCAAAAGCCATCTATCTGTTCATTGACTATCCGTACAGTACTTACTGCAAAATAAAGCTGTCGTAGGCATATTCCAGTATATTACATTCATTCACTCACTCCAAGTTTCACATCTGCTA
This sequence comes from Conger conger, assembly GCF_963514075.1. Taxonomy (NCBI): domain Eukaryota; kingdom Metazoa; phylum Chordata; class Actinopteri; order Anguilliformes; family Congridae; genus Conger; species Conger conger. The sequence goes on along the minus strand of NC_083761.1, from coordinate 62,890,626 downwards.
CGTATTTTTGGACTGTTTGAACTGCAGTGAACATGGAGGAAGACAGTCAAGGTAAGCTGTGTTTCTGGTTATTTTTTCACTAGTATCTCTATTCGTGTTAACTAGAATTTCAATGTAGCTGACAGAATGAAGATTAAAAAATACATCAAGCTATAATTATTTATTTAAATAGTTAATTAGTAGTATTGTTATTATGAGAAGAATAAGAAGCGACAGCAACACTAGCAGTACCAGCCTACTGTCATCAGTGGTTGAAGTAGTGGCAGCAATAATAGGGAAATAAGCGAGTAGTAGCAGGTTCCCTTTGTATCATAAATAAAATGTTGGCTTCATTTTTCCGGCTAGTTTGGGAGTGAAGGTTAATGTTTTTCTCGTGTCATTGGACACTTCCGCTTTCAGCTCATTGTGATGTGAAATTTATCACTTTGATTTTTAAAATTGTTTTATTCATTTGTGGTTCCGTTGGCTTGGTTTAGTATTTTTAAGAGCCACGGTCTGAAGTTAATACTTAGGCTAATACCCCTGAATGGCTAACCGTCGGTTAAACTTATAATGTAGAGCGATAGGCTAGCCTGCCATGAGTGGCTGAAATGTTTCAGCTCCACGCTGCATGATGCACCGACAAACATAACTTTGAAATCATACACATATCATCAGTATTTCTCTTCGTTACATATTTTCGTGTTTCACATTGTGATTTTCGTCTTCTCCGTTTAAAATGTTGCACTTTAGAGCATTGCATTACGCTTAATTTGTCAGCTGTTATTTTGGATCGTAACCTATTAATTTCAGTGGCTATGGTGGGCTAAATATTCTTCGGTCTCCGAAGCTTGGCAAATGTGCTGTAGCCTCGTGAATATATCATGGAGAGCCTTAATCTTTGAGTAGCCAACGAAACCTATTTTTCTGCATCATATAAAGTCTGATTAGCCTACTTAAGACTGTGGTCTGGGGCCAGAGTGTGGTGTTGAAATCCATCTAAAACCAGTGGAGAAGCCGTGTGGGACAATTTCAGTATACCTGTAGCCTAGATGTGTGATGCAAGAAAAATACCCTGTTGCTGTCAACTGCCTCGTTTATTTGACGATATGTGAGGTGATGCTTTGAAGTATCCGCAGCGATAGTGCCGTCTGTCTTTATACTCTGATCTTAAGGGGTGGACATCTTATGCTGTTGACAAGAAAATTAACAATGACTAAAATAATAAATAACTGGGAATGCATGTCGTCCGTATTTTGTCAACACTATGCCACGCTTGTTGCCACGTCTATCAACTATCCTCTTGGATCACCTTTGTCTGAACTAGTGTTAAGCAATTCAATAGGCTACAAGGCCAAAATCTGCTTTGTTTACGAGATAAATGGACGGATACATGCTATTCTTTCCAACAAGAATGTAGGCTATTTTACGGGAGTTTGTTTTCATGTCTCTTGTCAACAACAGGGACATAGCATATCGCCTACACGGAAAATTCAGTTTCCTCTCATGCCATAAATGCGATGAATATGCAATCACATACTTCTTACGAAAAGCAGGAATGATACTGTGTATTTATGTAGTACAGGCTAAACTATATCTCCACAGTGTGTATATTTTTCCACTCACTCAACCATTCCTAACCCGGAGCGTTAACCCTTTTCATGCTCTATATAATTTACAGGCGCATTGGCAGCCATACGGTTAAATTGTATTCCACATCCTTACTATCATTCATCCGTTAACAACCTCAATGTTCATTTTGTGCTGCAGAACAGTTCCACAAAGGAAAATTGACATTCAATTAGTTCGCACATACGTCTGCGGAAATGTACACAGTGAAATTACGTTGTTTATGGTTACGAGAGGCGTGTTTGTAGTGATTAACTATAAACTGTGTGTCACATAACATCCCCCCTATCAAGACCCTCCCTCTAGTCAGTACATTGAATCGCCTGCAGAGGAAACTAGTGAAAGCACATAAACATGAAGGATAGATTTTGTGTAATGCGTATGCATGATAACAACTGTATAGCCTGCCTAAACTAGATGAAACTATTTATACTTGTTTTTATAATTCTATTTCAATATGTTATAAAAATATAATTGTTGTATTCAGACTGTGATTAAGTTCTTGATCACTTTGCTGTCACATTTTCAAAATGGTAACACACTTTAATGATTGCCTCGGGCAATCTTTAATGTAAATCCAGATCTTCAGAGTAGGATTATGGGTGTTGCTCAACAGAATGCATTGTCTGGACTTGCTTTTAATGCAGTATCTGTATATGATTGAGTTGCAAAATTTATGAATTTATTCAAACAACACCAGAAGCAGACATATTGTCAATTGTCTTCAACCAGATAATTTTAAGATGAACGGTATTATTCAATATTTCCTGTATTCCAAGTAGGGTACAATCATTTGATATAAATGTATCATGTGTTGTATATGACGTTGTTAATTAAAGTACAGTTTTTCTAGATGTGATGTCTCTGGCTTGATTGTGACCTGGGAGTAGGCCAACATTCTGCTTTAAGAACCACCTTCCTTCATATGTTATTCCTCTCTCTGTTAAATTAAGGGCAAAGGTTAATCAGAGAAAGAAGGCAAGTGTGGCACATTTAACATGTGGGAGGAATATGCCTGTCTCGCCACTTTACACAGAGGAGGACACTATGGACCACCTTTAGAAATAACCTTTACTGAAACTAGATCTTCCCTTCGGCTGCAGAGTCAGTTGTGTTTATTTATACTATTCTTACATTGCTGATGGAGGGCACAGAGATTTCTTTGTGCTTTTGAAAAATATCACCGTTCATGTGACTTAAGAACATCGACATAGATATGCATGCTTGGGATAAAAATGGTAAGGTCTGAGGCATGAGTTTTAGTGTAGAAACATGTGAAGCTACAGCATGAGAAACCCTTCATTTCATCTGGTGTTGTCCATTGGCCATGGAGAGACGACTAATGTGGTATTGTTATTTGCACCTGTGTAACCAAGAGTGAATTTAAGGTCCGTGTGTGAAGTAACACCTTAATTGATGTCCTTGGCCTTTACTGCAAAGGGTTTCTCACATTTGGAGTCACCACCCAGTGGTCATGGTAATGACAGCTCTTAGACTGGTCACTCTTCTCTGACGTCTCTTGTTTTACATATTTAAGTTCCACAGCAGTGATGACGGCCAGTGGCAGGGCCAGTGAGGACTGCGAGATGAACAAACAGGCAAAGAGGCCCCCTCAGTTTGTGATCCCTGTGTTTCACTGGGTCTGCTGCAGCAGTCAAAGCCTGCACAGCTGTGTGCAATGTGGGTGTAGGGAGCTGATGCTGTAGGTGCTGCTTGTTTGGATGGGAAGAGAAGCTGGAGAGAAAAGACATGAACCTGTTCGCTTTAAGAACAACAGTGTGGACAATGGCTATGCTAAGATGAGGATTGTTATGTTATTTCTGTTTCTGTGAAGATTGCAGTTTTTCTCACAAAGTAATTTGTCTCCCTTCCCCCGACTGCCCTCATATTTTTCATGTTTTTTCATGGTATTTCTTGCTGCAGTGAATGGGTAGGTAATACTATAGCAGTGGCACATGTTTCCCAAATCACAGCATTCAGAGAGCATAAAGGACATCCAAACCCTAATAATACATTAAAAGAATCAACTATGTACTAATGTGAGCTACTCTGCAGATTCCGCTTCAGTCTCGCCCTGAAACCAAAATCAGCCTTCTGTGTCGAGTAGCCATTGAGCATATGGTCAAAGTTGGGGCATCATTTGTTCTGCTTCAATTGTCCACTTGCTAATGGCACAGAGTGACAGACATAAATGTGCCATAAAGTGGAATTAGATCACATTATATCTGTCACTGAGGACATTGCTTTGCATGCATATCCCAGACCACACTGTCTGTGTGTAGAGCAACTGGCAACAGCCATATGGAATTCATTAATGCTCATAAATTCTCAGCAGGCATTTGTATTTGCTGCAAAACCACTTTTATTTTATATGAAAAACTAGCCTCAAAGTCATAAATGTTTCTGCAGTAAGGCTCTGTTTCTGGGATGATGACATATTTGGCTTGGGAAGAGGTGAAAAAGGACTCCGGCTCTCGGCTGTGCTCTTAAGGGTGCCTGGTCAGTTCTGATTGTGTCACAGTAATGAGATAACCTCGGTGACTTGCTTCCGTATTTTCCTTGGCATTGTTTGTGCCTTACACAAATTTGCTGCCTTTTTCTGACTGTGGGAATTACCGGTTAGAAAACCCTTTCCTCCCATTCTCTGGCGGTTTTACGGTAAGTAATTGGCCAAAGGTACTGGAAGTTCCAGCTGATATCCATTAGAACTCTTAAGTGGTAGTTGTTCAGTGATGCTTCTTTGGTTGTCACCAAACATGGGCATATCTTCACAATGCCTATAATCAATCACAACATAGAGGAACAGAAGTGAACCGTGTAGCCATTTTTTTATTTTCACACTTCTGTCTGCTGAATATACTGGTTGTTTATTCAGTCCACGCAAAACCTTTTTTTGCTACATAAAAATTACCATCTCTGATAATTTCATGGTAAAATATGCTTTTGGCAACAACTTACAGGGTAACTCGTAACTCTTTTTTTGATTGGTTTGTAGGGACACTATAAAGGAAGCCTGAACAGACAGAGGAAAACCATTAGTGGCTGTAATGCGCACGGTCACTGCTGCTTTGCATTCCTGTCTCTCGTTTCATGGGCCGCTGCCTGGCACGAGGCGTGGAACAAGCGGCCATTGTCACCAAAACAGCTGTTGGGCTGCATTCCTCCCTCAGCAGGACACTGTCGGGGCAGCAGCCCGCCGGTACCTCGTGCAGTCAGGACACTACGCTCGGGGTCACAGGGCTGGCTGTCTGTGGCCGCTGCCCTCCCCCCAAACCAGCAGCTCTGCCATGGTCACTAGGTGCTTTCAGTGGCACTCTGATACTCTGTCATGCTTCTGAAAGGAACTGGCCAAAGAAGGGCCTGTACTAAATAAATAAATAAAAGCCTCGCACTCGTTCAGTTTAGGGTAGGGCTTTGACCCTCCGAAGTGTAATTACAGCTGATCAAAACACTCCATGATGTCAAGGGGTGGGGTGGGGGGGGGTGGGGTGATTAAATGCTTACAGTCATTAGGAGGCCTTCCTCTTGAAATCATATTGTGTTATTTAAAGACTTAAGTAGCGATTGAGAAGATGGATAGGAATTTTGTTCATTTTGGCAAGTAAAATGATGGATTTCTGCTGTAGTTTTTAATTATGGAGGGTCCACAGTAAACGTTGAAACAGCTCTTGATGAGAGCTGAATCATCAGGCAGCCAAGAGCTGACTAGAGAGGAGCTTGAAATGACTGCTGGACACAGAAAAGTCTGGATACTACATATGGAATTGATTTGTGGAAATGTTGTAGACGCCTCTAAGAGGTTTTCTTCTCTTTGGAATGGGGTGCTTGAGATGTGAGATTGGCAGCGATGACTAAGGCTAACTGTTAACTTTCTGTCTGGAAAAAACCCCTTAACTGCAAAAAAAGAGAATCCAGACCAGCCTTGAATTTGCAGTAATAATTGCAGTTGAAAAACAGCTAAATGAATCGGATTTTGACCAAGGGGTTTGGGGGGGGGGGGGGGGGGATCGTAGAAGGTGCAAGGAAAATGTATTTTTTTTTTTCTTCTCCGAACAGGAAAGGAGATTTTCATGTGAAAACCTCTGGAGTTCCCAGCTCTGTGGGGAAAAGACCTGAAGGCTTAGGATCAGGCTTTCACAGTGTTTCCATTACCCCAGTAGAAGGATTTGTTCTGGGCTGGTTTTGGGAAAGGGAAGAGTACGTAGATGAGAGGAAAAGGCAGGGAACAATTATGTAAGTGCCCACCAATTGTTAAAACTCCTGAAGAAGCAGGAAGTGTGTGTCCTTATTACAGGGACATTCTGTCTCCCCCATGAAAGAAAGTCTTTTCTAACCCTAACCCTTCCTAACTGGCTAGATGGTATATCTCGTGAAGGGCCATTTGTGCTCATTAACAATAGTAACCAGGGCTGCCGTTTGGATGTATTTTTGTAGAATATAACAAATGGTTGCTGTTGCTGGGGAGATTACACTGATACAGGTGCATGGAGTTAGATGTGTGGTGATTGAGTACTTCAGTAGGAGGGAAGGACGAGCACCTCTCTCCTCCCACATGGTCATGCACACACACTCACACGCACACACACACCCACACACCCACACAATCAGGAAAGATTAGAGAAAAATTATTGAATTATTTATAGTAATGAAGTATATAAGTACTGTAATGTTACTGTGTGATATGTGCATGAATTTGTACCATTTAACAAAGAGTATATAAAATGGCAGCGATTGGGTTAATGGACTATAACATTCTCAGTAAAAATGTTTTGCATAACTGAATAATTGAAGTGACATGAGGCTGACATTTTACAGAAAGACTGAATGCTGAACTGTAAATGTCTTACGAGCATGAGAGGCATTTTATATATTGTAATCATTTATATATGGAAATAGCACAGCAGGAACACATGACCGAATGTATAGAATTCCAGGAAATGTCAGACCCCCTTCCCAAGGTATGTCCCACCCTTTCCTATTTCCAAACAAAATTAGACGCACTTGTCAAACTATGTAGTGGGTATGAGTCATCCGCAGTTAAATCTGAATTACATCATGCGTCCTGGCTAAAGTTGTATTATACTTACTTTAATGATTATTTTTAAAGCTAATTATAATGCTATCACATGGAGTTTACTCAATCTCTGTCCAGTTTTCATACTGCAGACATCACATTTGGCTCCCTAACTGCAGTGAAGATTAATGTACACAAGGAAGTCTGTGTTATATTATCACTTCCTGAGAAACTTTGGTGTGATGTCTACTATACAACACACTATTAATAAATACACATATTTATCTACAATATATACTGTTTTTCAGACCAAATGTCAGAATGTGGAAGAAATGTGATGTAAGTGACTTTGACCGTGGAATGATTGTTGGGGCCAGACAGGATGGTTTGAATATCTCAGAAACTGCTGATCTCCTTGGATTTTCACGCACAACAGTCTCTAGAATTTGCAGAGAATGGTGCAAAAAACAAAGAACTTCCAGTGAGCAGCAGTTCTACGGGCAAGAACGCATTGTTCAGAGGAGAAAGCTGACAGGATGTAACAATACTGCAAATGACCACATATTACAACAGTGGTATGCAGAAGAGCATCTCTGAACACACATGCCTTTGGATAAAGTCTAAAAAATAATATTTAAGAGTAAAATAATATTGAGTGTAAATAAGAGTGAAATGAAAACCAATACAATACATCTAATTAATTCCAGATGCATTTTAAACGACATTCATTGTCATCTGACTCATCGGGGGCTCCTTTAGGATTTGATTGCTGTCGATTTTGCTCTTCGTTTTCAGAATGCCACATAGTAGGCATTCATGGTAAAGCATACAGAATTTACTGTTAGATGGTTCCTCAGACAAACAGCCCATATGAATCACCAATCATGTAAAGCCGGATGCGTCAGTCACATTTGTATATGGCGCTAAAGTAGGTTAGCGGAGAGACTGTGTGCAGCTGCGTGGATCTCTCACTTCCTCTCTGACAGTCCGGGATGGGATTGTGGATAATCGCAGTGGGAGGGTGTAGGGATTACAGCCAGCTGGCAGCTCATTCCACATGCATATGAAAACTGGGTGAAATCGAGTTAGAGGGATTGGGGACAGTCAGTAGATTATGGGTACGAGGCTCTCCATCACTTGTTGTCGCTTTCTAATCTGAAGAGTAGAGCAAAAACAAGAAGCACTTTTCAAAATACCATTAGGTCGAAGCAGTGAGGAGAGCCCAGACCAATTATTTTGTCACTAGTGTATTGTGAGTGTATTGTGTCATAACTTGGAGGTTTACAGTATAAGACGCTTAGAAACCTCCTTGGATATACAAAGATGTAACTTAGTATCAGATATAAATCTAAAAGCCCTGTTTTATGGTGCTCAGGCAACATGGATTTTGAGTGAAAGGGGACAGTCTTTCAGCTATTCTAGTCGCAAGGTATGACTGAAAATACAAAAAAAATGTTTGCTGGAGCTTGCTGGCATGAGGACATTTATATGCTGAGTTTATAACTGCCTTCTCCTCTGTCACTGATGCAAATCCTGCCCTCCAGCTGCAGTAATATCCCTTTTTGCATAGGCGCAAGCACATAAAAAAAAAAAGTACTGCTACTAATGTCAAGGCTTACAGTTCTATGTAGCAAAGAATATAAAAAATTGGATACAAATTGTGAAAAAGACAAATGGCCTAATGAATTCCTTGCACTATTGAATTGAAATTTCAGTTCCCCCTCTCCGCATAATCAATTAGCTGAAAATTGTGACAGAAAATGCTCCCTCACGATTGATGTGCCAGCAAGGAAACTGCCTCTCCTCTCTCAGAGTCTCATACTCTTCTCATTTTCCATCCCAAATTGCTGCTCATGAGTCACTGTCTCTCAGGCATGAGCATGGTAGTCATCGCTATCACCATCTAAATAAGGCAGAATTACTGTTATATGGGAGGATTTGACGATTCCTGAACTGTATCTCTTAAAGCGAATATGAGACCTGGGAGCAGTTGAAGTAGGCAGTAGGATGGGATACATAGCTTGAGTGGTTGTTTGTTCTGGCCACCTGTTAGCGGTGAGGTAGGAGGGCTCTGAAGATGTTAATGAGGGCCTAAGGGCCACACAGGGATTTCTCTTAGGGGGGGGGGTTGTGGAATTCCTTCTCTTTTCATCATTTCTTTCACATTACTTAAAAATGTAGGTTGCCTTGCATACTGTGGTCTATATTTTTACAGGTGACAAACAGTGTACTCCTATGAGTCATCTTACTGCTGCAGGAGTTGAGTTTTCTGTTTGAGAAGCAAATTCTAATTCGAAGGACATCTTTTTTGGCATGCCATTTTATCTGGAAGCAGTTGGTGGTACTGCTCTTCCTAACTGAATCTGCATTTCCATGGAGAATCACCACAGAGATAATCCTTGACAGTTTATCAAGGTTCAAAGAGCTTTGAGGATATGCTGTAGGATCCTATAATGCTGGCATGGAGTTAATTTTGGGCTTTCATCTCAGTGGTGTTTCACAGACGGGGGAATGCACCCTTTCCAGCTGAAATGTATCAGAGTACTTCCTCTGGTTCTGTATTCAGATATTCCGATTTTTATCAATAAACCTAATTAGCAACTCAGAAGTTGGCGAAGGGGCGACAAATTTACCCATGATTTAATGAGTTATATTGTGACCACATTTTGGTGTGCAAGTTGGGCTTCCCAGTCCAGATGTGACTAAACTCCAGCTCATTCATCCTTTGATTTGTTAGGTTGCTCATAGAGACAATAAGCATCAACACAGAATACTGTATTGCACTTAAATTGTTTCGGTGGCTATTCTGTTGTTAAAACTATACTGACAGATCTGAGATTGTGTGCAGCTCTTTTGAATTCTGATATCAGCTCTGTAATAGTTTACTTCCTGGCCCTAATCGGTAAGATAACGTTTATGCAATCCTGCCTCGTTTAAAAACGTAGATGAGGCAGGTGGCCTTCCATTTGCATGTGGCATCTGTGCATGTATGTACTTCTCTTCGCATTTTTATGTGTTTTTTATTGTTCAGCGTACTCCTCTCCTCCTGAGAGAGGAAGATTTTAAGGCACTTTTCACAGACTGCTGCTCACTCCTCTCAAAAGGCATTTTAAATAAAGGCAGGTTTGTTTTATTTGGCCATAGTTTCTTATTTTTCAAGAAACTTGATGAGCTGTCAGGCAGCTGGATGGCCACTTTGTTCCTTGGCGGTGTCTTTTGGCTGGAGTGAACTGTGGGCATCAGTCCACTACTGCACCAGACACTGTATAGTATCCACAACCACTGAACACTTACTATAGGTAAAGAGGAAGAATGCATGCGTTGTTGGTTTTAAAAACGGATTTCAGTATTACAGTGTGTGGGAGAGACCTTTGCTCTTACTATGGTATGATTCCTGGTCTTCAAACTGGTGTGTTTAAGCTGCTTATTGAGGATGGGCGATGAAGTAAATGGACTGACTGACGTTTTGCTGAGACTAAGTTTCTGAGTGTGTGTGTGTGTGTGTGTGTGTGTGTGTGTGTGTGTGTGTGCACGTGCACAGCTCAGCAGTTGCAGCAGGCAGGAATATGAGTGAACAGAGGGATGCCCTAAGTGCGGTGGGGACAGTCATCTTCTCCGCCCGGATTGTGCTGGCGGTTCAGTTAAAGCATAATAGCACTTGGGGGAAAGGGCAGTGTGCACTGTATTAAGAGGTGTGCTTAGCACTATAAACTGGGTGGTGTGCATAGATAAAGAGGACTCTCTACTCTCATTCATCCACGAATATGGTGCTGAAAAGCTTATTTTTTCAATTTAGCTTTTGCCTATAAAAGCAAGAAAGACTGAAAGGTATCTGTGTTTGGCACAAACTACAGTGCGTCCACCTACAGCACTGGCTGGAGAAGATAGAAATAGCTGTGCCACTAGCGCTGCTCTGTTGGTTTCATGTGCAGTAAGATATGGTTCCATAAGGCAGAAGCAGGGCACTTCACCAATTTCCTGAAACAGTTGGAGAGTGCTGCAAGGGATTCAAATGGCAGTCTAATTTTTAGAGCCTTGTTAATGTCCACTTTCACTATCTTGTTCTGGCTCTCTCCAGAGCCTGTGTTTTTCCACAATCAGCCTTTTCTTCAGGCCTTAGACACAGTGGTGCAGAGGGCCAGTGGATGTCTACCATGAGCATCATGCCCCTGGATGTCCTGACTGCCCAGCCACTGGGCCTCTCAGTATGTGGTCTTAGGCAAAGTTTCTATCACAGACATCAAACTCACAGCTGATAGGAAGCTTGAGTGCACCCAGCTGTTTTCACCAGTATTTTACAGCTTAACTGATAACAGATAAGGACTTCTGAAAAAAGTCAATTTGCATGATACCTTGGCTTGTGTCAAGTGGAATTTTAATTAGAAAAGGAACAGCAGGGTACAACAAATAAAATGGCACAGGCTTAGTTTTTAGATTCTCTGGACGAGACCATAGACCCCTTTCTGACAAAATACTAAATTCAATCCAATGGTACCATTGAATTAATTACAGTTTAAGTCTTTCACTATATTTTCCAGTATAAATAAGGAACAGTAAATACAGATTCAGATAATCAACATTATACTTATATTTATGTCCTAAGCAAGTGGCTGCATATGTACATTAAGTCGTATTACACATTACACACCAAGCCAGAGATCATTCTGTGACCTAACTGACTGAATAAACCTAATTTCTGATTTATAGTGCAATACTTTATGAATATGTTGTTTTTTTCATGGTCTCTTCTGTTATGAATAAACATATATGGTATAAATAATGTTGACCCATGTTTGGGGCTTGGCAGAAAAACTCCCTGGTCAAACCTCAGCGATAAAGTACTGTGCTGCAATTTGATGTCAGGGAACTGATAATGAGGAACTGATCATGAGATAATAAGGAATTAAGAAGCAACATCGTTATCACCAACATGGCTCACTGGTGAATGGCATTTTTTTTTAAATGCATAAGTGTTCCTTTTATTTTATAGGAGCAATTATATTACAGCTTGATGTGTCACTGTGCAGGCAGTTCCTTTTTATTACAGTAGATTGTACTGAGTGTATTTGCATTAATGTGGTACCACTGCCTTTGTAAATGTTCCCTGGAACTTTAATTGTAAAGGGAAAAATACAGATGGGTTTAAAACCAGTCTCTGATCTCTGTTAAATTCACAATTATCTGTCTTTGTTATGATTAAAAAGGTTTGATGTTAAGTGCATGTATGGTAATGCTCTCACATTAGAGACAATTAAATAAAAAGGAATCAGCTCCTGGCAGACGATCCCTACTAAAACTGGGCATGTCTTTTAATGATGAAACACAGGTTCAGGATTATTATCAGTTCAGAGATAAGTCCTGCTTCTGCCTCTCCTGCTGTAGCTCACTGGTTGCCATTGGTGACAGCTCAGTCAAGGTTACTGGGGAGTGGCAGGGCCTATTGCACATAAAGTGAGAGGGATACCCGCCAAGGCAAGGTTCCTTCTGCTCTGTCCTACTGTGCTGTGTCTCTGCACTATTACCACAACTGTAGTACCTTACACACAATGCTCTGAATGCCTGTCTGTGAACCGAGGAGGGTTTATCTCCTTTAGCTTACTCCAGAATCATTTGTTATTATACTTACATTAACTTAATAACTTAATGTATGTGCTGCTTGTAATGGGTGATATTGCCCCATTTCAGGACCTAGGAGTTATCCAGCTGAATAGATTCATTTAGGTTACTCATGAGATACGTCCGTGTAGTTTATAGGGCAGTGGAGCAGGGTGAATCATGGGAAGCTCTTCTCAGTGCTGCCCCTGAATCATCAATGTTCTGCAGTAGGTAAATATTTGATGAACTCTCATTAAAGTTTGAGTGCGTGGATAGGGAATGGTTTCCTTAACATTTAGAACGTGTTCACCAAGTTTGGAAAGAACAGTCATCTAACAGCAGAGCACTTCAGTCACTCTGTTCATTGATACTATAGTGTGAACGAGAACTAAAAACAGACCTATTTGACCTGAGCTTGCTTGTAAGCTAAATCTATTTGATAAGGGCCATTGCATTCATGTGTGGAATTGTGTGGGAAAGTAAACAGGCATTGGAGGCTGGCAGGACCAGGTGGAGTGGTGTCAGTGAAGAATACAGGTCCTGTGAGAATACTGCATTTCACACTCATTGAAAAGTAGTGTCAGTGAGTCTGTAAAGGAAGCCTTTGAGGACAACAAATTGTGTTTGACCCAAGTCACCCAAGTCCCAGTAAACATTAAGTTATCAGTAGCTTGTCTCAGAAATGCTAAAGGATTTTGAATTTTAGGAAACAAACAAACATCCTCCAGAATTACTGATAGAGAAAGCAGCAGCACGGTAGGGCAACACAGGGAGAACCAGCTATTCTCAGTGCACCCTGCCTGCAACAAAGCAGCACTCTCAACCAGGGCAGCATCAGTGAAAATGACACGGCTTTAGAGAAAACCCCAGCCAGCTGGAAACTGTTAAACATTTTTAAGTTAGCAGATGAGCGGATGCAACCTTTTTGGCAGTCGTTCACAACCAAGTATTCAGTTGTTTTCCCTGTCATCCTATGTAATAAGTACACTTTGGAATACATTTCGTGCCCAACTTGGGACTAACTGACTGGCTTCAGAACAATGGACCCAATAATGAACTCACAGAATTTCCAATTAAATTCTTTATTGAAATTCGGGCAGGTTAAACTGGCAAAGGGTGGTTGCTGGCAAACAGGAATGTAGAAGGCAAAGCAGTTCGTAATCGATAAGGGTTCGGTAATGGGGCAAACAGACAAAGCAAAGGAAATCAAAAATGTAGACGTGGTCACAGGTAAAAGTTTGATAATGAGCAGGCAGTCCAAACAAGCAGATAAACAAAAACACAAACCAAGAATCCAAAGAAAGTCCAAGAACAGCGGGTCAAACACAAACAGAAGGAAAATCCAAAAGGCGTTAGTAGAGGTACACGAAACAGGTCAGACCACGGGTGAATCAGACAGAGTAAACGCTGGAGAGAATGGCTGGAGCACATTACAATTTGGCAACGAACAGATGGAACAGACAGGTTTAAATGGACAGATAACAAGGGGAAACAAGAATCAGGTGTGCACTGGTGAAAGAAATCAATGATTTAAATGAACAGAAAACACTACGTAGGTCATAGAGGGAAACAAATGGTGAAATGCTGGGGACTTGGACAAAAACAGATACAGAAAAGATCATTGCACCATGTTCAATTTTTGCAGGTCTGTCACTGCAGCCACATTCATGTGCAGACAAATCCATGGTTCTTCTTCGGAAAATGTGGTGTTTCCAAATTTTCAAACCACAGACTACAGCTAAGCATAGAGTGGAGTCATTGTGGTCAGTGTGTTCACTTGATAGCCAGGAAATTCGGACCCAATTTTGTAATGCCCAATCATGCTTACTGTATATAAACTCACAAAACTCTTGATATGGCAAAACGCAAACAAGCATGTAATATCAGCTTCTTATCACACCACAGTTCATAAGTCATGCTTGCACAGACATGAGCTGTAGAAAGACAGTGTGCAGCTCAACTGGCAGACACTCAATCAACTAGCAAGGGCTGATGGTGCACAAAAAGACACTCATTCAGCCAGCCCTTGGCTGGATTCTCCAGCCTGTTCTACACTGGCAGGGTTTAGATTCCATACTGTGGGGCCCATCCGTGTACTAAAACAGGATGCCACACAGAAACTCCACAGAGTACTTCTGACTCTAATGTAGTCCATATTGTATTCACATAGACATTTTTTGTGCAAGGATTTGAAAGTATTCATTTGGGCAGCCTATAGTCTAGTGGCTAAGGTGCTCGACCGGGGCCTGGAAAGTCCCAGTGTAGTCCCATATGATCAGTGCAGCCTGTTGAGCCCTTGAGCCCTTGAGCAAGGCCCTTAACCCCAGAGGGGATTGCTTAGTCACATTGTATCAAACGGCAATGTAATGTAATTTAAAATTAAAATTGTAACAGGCAATTGACATTACAATTTTTATTGTGTAAACTTAGCTTTAGCAGCTAAGATGAACTGTGCTATATGACTTTGTTATTGTAACATGCAACCCCACCCAGCTGACTGTGTCTACATCCTCGCCATTGTAAAACGGGTGCCGATAGACGGGCAGGATATCCTTCATTGCATAGCTCATTAGCTGCACTTGTTACATTTTTGTTATATCCAATAAACTAGATATACTGTATGTCACATAAACTAGGGGGCCTATGTAGGCATGTCTTTTCCTTAAGACATTTAAATGAGTTATTTTCAGTTTGCACATGTGTGTCTTAAACAGAGGCGAACAGAATTGTGAGGGTTGTCACAAACTGACAGCTAAGTGATGTTCTTTCAGTGCTGGATTGGTTTTCATCATGCATCCCTGACAGAGGCTTAGACAGAGACATAGGGAAGGATTCTAGTTGGCATCTGGAAAAAACACATGTTCATATGAAAAGTGGACTGAAATAAATGTGTAGTCTATAATATTAGAACCTGGTTGCTCTGTGTTTACAGAACACCGTTTGGACTGCAGGTCTGCTCAGCAGGCTTTGTTCAGCCGTTCCTCTGTACATTGAGGAGAAATGCAGCAGGACAGATCCACCTCACAAGTCCCTTCTCCTCATGATGGAGACCAGGGGCAGACAGGCCGCACAGACAGTTTCTGTAGCCTCCTGAGTACATCTGGCGGGGCCATTTGGCGTATTATGGATTTGAATGCAGTAAAATTGTATTTAGGTTTGATTTATTAACATGGGCTCCTCAAGGTCCTCTGGAAATAAATCTCTTAAAAATAAATACTGTGACAAGGTACTGTTTCTTCAGTCACCCTGAGAAGTAATAATGGTCATCCGAAGAGATAGTCTGCCTAAGATAATACGTTTAATGTCTGGATGATTAGATTTCAACTTGCTCAGTGTAGAAAGACCTCCCAAATTCAATATGGCTGCCACCTGGTCTTCTATTATTAATGAAATAGAACATTTGTAAGCATAGTTCAACTCAAGAGGGATTTCAGTGATAGAAATAAGTAAATAAAACACAAATATACATATAAATAGAAATAAGTCTAGTCATAGTCTGCTCTGATTCATAGATGAGTGAGCCAGTGTTAGGGTTAGACCTAGCTATGTGTAAAGTGTGGGCTTTCTTGTTGCTTTCATAGGTACTTGTTGTGTTGCCTGTATTTAGTCTGTTCTCCCTGAATCTGCTCTTCTTGCTGTGTTTTGATTGCAGTTAAATGTGGCCCAATCTCAATTTTTCCATCATATATGACACAGTTTGGATGTTTTGGAATGTTTGTGTACAAATCAGAACTGAAAAAATGTTTGCCTGTCTGTAGCCTACATAGAAATGAATTGGATAAATAACCAAGGGACTATTGTATGGGGGCTCAGGCAAAGCCCTGATCAGAGACACCATTGGAAGAGAAGGGCATTCCCCACCCATTTGAAGGTACACAGGCACAGCAGGTTTTACGCCACTCTCTATGTGACAGTTTAATGTCATCATAATTCTGCATTGGCAGTACTATTGGAAAAAAACATGGAGGACCGCAATGAAAATAAATATGATGAGTCAGATCTGAGCATTGAGCTCTGTCCACTCTGCTTCAGTGTTGTTTTCTATCTTGGTCTGTATTCTTAGGATCTTTAAAAGCACATGACATCACGTTTTCCTATAAAAGGATCCAGATTTCTGAACGTGGGTTCTGGACATGGTTGGCATATTGGAACCGGAGAACAGGTTCAGCTCCCATTCCATCCTAGCCATGTTTAATGCATTAAAACTGAACTTCCATGATCATCGAAATATCAAGTGTTTGACACTGCTGTCACTGTGCTTGCAAACACACAGCAGGGATTGTTATTAAGTTCAACTGCCATGAATGGGGCCACTTTTCTCCTTTTCCTGGATGGTATTCTTTGAAAAGTGTAGGAGGGAGCAAGCTCTGTTTTGCCCATTATGCAGCCTGCCTACAGGGGAGCGCTTGACAATCAGAGCTTTATGTACTGTATCAAGAGCCAGAGAGCATTGTGTGGTGAATAATCTCTTTGCCTTTGTATTTCTGCCACAGCGTTTGGTCAGCTGTGAATCCAATGCATTTTCATACATTTATATTTTTGGGCTGTACAGCTTTCGCCCTTTCCTCTATAATACGATTCCCTAAAGGCATGCTTACTACTCCTCTGGAAATAATGGTATGTATTATTGTTTGTTAAAAAGCTTTCCTTTTTTTAACAATTGAAAACTGTATCACAAAGCCACTTAGTGGACTGATAAAAGCTGGGGTTATCAAGACGCTGGGCTTGTTTTTACCCTGAAATAGATGAAAAGAGACATGAAGGGTCATTTTGATAACTTTGAAAGATGTTCGATACACATTCCTCTTTTTACAAAAGAGAGGGGCTGTTTGATTGTTATATGAATCATTTTCATTGACGATGTGCGGAAGTAGGTTTTGTGAAATGCCCTGATACAGGGAACGGGTAGAAGGGATTGGGGCAGCTTTTGATTAAAGTGGCAGTAATCTTTCATAATTCATGCCTGTGAAACAAACAATATCCTGTACTCAAGAGTAGATCTGGCCCATAACTCTGCCTACACTGCTGTGTTAATTAAAGCAAAATACAAGCTATCGCTGGCACTTTCAATGAGTAAACATGCCGATGCTCATTTTACCAGATGCCTTGCCCTTGTCTGTGAGTTGAGGTCCAAGGTTATTATAATTTATAGAGCAGCTTTCATTTTAATGGGAAGAACCCCCTTCTGGATAGCTTTTTATTAATGGTATACTTCAGAGGAAAGTATTCAGAGGAAAACACTTTAATTTCCTCATGGCAGGAGCACTTCCATGTGGAAGATTTATTTGTGCGCTCATATTAATTCAGGGAATGTCATTTTTCATCTTTATATGATCAAAAGGGTTATATGGAAGGAATTACAGCAATATTTCTGTCCTAGTGAGATACACTGAGCAGCAGGTATGTACATGGTCCTAGCTAATTTCCTTGTGCAATCTCTTGCAGTTCCCGAGGACCTGTCGCTAGATGAAAGGGATGAACTGTCTAACATACGGCGCAGGAAAAAAGAGCTGTTGGATGATATTGAGGTAACTGGAGTTATCTGTTTAAACCTGCCTTTTCCTCACCTCTTAACAGAGCATGGTAACATGTTGCAGTGATGACAGTTTTCAGCATTCAAAACCTTTCCGGAATAAGAAACGCTGGAATTCAGCAAGGGATTATGATATCTTCAGGTTAAATATTAAAGGTGTTGAAATAGGAAATGTCATGTTGAATCGTTGCAGTTCATCATTGCTAAATCCCTGTAACTACGCAAGTTAGAGGAAGTTCAAATGTCTGAAAATCTCTTGCAGAGGTTGAAGTTTGAGATCGCTGAAGTAATGACGGAAATTGAACAGTTGACATGTGTGGGGGAGAGGTGAGTAGAGCACGGCATGTACACAATTACATATTATCTCTGTCCTTCAATCTTAACTTTGAGTGCAGTCTGTATTCAAATATTTGTTTTAGGCAGTCATCAGCAGCCTATGCTAATTATGTGAGTTATGAGACCAGGCCTCGGTCCTGAGCCCCTGTGTTTAGTGGTTTGTCTCAGGCACAACCGCTTAATAGGACAGTCGCAGGTGAAATCTCCAGACTGTAAGTGATCACAGCTGTAGACTTGCCATATGTTCACAACTCCAGATTGTAGCATCAGTAGCATGCAGTCCAAAGCAGACCCAGCATTCGGTCTCTGAAAAGCACAGCACCGTATGGAGACCGTGGATCTCAGCTGTGTCCCTGTGCATCATCCGGCCCCGAATACCTGAAAAATGAATGTACCCGCATAACTCTAAATTATTTTGGAAAATGTAACCTTTTTTGGAGGCAAACATGGAGTGAAGTAACATGCAGCTTGTGGCAAATTTTTCATCAAAATGAATAAAACAAATTTCTCATTATGCAGCAAAACATCACAGAGAAACAAACAGATTGCCATGGGCAGGAAAAAATTTAATATGGATCCTAAAAAAGTAAGTCCATATATTTCCTCCTTCATGTGTCTGTAAAGCAGCTTAAAGTTCTCACTTTGGTTCTGCTCAATTTAATTGGGAGAATTTACGATTGAAAAACTGAGAAGTGATACCCAAACCACATGAGATTCCGTCATGTAAAGTGTGTTTATTTTTACAGGCAATTTTCTTAGGTTTGTTTCTTAAAAACATAAGAGTCATTTGCTACAGCTGCTGATGATTTACAGGCAATGTGTTATTGCGAAGATCAACTGTATTGTTTTTGCAAAAAGCAAAATGTTTGTTTGCCTTTTTTTTTCTTCTTAAATCAGAGATGCTTGTTTGGAGATGAATTACCAGTTTAACAAAGAGTTTGTGTAAATTGTCAACAATCTCTTAAGTATTTGTCATTTTATGCACAATTTATTCAGCACTGTACCCAGTGAATGTAGGCATCCTAGTGCTTTATAAAACTATAAACTGTCTTAATTACAGGGAATTCAGTTTCTCCTGGAAAATGACCTGCTGCAGAACACTCCTGAAGACATTGCACAGTTTCTGTACAAAGGAGAGGGCTTAAACAAAACTGTTATCGGGGATTACTTAGGGGAGCGGTAAGTGTCAAGATCTTTTTTCCACCTGAATATCTTCTCAAGAAATAATGGACATTTTTTACATGTATTTCCTGTATGTGTCTTATTTACGACTGTCATGCAATGCCAGTCAAACTGATCTTTATCCTGAGCTTCTGATCTTCAGGAAATTCCCAATCTGCAGTTATAGTTAAAAACAGTCTGCAGTTTTACAAGCAATACATAATTCCTGCCTTTGCAATGAAAACAAGCAAACATGTGGGATCTTTATTGTACAACCTCTTGTACGAACTGTCAAATCATATCCTCACAAATGATCACTGAAACGAACAATCTGATAAAAATCATGAAATAAAATCTTATTTCATTCAACGTTATGGTTGGTTCCACAACGAGAACAGTGTACAAAGTGTTGTGTATGCAGTACATATGGCAACTGATAACAATTAAATCTGATAACAGGAGTCAATGTCTTCCAATTAAATTAACTTCAGTGAACTTCAGAATTTTAATCCGACCCATTAAACAAGGATAGTTTTCCACAGAGAAAATGTGTTTTATGGCATCTACCCCACCATCAGTGGTTATGTATGCCCATGGTGGTTGTAATGCTAATACAGTAAGATTATTTTTACTAGCTCATTTTATGACAGAATGATGTGTCACCTGGTACAGTGTGAATGCAGAATATGTGGCTCAGTGGCACGGTGACATTTCTCAAGACCCCGTCCAATGCCATACGACCGGTATTTTTAGGTGTCAGCTCCCAGCTCAAGTTCATGTTTAACAAATGCATCTGTGATCATACTCAGCAATGCACACTGTGAACCCTGATACCCTGGAGGTATTTGAATAATGTTTAAACTGCATCCAGGAACTCTGTGATATGGGTTGATTTAAGAGGAAAAATATGGATGGAATGTTACTAAAGGGATATTTGCTTTGAAATGGCCTCCATTTCACAGCGAAAATATTGTTTATATATTACTGGCCTAACTCAAGTTTGTATGTTTAATATTTCTACAATTTTCCAAGGGATCTTGTGTCCACTCACTGAAAAGTAAACATTTCCTGACGTGAATTCCATTTTTCTTCTCTTAGGGATGATTTTAACATCAAGGTCCTCCAGGCATTTGTAGAGCTTCATGAGTTTGCAGATCTTAACCTTGTACAGGCTTTGAGGTAAGCCACAGGTTTCCTTCATCCTAAAGAACACACTGGAATGCAATGCCATTAGTCAACTGATTCCACATAACTAAATCCCAGATATTATAATATATAAGGTATTATATGCTCTAAATCATTTATTGTCTGTGTGCTAGAAGAAATGTAGCAAAACAGGAGATTATACACATGCATCCAATAGCTTATGTATTTTCGGCACGTAACAAAAGGGAATGAGAGTCAGCACACTGCAGATATTCCTCCCTAAATATGAGCTTTTAATAATACCACAACAGCATCATCAATGTTTCCACCCAGACTGGGTCGTCATCACAAAGGCTGAAGTTTGGAAAACACGTTTAACTCAGGGAGAGATCTGCACCATAGCAATAATGAAGCGCTGCCCTTTTTAACGATAGTCTGGTTATATTTCATTCTACCTGCTTCGACCCTAACTCCAGCTAATGACAAAGGAGCCAGATATATACGACGGTGACTCATAGCCTGTGATTCGGTGATTTGTCTCGGAATGGCTCTGTGTGCCGTGTCCGTTATGAGCAGCAGAATGAGCACAGCCAGAGCTGGCTGTCACCGGAGCCTGCTTCATTTGTCTCGATGCTTGAGAGAACGCAGATGATGACTGCTCCCAGACCCACTGTATAGAGCTATCCCGGAACACAGGACACCCAGGGTTTATTGTACACTTTTTGTGGATCATCCATCTCCCCTCCTCCCCTCCCCCTCTTTCCTGCCCTTTCTCACTGTACCAGACAGTTTCTGTGGAGCTTCAGACTCCCAGGAGAAGCCCAGAAAATTGATCGGATGATGGAGGCCTTTGCGTCACGCTACTGCCAGTGTAACCCAGGAGTCTTCCAATCTACAGGTCAGAGTCTCTCCCAGCGAAGCAGGGCTAAACCCCTCATTACATTCCAGCAAGATTATATTATTCCTTTCTAGGCAAGTTTCCTATATAACAAGATTGTGTGTAGACCAAATCAAATCATCTTTTTTGTAGTTTTGTAGTGTGTAGTTTCCTTTTTGATGTAAAATCCCTTTAAATCAGTTTATCCAAATAATGAAATATTTCAATCCATTGACCGCAATAGGTTTCTAGCAATGTTTTTTTAAATCTACAATATCTCCTGGTGTGGCACAGTTTTAAAGGTTAGTGGGCCCTATTCTGCTATACCATGACCAAAGATAGTTTTCCTGCAAGGTGAATATCATAGGTATAGTATGATACAGGTGTTGTGTAAATCAATAGTGCAGTATGTAAAAATGAATGTGAATTATGCAAGAGACTCTGGCTACTGTGATTAATAATGCATTACTATACTTGGGTGCTACAATCCCAAACAATCTATAGAAAAAAATATACAGCACAACAAGTAACAAGCCACTACGAAAAGAGTGCTACAAATTCTGTTAATAAATATGTATATAAATAGACCCACAATGACAATAAAATGAAACAATATGGAAATTTAAATTAGACCGTTTGTAACCATGCAGGGAATAAGTATCTGAATTAATTGACTAAATGACTTTAATATATTAGTGTGTAGCTGTTTCTGGTTAATGAATAAAATCACTGGGGGTTATGGAGTTGTAGACTGTGGTGATGGGGGAGCCATTTGAGGTCACGCTGTAGATTTGAGGCCACACTGTAGATGATCAAGTCATCCAAGTAGGCTGCACAGCCCTGAATGACCCAGTCCGTTTGAGAGGTTGCATGTGCGCCTTTGCTTTGTGTTATCAGATGTGATTAATTCATATTTGTGTAGTGCACTTTGTGAGGAAGGTATACGGCTGAATTATGGCTCTATGAAGAGTCACCTCCTCAGTGAGCAAAGCCTCAATTGGGCTGTCGGTACAAATCGGCATGGTCAGAGATGTAAAGACGGCATGCAGTTTGTGTAGGCTCTTCTTCCACTGAGCCAATCTTGCTCTAACCAGCAGAAAATAAGTGTGTCAGTAACTAGCACAGTGTAATGATTTATTTAGAGACAGGGACCTTTATGCATCAGGGCATTAATATACCAAGGCTAGAATCTTTTCCTTTCCAAACTGTTTTGATTTTCAGTGCGAGGCCACTGATCCGTGAATGTGCCTCTTCAGCCTCTGCATGGGATTTCAGAGACTGTATCAGCTTTGTCTAAAACGCTGTGATGAAAGTGTTCTGAATCTTTTTTGATGTGTTTGCTTAGAAATAACATTCATTTCACATGGCCTGTAAGACTGACACACAGCAGATTTAATTATAAAGGAAGTTACCTTCAGAAGCTGAGGCATATGCAGGTTTTTGGTTGGTGTATCGGAGACACTGTTCTTGGTACAGTGATGTGGCCCTAGATCTGAAATGTCATGAATATCTTTCCCAGGAGGCCTGTGGAGTGTGTGCCATAGCATCACCTAATGAGGAATGGCTACAGGTTATTCTCCATACTGCCTGCTCAAGCACATGTAGACTACCTGCACAAGCTGTTAAAGTTTTGCTGTACAGAGCTCAAGTTGTGGTTTGCAGAGTGAAAAGAATCCATGGCGTGGTGCGCACTTGCGCACACCGTCCAGGATTAATGGAGGACATTGAGACAGTGGCACGGGCCTGAAATTTGTATTGAACACAAATGGCTGTTCAAAAATGTATTACACATATTTCTCTGTGTTTGACTCAAAGTCTCTGCGCCCTGCAGATACATGCTATGTGCTCTCCTTTGCCATCATCATGCTGAACACCAGTCTGCATAACCCCAACGTTCGGGACAAGCCAGCGGTGGAGAGGTTCATCTCCATGAACCGTGGGATCAATGAAGGAGGAGACCTGCCAGAGGAGCTTCTGAGAGTAAGAGCTTCCCAGCATGCAGCTGATTCCTCAGCCAAAGTGTCCACAACACGCTATGAAAGCAGCTCTCTGAAGAGCCCCATACAGGGCCTATAGAGTGGGACAGTGAACTTCATCAGCATGTTCCCTACTTTTCCAGGCACTCTTGCTGCACTGCACACAGTGATACATGCACATATTCGATATGGTGAGATGTTATGTGTATAATGCATGAAAATGTCATTTGCGTAGTATAAAAGTGCTGACGTACAGTAATAAAGTATTTTTGGGCAACATACCGTATGTTTTCATCTAAATGATAAGTTCATCCTTTTGACCCAGATCTTTTGATGTACACACTGCATGGCCTAATTTCAGTATTCCTCTTTCAATGTTATTCAATGTTAATGTGCAGTTAGCCGGAAGACCAGTGCTGAAATATTTACATGCAGGCCGTGTACTGCTGCATTCCATTTCTCAGGCTTGCTCACCTGACATTACCAATGACTCAGAACAGATTTTATATCTTAATCTGGACTTTATTGTGTAGTCAATCCATTAGAGATCAACTATGGTGAGTCACCTTTTATGACAGTTCATACATCAACAACCCCCTATTCTCTGTTTTTTCAGAATTTATATGAAAGTATTAAGAACGAACCATTCAAAATCCCAGAAGACGATGGAAACGACCTGACGCATACATTCTTCAACCCGGACAGGGAAGGGTGGCTGTTGAAGTTAGGTTAGTAGAGAACGGATTTACCAGCAGCAAAAGGGGCCCTTCCACATGCTGTAATTCTGCCTCATTCATCTTGACACTGCAGCAAACAAGCCAGTCACTAAAACCTCTGAAACCTCTGAAACAGTGTTGTTTCAAAGTGGCAACTATAAACCTTTGATGAAAATGCTTTTTAACACAATTCATACAAACAATAGAACCTATTCGGGGAAACTACATCAGACCCTTCTGAGTGAACAGGATATGGATTTGCATCTTTCATCAGAGGCAGGAACTTACTGAAAGGGATAATCCCTTGTGGATGGAAGCGTATTCATAATCCCTTTCACCATCATACGAAATTCATATGATGGTGAAAGGGTGAAATTCTTTTCACAAGTAACAGAATTGTATCATTTGAAAAATATAATGAATCAATGTATTATTAGTTTGTATTGAGACTGAAAGGTAATTATTAGGTGTGAGTGCTGATGGAACATTCTCTGACATGTACAGTGAGTTCTGTCTGGGGCTGTCAGTGACTGAAACATTGTGGGAACCGTAAGGAGAGGACTCTGTGAGCCAGCAGAGCACGAAAGAGCACCACTCAACTGCGGCACTGTACAGTAACCATGGGGCTTGGAAGAAAAATTATAACAACACTGTAACCCTCAGAAAACACAAACCACACCCTGCTCCAAGGACGACTTAACATTGCACCTTGTTCAGTGAAGTTGAAAAAATGAACAAATCTAAACTGAATATTTACAGTAAAGATGGACAAAAACTTTGAATAGAATTCACTTTCAAAAGATTATTTTTTAGGCAAAAGGAGGAAAAAACAATATTTCCATTCTTTCGATCAGAATTCGAAGCACTTTGTTTTCAGGCTTTTAGTGGAGAAGCTGTGAGGAGGATTACATTTTTTATAAACGTATCTGAATGAAGGAAATCTTTCTTCAAAAGATGAAATGCGTTTTGTATTTTTCTATTCTGCCTTTACAGTCCTCTCCTCTCCTCCCATCCTCCCTGCCCTCCCTGGCATGATCTCTGTGCGTTGGTTTTTTCTATTTGCTGTGCGTTTTTGTTTTTGCTCGGTTTGCTGTGAAAGGTGGATGTTTAAATGTGCCTTCTTGTTTTCCCTATGCCCTATGACCTCTCACCTTTCTGTTCTGTGACTGGCTGTCTCTACTTACTCTGCACCAGGAGGTAGGTAACCTAGAGGTCCCCCCATCCCTCCCCTGCCCCCTCTGCTTCCATTCACATTTCTGCCTTTCATTCTTAATGTTCGCTCTTTTGTGTCAGATAGCAGCTATAATACACAGAAGCTATAGCTGCACAGTGCCTTCCATCTAATTTCCTGGTTGTTGGTCAGATCTCTAGATTAGTGGGCTATCGCAGTTAGGGGTGAAAGGTCAGCCCAACACTGAGAAGGTTGGGTTTGAGCTCCCTCACATGCTGGCTCAGACTGACACGCACATCTCACTGTGTGCAGGGCCCCAGCTCGTTCATCAGATCCAAATCTCTATCATCTCACGTGTGTCTCAAATGGCAAGAACGGTTTCTGGTATATCGTACTTTCTCAAGGAATATTATAATTTTGTATTTTATTGAATTAATTTCAGTCACTGATGTGCAAGTATAAGTCCTCAAAGAAAATACTATTATTTTATTTCCTTTCGTGGGCTATACATATTACGTATACTATCAGCATTAACTGTCAGGAGGAATCTGAAGGAATTTTAAGGCTTAGGTTGTGTTCAATTGTGTCATTTCTTTATCTTTTTTATTTTGAATTGATTCAGATACTGGAATGGAACTGAAGAAAAAACACTCACTTCATTCGGTAGATCTGTACACTTGATCTGTAGCTTGTTAATGCAAATATTTAATCTGCCAATAATGTGGCAGCAACTAAATGCATAAAAGCATGCAGATATGGTCAAGAGGTTCAGCTGTTTTTCAGACCAAATGGGGAAGAAATGTGATCTAAGTGACTTTGACCATGGAATGATTGTTGCCAGACAGGGTGAGTTGAGTATCTCTGAAACTGCTATTCTTCTGGGGTTTTCACGCACAGCAGTCTAGAGTTTGCAGAGAATGGTGCAAAAAACAAAAAGCATCCAGTGAGCAGCGGTTCTGCGGGCAAAAATGCCTTGTTAATGAGAGAGGTCAGTGGAGAAGGGCCAGACTGGTCGAAGCTGCCAGGAAGTACAGTAACCACACAATGCAACAGTGGTATGCAGAAGAGCATCTCTGAACACACAACGCATCAAACCATTTACTGGATAGGCTACAGCAGCAAAAGACTTACTGAGTGTAAGTTCAAACCAACAGAAATGAACTACAAAATGTCCAATTCCAGGTTTTTCCAGGCTTGACCTCTGTTGAAACACGTAGGTAGGGATGGTTCATGAAACATGGGAAAGGAATTTTCTGGAAGTGCCGTGCCACTGTGAGATTACCGCAAGAGCCACTGCCCACTTCCCACTGGCAGCCGGGCTTTGTCAGCATTCCGCCCGGATGGCAGGAGGAGCGGATCTCCAGTGAGGACTACAGACACGGTGTGCCGCTCATTACGCCTGCCTCGTCCCCGGGCCTGCCAGAACTCAACCTGTGTGCTGCCGTTGCCCAAGACTGCGCTGCGTCATTAGAGCTGTCACAATGGCTGGCCCGCAGCCACGGCGTTTCTCACTGGGGAACCCCTCCTCCCTCCTCAAGCTGCATTCACTCATTCCTCCTAATGACGGTTTTCCTCTTTCACGTTAAATTCAGCTGAGCTGCCCATGGAGTAATGTTCTCCTTTTACTGAGTAATTATTCGGTTTCAACGCTTTTCCAGGTAATTAAATGGAAGGCTGGCACTGTTGAAACTCCAACCCTTTTCTGTATGTGTTGCTTTCTTCAGTAGGACACATACACAGTGACTACAGTGTGTAAATACATTGACATGGGTTGTGCTGCTTTCGAGAGAATTCAGGCACAGCGTGATGGGCGGGTTATCGCATGGTTCCACTATGTTGAAGTGGAACACAGCAATTTCTGCCACAAATTCCCAAGTGGAATTCTGATATTTGTAATTGAATTCATCTTTACTAAAGGGGCGTGCTCGTGCGTGTCTGAGTGAGGGGGCGTTCGGACGCACTCCACAGTGCTCAAAACAAAAAGCGGCTGACGACAGCAGAACCCGCCAGCCTTGCTCAACAGTGGAGTGTATTAGCGGGTGAATGTGGTGTGTGCTGGGCGTGTTCTGCTCTGAATGAGCCTCATTGTGAGGGTGGTGTGGAGGGAGAGACGATGAGCTCTGCTGCACTGGCTGCTGTGAAACTGCAACCGCTGTGGCTTGAGGGCAGAACCAGCTACATCATTTTGTAACCGCATGGCACAACCCCCGACAAGAGACGCAATTATCCCAAAATACCCGGGTCCCTTCCACCAGGGACTGTTCACGCACTTATTGATTCACAGCGGAGGTGATGTCATCATCCACGGGGGATGCACAGACTCACTGCATCACTTTAAATGGAAAGGAAAGGGGTGTGAACGTGTATTTGACTTCTTTGAACCTATGTTCGGGGTGTAGTGACTGTTCCACATTAGTGTTGGCTAAGATCAAAAATTTTACAATTTTACAATAAAAGGAGTGTTGTGTGTCGGTAAATACAAGGTGCAATCTTTGCATACCTTGGATTTTACAGGGAATTGTTAGAAGACATCTCCAAAAAAAAAAAACTATTTAATTAGATTCCCTCTTCGAAAACAGCATCTTGTTTTGAGCAAATACTAAAAAATGGAATTTATTGGAATTAGTCATTATAAAAATGGAAATTATACATATAATATTTTAACAGGAGAAAAGGGCTGGAGTTTTGTTGGATGCATCTTTGCTTTTAGAAGTCGTCATATTTAAAATCTTAGTTTACACTGACATCTCAATCAGATACATTCATTGCAGAAATAATACGACTAAGCTACTTGTTTTCTTTTTTTTTGCCTGTTTTGTCTCATGCAGAAATATAGTTTGGCATGGAGGTAATAGAGTTATTCTATATCCCTGGTCCCTCTCTTGGCTGAGGAAGTGCATGCTGTCACACGTGAAAAGTTTGCATTACTTACATTTTTTATCAAATTGAATGCACATTTTCCCTGCCCCATTTCCTCTCTAGAGGGTGTTTAAAAACGTCTGACAGACTTTTGGGGAAGGGATTCCAGCAGATGTTATTGCTAAGACCAAATGTATCAAGTTTAATAAAAACTGTATATCTGCAGAGCAGTCAGTTTGAACAGAAGATCTTGAAAAATACATGTTATTTTACAAACTTTGGTAGTTTGCCAAGATTTGTATTCACCTCCATCTGCAGTGCTGGAGTGTTTTTCTTGAGTGGTTATCTGTCTTTTCTCACACATCGTATGTTTGTTTTACTGCAGGAGGAAGAGTGAAAACCTGGAAACGGAGGTGGTTTATTTTGACTGACAACTGCCTGTATTACTTTGAGTATACAACAGTAAGTTTCCATTTACACATGCACTGTAGACTCCTAAACTGGGTCTTACCAGTTTTCCTTTTTGATCTGTGCCGAAACTTAAATATTTCAGTTTGAATAACCTTTTCATTGTGAAAATGTGTGTGTGTGTCTGTGTGTGTGTGTGAGAGAGAGAGACAGAGAGAGCACTGCAAAACCATTTTCTTTGGTTGAAAAAAAAGAATTTGGACAGCATCATTTATTAATGATAATTAATAAACAGCTAACGGGTTTGGAGCTAACGCTCCTTCATCAGTATTTTAGTCTTACATTAAAACTTCAAATCTTATTTTTTTGCTAAATAAGAAAGGAAGACTAGGCAATGGAATAAAATTGCCAAACAAAAGATAAGTCTTATCACAAGTCCCTTGCAAAAATAGTCTAGCCAGCCCTCTGGCACAAATGCACTTACTGTGACTACCACTCACATTCAGCAATTAACATGAAGCATCAGGAATATCAGGGAGCTCTCCAGCAGAACATGTGGCTGGATCCCCCAGTTAAAATGCCCTCCAACCACAGGGACACCCTGGGAGACCCTGCTCTCACAGGAGGAGGCCCAGGCTCTTTCACTAGGACATGAAGGGCCTGTGCTAAAAAAGAGCCTCTGGCACACTTGAAGTTTCATATGATTGGGCAGAGTCGGTAGCTCCCCATTGTAGAGCAGTTTTCTTTTGTTTTATTGATCTACACCTCAGTAAGGCTTGTTGTCATGACACCCATTGAAGGAGAGATATTGGAAAACCATTGGCTTAGATATGTCAACGCTTCACACAGGACAAGGAGCCCCGTGGGATCATTCCTCTGGAGAACCTGAGCATCAGAGAGGTCGAGGAACCCAGGAAGCCTGTAAGTCACATGATGGACAGACCATGTCCTAAACAATACTGTCTGGTTTGGCATGAGTATTCTACAGTAATCAAGCATCTGTGTGTCAGACACTGAATTAATACTTACAAGGCTATTTTTGTTTTCTGCAGAACATTCTGGATAACATTCATATTTTCCCTGATCATTATCTCTTAATACAGCAGATGCCTTGAATTCCACAAGCGTGTTATAATTCAGGCTCATTGAAGATAAGCACATGCATGGTCTGCCTCTCTTTCAGAACTGTTTTGAGCTGTATAACCCCAATCACAAAGGCCAGGTGATCAAGGCTTGCAAGACAGAGGCTGACGGCAGGGTGGTGGAGGGGAACCACGTGGTCTACAGGATATCTGCCCCCACGCCTGAGGAGAAGGAAGAGTGGATCAAGTCAATAAAGTACGACCCCTTCTGTTTCCTATCCTTTACCACTAGATGCTTCAGGCTGAAGGTCATAACATTGCTTATTCTGGTTTTTATTTCAAGCTTTTATTCCACAATGTGAGTACCACTCAATAGTAATATTGACTTCATTTTATTATTGAAGGGAAAAGCTAAACCACTTTGATAATGATAGTGTGACAATGAGGATAATGTCATGGTATTATATTACTGTGCTATAAATATGTTTGTCATGGAAATATTTATGCATTAAATATTGCATGCATTAAAAGAGTGTAACTGTATATCCAGTAGGAGGACGAAACGCTCTCTAAAAATGTCCAGACCATAGCACTTTCTACATGGTGGTAGCTAAAAGGTTGTCTCATTTTTTGAGAGGCTGTGCAATCAGAGGTTATGCATAGCCCATAAATTCAGATCAAACTAAAACACTGTCAGGTGTACAGCCAAGTGCTTTTGATAGACACCTCACCGGAGCCTTTAATGTCAGTCAGCTGTGTCCAGAGCGTGGCTTTCTCACCATGTTTGAGCGATAAGAGAGTTATGTTCTCTGGGGGTCTAAATGCTTTTCTGGGTGATAGAATCCAGAGTGAAGATTATGCCTTGTTCAGAGTTTGTCTCTGTTTCAGCGTCTGCCCCCTGTCCTTGTAGGAGGCTAACAGACTGTTATGTTTTTTGTCAATAGAAATAACCTTACAAAATGTGTTATACTCCTCAATAAGACCTCTCCAATCATTTATGCATTTTTCTCAGCTGCTTTTGTCTGGAGATGCTACAGACAGCTATTTTGGTGCTTATGTTTATGCATTCAGGAAATATCTGAAATGTAAACAGTTTTACATCCGAGCAAAAATGCTGTCTTCACTATGTATTCAAAGCAGTAGGCAGCATTGGAAAGGTCGCCTCCATGGAAAATTCCCTTCAGTGCCATTTTGCAGCAGTGCAATTTAGATTATTAGATACCAGAGAACATACCGGGCTCATGATACATTGGGGGATGTTCTGAATACATTTGAATCGAGGATTCAGTAACTGAACAGCAAAGTGGTTTAAAAATAAGAGGCAAAATACACTTTGAAAGTATGTACACCTGATCCTTAGTGGAGAGAAGATCATTAAAATAAGTCCTCAGCATTAATATCATGCTGGCTTGATTCGGATTTGAGCGAGGCCTGAGAGTCCAGCCTGCTGTGTGTGGTTTGGCTGCCGTGGGGAGGCGCTCAGACGTGTCTGCGGCCCCTCCGCCAGCCCCCTCAGTCCCCCTCACTCCCCTCCGTGCTGGTGGCCGCTGCGGTCACTCCAGACTGTTTATGTAGGAACGGCAGCCTCAACAGGCCCCGCCATCTGAATGAGTCCCCCGTCTCCTCCGTTCTGTGCCTCTCTGCCGGGAAACAGAATTAGTCATCTGTCACACCGCCCTGGCAGGCAAAAAAAAAGGCTACTCAGCGGAGGATAGTCTGCTTTTCTAACATTCAAACAACCGGTCTGGGGCTTTGGGCTTTAACACACAAAGGGGAAAACATAACAGTAAAGCTTACACACTTACTCATAAAATGAGGGAGGAGAAGAGAACAGAGACAAGGGGAAATGAAAAAGCAGTCTGCAGGCAGCCAGGGTGCTCACAAAGTGCTCGCAAAACACAGAATGAAGGCCATCAGTCTTACTTTTTTATCCATATGGCTTTCAGCTTATCCTTACACCACAGCAGCTGAAATGTACTACAGTATTGTTCCTTTGAGAATAGGACTTCACGTTTTCACGTGGAAAGACAAAATTGACTCTGTAGATACAAGCTCAGTGTGTGGTAATACTGATATCCTCACAGATTACACCAAAGGACACACATCCCACTAATGGACAGACTCCCAGTTATGGGAGGTTTTCCTTCAACCTGGAACCTGCAGCACTTGATTTGATCATTTACTGTTGTTAACTGAAATCAATTTAACCACTGTTACCTGCTGTAAATTAGTTAAATTAGTTATTCTATTGATGAAATAGAATACATTTCTACATGCAAACTTTCCCCAGTGGTAAATGGTAAGACCAGAAATTAGATAATGTTATACAAAAGCAGACCATCTGATAATGCAGGGGTTGGGCACTGTGATGACCTCAGGCCAACCCTATTAAGTACTAAAAGCTTCAACAGTAGAACAAACTTGTACTAATTATAACTAGACACTAATGCGCCTTTCCTGTTTGAAATTAACATTGGTTTTCAAGGCCTGTGGCAACAAAACAAAGCAAACGGGTTCTCATAAGGTTGCAAACACTCGTGGAACATATTCGCTTGATTGACTTGTACCCAAAGAGCCTTGTAAACACTTGGCATCTTGCATTGTTTGTTTACTGAGGAAACTGCCACATTAATTCCCCAGGGAATAATCTTAACAAAATATTGTTGTTTTGCCTATCAGTCTATAGGGTGGATTTACTGATTAATCAGTGTATGGATTTTATGCCTCAACACTATTCTGTAAACAGTGCATGTGGGAAAACATCAATAAAAATGATCTCAGAAATACCAAATCCAATATATCAAGGCAGTGGTGGGTTAGAGGCTCTTCTCCTTGCACAGGGACATGGAAGTGAGTAGAATCTGTGTCAGTATCAAGGCACTTTACAGAAATGTGTTTTGCAGTAGGACCGTTCATTAACCTTTGAAAGGTATAGAGAAACAGATTTTGCGCTAACGGCTGGGAAATGCCTGGGAAACTCAACGAAGAGAGATGGAAAAAATCTTCAGAAACCATGGAAACCAAACTGGGTCATAGAACGAACACACACCTACATCCAGCAAGGCAGGGTTTGGCGAGAATGCACTCGCATTTCCATATCAAAGATGTTTTCTGTGTATTATTTTATATTTCATTTTTTCTTTATCTCTTCCTCTCCAGAGCGAGCATCAGCAGAGATCCTTTCTACGACATGTTGGCCACCAGGAAACGGCGGATTGCCAATAAGAAGTGAGAGCCAACTGCTCCTGGCCCCTGCCTCAGTGTCCACAGGACAGGCTGTGTTCTCAATGGGATTTTAAACACTAGACACTCGGGACCTGGCACTGGAGCAGGGCCCAGAGACTGGGATACAGGACCAGACAGAAAAGCTAAACAAGAGACTCTGAGACAACAGTGTGAGAGCAACCCTGTCAACCACAACCATTTCTCCTTTAGTTATTCTTCAGCATTGTAATCCCTCCCCTCAAGTGTGTTTGCCTGTTGTTTCAGTGACCTTCGTAGCACAACTGCCATTTTTTAAATATGCATGGATGTATGTACACAAAGGCAAAGGACTAAATGTGGCAAGGACAATCAGTTTTCTCATAAAAGGTCAGTATGACTTCTGTAGGAAACACGGGCATTTCTGGAGGCACTGAAGTGACCTTACGTGGACATTGTGAAGGACAGAGACCACAGACGAGAGGGACCAACAGCTCCAGCGGTGGTGCATATTCGCCAGCCTGAGATGGTAAATGGGAGGCATTTATATAGCGCCTTTATCCAAAGCGCTGTACAATTGATGCTTCTCCATTCACCCATTCATACACACACTCACACACCGACGGCGATTGGCTGCCATGCAAGGCCCCGACCAGCTCGTCAGGAGCATTTGGGGGTTAGGTGTCTTGCTCAGGGACACATCGACACAGCCCGGGCGGGGGATCAAACCGGCAACCCTCCGACTGCCAGACGACTGCTCTTCCTGCCTGAGCCATGTCACCTCCATAGCAGAGACCCAACAAAGGGTCTCCACTTTGAGCCCAGAGGTCAAAGGATGCTCCCTCTTTAATCCTTTGGATACCTCTTTCTCTCGCAAACTCAATCTTCATTTTGGGTTGCAACTGAAGGAACTGGGAATGATTACAAGTCAGCTGGGCTGATTACTTGCATTGTACTTGCAAAAATAATATTTATAGCCCTTTAAGTGAGCAAACAGCACCCGGTGGTCAGTTTATACATTCCTTTTAGAAGTCCTATATAAACAGTAGCACAGGCAGGGGTATCTATATCAAAGCAATACACTGTCTGTGCTCTTATTTTTGTAAAAGGTCAGAGTGTGCTTGCTTACAATTTGTGCATTGAAGATCCACTCCTATTATTTGCCTTTATATTTATTTTTGTTCTTAATTTCTTTAAAAATTGTAATTTTTTAAGTTATGTGTAAATAATGTAAAGCTTGTGTTTGCTTTCCGCGTTTTTGTTTGTGTCGTTGTTTGTGAAACGTAACGGTTGCAGCTGGCGTTGATGTTAAATGCATTATGGCATTAACAAAAACAGAGCTAGGTAGGTATGGCCTGAGGCAGCATTCAGGGCTTGTAGCATGGTGACAGAATGAAGATCGATGAAGCTGAAGCCAGCAGTGTTTGGCATGGAAATGGAGGCCCAGAGCCAGGGAAGTCTTTTGGTTAAAATGCCCTGCGGAAAGGTAACCCTTCTGATATCATAACCACGGGCTGTGTACATACACACATGCATATGGCATTTGCTCTTGAGTACTACATGAAGAATTAAATGTTTAGGACCTTCCTGTGCGTGTTTTAAAAAAGAAAAAAATCACTTACAAATAAATTCAAAACCAGTGACTAGTTTGTTGTAAAACGGTTTGGCTTTTTCTAACCCACTTGTTCCACTTTGTTGGGATTTGAGTTTGTGGAGAATTATAAAACCAGGAAAAACACAGTGGAAGAAGAGTATAATTTGCACCTTTTCGCATTTTTGAAACAAAGGAAAAAAACGAATCACGAAGTAATGCAGATGAGCATTATCAGATATCATTTAAGTGTACCACATACACAGGAGTACCATATACCAACTGGCTCACTGTGCTGGGAAATATCCCATGTCTTACACAGGCAAATATCGCCCCCATCAAAATGTACATGTTTATTCATCAGCATTTGTCCCAGATAATATGATAACTCCAGAGAAAAGAAAATTACAATTAGAAACAATGACATGTATTTTTAAGGCTTTTTCTTTATATGTTTTTACAATTTATAAATGTTACATGCTACAGTACAACCTAGGGTAGAATTTCATTCACCATTTGTTTTCTTTTTGAAGTAGAAAAAAACACAACCCATACCCATTTTCATGAGCAATGTCCATAATACACAGTCTGAACTATGTGGAGGAAATTTATTAAAACAGAAAAAACACATATCTATTGGTATTCCTGATACAGGACTGTTTATGTATAAAAATAACTGATAGTACAGTTCAAATTAAATTCACAGTATTTTTCTTAGGAAGCGAGAAACTCAACGTGATTTTTTTTTTTTTTAAAGCAAATCATTCTGTTTCATGAGCAAACATGATAAATGACTAGATTTTTCTTAATGGAAATCCTTGTTCGGTGAGAAATGAACGCCAATGGATCCTTTCCAGTGAGCGGCTACTGGAACCGTAGGCTTTAGAGAAAATAAGAATGTCAAAAAAAAGATCTCAAGTCTGTCCAGGCTTATAACTGCGGCATTGGGGCGCACAACACTACAGCCAGTTCAATCTGCGGTTTTGAGTCAATATTCTGCAGATATGCTGACATCACAACTTGCAGCTGAATGACAAAGTATTACAGTTTAGCTCCTCTTATGAAAAAGCTTAAATATTTCCGTTAATCCTCAGAAGTGAAATAGTCATTTAAACGTGAGAAAGTCCTGAGTCTATGACAGAGCAGCAGTTGAGATGTTAAGCTCCAGGCTCCTTCTTTTATTACTATGTTTAATTAAATATTTAAATTCTATACTTTAGATTTCCAACATGTTAGTTTTCACCACCGAAGAGTGACATTAAAAAAAAAAAAAAAAATTGAGCATATAAAAGAATTAAAAACTCTTCTGTGGAAAAAGAGAAGGTATTCCAGATGAATAAAGCACCACTTGCAATATCCAGGGTCTCATTCTTTCGCTGTTGAAATTCTCTGTTCTTAAAGAAAGGCTTCTTTCCCCATCCAGGTCTACACAGAGAAGAGAAAAACAAAGCAAGGATACCTGGTGAAATCCAATTACAAATTCATTAATGAAATTAGTGCAAAGATAGGACATCCGGAATGATCTGATAAACCTCAAATGAGCATCCAGTGAATATAAATGGTTTACTGATGGAACGGATCTAGACTAGAATTGATTTGTATGAGCATGCCCTGGGAATGAAGGTCAGATCTGGCAGCCAGCGTAGTCACTCACCTGGACTGAGAGTGAAGACCTTTTCCTCCACTGCCCGTTTTCATTCTAGGGGTGACAGGAGACATTTGCAATATTAGATTTCCTGATATTAGATTTAGATCGTAAGCTGATGTCTACATAGGTTTGGTTTGAGTAAGATATAAAACGTATGCCATACATCACAAGGCATTCACCATAATGACAGTCACTAGTCATTACTAAAAGTTAGGTGGTCACTAGTATATATACACATGTATGAATAAGCAAACACAAATACATACAAACATATATACATACAAAGTATGTCATACATCATACTAGGGGTCATTTCCATTAATTTTTTATATAGTGATCATTATTCACCTTTTTACTATTCCTTAATTTTGGTTTTGTATTGCATACTTCCTAACTGTGTGACGCAGTGTTAACTGTAATTGATACATCAGAGGCCATACTAAAAGCAGGATCAGAGCATCCATAAAGGAAGAAGATGCAGCAGGTGGACAGGAGGGCGCCCGCAGTAGCTCTGAGCACTTGTACCGGCTCGCTGTCAAAGCTTGTGAATCAGCCCCACTGCACTCACTTCATTAATGAGCCAGGTCCCTGTGGAACAAACCGCTCACAGGCGCTCCACACGCTCCCAGAGAAACGGACGCCTTAGACACACTTGCTGCGGAGGCTTCATCTAGGAAAAATACAATTCATACAAATCCATATCAATTCTGAATTTAGGCCCCTTAAAAAAGAGCAACGAAGAAATGAAACTACACGCCATCTCATCAACTAAGTTCATCTTTGGTGGATATGTGCCAAATCATTTAATCTTTCAGATTCATTAACTCTGCCCCTGAGCAAACTGGATATCCACACGGTCATCTATTACTGGCCCACATGGGAAAAATACTGGTGCTGTTGGTTTTGCACTGCTAGACCCACAACAATGAGAGGCGAGGTTATTCATCACTGTGGAAGGGAATGAGTAAAACATGCAGAAATCTTGCTGGTTGGCTGAGCTGATATCTTTTCCAGTTCATGAGTCAACCTCAGAGGAGCCTGGGAGTCACAATGGCTTTCCCATAACTCGCACCTCCAGCCGTACGGCAGTGTCCAAACTACAGCTACAGCAGTGCCATTACGCTGTCTTGACTCCGCACAAACAGCGGGAAGAGCGCCCTGACTGGCAGCCAGGCTCACTGCGTCACAACATCTTTCACAAATGGGTCATAATTGTC
The DNA here is from genome assembly GCF_963514075.1 of Conger conger. Classification (NCBI taxonomy): domain Eukaryota; kingdom Metazoa; phylum Chordata; class Actinopteri; order Anguilliformes; family Congridae; genus Conger; species Conger conger. Next base: position 62,853,487 of record NC_083761.1, on the reverse strand, counting down.
ATAATGCTTGCGTGTTCTGGTGCATTGTTCTGGTATAAAACCGAAAACTCTTGACAGCAAACGTTTGACGGTGTCAATCCGTGTCAAGTTAATGAACAGGCTGGAAAGCATATCTATATATAAGATTCCAAGCATATTCCATCATATCTGCTGCAATGTTACTGGGACAGATACGCCTTGACATTTTTGGGTCATAGCCTGGTTGGCAAAACTGAAGTTTAGCACCTCTATTAGCTTTGTATTAAGTCTCCATATGATCAAGTGGCAAGCATTCTCAGCTTGTAAGAGCCTTCAGAGAACAACAGATCCCAGTTATGTCCAGGACAAAGCAGGCCCTTGTTTGAGGGGTGGCTCTTACCCCTGTAATGTCCAGCCTGGTAAAAAAGCACTGACTCTCCGCAGTTAGTGTCTCCCTGGCTTGTCTCACCCTCCAGACCATTCACACAGCCTGGATAAGCAGTCCCGTTGGACTGAGACAGCCCGTTACCTACACACAGGATAGACCACGTTTGCCCAGATACATTCCGAGCGTGTCAAAGTCCTACAGGCACAGAGAACGAAAACTGGGAACATGTCACCATCTGTTGTCGGAGATGGTGTACTGCAAAGTTGCAAACATTTTAAACAGGGTCTGAATCATTATTGCGGCGCTATCTAAAAGTGTGACGGCAACTATGGGGACGACTTTTAAAAGCTACTATTCAAATTAATTGAGAGAAGGCTATAAAAAGAGCCCAGGATGTGGAAGTAAATATTTCACAGTAATCCACTGTTGGTGGTGTGAGTTATTACCTGTGTGCATGCTGAGGTGAGGTGCATTGTGGGAAAGGCCGTTCTCAGAGTGCCGCGGCTCCTCTCGGTCGCAGTGGCGTTTGTGACTCGCCCGGTCGCTGTCGCTGTCTCTACGGGATTTCTCACAGTCCAGCTCCTCACGCCCTCTCTTCCTCTTCTTCTTGTGTTTCCACGCACTGCTGTCCTGGTTCCGCTCAGAGTTCTCAGGGTCTGGGCTCCTAAAGAGGGGATGGCATCAGCGCAACTGAGAATACTACCATCACACATTCATGGATTTCTCAGCTTGTGGTCACACAAGAAAAGCTGGATTTAAAAAGAAATTGTGCTGAGGTGAGAATTTTCATGAACAGAAAACAAACTGGCATTACATATTAAGGGCTCAAAGGTGGTGTCATACATGACAAATACTACTTCATATGTTAATGGACAACTATAATTATAAGAGCACACCCATATAACAATGATAGGCTAGTGGATCAATGTGCAACAACATGAATGCATCAAAATGAATGCAATGATTGAATAATTGATACTTGGAAAACATAATTGCCATCTGCCTGCAACTGAGCCCGCACATATTTCCTCAAATGATATGGTAGGTTAAATACTGCCATATGTCCAACCAAGTACTTAAAGGAGAGAAACAAACTTTCAGGGGAACTCAGTTGGTTCTATGAAGTAGGTCATTTCAAACACTGACAACCGTGAATAAATCCCTGGCCAGTAATGGCGTCTGAAGCTGTAGGGGTACCAATATCCGTCGTACCCAAGATAACGGGTGTCAGGCAAGCCAGATAAGTGCACGTCTAAGTAAAGCGCTGTGATATCCCCTCATAAAAACAGGGACAGTGCACCCATCAGTTAAACTCTTGCAAGCAATTACAGGCTCACATTACCAGACAATCACAGCAATAAAAAAATAATGTTCAATTCTCTAAAAGAGTATGCAAGGGGATACTGTACATTACACACACTGAGAAAACAACTGAAAACCCTTTTCTGTCAACAATGTACAAAAGCAAACTGGTGCTTTTTATTGCAATGTATCTGCCAAAGGAAAACTGTAGGAAAAAACATAAGAGGTATAGCTGCAAGCAGCGATACACAGGGTCCAAGCACACACAGAACTGCCAGTACTGTGCAGAAGTCTTAGGCACCTGTACAACATTCTGTACAGATAAGATTCTTTCAAAAATGCACCACTTGGTGCTAAATAAACGTACTATACGTTTTACATTACATTTTAGTCATTTGGCAGAATAGTTCAATATTGAATCAAATCAATATTTTTTGTGACCACCCTTTGGCGCTGAAACTGCATCACTTCTGAGACGCTGTCCTGCAGTTTTATAACTTGCCACAGTTCTTCTGCAGACTTTGGTTGGGTCCTTGCTTCTGATCTCATACAGCCCTGATCAAGTTTTTATGTAAAAAGTAGTCAATTGCTTAGAGCAATATGTTACTTTTTAAAATTAAATACAAAAATGCCTGTAAAATTTAATCTTTTGGGAAATTAATATTTGGAAATCTCAAATGTGTTCTTTTATACTAACACACACAAAAAAATAAACATAAATATAATAAAGTCCAGGGTGCCTAAGACTTCTGCACAGTACTGTATAGTACCCTCCAAATGTATATAGTCCAGATGTCATTGTGTTGATCAGAGACAACAGGGTAATTCTTAAGAGCAATTTTAAAAGATTTGTCAAGAAATAGTTCTTAAATGTTTTTTTCACAAAATTCTAGGTGGCTAAAATACAATATGGCACACATTATGGGAAATGTTCCTCTCCAGGCAGAGACATGAATGGGGATATAAAGCTCATGACAGGATTGACGAATTATAGGAACAGCGATTTTCACCTAATTTTGTACGCAAGCATATGGCTCCAGAAATACATTTCAAGATGATTGGACCTCATTAAGTGTGTCTAATGAAAGGCACAATTTCACTGGCCTGAGGGGTCATGTATGGGCTGTCTGGATCTGTGGCTAAGACACTGCAGACAAAGGTTCAAGTTATATGGTCATTTGGTTCAGGAGTGATGGACATTTTTAGTTGCAATAGCACCACCTATTGAACAATAAGAACCTAATTTAACATGCATACGCTGGTTACGCCGAATACTTGCATCAACTGTTGCATCCAACTTTGCGTTCAAAATAATTCACATTTTTGTGATCAGCCACACCCAAATCAATATTTAGTATTCAAAATTTCTGTCAATCGAGCTATTTCTGTAGGAGAAGAAGGATCTTAAATATTTATCTAAAAATGCAAAAGGAGGGAGGGGGTTCCAGGACGTGGACCTCTAAAAATCAGAACAATCCCGACAGGGTTCCGGCAGTGATTGGCCCTTTACTCGTAAGAATAACAGCAAAAAAGGTTCACTGAGCTCACCAGTGCTCCCGGTCCTTGTCTTTCGTCTTCTTCTTCTTCTTGGACTTTTTGTGTTTCTTGGCCCGTCTCTCCTCCGACTGCCTGTCCCAGTGGTGCTGCTTCCTGTCGGAGTCGGCCCTGTGGCCGCGGGCGGGCGGGGGCGTGTCTGAGGGCGAGTGTCTGTGGTGCCCCCTCTCCCGGGCCTCCTCGGGCCTCCTCCAGCGGCTGCGCGGTGGGTCGGGGGACGGGCGTCTCCGGTCCCGGTGCCGGCCGTCGCGGTACCGGTGGCTGTGCCGGTCCCAGCGGCGCTCGGCCTCCCGGTCGCGGTGGTGCCGGTCCCAGCTGCGCGACCGGTCGCGGTGGCCGCGGTGCTCTCTTTGGCGTCTGTGAGCGTGCCGGTCCCAGCTCCTCTCCCGCTCCCAGCTCCGCTCCCGGTCCCGGCGCGACCGGTGCCTCTCCGGGCTCTTGCCCCGGTCCTTGGCCGGGGAGAAGGGCAGGTGGTCGCCGTCTCTGGAGGGGTGCCTCTGCTTCTCCAGCGTGCTCTGCCCGTCTCTCCCGCCGGCCTTGCCGGAGCCGTTCTCTCGGAGCTCCGCCTGCCCGTCGCTCTTCGCCTCGCTCGTCCAAGTGTTCTTCCCGCTGTCGGCCGGGTCCTTCTCACGAGAGACGGTGGCGGGAGGATGGGCTGTAGCGGGGGCCGGCTCGGGGCCGAAGAAGACGTTCGCTCTGTGGGTCACAGTGGGGGAACCGAGGCTCTCTGCAGAGGCAGAGCCGTGAGACGAGGTGCTGGGGTCTCTACGGGCCTCGCTGCCCTCCGGCTGGGCCTTGGAGCCCGACGCGGGGCTGCCGGTAGAGTGAGGAGCGTGTTGCTGAGTCTGAGCCCTGGAGTCCTGGGTGGAGGGTAGCTTGCTGGGGGCGGAGGAATGTAGGAGGATGTCTTTGAGAGCAGAGTTCTGGTCCAGAGGATGGTCCGCCTGGGAGGGGTGTGCGGGGGCTGGGGGCGTCTCTTTGCTGATGAATAACAACATGCACAATTAGTTAAGCTCACTGAATTACACTTAATTAATTCATTAGAATCCTTTCTTTGGGCTGCAGTTGATCGAGGTTGCTTACCTAGGCCTGCTGACCACAGACAGGTTTGTTCTGGGCTGGGTTTCTACGGCAGGGCTGGCTGTGCTGCTCCCTGCAGTCTGAAACGTCGAGTGAAACGTTGTTTGAACGCTGCCCGTGCCAAATACTTTGGGGGAGGCCTACAGAATCACAACAAGCTTGTTAATGACAAGAACAGGAAAGCTCATCTATAAAACAGAACACATTTGGAGCAATGAATCACAGTTCATTCACCCGCACGGACTGCGCCCACACATATCTATGGTGTCCAACATCCATAAATAAGTGTGGCACCCTTTACTGGCATAAGGACTGATGTTTCCATTTCAGCAAGTATGTGTCAAGTCAAAGTGGCAAATAACACCGAACAGGCAGAGAACCTGTGCATTAGCAGAATGAAAGGAGTTACCGGCTCTGAGTGTTTGATGCCGTTGGACTGGTGCACCCCGTTCTGGCTGGGTTTGGGAATGCCGTTGGGAGGTCCGGACCCGCTCTCCTGCGCGAGCACCTCCAGGGCCACAGAGCCGTTGGTTCTGGGAGGGGGCGGTTGTGGTTGTGGTTGTGGTTGTGGTCGGGCGGGGGGACCGTAGGAGGCGGAGCCGCCCCCGTTCTTCCCGTTCACAGCAGGGGAGAGACGGGGCTTGGCCAGACCGTTCTCCAGGACACCGCCCTCCTGGTCGGACTCCTCGGAGGACTCCTGGCCGTAGGGCACCAGGAAAGTGGCGCAGTGGTTGAGGGGCGTGCCGTTGACACGGGGGGGCCTGGGGACAGGGGGGACGTCTGGGCGAGACACCAGCACCGCCCGGTTTTCTGAGGTAGACTTTGAGGGGGTGGAGGAGGAGGAGGAGGAGGAGGAAGACGAGGAGGCGGATGAAGAGGAAGGCTGGGGGTGCGAGATAGAGGAAAGTGACTGAGAGCAGCTGGGGTTGCTTTGAAGGGAGGGCTGGGCCTGCAGGGGTCGGACCGTCTTCCCCTGACCGATGGGGAAGGACAGCTTCTGCCTCTTGGCCGGCTCGGGGATGCCAGTGGGACGGCTGATGAGCTGTGGAACGCTGGAGCAGGAGGAGAGACTGGGCCCCGCCCTGCCAACACTGCTGCTACTGCTGCTGCTGCTGCTGCTAGGCTTGGAGCCACATGACAGCTCCTTTAAGGAGCCATTCCCATTGATGTGAGGGGGTTTCTGCACAACACACACACACGCACAGGTTTACATGGCAGCATGCAATACTGTACAATTCCACAATTCAAAGGACACTCAACATTACATTTATGAACACAGAAATACTTTTATTTTTTATACATACTGCGCTATGCCTACTTCTAGAAGACTGCGCTATGCCTACTTCTAGAAGACTGCACTATGCCTACTTCTAGGTATTACTACACAGTAATCAAGGCATATAAGGTAAACTACTACTCAGCTAATGCTAAACCTTTTCCTCCCTTGCACCAGCACTAAGGGCAGGTGAAGCTGGCCGGTGTCGCGTGTGGTACCTTGTTCATGTGAGCCGGGAGCTGTGGCCCGATGAAGCCGGTGGAGATGTGTCGGGGGCCAGCCGGGCGGGGGCTCAGGATGGGCCGTGGGGAGGACTGGCCAGGAGCGCGGCCGGAGTGGTTGTAGTCCCACCCGTTTTTCGCATCTGGCGACCTGTCAGCCAATACCACGCACGTCACTCAAAGGACACTCAACAGTACATTAGAAACACATATACATACGGTTTCTACTATTCATTCCCCAAATAAACCCTCTAAAAGGCGACTTCACAGAACTGAGCATTGGAAGACATTTGCAACACTGAAAAGGACAGTCCTAAGGTAAAGTGAAGATACAGAAAGATGGAGCTCCCCACCTGATGTAAAAGAGAACGTAAGCTTGCTGGTTGAGGACAGATCGAACATCACTGACAGACACTGAGGCGTCGTTCATCTCATACCACTGGCCATTGCTGGCCTGAGAGAGAGAGGGGGAGAGAGAGAGAGAGAGAATGGATTTCAACCACTTATTTCCACTCTCAACATACCAATCACATTACAAACATAAAAACAAATAAACAAAAGACCACTATCATGCAAAACACCTTATTCCAAACTTATTCCAAGCCTTCCCTATTCCATGTACAAAGAAAATCTCAGTTCCCTCCACTGCATGTAAAACACCACAAATCCTGAAACACATTCTAATATAGAACTATTATATTGTTTTATAATAATTAAACTCCACCATTACTCTGTCCTTGATCATATGCCGAACTACAGAGAGACAGAGAGAGAGAGAGAGAGAGGGAGAGAGAAACAGAGCGAGAGCTAACTTCCACTCACTGAGCTAACTTCCAACACACAAATACAGGTTACAAATTGAGCCTCCACCTGTCATAACACAGGGATATTTAGTGAAAGGGTCTGAACACTGTGACTGACAGCCTCAGCTTACCTTCACAAAGCAATAGTAGTGTCCAGCGTGGCAGCTGAAGCCGGAGTGAACCAGCACAGCGTACAGGAGGTAGACCAGGGGTTCCCCGTGAGACTGCGACATAAAGGGCCGCATGTCCAGGCACTCGGGATACCTCACATCCTGCGGAGGGACGCACAAGGTCAACGGACCCAACACAGTGTAAAAGTCTCCTCACACATGGCGTAAAAGTCTCCTCACGCACAGCGTAAAGTCTCCTCACACACAGTGGAAAAAGTCTCCTCAAACACGGCGTAAAAGTCTCCTCACGCACGGCGTAAAAGTCTCCTCACACACGGCATAAAAGTCTCCTCACGCACGGCGTAAAAGTCTCCTCACGCACAGCGTAAAAGTCTCCTCACGCACAGCGTAAAAGTCTCCTCACGCACAGCATAAGTCTCCTCACACACAGCATAAGTCTCCTCACACACAGCATAAGTCTCCTCACACACAGCATAAGTCTCCTCACACGCAGCGTAAAAGTCTCCTCACACGCAGCGTAAAAGTCTCCTCACACAGTGTAGCTGCTATTCACCAAGCGTGTACAATACTCAAATGAATGTCACTGCGATTCACACCTTTCCTTTGTTTCCTATATTTAAAAAATAAAAGAACTGCAAATGCGTTTTAAGTAAGCAAGAATATCATGTCATGAAAAGGAAAACCTAACCGTTTTCCACTGTGCTCCCTCAACAAAGACAAACTCTTAAACAATGTTTTCAACAAAAAATAGTTTTCATTCAAGGATTAATGCAATTATCAGTTCAAAAAAAACATGATTTTAAGGGGGACAGTGTGTACTTTTAAACTGTTAAAATTGAGACATGTTTGAAAAGTATTAGCCAAGTTACATGTACAAACAATTTGTGTGGTCTAGCCTTTTATCCTTTTTTAACGATACAAGCACTTCACACAAATGGACACATTATGGACTGCCAAATTCTCAACAACAAACTCAACACAGATCAACAGCCATAAATGAAACTAGACTTCACTATTGCGGTACAAATTCAAATTGTTATAGTGAGTCATCCGGCCAACTACCTTGTGCAATAAATTGGCATATCACCAACTAGTTAACAAGCTAGACAAACTAGTTTTTCAATAGAAAGCCAACTGGCTGGCTTTCTCAAAGTGAAATCTATAAAGTGTATGTGGGGGCGACATGTAGTGTAGCGGTTAAGGTACATGACTGGGACCCGCTAGGTCGATCCCCGGTGCAGCCACAATAAGATCCGCAAAGCCGTTGGGCCCTTGTCTCCTGCTTAGTCTAAATCAACTGTAAGTCGCTTTGGATAAAAGCGTCAGCTAAATGACACATAATGATAACAAGCACCCTGCCCAAGTCAGGCATTCATACAGATACATACATACAGATCCCTTTGTTTGATTAAGTGGAAAAGGAGCCAGCCACTTATCAGACTGGTCGGACTCTTTCGTGATTTTTTTAACTGAGCAAAGCCACAGCGTCTGTTCCAAACAGACAGCTGCTTTCTCAATACACTGCTGAGTGTGCGACACCAACTGCCACCAGTTGTCCATAGAAAATAAAACAGTTATTTTACTGCCAGGCTGCACATAACCACCTTCAAGATTTCAGAGCGTGCAAGAAGCAACATTTTATTCCAAACAAAGTGTTGATCTCAGATGTAGCATTATTTTAAACAGGCTAAACTTATTCCTTTCAAATTTGATGATTGTTCTCAGCCAAAGAGTATCATAATATAATAACAAACTATTATGATAATGCTTTACAATGCGCCACTGAAATGCGAAAACTCAATACGCCTCACACGTGTCACTCTGTCATCTGAAATTCAATGCCTCTTCAAACACAAGAAGACAGGACGGGCTAAGGGTGGAACATTCAGCACTAAATTGCGTCAGATATAAAACATTTATCCTGAACTGCCGTTGCAGGCGGTGGGGTGATTTAATACATGCACATATATAATTGCTTGAAAACAGTACATGAAGAGTGAATCACACTGGTACTGCACATGTAGCACAGAAGGCTTTTCTGTTCATGTGCGCTGGATCAGATTCACATTGTGAAGTGAACTGCGCACAGTGCAAGATGAGAAAATTAATTTCATTCAAGTTGTTCAGTTAATGCGCATCTATAATTTCTCATCTAAAGATCCAAACACACTACGATGGACCGTACATATGGAAAGTAGTCCTACCTTCGCGATTTTCGCTCCATTGTAGTTTGCAAAACGACTGAGTGAAAGGGTCAACACGTTGGAGCTTCGGTGAATCGTAAATCTTTTTGAGGCTGGAACCATTTTCTTGCACCTACAGATGTTATAACAGAAACAACATTAGTCAAAGTGAAACCAGAAATAGAAAAAGCAGCTGATTAAAAATCTATTCACAGGGAATACCAAACATGTGCTTGAATCTACAGAGCACTGACATTTTGTTTTCCCAAGTAGTTTGCATCTTCAACAAACAAGAAGTTTAATTCTTATTTGGCCAACGTTCAAGTAAAAATTATCATAGCATAGCAATACCTATGCAACATGCATGTATTGCAATGTATTTCTCAGTTCTTGTGATAATCAATGAAATTGATTTGAAATGTTTTGCAAATCAATTTCGGAAATCAGTATCAGAAGAATTCCAGTCCCTTGGCAGGGACGCAGGCCCTGAATTCTCAGGCCTGGGACCAAATCAAAAATAGCTACACCTCATATCCTGCACCCCCCACCCCCCCAGGCCTGGTCCCAGGACAAAGTGTCCCCGTTGCCCCCCCCAACCTGTCTGCAGCCCTGCCCCCAGGATAATGGAAATGTTCATCACACTGAACATGTACAACAGAAAAGTTCTAATTGCTTCCGTTTTTGAAGTATTAACAGCCAAAAACCACACAAATTTCATTTAAGATAAATCAATAGAGTTTCAGCTGCTCCAGTTTTGATGGTGAGGCCACTACACCTTCCCATTAACCCCTAAAATGAAATAAGACTGTTGCTTACTTGGTACACTTGTAGGCATTCTCTCCATCTAGTTGTTCAGGTTTCACAAACTGTTCTAGAGCTTTGGTGATGTTCTGTGCAGTCTGGAAGTATGCAAAACAAACAGTTCAAGCCACAGTAGTGAATGGTAATGTGATTTTCAGCCAATTTCAATGCACTCATATACTGCACGCTCCTTATTTCAATCAGCCAATTTTTCAGAATGCAATGTAAAAAACTCAAATTTAAGGTATGCTATAACTACAAAAGTAATTATATTTTTGTACCCGTCTTGTACCTTTTTAAGTCCCTCTATCGACACCATAACCATAATGAAAAACACAAGGGAAACATGAATTACCTTAATTTCCAAGGCAACATCCAAGTATGGATCATACGTGTCAGACACAGCTTTGCAGTTCATACATTTTACTGGAAACAAAACAAAATAAAAGAAGCATTTGTCACATTGACATCAATTGACACATTTCCCTGGGTGCCAATTTTTTTTTTTTGGCCAATGCTCTTCGCCTGATGATTTGTCCAATAAACAGAAAATATATGTATCACTTCAGCTGAATCCAGGCTCAAGACGTCCTCAAAGATAGCCTACCTCTAGACCTTAGGTAGCCTCCAAAGACTTGATGTATTAGTGTTGTTGCCTGTGTATGCCTGTCCAATCTATGAAAAAACAGAAACAAAATTAGTCTCTGAACATGTGAATTTATCAACATAGAATTATTGAAGAAAGCAACTCAAAACTGAATATGAGTGCATGTATCTAAAAAAGATGTGATTTTTCAGAAATAGTTTAACTGTATAATATAGATAATTTATAAAAACGGGCACAATGACCTCTTGGGGCCAAACCCACAGAGTAAACGTACTTGTTTCCAGACAGGCAAGACTTTTGCATAGCTTCCACTGTGTACCGGAGGAACTCATGGGCATCCTCTTGGCTCCCAAAGCGAAAATGTGTTGCAATCCCTGCAAACAAATCCCAAATATGAAGTAAAAAATATGCATGGCTTGAGGGCCTTAATAAGAAAAACCTCCCTAATAACCTCGGTAACAAGATCCAGGCAGCTACTACTCACGTTTTAGTTCATTAAGAACACCAATGGGTTTGATGACATTTCCAGAGTTAGCGAAGACCTGGGTGATGTGATTCTGCATGGTGCACATCATACAGAATCCAGGCTCATGACCTGTGTATGGAGAAACACACAATAAGTCCTGAAAGTGACAGACCGTAAAACTATGAACTTCACAGTGGGCACACAAAACGTACATGTCTTTGAATGCTCCCGGGACAGCAGGTAGTTGGCGAGGGGGGGTGTGTAAGTGAGACACTGGAGGGCAGAGTTGAGGAAGCAAGTGTTGCCGAGGTTCTGGAGTCCAGCTCCAACACGGTGGACTTGGTTCCATTTTAGATTGAGTCGCTCTGCCGGAAAAAGAACTTTCTGGGGGACAGCGATGCCATCTCCACTGGTCATCACCACTAGACAATACACAAACATTTAGGTCACTCCAAAGAATACAAGAACAGTGATCTGAAGTTATCTCACTATTTCACAATCCCAAAAAAATCCAGTTTAAACTGCAAAAACACCGACACTGCCAAAATACTAAAAGATTCCGATATACATTGTCAGAAATGCAAAAACATGTAAAAGTGTTTCAGGACTGATCCCAAAACAAAATACTAAGGCACTAAAGTATTAAAAAAAACAATATTACACATTTATTCATGTGGCTACATGATTAAAAACCAGCGACTTTGACCTGACAAAGACCAGCTCTTGGTCTATACGTGTTGGTCGCTGTTCTTCAATCATGATTCAGCCAATGGAAACTCCAGTATCTTTGAGCATTGTTGCACCCGCCTTCCAAAGAGCACCCGTTTCTCTGCCAATCATTCGCTCAGATCCAAGAGGATTCCATGTATTTTTCTAAGACCGCCAAAATACTGTTTTGAGACTGTAATCTAGGTATGTAATAAAACAACAATAAAAACACAATACATTAAATCATTACATGCAGATTTTTAACATCTCATGGAGTGTGCACTCCTCACATCGACAACCACACAAACTGTTGATGAAGAGGGCTACTTACTTTGCTCCTTGGGCCTCTCTCCCGTGACAGTTACACTGTTGCTGTACACAGCAGCACCAGGGGTGGGGCCCACATAGGAGGTTTTGGTTTTTGGGGTGTCAGAGGGTGAGGATCCAATGCCCCAGCTGGTAGAGCTGCCATCCATATCTCCAGAGGTGAATGGGGTTAATGAACCAGAGCGCTTGGGCCGATCTGACTCAGGGTCAGACTTCTCTGATGGTTTGTCAACTATGGTCATCGTTCATTGCTGGCAAACAAAACACCAGGGAGATTTAGATGCAAAAAGTCATGAGCAGTAAAAATCACACATTTATATAAGTTACTAAACAATCCAAAAACCAAGACCAGTTTAAGCTGTATCATGTTTTAAGCTTCCCGGAAGAGACTTGGGGAGATACAGTATATGATGCAAAGAGATGTTTTATGTGTTAAAAAATGAACTGGCCAATTATCGATTATCTTTCTTACAGCTAACCATGTAAATTCTAACAAAGTAACATAACGTGGTATTACCGAATATCCATTCTGTTTTAAAGCTAACCAGTGGACGTGCTCACACGTGACATACGAAAAAGGGCGTGTTGGTTTTGGCCACACAAACCATGCGAACTGTAGGCTAATTGCCAATTGGCGAACACATATCATGTGACAAATCTGGCCCAATCAGAGAATTGAGAGTAGTGAACTACGAGGACAGCAATAATCAAAAGCAGTTAATATAAAAGCGAAAGCTAGATATCTGTGAAGTGACGAATACAATACTTAGACAATGACGACGTTTCAGTGTTACAAGGTTATGAATACGCTACATTGCAAATTCGATATATTAGCCACTAAATATTAATGTCCGTAGTAAACTTCCCTAACAAGCTCACATCTCCACTGAGAGGTTTAGCTGGCCAACCACCATGGACACCAAACGTTAGCTACCAAAACCGCCCCCTCCTCCACAACTGCTAACTAGCTAACTAGCTGAGCTCTGTTGCCAACTACTAGGCCTCTTGTTAAAAAGCAACAAAATACTCACAAGGAAATGAAGTATCGAGCAAGCCAAATGAAACTGTTCGCAAAAAATAAATGTTCCATTGTAGGCTATACACATGCGGGATATTTGACTTAAAGCGTGTTCCCAAGTCAACTGTAAACGCCATGGTAACAGCAAGATATACACCCGAAAGAAGACGTGCTACTACCTCTATATTTAACATTATTTTGAAGCAACAGTAAACCTACATCGCATGAGAAACTGATTATAATGCACAGGTAGGTTGTGTTAGCCAGCTAGCTAGTATCGTTTAGCAATATTCAGAAGCCGGTGGACACGGCAAAAGTAGGAAACATTCAATTAGCTAGCAAGCTTTCTAGCTAAAGAAAGAAGTACAAATTGTTCTTTATATCCGTCCCATTGGCAAAAGACGTAACTATATAGGAGCCCAAAACAATTTAATAATCTAATTAGACCTATGGCCTTTGGTTATGTTTCAGACAGAGGTGGTGAAGATTTTTAAATTCACCGGTGGTCGCGCACATTCGTCCCCGACACCACATTCTCTGCGATGAGGAACCGGTGGAGTAGCAAGCTAACCAGCTAGCTAGCTAATTACACAAAGCTTTTACGTTATGGAAAAACACACACATAGCAACAGCCGTTGATGCTATATTTATTTTGTACTTTGGAACATAAATTAATTACTTCATAGCCATTATTTTAAACAAGGCCCTTACCTGTTATTTTTGCAAATCTATCAGTTATTGTAGCTGTTTCTGTCCATCCCCTTATCCAGCGGGCGTCCGGCGGTGAACAATGACGTACATTCCTCACGGTACATCCGGGTATTTACTTTGAGCCGTTCAGTACGTGCTGTACATGTCATGTACATCAGGGGGAGCTACTGGATAATATTATCAAAGGCAATTGAGTTGGTAGTTGTAGTGGTTGCTGTTTTGAAAAGTCTTGCGATAAAAGCAGAAATCATTATTTTGAAGGCGTACAGAATGGGCACACAAAATACACTTGGCAATACACTGTATGTACACAAGATATGCAGATGTAGCTATGTATTAAAAATAACGTTGACGTAATCTAACATCCTAAACCTGAATATGTTGAAGACAATAACTCTGGAGAATTGGCAGTCACAGAACATTTTGCCAAACCAAAAATACAACTACTTTAATATAGGGTGACGGATTTCTAGGAATGTACAATCCATTTAAAAAAAAAAGAATGGTGAACGCTTTTGGGTGGCAGTCGTCTTAGTTGCAAATGTGTTTGATTATTGTGTTGCGTGCACTGTAATCTGTGCATTTCAAGAACCCTTGAGAAGAATCAATATTCTACCAGTGTGTATCCGGAATCTGGATATCGGTATATCCATGTAATTCTTCATAGACTACGCTATGACAGCAGGATTATCTTGCCCTACTGTATGGTATCCACTACCCAGCAAACGAGAAAGTGGTCTTGCAACGTGATCATGACATCATCAGAATGTGACGAAGAGGAAAAAGGTCGGCCTTTGTGAAACGCTGTGAGCAGCACGTTCTCAGTTTGTAGTAGGTAATGGCACTGGAAGACAACCGGCATTGCTATGTTCACAATATTGGATTTGTTCTGTATCATTGAATTTGACCCCATTTATACATTGTTGGCTGCGAAGATGTAAAGAACCGATTTTTCAATCAGCATGTTAAAATTATACGAATTTTCACACGCCAAGACGGTGCATCCGGTTCGGGCGCATGTAGTGGCCTAATTTCCTGTGTCTGCAATCACAGCCGGTCTTGTCGTGTACTTATTCTGAATCCTTTTGTATTCCTTTTTATTGACTATGTATTGAAGTCAACATGAGTTGTTTCTCAGTGTGCTTTTTAAATAAACTTTTCAACGTGTCCATACAATCAGCAGATACCCATTTAAATGGATACGCTCTAAGAAAAGGAGACTACATTCATACTTACTATAATGCAATTTTGATGCATTAAAATAAATAACTAATTTTCTTATCTTTGTTCAACACACTGAAATGTATGGGGGCGGTGTTAGTTCAGGGGGTAAGTGCAGTCGGAGGGATGTCGGTTAAATCCCGCCCTGGGCGCTTCGAAGTGTCCCTGAGCAAGACATCGAACACCCCAATTCCAGCTCCTGACATCAATTGTACAGCGCTTTGAATAAAGGCGCTAAATGCCGACCATTTAACAATACTTTTAAACTCGCCACCTTTTGTCAATTACTCAGCTTTCACATACCATACCTAAACTAAGGCAGAACAATGCTAATTACCTTGACCTTGGTCTATGGATGAGGAAGGCTCTCTAAAATCTAACCATAAAAAAACCTCAAATAAAAACTCAAGATTAGAAAATGAAAATAAGATAATTAACCGTTTTCCCCCTCATTTTCGGTATTTTGAAGAAATGGCATTAATACGGCGTAACTGTATTGATAATACTTCTTTCTCAACTAATTGATTCATTTACAAAAGACCTGTCTATGAATAAGAGCATACATCTAAAAACTAAAGGATTTTAAATAGTCCAGTGAATACACGTACTTGTCTTGTATATTTACATATACTGTTGAGGCGTATTATGAATTGATAAAAAAATAAAAAAAATAAAAAAAAATCGAACCCAACCCCCAAAAGATAACACAGTGGCAAAATTCATTTTACAGTAACGTTTTTAGTAATGGCACAGTGAAATGTAGAGAATGTGATTCTCATAAAACTGCAATTTGTAATACATTATTCACATATTTTACACATAAATTTAAGCCTGATCGAAGCAGCTTCCATTGTGTGTCAAGTCAGGTCCGTCTGTTGCATTGCATTTTGTGAGCTCTGCATTTCACTGATTTGTCTTTTCAGCTGAACAATCTCCTGTTCCTGCTCCAGAACCTTCCGCTGTAATCCGCAGATAACCTTTAGGAGAGGCAGAGAAAGGACATAGAAAACTTATCAAATCGTGTTCCCATTAAGAAGGGAACCAGTCTTGAAATCATGAGGGAAAATGATTTGCGAAGTCCTGTGCGTACCATGTCTGTGCTGCTGAAGAGTTCAGACTGCAGTAGCTGGGCCGCACTGGGCCGGAGAGAGGGGTCTGGGCTCGTCAGGAGGCAGATGGACTTGGCCAGTACTGGCCAGCGCTCAGACAAGGTTTCTGGGACCTTCCCCTGCCGCAGTTCCCCTAGTCTCTGCACACGCTCCATCTCAGTCCCAAACGGCTGGAAGAGCTCCAGTGCAACCATGCCAACACTGTACATGTCCGACTGCAGTGAACAAGAGGGAACAGTCCTTCAGCCTGTGGGACCTGCTCTTACTCTACAACACAACTGAAACCAACATCTCCTGTTAAAATCCTAATCCCACTAATATATAATCAAATGTGTAACATCTATCACCCCAATCATTTTTGGCAAATTACACACTTAAAGAACAAGAACAAGCATTTATCACATCTATTTTCTTATATCCTTTGGGAATTGCATAAACCTGTTGAAAGGACTGGTCAGGCAGAGCAGACATTCATCATGTTATTCCCTTAGGGCAGTTGGACTAGAATTCAGAACCAGCTATTTTTCCCTGTTGCATCAATACCTTTGAGTCATAATGAGAGCCTTCCAGTTGTTCAGGAGAAGCATAGACAAATGTTCCAACCCCAGTGGTGTGTGAGGAGCCTGAAAAAAAGAGGCTAATTATGTTGCATGAAAAATACATATGCTAGTATTGTATTAGATATTGTATTATATTGTTGTACTCTGGGTATTCTAGCTGCCAACCGTGGTATGCTAGTTCATAAGTTGATTCAAGGGTTCCAATTGTATCTATATGGTCACGCTAGGACTCGGAACTGCACTGTCCTCTAGGTTCCTCATCACACTTGTCCTTGTGTTCGATCTGCACTTTGTTGTACGTCGATCTGGATAAGAGCATCTGCTAAATGCCTGTAATGTAATGAAATGTAATGCTAGCTATGTTTTAAGATTTCAGTGGGAGTTCTCACCACTAGTGTGTGAGCTGGTGGGTAGCTGCATATGGTCATCCACAATTATATCCCTACAGGCAAGGCCAAAGTCTCCAATCTTCACATGACAGTCAAGTCCATGAAGGAAAATATTTCTTGGCTGAAATAAAATAATATATTGAGTCACACACAACTACAACAAGGGCTGCAGAAAACATTAGACATTATTTAATATTTTATCATCAACAGTATATTTCGTAGTACAGTCTATACTGCACGATAAATTACAAATTATAAACTGAATCCAGAAACAGTTCACAATGGCTGAGCACTGTGGCTGTTAATCATCTGAAATTGAAATTTCATTGCAGTGTATGAAGATGAACATCTATTACTGGTCATAAAATTCACCAAACAACAGCCTTCAAAAACAGGCACTAAATTGGTTACACATTATTGGTTAAAGTGATTGGGCATTAATTCAAATAAATAACATGGTAAATGAAAATATACATTAACAAACATTTAGTTCTCCATTTTAACTTCCGAAATTAAATTCAGCTGATACTGTGTAATTGCTGTGGTAAAGCTGAAGTGACTGTTTCAGAAATTTGATGCTCGCAACCCTTGAGGAAGTAAGCAAACAGTTTTAAAATGGATAGCTAAAAAAAAATTAAAAAAAATGAAGCTAATAAATAGAATTAAAAATATAAAATAACAAGCATCAGTGTCAGTCTGACCTTGGCCATTATCAAAAATTCTTAGTATTCCCAATATGTTAAGATATACTTGCTGCTGAAAAAAACTAGAACTGATTTCCCCTAAGGTAAAGTGCTGTGTAAAAATGTGTATTATTAATTACAAGCTTTTTGCTGTAGACCATTCAAGTAGAGTGGTACAAGACACAAAATTGAAGGGAGATTAATGGTTATTATGCATATTCTTTAGTCAGTCAGTATTGAGGTACACTGTCACTGGAATAGTTACCTATCCCACAAGGTCTAAAATCTAACATGCAATTGGTTAACCTGAGGAATGTGAGAAATGTCAGACCATGTCCGATCATGTAGCATGATTCACATGGAACGTACCCTATGCTGTGTAATCAAGATAGTAGAAAACACATATAATGGAAACCTCACAGACAAAAATGAACCATATTTGGGTGAATCTTCATACCACATCTTCTAAGGATGTTAATTCATGTTGCTATGACTTGAGAAAACAACATCCTGAGGCCATAATGGGGAAGCTCTTCCTAGATCATTCAGGGAACACCCCACTAGAACATTCATATTGCCAATGTTATTAACAGGAACAGCGTGTAGTGACAGGAGTCTGTTTCAGTCTGCAACAATGTTGGTAATGAATTCTTAAGAGCAGCAAAAGTCTACAACTCTTGCAATAATCTGTCACTTTCAGTAATATATAATTAAGAAAATATATGCATGAAATAGCTGCAAAATACATCTCTTAGTATACACTCAGTGAGCACTATTTAGTGAGACTTATTGTTTTAGACGAGAGGTTTGACGCGTTGTGTGTTCATTTGGTCTGAAAAACAGCTGAACCTCTTGACCACCATGCTTTCATGCATTTCGTTGCTGCCACATGATTGGCTGATTAAATATTAGCATTAACAAGCTGGTGTACAGGTCTACCTAATAAAGTGATCAATGTGACAATATACTGTAGTAAATTCTGTTTTAGAACAAAAATGCAAAACTTATGCAAAGTTTTTTGTTATTTGCTGGAGAAGATACCATACCATAAAATAAAAATAAAAAAAGGTTTAATCAAAAAAGTAATTAACAACAAGCAGAAAACTAGACTCTGATGATGCTTGGGTACTTGGGCATTGATTAAACCTGAAACTGGAAATGCTTTCACATGTAGTTTAGTCGGTTTCCATACAGCAGAAGCTGCATTTCAGTCTTGCATCAGACACACCACTAGAAAAACAGGAACTTCAGCTGTGGTGTGAAGATAAGGGTGTGTTGCTGCTTGTGGCAGTCAGTGCTGGAGCTGCAAGCTTCAGAGTTGTGAAAGCTGGCAAGCAAGCAAATTTCTTGCTACATTTTACCATCATCAACTAACATACAAAAGCATGAATATTCTACAGAACCTGGCAAATTAGAATTGTAGCAAGTCAAGACAGGAAATGGCAGCAAACTCTGACGGGGAACTTAATCAGCATTCACTTAACAATGCGCTAAACGATGCCATTTTGACAGGAGATGCACTGGCGATTAGGAATATTCTGAAGATCCGCTCAGCTGATTCTCCACTCCACTCACCAATTGGACTTCTCGGGAATGGTCATTCACAGGTAGCAAAAGCCTCATACTTCAACAGGATACATGTTATGTGATAAACTAAAAGCACTTTGCGTTTAACTCAAGTTTTGTGTCATTTTGTTTTAACTTCAAAAACATGCTAAACAATCTTCAAGGGAAGATTGGTGAAACATTCCTTTCATTCTATCAATATCTAGTTCCGAATTTTTGTCTGATTAAAAACATTTTCAAATAATCAGATTATCAGAGCATTATACAGGAAGACTGTGTTTACTTTCGTGTTGTTGTACCACTTAGGCTTGACTGAGCTGTTGATTGAGAACTGACCTGACCTCATTGGGCAGTCATCTGCCTTAAGCACTTGAATGCTACGGAGGCACGACAAAAAATAAAAAACAGCTACACAAAATTAGGTTACCAACAAAAATAGACTGTGACTGCAAAACCAAGGTTCCAATGTTAAGTGCCTGTATTTTTAATCTGGACTGCTGGTGACAGGAAGAAATAGATTGCACGTTACTGCACAAATTAAATATAATTAAATTGATTTAGTTGTTCCCACACGGAACTCATAATTTACATATTATCAGTTCAAAACACCTCACCCATTTCAGACCTCAGTTGGGACAAAAACCAGCTTTTCCCCACCAACATGAGTCTCTGAACAGGGCAGCACTTTACACTCCTGTTTTGTCCAAATTGTGTTTTCACCTGTATCAATACAGCTTTCTTTTCCTCACTGATAGCATCGTGCCACCTTGCCCATTCACCTGGCTGCAATCTACAGGAAAGTAGAGAGCCTGGAAATCCTCTTGCATTCTGGTGCTGACCCAGAGAGAAGGTAATGGCTAATACAAACTGACCTGTATCTAACTATCCATTTCAAAACAGCAGATTTCAGGGGCCATATCATGTTATACACAATATAAAACTCTCACTCAGATCTCTCAAGTTTACATGCACATCATTACTCTGATATTATTTGGAAATCTAAAGTAGGGTTCAGCACATGTAAATACCTTATTCCAAAAAAGAAACCGTTGCATGCTTCTAATAACCCGCAAATGAAACCCAAGTAAACATCCTGTTCCATTTAGAAGCGGTCTGCGCATGTACATATTCACAAGGAGTCTTGGGTGTTGAAGTCAGCCAGCTAGTCTACTGTAAACATGTTGTGGCTAGCCCAGAGCTCTCACTTCTGAACCGATGAGGAGACAGATATGCAGTAAAATAATGAAACATGGTGGAAAACAAGCAATTTGTTCAAGGCCGCAGCAGAGAGAATGAAAGCTGCTGCGTTCAGTCGAACCACAAAACAAATTAGACTCCCTGAAACAACGTATTTAAGTATGGCTGTCAACATCAAGTCATGACTATTTTTAATTACAATTATTAATTTCAATGGTTAAAGACACATGGGGCGGTAGACAGAAAATCTGCTCATAGATCTGCATTTATGGGGGCTGTCCCCTCAATGCAACCCATTCACAATAAATACACTATATTTGAAGTCAGTGAAGTAATGAGCATCCCTGGGTGCCCGATACATAATATGAAATATTTCAACCCTTCATCAAAATATAACCAATCATTTGTTTTATTGACTATTTTAAACAAAACTCTCCCAAGAACAGAACAAAACCATCCAAAGTTAATCCACAGTCATTATTTACTGGTGGCCCAGTCTCAGGATAAAACTGACAAATCAACAAAATCCATGATGTTCCAAACATTTGTTTCAGTAAGCCTATTGTTTGGCCTATGTCCTTGACTTTCATTGGCAGAACTCTGGCCCTCATATTGACAAACAGCAATAACAGACAGGCAATGAAAAGCCAAGAATCAAGACTAGATACTGAAAGCTTTCTTATACTGTGATACCTTTTTTACCTTGAAGGAATCAAATCAATACCCATGACTCATCAGAAACAGCTGAGAGGCCAACTGACCAACTAGATTTGGTCCCACAAAATGGGGATGATATCATAAAAATGGATGTAGTTCCTATTTGGATCACCCAATATGGATGTAAATACCCTGAAATTAAATGTGACAGACTGCACTTTGCATTTTAAATGCAACATGAGGCCAATGTCCTGCACTACAGTATCAAAAGAAGATACATTTTACCATTGTCCAAATACTTATGGACTGCACATGAACAGGAACAATTTTAATGAACAATATAACCAATGTAACTATAATTCACTACAGGGACCATCGAGGGTGCAGCGCTCTACATCTAGTGATCACTCACTGGCCCAAAACCGGTAGGACCAGGTCCAAACCCCAAGGCAAGTTTCAGACCGCCATTGCAGCCAGGGAGCAGTGCGCAGAGGCCTGCCTGAGGCTGCTGTGCCGCTGGGGAGCGGATGTAAACGCGCGGGTGGGGGAAGAGAGCGGGGATACCGCCGTGCACCTGGCCGTGCACTACGGGGCCCTGCCGGCCCTCGGCATCCTGGCCAGCCATGGGGCCCGCGTTAACGCCACGGACAGCGCGGGCATGCGGCCCCTGCACATGGCGGCCGGCACCCTCAGCACGGACATGGCCGCCTGCCTCCTCCGCCACGGAGCGGAGGTCCGCCGGGCCCTGGGCCCGTCCGGATCCACCGCCCTGCACATGGCCGTCACCGCGGCGGCGTGCGAAGCCGGGCGGGGCCGGCCCGTGGACCTGAGCTGCGTCAGAGAGCTGCTGGCGCACGGGGCCGATCCCAACGCACAGGACCAGGCGGGCAGGACTCCCCTGCACCAAGCCTGCCAGGACGGCCAGGAGGAGACGGCAGTCATGCTGCTGGAGCACGGGGCCGACGTCAACATCCACACCTCCCTGGGGGAGAACTGCCTCTTCCTGTTACTAGACCGCACGGCCAACCTGGAGCGCGCGTCGCTCCTGGAGAGACTGCTCAGCCTGACCTATCCCCTGACCATCACCAACGGCCAGGGAGAGCTGCCCAGGGCCCTGCTGCTACCCCAACACCGCGCCCAGAGAGACCTGTTCCTGGAGCTCTGCAAGCAGCCTGTCAGCCTGCAGGACACCTGCAGGGTCCACATACACAGGCACTACGGGGAGAGGGCCAGACTCAAACTCAGGGAGCTAATGCCGGAGAAGTTACACAGCTTTGTTTACAGCAGTTGGAAGTGCCCCGTGGGAATATCATTTCCTGGTACGCACCAGAGTGTGGACAATGAAACACCAGGGGATTTACCCAGAACCCCTGGAGATGTGAGCACTGGGGAGACACATGCGTCCATCGGCTAGATGTGATGTGTCCTTAGTAATCGAAATACATGAAGTCATAAAGAATAGGCATCAATATGTTTACACATTATGGTACTGTTATCCTTGATAGCAACGACATACCTTAAGGTCTCTGTGCAGTATTCCCTTTGAGTGAATATATTTCACCCCTTCAAGTATTGTCCGAAGAATGCTGAACGTATGTTCCATATTCACACATGCGTAAGGATCTATGGATTAATACAAAAAACATTCATTCAAAATGAAGATGCAATCACTCTAGTCCAATATATGCAAATTGTTTTTAAATGCCTTGCTTTGATTATGGTGGATTTTATTGTTAATCTACCATAGATTTTGTTTTATTGCATCAAAACAACGTATACAGAGACAGATTATTTTCTTTGCAAAAAACAAGCACATTTAAAATCCTGTTATGTAGAAGGTAATTTCAAATGAAATTAAGGTTTGTTTTAAAGAATAAAATTTTTGCTAGAACTGTCTGGTTTTTGAATGAATTGAATGATTTTGAATTTTTACAGCAACAGTAAAGGGAACATATGTTGTAGACCTTGTTATTATTGTTGCTCCAGTGATTTTTATGGAATGTGTCATGCCTTGGTTGCCTTGCAAATAAAGGAATAGTACAGCACAAGGTGTGGTCTGCTCACCCGGGTCTGTGGGGTCCTCTTTGGGCCTGGTGTTCCTCTCCAGGATCCAGTCCCTCAGCGAGCGCTCACACAGCTGCATCTGGATGTACAGCAGGAGGCAGAACTGCACCTGGGGCACACAGACACAGGCAACACTGCTGAGCACTGTCGAGAGAACAAGTACACTGTATTTCCATATTATTCAAATGTTATTAACATATTGCTCAATGTCAAAAACGCTGTCCTTCATTTGGTCTTTGGTTTGGAAAAAAAAATTAGTAGCTGCCAGAATTGGGTTCAATTCCTCTTCAGCTTAGTGATTTAAGGAATAAAATGATGATGATGTTTTACTGGGAATTTGTATTTTTAATGAACCAAGCCTCAAGTTAGTACTAAATGAGTTAAATTAAAATTGAACAAAACTGTCCAAACTCCAGTGGCATAAAGTAAATACATATCAAATGTTCATCAAACATATTTTCATATTAAATAAGATATATTTTACTTCCTTCACAATGTCGCATCAATTTAAGAAATAATCCGTATTAGATGGGATGTCTCGGTGGCGCAGCCCGTAGAGCACTGACTGCATGCTCATTGCGAGCCGCGATGTCAGCGGTTCGAATCCATTCGTCGCATGTCTTTCCCTCTCTCTCTCTCTCTCGCTCCCATTCGTCCTGTCTCTCTATACTATACTGTCCAATAAAAAGCTGAAAAAGGCCTAAAAAAAAAACATCTTTAAGAAATAATCCGTAATAGAAAGTGGCAGACATTCCTCTTTCTCACTTATCTAACAGAGACAGGCCTAAATGTTGTACAAGTAGTAGTAGTAAAGGTGGTATAGCCTACTACTGCCCCTTACAATTCGTCCACCTTAAACCTTAAACAATACTAGCTCTAAATCTGTCCATGGTCACATATCCAAAAATTGTCATTTTCCTACTGGGCCCCCCAGTGGAGGAATGAGGTATCTGCACATACTGTCTCAAAGTGCAGAATCACTCACCAACTTTAAACCCATCTGTTCAGAACTTCGGACCACATCCTGTTTGGTATCATCTACATAATGAGGCCAGTTACAGCTACATGTTTATACGTTGGCCCAATCTTTTTTGATACTTTAATACTGATGTCACTGGAGGTTCTTGTAAATTAAAACATTACATACATCCATCCATCCATCCATTATCTGAACCCGCTTATCCTGATCAGGGTCGCAGGGGGGCTGGAGCCTATCCCAGCATACATTGGGCGAAAGGCAGGAATACACCCTGGACAGGTCGCCAGTCTATCGCAGGGCACACACACTATTCACTCACACACTCATACCTACGGGCAATTTAGACTCTCCAATCAGCCTAACGTGCATGTCTTTGGACTGTGGGAGGAAACCGGAGTACCCAGAGGAAACCCACGCAGACACGGGGAGAACATGCAAACTCCGCACAGAGAGGCCCCGGCCGACGGGGATTCGAACCCAGGACCTCCTTGCTGTGAGGCGGCAGTGCTACCCACTGCACCATCCGTGCCGCCAACATTACATACAGTAAATTATAATTATTTATCTATTCATTAAAATGGGTAAACCACATAAAATAAGTTGTGGAGAACAGAGTGTGCCAGTTTTCAGGATAACATCATTAGTGCTGCTGCTAAAGATGAACTATTATCATCCATTTTGACTGGAGCGGTTGATGTCAAGGGATGCAGCAGCCTTATAAGGACCTTCTACGCAGCCAGATATTGAACAGTGAAACTTGAGCGTTATGTGTGAGCTGTAATGTACACGTCAGGAGGCTCTCTCACCTCCTGGGTGCACTGCTCCTCCCACAGCTGGCTGTCCATGTCTATGTAAGAGTTGTTATTGATCTCCAGCTTGTTTCTGCTGAGATCGTCCTCTGTCAGAGCCGAGCCGTCTCTGCTGGCGGCGGGGCAGCCGGCGGCCACTGGGCGCTGCTTCCCCAGGAACACGCAGGGGACGTAGTTCACTTCGCTGCACACAGCCTTAGGACACACCGCCGGGCTCTGCTGGTCTGAGGAGAACGAGCCTTCCTCCAGGGCACACGCTGAGGCCTTTACATCTTCTGGCTTTTCCTCCACACTCTCAGAGCTCCTGAACACGATGGAGGAGCCAATGCTGCTCGCTTCACTTTCCTCTGCACTGCTGATGAGAGTGACAAACAGAAGTTAAATAAGGGAACTGGATGGAAAACACACTACAATAGAGTCATTCCTTCTTGCCACAAGTATGACTTGAGCAATGCTATTACTTTAATGAAGAAAGAGGAAATGTTGTGGCCTTACCCATCTCTTAATGAGTGAGTTTCCAGAGCCGGGAATTTGGAAGCGATGGATTTTGTACCTGAAAGAGAAATCGGTCACAACAATTCCCAAATCCTTGTACTGGAAAGGGATCTTGTTTTAACATTAACAGTGATGTTAATGTAAGAAATAAATCAAAGCAGGAAAAAACATCTGCATCATAACAGTCTGGTGTTTCTTGGGAGTTTAGCATATTTGCAGTGTAGGGTCTTGACTGCGATAGACTATATTTCAAATAGGCTTTATTGAATCATTACATAAAACAGATGCCCCACAGATTATTTGTACGGTTAACAGGAAACGTACCTTTCGCTGCTGGCTGCACATGCTCCATCCAGGCAGTGTGATAGCCCACTATATTGACGTGCTGCAGACTGGACAATACCTTCACCTCCCGGAGCACCTGCAAGTAAAATCAGTAAAACCTTGTTCACCTCAACTATCACCTTTACATTACATTATTGCCATTTGAGCACACCCTATAATGTACACAAGTTTAGAAACAGCACTTATTTTTTGTCTCTGTGGAGTAAATGTGTGTCTGAAACACAGGAACAGACCTTCATGCAGTCATCCCTCGAGACACTCCTGATATGAACCTTCTTAACAGCATAATTCTGTCCATCCAACTTGTTGAGCACCTGTTGAGTATGAGAGATTGTACAGTAAATACACGAGCAAACAGCCTTCATGAAGAGATTTATCATATTGTTTTGCTTTGGTCTTAACTGCGTTAGAAGAATGAACAGTGGTACCTTGAAAACTTTGCCATATGCACCTTTGCCAAGTGTACATATTTCCTCAAACTCACTGAGGTAACGAGACGTCTGTGCTTGGAAGAGACCTTCCTTTGATCTAAGATGACAGAAAGAAATATATATATGTGATAATGTTTATGAAGCAAACAGCTACTAGTGAATTCAACCAGACTAAACACAATACATTAAAAACACATCACATGCAATTTCTTTTTTAATCAAAACAATATTCTTACCTTAATGCAAAGCTCTGAGCATCAGAATTGAAATAGTTTTGATCCTAGAAGCAATAGAAACACACATTCAGTTTTGTATAGGGTGGATTGTGGCAACTGGATGTGAGAAAGCAGTAGTGTGTGAGTAGAGCATGAGACTCATAGTTACCTGGGGGAAGAGAGAAGAACTTGCAGCATGGAGAAGCTCAGTGAACGCTCTGTTGTGCTGCAGCCTCACTGTGCTGAACTCATCACTGACCGCCAGTGGAGACAGCAGGTTCATCGAAGCCAAGCGCTGGCCAATCACTGATGAGGCAAGCATGAAAAGAACAAATGACAAATTAGACAAAGAAAGGACTAAACATCAATTTTTGAACAGACATTAATAATGACATTACAAGACAATATAAAATGCACTGACTATGGCAAGTGTAGTAACATGCTTGTTTCCAATGTATGATGGTTATTGTCATATCCAAGGACTCAATGAATTAAGGTTGTCTGTCTTGTCGGCATTTGCAATTACAAGTCAGTCAAAAAATGTAATCCATTTTTTAAGGAATAACACAGCACATTACAGAAAATGAAATTATTAATTTACCATACTAATTTTAAATCATAGAATGTGGGACCTTTTTCTTCATAGCATGCATCGCTATTTCTGATGTAATATGCCAGTAAGAGGAGAAATCATGCGTCAGCAAACATTGTCTAATTATGAATAATTAACGGCCTGTAGGAATTCACAGGTTGCAGTTACCACTGAAATTAACATTTCAGACTTTTGATTCTCATGCCAAAAAAGCCTTCCGAAATAATTTCACCCAACCAAACTCTCATTTGTTAGTACATTAACAGTATACAGTATACAGTATGCTCATGTTCGTGAGGCTGCCAGGAGAAAGCTGCAGCCAGGGAGCGTTCACCTTTGAAGAGGAGCCGTGAGCGGTGTGGGTTTTTCTCATACACAAAGCACAGGTGTTCCAGCAGGGAGCCCAGCAGCAGATGGTTTGGGATGGCAGAGGCAAACTCCTGGATGGACGTGTACTGTTTGCCACCCACCAGAACATCACTGCTCTCTAGAGAATCTGTAGCTGCATTAAAAACAAGGGGAAACAAAGTGCTTTTAAATAATGTGACAATTTCATTGCAAAATATGTTTTCGTCACTGCTATTTATTTGCTTATCCAGCTTACATTTTTAATCAGTATCCTTTTATGCAGCTGGACAGTTACATTTCCAGTTACAGTTTGCTGAAAGGTGCAAAAGTAGTATCCTGATTCGGGATTTCAATCTTCAACCTTGTGCATTT
This sequence comes from Conger conger, assembly GCF_963514075.1. Lineage (NCBI taxonomy): Eukaryota > Metazoa > Chordata > Actinopteri > Anguilliformes > Congridae > Conger > Conger conger. The sequence continues at coordinate 62,825,921 of NC_083761.1, read as the reverse complement.
ATGTTGAGTTTCCAAACCATTTTCCCCTTCCCCATGCTGTTCAATACCCATACAACTAAATGATCAGACCACACTGCAGCAGAGACATTCACAGGGAGAGTTCACTGCAAGGAAAATACTACACCTACAAGACAATTTGTTGACTAGATTATTAATACATCAACAAATGCAAAACAATAACTGTTGTACTTACCTTCTGCAATAGCTTTTGCAATCAGCCCCAAAAAGTCATTTTTCTCAACATCCATTTTGTATGAAAGTAAAATAACAATTTAACATGAAACCGCACTTCAATATTCAAGCAGCTTTTTGCTGGTGTTTCTTGTTTATGCATGGGGTGTGTTCATTGGTAAGGCTTATCAGTTTGAAACACAACGTACGCCCCAGGACCCGACCCACATCACAGCACTATAGAAAACTGGTAGGAAAAATGCACCCATAGGTAACATAAATTGAATATGCTTCTGTTATCATTATTAATTAATTCATTAATTCATTCATTGAATGCATAAGTGTGAACGAGCTGAGATGTAGGTATTCATTCATGGAAAATTGCCTTTGTGAAACATTTAAAAAAACGACTTACTAGCATATCTGATATAATAAAAGAGAATAATAAAAATGACTACATGCATTACAAATATTAACTCCATGAAAAATATGATGTACATAGGATGTGTATCGTCATTTTATATAATTATTGTCATATCATTATGAAGAAGGATCCACGCAATGGTTTCATCAGTTGACAGTACGCTTTCATCACCGCTGCTGGCTAAAAAGCCGAAAGTGCCATGTCAAAGTGAAATCTAAAGACCCAATTTTTTTCGTCTGTTTCCCATTTCATATCATGTTTGAGCGTATAGTGCCATATCCATTTTCTGCCTTTACTTTTAATATACAAATGTAGAATTTGCATTACGCTAAAATGTCCCACTCCTTTTTCTCAGGAGCAGGGGTCGTTAGGCCAACCTTGCGGAAAAAGCACAGTTCGTTGGTGGGGAACTAGTTTGCCACTCATCTTGAATTATTTCTAATTCCTATTTAAAGCCGAATATAGTTTGACCATTTTGTTATTAATGTCACAAAGCTCAACACATCTAACGTTGCTAGCTAGTTAAATATGTAACTAATTAGCTAATCATTTTGCAATGGAATAAAAAAAAACTTCATTTGATCTTATCTACAGACTGTTTCATCTGATATGCTTATCTAGCCTAGTATCAAACTGTATTAATTTACCGTATCGTTAGTTTTACACATAAATGTCAATTTAGCTAACGTTAGTATCCAAACCCCAGATTGCCGAAAGACTGCTTACAGAAATATGAGATTACATTATTGGCATTTGGCAGACGCTCTTATCTAGAACGACGAACAACAAGGTGCATACCCATAACCAGGGAAAATATCTGAATGAATTATTACTAATAATTAACGATCAGAACAGGAGCAGTGCCAGTACAGGGACGTAATTTAGTTGACGTTCAGGAGTGGTTGGCAAGCTAGGCTATTCAGCTTTCAGCAATTTACACGAATAAAGAGGTTTATTTGGGAAGCCAGTTGACTTGTAACTACTCACTGTCAAATTCAACGTCCTCATCCTCCTCTTGAGGAAATGGGAAGATATGTTTCGCATGTCTTCGGCTGCTGCTGACAAACGACGTTAAATTCCTCCGAACTTGTACGAGGTTACAATCACTCGGAATTTCCTCCATTACATTTAACTTTCCTTTCCCATCGAACACGAATAAATAAATGTAACACTAGATAATACATGTAATAAGTGATTATTTAAATATGGTTGATTAATTAGCCAATATACGGAATATTCTTCCAGGCCTGGTGACACTGACACCGTCAAAACTTGGAGTCGGTAGGGAACTGTAGAGGGCCATGTCGAACTGCCCAGCTATCTTAAATTGTGGGTTGTCATAACTTTGTGGTCGAACATGCTACTGGACATAAAAGTACAGTGTCGAAAGAAAATCCATATGTACATCACCCGCATACGTTCTTTAAAATACAGAAGATTGTCTGAATATGACTCAACCCGTACATTTCGTATTTACACATAATTCGTATTTGCATTTGTGTATGCATTGTCAGAGGGTCCCTAATGTAACACTGAAATTACATCATCTCTGTACGGTGAGCCATTTAGACCAAACCGTTTTTTAACGGTATTCCCCTGGTTCATGCCAAAACCGGACGGAAATGTATCATTTTTACCGCATGTTGGCTTTGCAATCCTCTGTGTTTGCAAATAATGCAATAAATTGAGGTATCATCATATTTAATTTATTAACTGAAGTTTGAATCAAAATTAGTTGTACACATTGTCTGAACTTCACAATATTGTTTTTGCCATTTCTGCATGTGCATCATGCATTGGCTACCATGATTTAGAAACCTTCACAACAGAAAGCTTCCAGAAAAGCTTTGTAATTTAAAATGCTTTTAAGATATCTTTTTATTAACAAAATTAAGATACAGAACAATGGAAACAAGTCAACATACAGTATACAGAAAAGGCAAGTGATTAATACAGACATAGAGAAGTAACAAAAGAGAAGAAAAACATGTTAGGGGTATGTGTTAAAGTAAGGGCAATTCCAAGATTATTGCAATACTGTTTCTGGAGATAGATAGGTCATAGAAAGATAAATTCATATTAAATTAATTTTCTAAGGTAATGATCAACAGGGTATAATTTATCAATTATCTTAGTGCATGACACTTCCTAAATATTATTAACCAGCAAATACTTGGCAACAACCAAACTTTCCCCAGTAAATATCCTCCACAAACGGATTCCAATAGAAGAGATTTTTAAATAGCTTACAGTAGCTACCCCAAGAGAAATACAAAGCTCCTAGGTGTTACTGGGAAGTAAATTGCCATCTCTGTTGAAGAGTTGACACAAAAATGCATTTATAAATCAGTGGTCTAAAAGTAAGGTTCTGTTTTTGTACATAATCTCTCTATTATTCTAAATGAAATATTTGTAGGAAAATATGCTTGTATATTCATGATCAATTAATCCCAGTGGCCTTTCATCTTTCTCCGTCACAGTAGATGGCGGTATACATCTTTTAGTTGACTTGAAAATAGGAAATGAACATAGGAAGAACATCATTTGTGATTTCTGGCGCGCCAAGGTTTTGTTTTGCGAAGCACAGAGCCAGTGCTACAGAGTTTTGTAAGACTGAGTTGAAGTGTTGTGGTGAAACATGCAACATTGTTATCGGAAGAAGTCCACGAATCTCAATGAATAGGAGAATGGTGCTCGTACAGTTTTGCTCTGATTTAAATAATCAAAAGGATTATAGCTGCCTAGCTGCTTAAAAAACTAGATATATTATTGAGCTTAGTCTGGCTAATGGAGCTAGCTAATGCGACTCGGTTTGCTGCGTGGTCAACAAACTAGCTCACCTAGAATGTTTAGAGTGAGCAACGAGCCATAAACACCCTTCTCTGAATTCAAGACAAATGACAGCCTGTCAGACAAAATGAATGACGCTTGGTGAGTTAATTAGCTAGCTAAGTTAGTTACTTTTTTGACGGAAATAATGTAATTACGTTAAGACTGCGGGTCACTTAGTGGGCTGGCTAGTCAAAGTTGCAGCATACACCGTACAACCAATGTACTCTTTCCAATTGTAACTAACGTTATAGTCTCTGCTTAAAACTTACAATTTGAACTGAGCTAACGACGCAAAGTAGCCGATAGATTCTGTACAGGTACAACTCATTGGGTTACTTATAGTTATAGATGTGACACAACGTTAGGTAGAAGTGGCCTCCAGCACATTGGATTTGAAAGGAAACCATAAATATGAGGTTGAGGTGCAGTGTCAGCTTTAATGTAATGGTATTTGCATAATTATTTTATGCATAAGAAAGCCAACAGAAGGTCTAGAATTGGCCTCTGTCGCATTTGCATCTCGAGTCTGTTTCTGTTGACTGTCATCACGAGGCCAAAGAAGTGTCAATGGCAGTAAACCGGCCATCATGAGACTGGAAAAATCGGAATAAATATACCAGTGACTTGGCTGAAACATTGGGCGTGTCACAATCAATTGTTTAAGGCATTGTTAAGAAGCAGGAATAGTAAATGACTGGGTAGACCATGAATGAACACTGTAGAGGCAAGTTGGGATGTGTTGGCCACTACTGTCTACAGAGGACGTCACAAACAAACTGAACCACAGAGGCTACACGACAAGCTGCAAACCACTAGTTGGCTGTAAAAGCAGAAACAGGATGGCCAGGTTACAGTTTGCGAAGAAGCACCTAAAAGATCCTGCACAGTTCTGGAAAAAGATGTTGTTGACAGTTGGGACCAAGATTGACTTATATCAGAATGATGGCAAGAGGAAAGTGTGGAGAATAAGTGGAATTGCCTAAGATCTAAAGCAACTGCCCTCATCTTTGAAACATGTATGGCTGCCACACATACTGGCTCACGTACTGGCTCTTCATTGATGATGTAATTGCTGATAGCAGCAGCAGAATGAATTTTGAAGTGTACAGAAGCCTCTTATACTGCTAAAGTGACTAAGGAGTTTCAGGTACAAGAAGTGGAATTTTCTTTACTGACCAAATCAATCCAACTGAACATGCGTTTCACTTGCTGGAGACAAGACTGAAGGTAAAAATCCCCTGAAACAAACCAGAACTGAAGATGGCTGCAGTACAGGCCTGGCATCACCAGGGATCATACCCAGCATCTGGTGATATCTATGCCACAGTCTGTGATTCACAGACGACAGGATTTGCATCCAAGTAAAATATACAATTACTTTGTTTAAGATTTAATATTAATATATACAATTGCATTTGCTCCGCTAAAATGGGGGAACGCTGTATTTAAATGGCTGTAATTCTTGCAAGGATTACTTCATATGGATGTAAATGCCCCCAAATTAAAGCTGACAGTCTGTTCACGATTCTCATATTGATGGTTCCATTTCAAAATCCAATGTACCTTAGTAAAGAAACCAAAACAACAAAAATGGGCCACTTTCCCCATTTGTTGACAGTGTATATTGTATGCAATGTAGGCAGCTACATAAGTGTAAAACATGTTGCAATCAAGCCACATTGATCATTTATTAAAGTGTGTCTCATAGTTCGGAACCGGCCCGGGCCATCAAGCCCATAGACCGTCACTCTGTGCATCAGATCTGCTCTGGACAAGTGGTCCTGACCTTGGCAACAGCTGTGAAAGAACTGGTTGAAAACAGCATAGACGCAGGAGCTACCATTGTTGGCAAGTAATATTTTTAACAAGGATTTGTTTATAGAGAAGTATCTCTATCCGGAATATCTTCAGACATTTTGGTAGTTGAATATAACCTTAATTGCTGAGGTGCCGTGATTCACTGAGCATGTAATACTTGTAGAAATCAGGCTGAAAGAGTATGGAGCAGAGCAGGTGGAAGTGTCCGACAATGGAAAAGGGGTGGACGAAGCCAACTTCGAAGGACTCAGTGAGTAGCATATATGTAATTCCTTCCAAATATTCACTGAATATAATTTGCAATTCATGTTCTGCTAATGTTATACTGCATGTTTCTGCTTGGTCACAGCCCTGAAGCACTACACTTCCAAATTGAGCAGCTTTTCAGACCTGATTCATGTGGAGACATTTGGGTTCCGAGGTGAAGCCCTCAGCTCGCTGTGTGCTCTCAGGTAGGGCTGTATGTTTATTGTGCATAAACTCACATTGAAGGTCAGACATTTCCAATTTTGAATATCTTCAATTTAATTTTCCTTCTGCTTTACTGCATGGCAGACTATTGTACACTTGATGTTTTTAGCGTGTTTGAATTATGCTGTCATTTAGAGATGCTATTGTGGCAGATACTGTGTTAAGTTTTGTGCTTTATGGTATTTAGTAAGGTGCTACAGTACCTGGTGGTGAGTCTGTGGTTCAATTTTAGAGGAGATATCTGTGCTCTAGATAATTTGGTAATGGTGTCCTCAAACTGCTTGGGCATAAATAACCACAATTTGCAGCTGTTTTGCATTATATAGGTTCCCAGATGGATTTATGAATTTCTACAATTCTCATTTGTTTTGATTGTTGTGCATATTTCTTTGCTTGTCATTTATATAATCTCTTCTTATTCAAATGAGGTGATGATGAAAGCAGGTTGGTGTGTTAATATAAAACATTCTGTGTAATTACCTTTGTTTTCTTGAAGTTTGAATGATGATATGAATTCCGTCGTCTGTCTGCAGTGACCTGAGCGTGGTGACGTGTCACGAGTCTGCCCAGGTGGGTACACGCCTGGTGTTTGATCACAATGGCAAGCTGACCCAGCGCTGCCCACACCCTCGCCAGCAGGGCACCACCGTTACCCTGCAGCAGCTCTTCTCCACTCTGCCTGTCCGCCACAAAGAGTTCCAGCGCAACATCAAGAAGGTACTGTCAAGTAACTGACTTTTAGTTTAACGCCCGCTTGGTAATTCCACTCCCACGGGTCAGTGTACTCCTGGTAATATTTTCTATCCTTATCCAAAAAGGGCCGGTGCAGGTGTTCGTTCCAACCAAGCAGTAACACACCTGATTCTACTGATGACTCCGTGGCAAGGAGTCTACTGGTTGACTAGTAGAATCGGGTGTGTGACTGCTTGGTTGGAACAAAAACCAGTCGGTTGAATTTTTAGTTGATGTTGGAAATGGCAGGTTGAAATGGTTTGGTTGTGTGCAATATGTTTTTACAGGAATACTCCAAGATGGTCCATGTCCTACAGTCATACTGCATCATCTCCACTGGAGTGCGCATTACCTGTACTAACCAGGTGGGCCAGGGCAAGCGAAGTGTTGTTCTCTGTACCAGTGGTAGCCAGAGCATGAAAGACAATATCGGAGCAGTGTTTGGACCCAAACAGGTCAGTTACTCTTATGTGTCTTCAGCTTGCACAGTCAATTTAACTTAAACATTTTGTCTAAGTTGCACCTAGATTGGGTTGCCTATCACAGAGGCTTTCTGCATATAATTGTATTTCATTCAAAGTTGTCTTCATTGCTTATCTTGCATCATATTTATACTTATTTTAGTATCACCAAGTTTAGTTATTGTACATTTAACAGATGTACGCATTTTCTGTAGCTCCAGAGTTTGGTCGCTTTTCGGCAGCTGCCTCCCACAGAGGCAGTGAAAGAGGATTACGGTCTTGGAGGGGAGGGAATGCCTGAGGAATTCTTTACGTGAGTAAATATTCATGCATGATTATTTCCTATTCTCAGGATCTGTGGTCTTAATGCTGAATTCCCAACATTGAACATACAAGTCTGTACACTGTTGTAAGGTTTATGGAAAGAACAACTGACCGAGTATCTTCTTTGGTTATATAATTCAAAAATGAAAGCTGAATATGAAATTATTTTAAAATAAATGTTATATTAAATCATTGATTTTGGAGGAGCAGTTGTTAGTATCTGAATGCATGCGTTTCAGGATTGCAGGTTTTGTGTCTCAAGGAGATCATGGTGTGGGCAGAAGTGCCACTGACAGACAGTTCTTCTACATCAACACCAGGCCCTGTGATCCATCAAAGGTTCTCAGATTATACACATAAATAGTTAAACTGTCAAATTTGATGTTTTGCAGTTGGTTTGTGTTTTCACCTTTTGAAGTAAAGTTTTTATTTTTATTTTCATGCTAGGTCTCCAAACTTGTCAATGAAGTCTATCACATGTTTAACCGACACCAGTATCCATTTGTTGCCTTGAACATAACTGTTGCTTCAGGTAGGAGAATGCTAAACTACAGACCTAATTAACAATTGATCATTTTGAGGGTCTAAGCTAATATGCTGTAACGTCAGTTACATTGTATTTGAGCTAGTGTGTTTTTGAAAGAAATTATTCCTCTGTGTAAAAAAATAATTCCAGCTTTGTTTATAAAAAGATCAAGTGAAAATGACAAAATTGAGATTGCAAGTGGCTGTACTCAGAGGGCTCCCGTGGTGTGTGCTGTGCTCCTAGACTGCGTAGATGTTAATGTCACACCGGATAAGCGTCAGATCTTCCTCCAAGAAGAGAAATTGCTGCTGGCCACCATGAAGAGCTCACTGATCGCCATGTATGAGAGTGGTGTGAACAAGATCAGCCTCAGCAGCACAGCTCTACTCATGCCCCGTAAGCATTTCACACAAACTGTTATACTAAATAACAGTATCAGTGATCAAGTGCATGCTTACACATGCTTCCCTGTTTTTTCTAGTACATAGGACAGTCAATACTTCTACCTCTGTGGCAAACCATGAAAGCGTACTTGATTCTGAAGCTGCTCTTGAAGTCGAAGATATGGTAGAACCTGCTCTTCCGCACACAAAGTCATCACTGAACCTCACTGGGCTGAGGGCAGCCTTCTCACTGCACCAAACGGCAGGAGTAGACACCAAGGAGAATGTGAGTAAAGTCTGTCACCAGGGCCCAGCTCAGAAGAAGCTGCAGTCCTTTTTCAAGAGCACTGAAACCAGCAGACCAGCTCTACCGTCTCTCTTCAGACATTCACGAGATGGATTGAAATGCTCACCTGTGATGGGGCTGAAGTCACAGGAGAACAGGGGTGAAGGGAAAACGGGCAGTGACATAGACTCGGGGAGAGGAAGCACCGTATCAGAACGGGACTCGGTCACGGACACCCCGGAGAGCGCGCGTGGGACTGTGTCAGAGTTCAGCTCCCCTGACACAGAGGGGGTTGAGGCCGGCGTTAAGAGTGAGAGCACAGAGGGATGGTGGGGTGAAGATCATAAACCTGCCGTGTGGAACGACTCCGAAGCTTCCCGTTCTGAGGGCCGCAGCTCAAGTCCGGGAACCAAGAGGGCGAGGCTGGATGAGGACCTCTCTGCAGTCTGCACTGCCCAGCCACGTTCAGACGCTCAAGCCCCTCCCAGCGGGCTCAAAGTGGACGCTCCTGTCCGAATGCACAAGAGGACCGTTCCGCTGCAGTTCTCCCTGCCTGAGCTCGCAGCTGGGCTGCAGAGGCTGCGGGAACAGGAAGCCCAAAGGGCAGAGGGGCTGAAGTACAGGCGGTTCAGGGCCAAGATCAGCCCTGGAGAGAACCAGAGTGCTGAGGATGAGCTGAAGAAAGAGATCAGGTACTCGGGACAGTTATTGGGTACTTGCATAAAATTCTCTTTGCTTTTTCACATGCGTGTACCGTAACATTTTCAGTGTATGAATAGTTCACTATGGTTATAATGCATCTATTTTATTTCCGTGTTTTTCTACCAACCAAGCAGTTACACACCTGATTTACCCAGTTAATGATAAAGTGCCCAAATTATTGGCATCCAGAAGCAAAAAAGGTGAATGAAAGTTGGTTGAAAAATGTTTTGCCATATGCCTCTGTTACAGCAAGGACATGTTTAGGGAGATGGAAATCATTGGACAATTCAACCTGGGCTTCATCATTACCAAGCTGAAGTCCGACATCTTCATGATTGACCAGCATGCCACTGATGAGAAGTACAACTTTGAGATGCTGCAGCAGCACACTATCTTACAAGGGCAGAGACTCATAGCGTGAGAAATTATATACTTTGTTTATTTTTTCAGGGTAATGCAACAGAGATTCATCCATTTGTTTTTGTGTGGAATTATAATGGTACTTATTTTTAGTCCACAGAAACTGCATCTTCCAGCAGTCAGTGAGACTGTACTGATTGAAAACTTGGAAATCTTTCAAAAGAATGGCTTCGATTTCATCATTGATGAAGAAGGTAGGGTACAACATTAACTGCCATAACTGAGCATTCAGAATATTAGACTGAAGTGTGGCATTCTGGGATGGGTGGTCTTCTGGGCATTTGCATTGTGTGCTTGCATGTAGTATAGGGGAGTATAGGGGCGGCCTGTAGCGTAGTGGTTAAGGTAAATGACTGGGACACGCAAGGTCGGTGGTTCTAATCCCAGTGTAGCCACAATAAGATCTGCACAGCCATTGGGCCCTTGAGCAAGGCCCTCAACCCTGCATTGCTTCAGGGGAGGATTATCTCCTGCTTAGTCTAATCAACTGTACGTCGCTCTGGATAAGAGTAATGTAATGCATGTAGGTGAAGTGTTATGCTCTGCTTCGCAGCCCCAGTCATGGAAAGGGCGAAGCTGGTATCCCTCCCCACGAGCAAGAACTGGACTTTTGGCCCTGGTGACATCGAGGAAATGATCTTCATGCTGAGTGACAGTCCTGGAGTCATGTGCCGGCCCTCTCGTGTTAGGCAGATGTTTGCCTCCAGAGCATGCCGCAAGTCGGTGAGAGAACCTTTTTGAACCTTTGCAAAGAATGACCAAGGCCAGAAAGACTAAGACCTTAATTTTCTGTTAACATCTATTCACTGTTGAGTCACAATTATAGTTTGTTATAAAGTGAATGCTCAGCTGCTGGGTGGCTCATTCTGTTAAGGCACTGCACTTATTTAGATAAGCCCCATGATCTCTAATGGAATTTGTACCGTGGCAATCCTGACTGCAGCCAGTAGCTCCATAGGGGGACCTGCAATTGCCACTTGCATCACCTAGGATACAGGAGGGTTTAGCCGGTTAGGGGTCTGCTATTCATCCCTCTATGGCCACCCCCACTGGTTGCTTGGACACCTGCTGACTACATTCCAAAGCCACATATGAACCAGTCCCCAGGGTTTATTATTTTTTAATGCACAGTTAGTGCATTGAACTTTGTGCAGTTAGTGTCTGAACTTAAGTAATGGCTGGACAAGCCAATCATTTTCCATGCGTTTCATGTTATGTGTGTCTCCCATTCAGGTGATGATAGGCACTGCTCTAAACAGCAGTGAGATGAAGAAGCTGGTGGTGCATATGGGGGAGATTGAGCAGCCATGGAACTGCCCACATGGTAGACCCACCATGAGGCACCTGGCTAACCTCAACATGCTCTCACAGGATTAAAGCCCACACTGGGCCTTGCTCAAGCCTAAATGACTGCTGTCAACTGAGAAACACATACTGCTACACACATTTCATTCATCTTGTCACTTGAACCAGATTATTACATAGACCACTTAACAAAATGGAACTGAATTTGTACTTAAGAAATACTGTCTTGTAAAATCTGAAAGCCTTAACAAGAAATTTCAAGTTTTATTTTTCAATAAAATGTATGTTTTGTTTAAAGAACCTTTTTATTAAAATGTAAAATAGTTTTTCCTAATTTTATATCAATGTAGCAGTGCATTGTTTGCCTAGGAATGCTGTCGGTTCCATTTGTGTTATACAAATTTAGCAGGTTTTTATAAAATTCTCAGTAAAGTATTTGCCTTGGTGGCATTTAAATGTTAAACAAGGGACAGACAGCCTACCAAAGAGCTGTGTTAGAATAGAAAGATTTAAATATCTGACGTGATATTCACTACCATTCAAATGTATGGAATCGCTGAGAGATTGTTATGCTTTTGAAAGAAATGTTTACCTTAAGTCACAAAGTAGTATTACATTCATTTGAAAAATTACAAAACTAACAATAAGACTATGAAACAAAATAATGAATCTTTGTCTTATTTGTATCTTTTGGAAAATTACTAAATGCTTAAATCCATTAAACTTGACTCTACTTCGAAATCGGAATGATCTGCACAGCACACCGCTCGCTATATTTGCACAGAAATAGCCCAACACAAGTCAACTTTACACAGACTATTCTTGTAGTCATCTTTGGTTTAGGTACTCACAAACTTTTACCTACAAGGTTCTCAGAGAAGTACAGGGCAAGCAGTCTCTCTGTATAGCTAATGGGACCTGCTGTGCCCTACAGTCTTAACTGCTCTGTATACAGACAGCTACTGGCAGGCTATTGTAAGTGGGGTTTCCATCCAACCATTTTTATGTGAACTTTGAACTTGTGCATAAGTAAACCTGATTGGCAACACCAAAATATCACAGAAGGTTTCTAGGCTTGACCAAGGTGGAAAAGTTGGTGTTTCAATAAAGAGAAGATGTGATTAAGTTGGATGTAAGCAAACTTGCACACTTGTGCATCTAGGCCTTCCACTTGTTTACAATTGTTTTCAGCTGTTAATAGGAGTGGTTTCTCACATACCAGATTAGCATGATTAGATGAGGAAAACTATTTATACTCTGGAGTAATGGCTGCTGAAAATTACACATCAAATTCTTTAAAAACATTTCTCAGGGATTCCAAACTTTTTAACTAGTGCACATAAATAATGTTCAGAAATGGGGGGGGCTACTACTTGCTCGCAGCCAATTACGTACCACTGTTGGTTCTGGTGGCTTCTCAACGGAAACTGTAAATAAGCAATAAATTATGAAAGACATTGATATATTTAATAATCCGTCATGATCTCACACTGTATTTATCAATTTATACAATACCACAAATTAGCCAGTGTATTGTATTTGCCGGGATGCACCTGAGCATGGCCTTATAGTTTTGACACGTTCGAGGTTCCGTACATGTAGTGCCTTAACAACTGTCTTGAGGTGTAAACTAAACACCGGTTGCTATGTGATTGTGTGCCGTGGAACTCTGCAGAAGAGCAGAAAGGACAATAATGGCAAAAGGAAAGAAAAAAGTTGAGAAGTCGACACCTGAGGGGTCTGTCTCTAAATCGGCTAGTTGTTCCGCTACTAGTGTTGTGTCAGAGCCACCGCTAGAACAAGCAGCACCCGAAGAAGAGGATTCGGGTCAGATCACGAACGTCAGTTCAGCCTCCTTGTCTTCCCAACCACCACTCCATGAAAACCCAGCCTCAAGTTGTGATGAGTTCTACGACATACCTGTTCTCTCTAGCATCATTGTCGAAAAGTAAGGCCTGTCAGTATGATTCTATGAAATTATTTGCATTCAATAATGTACACATTTAAAACTGTAATTCGCGGGCTAAGATGACATGAAAAGGGGAAACTTGCAGGTACGAGGGTGAGAAGAATGGAGAGGTTTTTCACGGGGACGGTGTCGCGTATTTTCAAGGAGGTCACGTGTACAAGGTACATAAAACTTGCTGTTGTCTTAACCATCATGTTCATCCAATATACTGCCAGACAACCATTGATACTGTTGGTATGTTCCTCTAAGGGTATGTTTTCAGAGGGATTCATGCATGGATATGGCACGTACACATGGGCAGATGGGGTGAAATATGAGGTAGATTCTGGCTCTGAATTCGATTTTTAAAATTACTCCATCAGACAGTAAATACGACTCATGCAGTAGCGGATTTCCTTAATGTTTGGCATTTGAATTGTGCAGGGAGAATTTGTTTTTAATATACCATTGGGACATGGAACGTACACCTGGGTCGACGGGAGCTGCTATGAAGGCGAGGTGTACAATGGAATTCGCCACGGCGTGGGAACGTACATATGTGCCACAAAAGCAGTCTCTTACAGAGGCGAGTGGAATCTCGGCAAAAGACACGGAAAGGTATCAATGTTCGAGATCTAGAACAGTAGTCTTTATTCCAAAGAAACTGAATTTCGTTCAGTTGTGAAATAACTGTGGCTACATTATAACAGAATATAGCTATTCCCTCAAAAGCATTTAAACCTCTTTGACTCGACTTTTTGACAGGATAGGACAGAATATTTCAATATCCACAGCAGAACATAATGATGAGAACTTATGTGAAATGTGACTTGAAATGCCAAGGTTTGTTCAGTAACTTCATTTTTTTTTTTTTTTGTATTTTAATGTAGGGCACAATATACTATAACCCTGAACTGACATCATGGTATGAAGGAGACTGGGTGAGCAATATCAGAGAAGGATGGGGAGTGAGAGGGTATGTGGCTTGAATTAAACAAACATACAGAAAAGACATACTGATGAAGAGCATTGTCTGGGTTTTGCATCTATTGTAGAATGTTTTTTCATTCATATATGCACAATATAACAGGCACAATGTAAAATATACAGTATGATGATGTTGATGAGATAATCTTTAATCTATTTTGTCAGCATTTTTGGGACACATTTTTGCCTGTTATAAGCATATTATACAAAGTGTGCACATAGTAGCTGCACAACTGGTATTCTCGTATCGAGTCTGCAAGTGACTTAATAAAGCAAGTGAAAATTAAAAAAAGTAAAAAATCAGGAGCTAAAATGGCAAACAAAAATACTTTATTGTGGACATACAAAGCATTAGAAATGTGGGATTTGGATACTTATCATGTTTTCATCAAGCATTTGATAATGGTATAGCATGTATTTTCTGAAAGTGGAAAGATTGTGAAAACCTTTAGAGTGCATTTGCCCAGAATAGTTCCAATACATGGCTCTAAACACTGAATCAGATTTTCAGTAGGCTGGTATAGGTGTAAGTGATGCATGCATGTGTTCTCCTCTCCTCTTCTTGTGAAGTTACCCCTCTGGTAATGTGTATGAAGGCCAATGGAAGAACAATGCCAGGCACGGAGAGGGCAGCATGAAATGGACAGAGCTTGGTCAGCAATATAGTGGCCAGTGGGAAAATGGGCTTCAGGTAAATCAAGCACTCAATATCCCACCCATATATGTTTCAGTGAGAATGTGGGTATGCCTGTGTCTCTCAAGGAAAAGGAAATTACCTTAACCAGACTGAATATTTTTAAATGTGTGTTTTTATGTGTTTGCCAGTTTTTAATGCATATAATGCCACTGGAAATGTGTTTATTCAAAAAGGTATGGGATGTTCACATGCTGTATAACATACATATGTGGTCATAATATTTATTCATATGATCATAGTTTTCCCCCAGCACCCCAGGTCATAACTCCTTGATATTATGACCAAAGAGATCATCTCTAATAAACAAAATATTTTATTTATTACATTTATTGTAAATACTGTTAATACATTTGGGTTCATTGTTGATTTAAACAGCCACACAATCAGGGAATGTTGACAGTTTTTTTATGCTTTCTCAGCATGGACAGGGGACACACACCTGGTTCCTGAAGCGAATCCCAGGCTCGCAGTACCCTCTGAGGAATGAATACATCGGGGATTTTGTGAAGAGTTTGCGCCACGGAAGGGGAAAGTTCTACTATGCCAGTGGGGCGCTCTATGATGGAGAATGGCAGTGCAACAAAAAACATGGCCAGGTACAGCAGCATCTTACATGCGTCCACACTGTAGCGTAGCCAGACGCCATACATTCACACTTTGCATGGATTTGATGAGACGTGTATATGTCATTGCAGGGGAAGTTTACCTTTAAAAATGGGCGCATATTTGAGGGGGAGTTTGTTGATGATCACATGGCAGAATTCCCTGATTTCTCAATGGATGGCATCCAGACCCCTGACCTCAGTGGGATCCGAACTGAAACTCCTCCATGTGGAAAAGGTAAGCACTATCACAGCAGATTGTTGTTTTTCACTTTCTTTTCATCTAAGACACTTTGATCATGATAAATCACTTTAGTATGATTACAGCTATTTACATTATGTTTTACCTTTAAATTGTTGGGTAGTAGTTATATATTGCCTTTAAGATTCTGGTCTGTTACTTCATAACCTCTATAAGAACTTTCTTGGTGGGAGTAGGTATTATGATATTAGTTGAACACTGTGGGGAGGGTAGAAATGATGAGATGGCAGAGAGGGCCAGTTTTGTGTAAAGTTAAATGTTTAATAATAAACTCTTTAATCTTGTGTGTTGTGCATTTTAGAAAGTAAATTATGCTTCACTAAAAGATAAAATCATGCATTCTTATTGCAAAGCAAATCATCTAAGGTGTGTAAGGTAGTGCGTAAAAATATGAACACAGTCTGTTTTCTGTGTGTGTCTGTGCCTTTTAGGTGACCCCCGAGGTGCCAAAAGTTTAGGCTGTGGCTCATCATTGCTGGGGCCTGACATAACTTTAGAAATCCAGTCCTTGCTTGAGAGACTTCCTGAGGAGCTGAAAGATCTTGAACTTAGACAGGTCAGTTCATTAAGGGGATGTTAACCTATGGAGTATAACTAGCCATTTCTCCCTAAGAAGCAGATATAAATTCTCGACACTGTAGGGAAGATAGCAATCTGAATAAAGAATGAAAAAAAAACAAAAAAACAACACCGCTAATTGTCTGCTCATAATTGTGTTGAGCCATTGAGGCACTGCTGATGAAATTGGGGAGCCATGCGGTGCTCAAACCTGGATAATACAGTTGTGCGGATACTTTTGCCTGTGGCAGGTGGAGTTTGCAGTGCTGAGGCACATCGCAGAGCTGAGGGCAGTCTACAGCTTCTACAGCAGCCTGGGTCATCAGCAGTCCCCAGACAACACCTTCCTCCTCACCCGCATGCAGTTCTGGCGCCTGCTGAAAGACTGCAATATCCATCACCACAAGATCACTCTGGCCCAAATGGACAGACTCATCAGTGGCAAGTGCACCGAGTTAGCAGTACCGAGTACTGGCAGAGCGAGAGACCTGCTTCTCTAAAGTAAACCACAGGATGTACAGGATGAACTTACTACTTACTGTTCTGTCTTACTGTCACTTTCTCTGTTATGTAATTCTATATTCTGGCCATTTTCATTGCAGAAGATGTTCCTCCAGAAGAGGTCCACTCTCCATTCGGTACTATGCTGCTTAGAGAGTTTGTTAGCTGTGTTGTGGTCCTTGCCTATCACATCTACCACGGGGAGATTGAGTGAGCAAAGCTTTTATCTTTAGCTGAAGACAAATGTAAACAGTGGACAAATTGCTATAAAACATAGAGTGTGGATCTTCATGTATTGTCCTGTTGTTACAAATTACATTCATATTTAACCTATATAGGCATTCCAAATCGTAGTAAACCCTGTCATGTGTACAAGAAAAGTTTAATACCTTTGCATTATATCTCTGATATACATTTTAACAATTGCTAAATAGTCACTTAAATACTAATAATGACAATACTTGTCCTGGACATCTACTTTACATTAGTACATTTTATATTAGTTCAGGTATCTTTTATTTTTTAAATAATGAACTATACTTTGTGATATGATGTGTCTGTTTTTTGTGTTTTTATCTGTTGGATTTTTGGTGACTTCCCATTGATTGCATCATTGCAAAAATCTTCTTTTAGGTCATCTAATAATGTGCTTGTGGCCTGCTTCACCAAACTAATGAGAGAGAACATCATTCCAAATGCAAAACATGTAAAAGGTAGAGTACAGTCCACCATATCATTGTACATAGTTAATGATAATCTTAAATTATTGTGTTAAACGTGGTCTCTTGGGATAGGTTCCAACATGGCATGTTTATAACAGTGGACATTCAGATAGATCACATCAGCCGCCAAACAGAGAAGAAAAAATAGCCCTCCTAATTTCCAGAACAACCTCATTTGATGTATAAATTTGGTGTTTGGAGATACTGAGATTATAACAACATTCAATCCAAATATGAACGCAGGGGCTTTCCTCTGCAACCCCTTGTGTGCCATAATTTCTGCGAACTACACTGAGAAATGCTGGGAGATATACCAGAGCCTCTGCAGCGGCCTGAAGGACAGAACCATGACCATGAGGCATTTCATTTGGATGCTAAAGGTACCTGTAAACCTTAAATCTATTTGTGCTGTGAATGTATTTGCGGCCTTTAATCTCAGTTTGTGGCAGAAAAACACATTCTTAAACATGTTGTGCTAACTTGCCCATGAGATAGGAGTGTAGTATAATGCTTAGAGGCTTGTAACTGAAAGGTTGCTGGTTTCAGTCTCAGGTTCTTGAGGAAGTGGGATTCTTTGTAAAAATGTAAGCTCAAAACTCTGTAAATTGCTTTGAATAAGAACACCTACTAAATGTGTGAATGTGCTGAAGTGGAATGTTGAAGACATAATTCAGGTTAATTTAAATGTCAGTTAATTTATAACATTCACATGGAGAAATTATATTAATATGTTAGCACTATTTTACTACATCACAGTGCGTTTATTAATATAAGGTTCATGTGCTGGTATGGGCAGGATCTTGGTCTCTATGATGATGAGCTGACAACAAGGAAAGTTCTGGAGATCCTTTCTGCAGAAAATCCTGCTCCTTATGATGTGTCCAACACTAACCTGGATCTGGAGGTGAGCTCTGGATGCCTCTGATGTCTCACTGAGACCTCTTCATGGCACTGTTTCAGCCGGATACCCAAACTGGTTCAGACAATGATAACACACAGAGAACATGACAATGGGAGGAACCTGTACTTCCTTCTGTTTGTAACGGTTGGAAAAACATGAAAAAAGCTTCTATTGCATGTATAGAAGGGATTGTCCTAAGAATAAAAGGATTATGAGGATATGCTGACTGTTTCTGCTTTCAGATGACATTCCTGGAGTTCTTTGAGGCTTTGCTAGGCTGTGCAAAGGTGAAGAGGTGCCACTCGGTCAGGTCCGACTGCCAGAGGCTGTCAGAGGTCTGTAGGCCTGTGGAGAGTGTTAGGACACCACTGGGAGAGGAGGTCAGAGACAGTCCGGTACTGGCTATACAACGCACCTCTCCTCTGGTGAGTCCCACTGTCCACCCGGGTTCTCATCCAAAAGTGCACAGGCAGGTTTAGTGCTGGCTAATGACACTGAAATGCTGGCTCCTATTCTAT
Source organism: Conger conger (assembly GCF_963514075.1). Taxonomy (NCBI): domain Eukaryota; kingdom Metazoa; phylum Chordata; class Actinopteri; order Anguilliformes; family Congridae; genus Conger; species Conger conger. The sequence goes on along the minus strand of NC_083761.1, from coordinate 62,807,370 downwards.
CACATGGAAGAATGCCACTACAGATTTTACAGTCTAATATTTCCTCTCACTTTTTATTGTCCTGTCTAATATACTCAATACATCCAAAAAGTAAGTTGATGTGTGATGATGGTGTGTTACCATGTGGAAATATATAATGTGAGGAATATTAGTTTGTTGAGAGTTGCTTTTCTTTATAGATGGCAAAGTCTGTGGAGATGTTGCAGTTGTCCACATCTGAAGAGAAGACACTAAGACAGAAGTCAGCTGTTAAACTCAAAACTCAAGAAGGTATATACTGTACACAAGCAGGGTTAGATATGAATATGCTTGAAATTCAGTGCTTCAGGCAGGTATGCAGGTACAGTGTATTCATACGTCTCACGTGGCAAATGTTTTGGCCAAGGCCTTTGTCTCATTATGTTCTGTGTTGGCACATTTATTGTTCAGTTGCAGTATTGTTTTGTTGTCATTATGTTGTCATTGTGTTGTTCTGTCATTCTCTCAGTGCATGTTTGTGTGAGTTTCTCGATGTGGTGTGTGTGTTTAAGATGTGTTTAAGATGATTGTGTTCCCCTGCCAATGGGCTCGCCCTCAGTAGAGCTGCCAGGCTGTGAGAGAGGTCCTCATGGGGACACTGTGGAACTCTCATTGCCAGCAGTGGATAGACAAACAGCCAGCTCTCTGCTGTCCCCTGATATAGGTACACACCAGCAGTTTCACTGCCAGTACAGTATAGCACAAACTCCCACAACATATGTACAGTATAGCACAAACTCCCACAACATATGTACAGTATAGCACAAACTCCCACAACATATGTACAGTATAACACAACCTCCCACAACATGTACAGTATATCACAACCTACCACAACATAAGTACAGTATAACAAACTCCCACAACATAAGTACAGTATAACACAAACTCCCACAACATAAGTACAGTACAGCACAAAATCCCACAACATGTGTACAGTATAACACAACCTCCCACAACATAAGTACTGTATATCACAAACCCCCACAACATAAGTACAGTATAGTACAAACTCTCCCAACGGAAGTACAATATTCGCAAAGGTCCACCATTGTTATGGAACAGTTGTTCTGGTGAGCTGCTTGTTTCTCTGCCAATGTAATATTCTTATCTGATTGGGAATTATTACCCCATATTGTTGATTGAAATGCTTTTTACATTTGTGATGAAATAATGATGTTGATGTGTTCAGATTTAACACCCCAAATTCTACCAAACAAAATCCAGAATAAACTGCTACTGAAGTATTGAACATACATGTCCACTAGAGGCCAGCACAATACTACTTTTGACTACTAAAGGCACAGAAAGGATCACATATCTGTTCTCGGTATTTGAAGAAGTACATATCCTTAATAGGTATTTTGAGAGGGTACTATATCTGTAATAAGTATATTGAATGCTAATATGACTGTGACAGGTATAGTGGGTGATACATCTTACATCAATAACTATTTTAATAACATATAACCTGGGCATACTGCAGGTGTATTGAGAGGTAAATACGTAGGTGTATTAGATTTGTTACACAGCTTTTCATGATCTAGGTAACATTCATAGGTATATCAGTGAATGTGTTAATACATTTTTAAAATGGCGGAAAAGGCATGAGGTATATTCAGATAAGCAGGCTTTTGTCTTGAGGGCTTATCGAGCGTAAACGCGTCCCCTACCCTCGGTGTTCTCCAGAGCCCGCTGGAGACGGAGGAGAGGAGGCGGAGAGTGAGGCGGAGCGTGGGATCCGCACGTTTCAGTGGTTCTTCAGCGAGGCCCTGTTCCCAGCGTATGAGCACAGCCTGCTGCTGCAGAGGGAGGTGCAGGAGGACCGGCTCAGGAGAGCTGCACAGGCCAGGATCGCCCTGAGCAAGGCCCAGAGGGCGGCCAGGTACAGCACCTCATCACACACAGGACATAACATACAACTTGCGATTTAACATAAATATTTCCAGCAATGCTTAGTATCGCCAATAATATCTCTGGCCATAGATAGCTGACGTTACAGCGCTCAAGACTAAGACAAGCTTAACATCCTCTTCATTTTCATAAAAATGATGGAAAGCATAAGTTGTAACTGCGGCGAGGGCCTGATGCCAGTGTAGAACCCTAGTAAGAGTACGTAAGGCAAAAGGCTGGATCAGAACAGTCTTGTTTAAGATTTCCTTTCTGACTGATAGTAGAACAAACTGACTCTGTTGACCCATCAGGTGAGACAAGGAGTTCTTTTGAAGCCATTTCAGATTTCAAAAGCAGTGTGATATGTGCACTCTGAGGCTCCAGTGGCAGAGCCGGCAGCACACCTCTAAGCCCTCGTCTGCTCTTCACCTGCTGAAGCTGTAGATCCCACAGGGGGGCTGTGCTGACTATCAGCTGAGCACTGTGTTCTCCTGCCAGACTGAGAGAGACGTCTGAGGCAGAGGAGGAGCGGCGGAGGGAGGAAGAGGCAGAAAAGGCTGACCGCCAGGAGGGCAACCCCACCCCCGTGACCTCCGTCACCTCCATCCCTGAATCTAAGTCCCGTGCTGCCAGTGGGATAAAGAAGAGGAGGTAGAGTTGCATACTGTACCATAACCCCTGGTCTGTTTTGTTATATCTGTGTATTGAATTACAGAATGTAATCCTACCTTAATGTAGAGGTTTTCAAGATTTTTAACTTTTATTATGAAACCTTCATGTCAGACTTCATTTGGCCTACAGGTCAAACTTAGGGCTGAAGAATGAACTCTAAATTACAATAATCAATACAAACCTAAGGTAAAATAAATGCAGTAAATAAAGCATACAGTATGGTAGTGCAATGTTTGGAAAACTGCACATGTCCTAACTGAGCTTTCTGTTCCATGTTGAATCCTCATTAAGCATTCAGTTTGTTTACACAAATTCCTAAATATCACAAAACACAGGAACATAGAGTCCTGCATTTGTACCTAGAAACGATTTAGTAAATTTGCTTGTTTACTTATAATTTACTGTTGTACTTAAATTATGGATGCAGCAGTCAGTCAGTTGAAATGATTTTGAAAGATATGACAACTTGGAATTTTAGTGTGGTAGTGATATTGCAGTGAATAATGCAGTAAAATATTTTCTAAGCAAACTGCAGGGAAGACTCTCTTTGTTTATTCAGTGCATTTATGAGAAAATGATCTTACTCTAATTATTAATGTGCCTGACTAGGGTCCTGAGAGGACAACTCTCGTGTTGAATTCATCATTCATGACTTTTAAATGCCAAATATACCCCTCGATCCACAGATGGGTATATTAACTAGGAAGCAGCTCACCAGCCTCAACTGCTTTAACAACAGAAAACAAAAATAGTCTTAAAAAACAAGAAACATGTTTTTTATTTCAGTGTGAGTGATTTCTTTCTGAATTTGAAAAAACTGTAAAATATAAACAACAATGATTGAATTTTAGTAGAAGAAACATGGTGACAAAGTCACACAAAGGAAAATGATAATACCGCAGTTTATTGAAGTCTGGGTTGTTTACAAACCAAACACTGTAGACATGATGGCATTCCAAAGAAATCGAACAGTTCAAGACAAAAACAAAGAAGTACAATGTGTGTGCATGTCCATGAAAATGCTCCAAACATCACTGTGGTCTTAAATTAAAGAAAAAGAAAGCAACCAAAAAACAAAACATTTTGAGAGTTGTAACTTGAGACATTTATATACAATTGAAAATAAAAGTGAAGTTTAATTTACAGTAAAATTCTGATATTACAGTTAATTACAAGGATGAAATACAATTTATTGGTTAATAAAAATCTAAAAAATTGCATGACGTGATTTTTTACAATGCAATTATTGCATTACAAATTATGCTGTTCTTGCCATCAGCATAGTCGCCAGTTCTTAAATAGTGTTGTAGAAACAGTTCATAGCTCTTTCAAGTCATCGCCTTCAATTCCAGTGTCCACTTTTAATCCAAGAAGAAAATATTATTGAATTGTGTTGCACAGAGTCTCTTCACTTCTTCTGTGAGGCAGAAAGAAACAACACACACTCAAGTTTGGCACTCCGATACTGTCCTCAAACAACACACACTCTGATACTGTCCTAATCAGCCATATGCCTGTATTGAATCAACATTTGTCCTTAACTTTGTAAATGAAAATAAATTCATATAGTTACACGTTTTCTTCACAAACAGCTTGACAAGTTTTAAGTCAACTTTAACTAGTTTCGTGATTGTTGAACTCAGCAAATGTATTTTAATTGTTAGTCAAGGCTTCTGACAAAATAAAACTGAATAGCAGCCACAGCTTTCCAAGAGTTAAGTGTATGGTGTTGAGAACTAAATTGGGATCAATCTCAAGTCAGATAAATTTAATCAATCATTCAAATCAATTTAAATGCATTTTATCACATAGGACATGAAATGGACCACATAATTGCAATTCAATTTGGACCTGCCCCAGCACTGCTATAGAGCCGTGTTGGGTAATTGGAAGATCTGGTGGCTGCAGGCGGAGGCCGCAGCCGAAACTGAAGCCTGGTGTAATTCCACAGGGTGGTGTTTCCCTCTAAATCATGTAGGACCAAGGGCCAGTGAAGGACACTGAACACAGCCCACTACAATAATGACATGCTAAGATGTCAACATGCGGGCTGAGAGGGGTCCCTTATGTTAGAAAGTCTCAACCTCAACCAAAACCTACATCATCCTTTACCACCTTACCCAGTTTTACAGAGTAGTTTCATTTGTGACCTAATGTAGAAGTGAAAGCATGAAAAAAGGTAGTTTGTTTTTAAATAACATGCCAGCAGTACTGTATGGAGAATGTTTATACAAATGCATTTTCCCTTTAATCTTTAATGCTGACTTACCGTTCACTTCGATCAAGTTGGCGTTCTTCTGATTCAAAATGACATACAGTTCCCGCTGGTCAGACTTTTTTCCAACAACCCAGTAATCCGTCATTGCCTTCACAATGATTTCCTCATCTTCATCAACCCTGTAGAGTGACACAGGGACATTAGTATAGTGCCTCAGCAGCTCACCATCGGACACGGGTCTCAGTCACAGGGCTTTACCGGGCGAAGTCGCAGTTGATGTCCCCCAGGATCTTCATGAGGTCGGGGTGCACGGAGGTCAGGGAGACGCTGGCCGTCTTGCGCATGTGGATGGTGCTCTTCTCCGCCAGGTTCATGTGGTTGAAGTAGATGAACTTAAACTGGGGCTCTTTCTCCGGCCTGTGTGCAGAGAGAAATGCCTTCTGTAGCATTTCATCCAGCCCTGTCATCTCAGGGTTCAGCCCACTTCGCTTATCAGACAGGGTCTTCTCGTTTGGAAAATGGCCCTGAAATCATCTGTACCAGCGCCTCTTTGCATATATGACGTGCACATATTGGGTACTGGGTGAATTGGAGGCATTAATTGTAAAGTGCATTATATTAAATGCAATCCATTTACCATTTATGCAATCACATCTTTGAAATGTACAGTACATTCATGTGTGCATTACATTTCTGTTCAAAATGATCTTCATTATAATCTCAAAATTCATTTTCCAATTCTGCTATTGTACACAGAAGCAGATTAAGTCTATTTTAAGCTTATAAGAGGGCAGTAGTACGTATTCCCAGTGACCTAATACAATTATAAACCAAAGGGGAGGTAGTGTGGAAATGAAAGTAACCTGTTGAACTTGTCCTGAGCAGGGCAGTCTACATTATGGATGAGCTCCTGACCCCAGTGAATGGTCACTGCCATTGTCGCAGTGAAGCGGTTGACATTTTTATGACAGGCATCCTGACGTACACTATCAAGTGACTTTCACATGGTGCGATCAAAGCGTGACATGCCAAGCAAATGCATTAAATCATCTCTTGTGGAAACCTATAGGTGATCTGGTCTGCCCGCCTCCTTCGGCTCCATCACATCAATGAGGATGGCACGTACATTAAATTTTCAGACAGACTTAATAAGTAAGGTGAGCCAGCTCTAAGTAGGAGCGTTAGTGACAATGAACCAAAGGCATCAATAATTGAGCCCCTGGAAGCAACCAGGAGATACCCTCTGAACTGCTGGGTCTGCAACTCTCTGCAGCTATAACGCAAATTTAATTTGCACAATCATTTTAGATGGCGTTACTCATTCAGATTATTCCTCGTGTTTTGGATTATACAGTACATGACCTTCAAATCCTTGTGGCTAGACCTTGGGTTGCTCCCTGCTAATCCACCGAAATCTGGCGCTGTTCGGAGCGCAGGCTCAATAGGTCACAGGTCTTGTTACTTTTGACATTAGTCTGTATGTGCAGAGATACGAGTGTGAAATCACTCTATGTTTCTTTGTGAAAGGCCGAGCGGGGTCACGGGATTAGCACTGACCCTGATATTCGGCGATTGATGTTGTACTGCTCACATATGTCGGAGGCCAGCAGGGTGAGCTGAGGGCCCACCAGGCTGTCCAGCTGTTCGCAGAACTCCCGGCTCAGCTCCACCGAGGCTGCGGAGGAGAAGAGGGTGAGTGGCGGGGGAAACGCGACACTGCTCAGCCCAAAAACAGACACGTCAATACTGCCCTCCCCGCTGCGCTCTCAAAACTGCCGAGAGCACAGCACCCTATTCAACAGGACACGTACCACTGATCATGAAACAAACCGCTGCACTCATCGCCTGAAAAGGAAAATAATATGGTTACTGTAAAACCCAGAGCCTGCTCCCACATACAGTCAACAATGCATTTTTTTTCCCCAAGCGTATTTGAAACTGTTTTCTTCTTAAAACACAGATTAACCCTTTCAGTTCCGAGAGTGCCATATGGCACTCAAGGATAACTACCGTAAAAAAACCATATTGCACTCAACCTTTTAAACCAATCAAAATGACATCTATGCTATTGTTTTGAGCCCCAATTAAAACCCTACTAAATTCTTAACTCTCAATTTTCTCAACCAAAGCCTATTGGAATTTAGGTAGAGCCACTTCACATTGGGTTTGGGACTGAAAGGGTTAAAGTAATATTTCATGTACCTTATAAACAATCAAGTGAAGTTCTTCATAGCTGTCCCCTGTGTTCACAAATATTCTTGGGAATCTGAATTTTGCTTCAGGATCTTTGAGGTTCGAGGGTCCTGTTAGAAATCTGTGAGAGGACAGAACATAATGATAATGATAACAATACTTGATGATTCTGCCTTTGCAGACAAATTTTGAGGGAAATTGTTTTTTAGTTTGATCGGGGGGGGGAGCAAAAGACCAGTGTTTTAGTGCCAAGACAATTGTTCATTGTGAGAAGTTATCTGACTACAGTCATGTGAAACTCATGCAATGGATTTAATACTTTGTGGAATTAATACTTATTTCCGGAATTGTAAAATGTTCCCTCTAGGGCAAGAAAAATGTAGTGACAGTATAGAAGCAATGAGCAGCACACCAAAAACAGACACGCTATTGTAACCAACTCCAATACCACTGCTAGTAGGGTCTGTTATAGTCCCACTTCCCTGTAGCATGTGCAGCAGATAACTCTTTTTGGCCATTCTTTCCTAAAGCATCATGTGCAACAGTTCACGTAGTCTCTGGCTTCATGACATTTATTTTGCTTCCAAACATGGAACTCATGAACTGTACCATACTCATACAAAGTGTTGAAGCTGAATCTTTTATTCAAAATATTTTGAGCTCACTGGTGAAAAGTATTGAGTACCAAATTCTGGCAATAGGGTCTGTGCTACAGTAACATTATAAAAGGATGTACTTAATAAAGTTATGAACAGTGGTTGCACGCAATTAAGTATATGCGACGTCTTCAAAGCACCTACTTGATATTGCGTGTAACCACTGTCCATCAGTGTATGTTTTTAGTGTAGAAACAGCACAGTGAAAAGGTGTATGTTTTTAGTGTAGCTAGAGATACAGCACAGTGGAAAGGTGTATGTTTTTAGTGTAGGTACAGAGATACAGCACAGTGGAAAGGTGTATGTTTTTAGTGTAGGTACAGAGATACAGCACAGTGGAAAGGCATGTACAGCATGCCGGTAATGAATTTGCATGTCAATGACTCCCTGCTCTGACGTCGGCCTCCCACCCCCCGGAAGATCAAGTGGATCACATGCCAAAAAAAAGTGTGGACACCCCTAAGAGGTTTCCTCTGCCCTACTGGTTCACATACAGTGGTTGTAGTTGACTTGGGAGTAATGGTGAATGTTTGCAGTCACCGCTCCTCCTGGACTCCTGCCCTTGGGCCTGACAATAATCCTGTTACTCTATCCTTGTGTATCGTCCTGGGAGTGAGCCTGGGTCTGCTGTGTCCAATTTCCTTCCTGTCGTAGGTCACTTCTGAGCCTTCTGCGGTCACCTCTCATTTGTAGAGTTACAAATGGGCTTCCCTGCCTACCCTCGTCTAATCAAGAATGTCAGGGGTCCTTCTTCAGTGTTCTTCAGAGGGAAACACACCTCTCTTAAATTAATCTGCAAAGCTCATTAATGCCAGTCAGGTTTCGACACACATCGATGGATCTGTGTTTAGAAAGCTTCCAGTGATTCAGGATCAGATGTTTTTTTTTTTTTTCCTGGGGCTTATCACTAGCAATTACCAAATAAATCAAAATGGCTTTCTTCATTTCATTTTTCATTTGCCCTGTTCGATTTGTGCCAGAGAAGCAGTGGTCGAATTGGATTTAGGATGCCATTGTGTGAGAGCCTTTTTACCAAAAGGGCAGCAGACCCATTTCAGAGAATGGTACCTTACCTCCCATAGTGTAAGAGATTCCCAGCTACCTCTGGCCTCAGCGGAGAATCTCTGCCTGCAAGCTGGCAGAAACAGGAGAACAGGAGTGTTAATACACCTTTCACAGCTGAGTAGGGAAGCCATACAGCAAAATACAGGAGAGCTAGCTAGCCTAACTCAGACAAAGTAATTTAAACACTCCATGCTTGAAACAGCCCAGACCTGAGCTAGCAATACCTAGGCTACAGGGCTCAGCTTACGCTTACTGACTGAGCCACCCCTGGGCCGGTCACAACCCACAAGCTGAAACATCAAGACCAAAAATGGGAGCCTTTTTGCATGTGGTATAGCAGTATAAGTGTTTAGTGTTAAGACAATTGTTCATTGTGAGAAGGAAATTTATCTGACTAGTCATGTGAAACTCATGCAATGGATTTTATACTTTGTGGAATTAATACTTATTTCCAGAATTGTAAAATGTTCCCTCTAGGGGAAGAAAAATGTAGTGACGGTATAGAAGTTAGCAATGAGCAGCACACCAAAAACAGACACGCTATTGTAACCAACTCCAATACCACTGTTATTAGGGTCTGTTATAGTCCCACTTCCCTGTAGCACATTTTTGGCCATTCTTTCCTAAAGCAAAGACAATCATGTGAAACAGTTCACGTAGTCTCTAAAATCGGAGGCTTTTTGCATTTGGTATAGTGGTATTAGTGTGTACACAGTGTAGCAGTAGTGTATCTAGTGTTTCTCTCACACCTCTGGTTCAGAATGCCTGGGAAACAAGGATGTGGTCAGGTACTTGTACAGAATCCGCATGTCCTCCTGTTCCAACCCACTCCTGAAATGGAAACAAAACATGTAAGACCAAGACCAACAGAAGTTCTAAAAACTCTTTAAAAATTTAACAAAACTATAAACATATAACTAATATATGTCCAGACAAAGCCAGGCAAAAACATATGCTATTAATAGGACTAAATCTTTGAGTGACTGAATTACATTGGGTAGTTCATCCACACTGTAGCTAAACAAACTGTGTGGTTTTATTGAGATTGTGTTTTTGCATCGCATGAGCCATATCGATTTGTCCTTTGAACAAAGCATAATCCTCAGAATTCATCTCATGCCACAGCGCTGGAACAAATCCTGCATTAGGAAGAATTACGTCTAGTGTGACAAAGGGAAACCCACCTCTCTCTTTCAATTATCAAAGAAATCAAAAACTAGATAGCATTTAAGCCTGTGTAATCACAACCAAGCAAAAAAGTAATGATATTGTGTTGAATAAGAAGCTTACACTGCTCCACGTGCCTGGAACCAAGCAGAATGTACTACGGCTACAAATACAGCAGTGCCAGAGCTTTGCAGACCTTCACAAACCAAGAGCAAGCCAGGCTGTGAGAAATCTTTCGGCATGCTTAAAAAGTAAAAAGTGCTCGTCAACTTAAGGAATATGAATGAAATATCAATGTAATATTGATGAATGTGATGTAAATACAATGTCTGCACTGTATTTCTTCTCGAAACACACTCATACGTGGGAGTTTTGTTGTCGCTGTGAGGCAGTGACAGTTGAAGTAACCGTACCAGATGAGCTGATCGTTGTAGAGGAACGCCGTGTACTTGATCAGCCGGAGACTCTCCTCCACTCTGTTGACGAAGGACTGGATCTTCAGGTAAGTCATCTTGTCCAAGGGGAAGAAGCTGATTCCGGCGAAAACATCCAGCAAGTCACAGGAATGAAGGTGCAGTGTCTGGAGATACTATGGAGACCAAAAGCACATTGACCCATGAATTTTCTTACTGGGTTCAAGGTTACAATATTTCTGCATTTATATATTTAAACATCCTTTCATCCCCAATTTCACTTCTTTAATCACAGTGCTCAATTACAATCTTCAGCCCGTTGTGAATAAGCAGACACTCTTACAGCCAGATGATACTGCATTTTTCTGTTACCCAGCAGTCTACTGGCTGAGCCGTGCAGCTATTGCCATGGAGGACTGCACTTCCTACATGGCTGGTACAGGCCACAGCAGGCCATCATACACAAAGGTCACTGAGGAAAAGTCAAACCACCCCTCTGCAATGCTAAGGCCAGTTATGTGTGGTAACTGAACTTCCAGCCACTAGCACGGTCAGGGTTCAATTCTGGACTGTGAAGTGCTTTAGCCAGACGTGCTACCTTGGGGGCCCCAAATTACATAACCTAAGCCATTCATTTTCTTCATAACATCAAGCTTTCAGCTGTAGTTGCAGAAGGGGAGAGGTTAGTGTGGCTACCGCACATATCCGTGTGCCCTGAGCACTTTCCTCTACATGTAAGGAACCACAGGTTTCCCTCAACTGGAAATGAATAATTCAGACCTGTAAGTAAGCAAATGTCTGAGAGAGAATGATTAATGCAGACACACCTGACACAGAGGGGAAACTGAAGCCACATGACAAATCACACACGTCTGCTGTGAACAGGTGAACAAGACATATATACCTGCCTTTTACCAAGTGCAGGTGTACAATTACACAGAAGACTGCTGTGCCTTTGTATGTTAAATAAGGAAACCTAGTCATCGCCCACCCTCTCCCACACCAATGAGCATTGTGTCTGGCATACTTAAGGTAACTGCTCAATTGCTGACACACAATGGGATTACATGGTCATTTATTTTTCAAGCTGTTGCAGATGTCTTCAGACAGAAGTCCACTCAGTCACATGACAGACGCAGTGATTTACAGCTGAAATCCGTCTTACCCTGTAGAAGAACTTTTCAAGTTTCTGAGTGAGCAGCTCCACTCCACCAGCCTCCATGGCCCTGCCAAAGGTCCCATTGAAGAGCTGAAAACAAGGGAGGGCGAAAACTTAAGCCACATTCACAGCCGCAGCTAAACACGGCTCATTTCAGCTTTTCAGAATTCAAAAAATATTCCTCTCATCACATGCCAAAGAACTGTACATTTAAAGAAGTAATTATTAACCACATTAAACAAGTTAAGTTCAGTACCAACTTCTGGTAATGAACCCAACAAACATTGTTAGCTTAGCGTGCAGGCCGTCAGCATTTCCTCTGTGTTGCCAGTAGTGCCAGGCAGTGTAAGATATTTGATTCTCACCTTGTACATACTATAGCACTGCTGTAATACTGCTCCATAAACAGTGTCCTGCAAAACATTACAGAGTAAGGCGATTATCTGCTGTAGAAACTTGCATCAACAGTCCTAGCAAAACCATGCTTTTACATGCAGATATAACAAAATAAATTTAATGATGGTTTTTAAATATCATAAGTTGCCCTGGCAGTTTGCATAGAGCCATGATTCTTACACTCCATTATCCATTTTTACAAAGGAAAATAATCTAAAAATGCAAACTCTGACTACTGAGACATTGCTAAGCAACCAATAACACGTCACATTAGTGTACTGTAAATGCACTTGAGGCAACAAATGGAAATACAAAGACATACACACGTATAATAAAACAAATGGAAATACAAAGATATACACACGTATAATAAAACAAATGGGTGTACACAAAGTGAATGAAAGAAATTACATACAAGAATTTCTTCTTCCTGATATTCTATAGTTGGCGGTTTCCCTTCCTTATTAGGTTTTTCTACCATTGGGTTTCGTACCACCTGCAGGGGGTTTGGTGAGGGAATTTAGAAATACATTTCACACATGTACAGCAGCAGTAAGGACATTTCCTATGTTGTCAAAGTATTGACAACTACATACAGATCAGTATGGCATGTTATCAGTGTCTATTTTCAAGAAAGACACACACAGTGACCAGTAAAGCAATTACAGACTTGATAAAAGATTAAAATGAACAGAATAGTTCCCCTGAAAGGTTGAGAGACCATGGACAGACATTCCTGCCCTCAGCATCCATCAGGAAATTTTACATTGACCCTGAGACAATAAAAAGGCACTTTTTCAGCCTTTGTTCTACTGAAAAAAAAAAAATCTAATTTTCAGTCAAATTGACCTTTTTCTGTTTACTGCTGCAAATCATCCCTCAATTTTCATACCACATTTTCAATGATTACGCCGAGTATGGTGAAATTAGTATAATTATGTACCATTTCTATTTTTGGAGTCGATTTTAGATGATGCATCATCATCCTATCACAAAACTTTGCAAACCTTTACTCCATACCCAGGAAAGTACTTTGAGCCAATTATTCTCTTGTTATATGCTTTAGGGGCTGGTACAGCATCACAAATCTCATTGTTAGATCCTGAAATTTCATCACTTTTCTTCACAAAAAATCAGAAATTTCTAGAAAAATGACTATCGGCTAGGGGTCATAAAGACAAATGGCTGAAAACAATTTAAAACATGTCTTATTTTGAATCTGAAAGAAATTTACAAGAATAGCATTCGTGTTCGCAAACTATTATACTACACGGTATGTGGTCAAAAGGACTTTTCATGTTTGAACAATGAATCATTTTAGGAAATGTGGTGCACAAAATGGTTTACCATTCCTTTGTGAATATTTTTTCTTGAGATAATATGGGAACCAAATGCTTCTCAGTTACTCTGATTGAAGTATGACGCACGTAACCCACAAAGGCAACTACGTTTATGGTTAATCAGAAAACTGTTAGATAAATGTTCATGCCATTTTTCATCTTGGTGCACATTCACACTTACAGGTATTTCTGTAACTACTGCATGTTCTTACTGATTAACTGAAAACATATTAAAAGTATATTGCAATGACAGCCATGAATCTCCACAAAATGTATGAATAAATAAAGCACCATGACTATCCAGAAGTTATCTTCTGGCTCGAAGAAAAATTGCCTGTTCTTCTGTGTATGCAGGGATTTGGCAGGCTTAGATGGACAGAAGGTTCTAGAAAATGGAAAAAGGAAGGTTAATGAATAATTAAATTACAGTACATTGCAAATTACCTATGACAGTACTTGTGAAAGAAAGTATGTTTCCAAAATATCAACGCTTTGCTCCTTTCTTACAGAAGTAAAACATGGCAGGGGTTTAAACAAATGGAAGTAAACTAAATGTTTTCAAAGTAATACTTTGTAATCACTTTTCAAGCGCCTTTGACGACTGCAATCTCCTCAATGCCTGAACCAAAGTTTGCCCCTATTTTGGCCTGAGCTTTTACATTACATTAATGGCATTTAGCAGATGCTCTTATCCAGAGCGACGGACAGTTGATTAAACAAGGCAGGAGACAATCCTCCCCTGGAGCAATGCAGGGTTAAGGGCCTTGCTCAAGGGCTGTGCAGATCTTATTGTGGCTACACCAGGGATGCAGTGCATGCTGGTTTTTGTGGTTTGCTTTCAATCACTAGCCAACTTAGGACTTGGAAACAAGATGTGCAAACTCTTTAGTTAATCTAAATTAAGTAGTCAAGCACAGGAAAACCAGTAGACACAGACTCCAGGATTTCAGTCTGAAATCTCTCCTTTACAGCACTAATAAACTGACATTTATTCAGCTAAAACGAGGCATCTCCCAATCTGATATTGCCCATCCACTGACCGATACATACCCAAGAATTCATATTAAAATTCTCTCTTAACAATTGGGAGTTGTGAATGTGAAGTTATGCCATTTGTACAGAAGCTATCAATTACTTTGCTCTTGATTACTCTATCAAGTTATAATAATCAAATAATCCCCAAAAAAAAAAATATATTTTGAAAAATGGAACAATTTATTGACAATGATCTCAACTCTGACAGACGTTCCAATCTCACAATCAATTTCTTAGATTGCCTTTTATTCTATTGTATCCCCCCCCCCTCCACCCCCATCCTTTCCCAATCATTTCCCCAAAGCGATCAGCAGCATAGGTTCATTAACACGCCTCTTTGGGGAAATGCTGTGGACCTTAAATTATAATAGAGATTAATCACCATGCCAAAATTCTAATTGATTATTTTCCGTAATATGTGAAAGAAACTGATTAGTTTGATTAATTGCAGCATCCCTAAATGCCATACATTTCAGCTTACAGTACGCCAAGACCCAATTATGAAATGGTAGTTCCTTCTTAATACCAAAGAAGGAACCAAACCAAAGTAATCATACCAAAGTTGTGTTTTGAAATTAATTCCATTCTAAATGTACAGAACAATTGTAAAATATGATTACCTGGTAAACTGTACAATGGCTTCACATAGACCAACATTGCGGATTTTTTCATTTTTCTCCACTTCACTAGGGTGGTAGAAGAGGATTTTCTTCTCCTCCTGTAAAAAGCACAGCAAGCAACAATGAAATCTTTATGGAAGAACTCTGTTGAAGCATAGGCCAAGAATTAAAACCCTGATCTGAACCCTTCCACAGAGCTTAAATGCATTATGGTTTACAAATTAAAGATAAATTACGATAAATTAAAGATAAATTATGTTCACTTGAAATGTTCGCAAAGAAAAGTGCAAGAGTAAAAGAGCCGTACCTCTCCTTCACGTGGTCCAAATTTGGGATTATAGATGAAAAAATTCAGCAAAGATGGTGTGTACTGTTTCTCTTGCATCCCTGCAGCCATTCTGGGACTACAAATTAAGAAAGCAGAAAGTTTAGAGATCCAAAAGTTAATCATTCTACTAAAATAATTATACATTGGGTGTTCTTCATACAAATTTCAAATGGCTGACCTGTTATAAGCTTACCTTATCATGAGCATTAGTGTACTTTTGTTCTGGAATTCTTTCCAATGGTGGTAAGCCTGGTGAGCATACCTTGGGCCTTTGAATGCAAAGAACAAACCAATTTAAAGGACAGAATTTCAATCTCATGTTTTACAAAGTGGAATTACAGTAAAGGAAACAGAAGCAATCAAATAATGACACTAAATTGGAACTCGATTACTAGTATTGAGTCCAACAATGTTTGTCACGTAAAAGTAACACCGTTAATCGTTTGGTAACTGTCAGTCACTGGCCACCATTTAACTCAGGTACGCATGTCAAATTAGGTGATTTTTTTTTTCACAGAACAGCCCTAGTTCCCCTTTGACCAAGGCCCTATTCTGAGTGAAATACCACGAGCATGCAGAATTGATAAAACTCGGATTTGGTTAGCGTTTCTCGTTTCAAATCATCTAAATTAAATTGCATACCGAGTTTGTTTTGTAATTCTTTAATAAAGAGAAACATATTTCAGATAGCCATGTGAGGAATTAATCAAGGAGTGAGCAATATGAGAACATGCGATGCATTTTTATCACTCCGAGGACACTCCATGCCAACACCTCCTGGAGCGGGCCTCCGCTGAAAAGGGGCGTTATCTAGAGAGCTCATTATTTTTGGTATCCACGTCGACGGATGCTGCTGGTGGGTCACCCAAATTATGGTGTATCAATGCACTCGTTGTTATTAGTGATCGTTAGTATTTAAAGACTAGCATCATAATCCAGCTAATTTTGGCTAATTCACAGCAAGTAAACGGTTAAGAACCAGTACTCAGCAGAAAACGCCGGCCTTAGAATGGATCTCAAGAACAGCAATCAAAATAGCAGGTGTTAGAGAAGAATCGACGCGCTGGATTTGTGTACTTTAGTGTCAGCGAAGTTAGCTGAATGAACCGAATTTCGTGCGTGAAAATAAAGCTAGCGTTATAAGAATTCCAACACTAACGTTTACCATTAAGTCGACTAAACTGTCAAAGCTCACGTCAACATACAATACAGTTAAGGACATAGTTGGCTAGTTAGGTCGTTCACCACTGCATTTAGCGAACATAGTAAAAGAGCTAGCCTACATAGCTAGCTAACGTTCGCTAGGAAGCTTAAGCCGGAAGTAAGGAGATTCAGGAGCATTGACTTGCATGTCATAGCAATATAAAGCATGCAATTGGAAAATATATGTTTTCAACCCATTTGATCTGGTAGCGACTGTACAAAAATGGATTAATGAGTTAGTTAAAGTGCCGTTAATTCCGGAAGCGAAAGCTAGCTAAACGAAGTAATATCGCTTCTGCCAGTCAGATTAGCCACATTAGCAAACTACTATTTCCCTTAGCACAAGCAGTGTGGTGGTGTTTTCTCAACACGAAGCTAGCTGTTCCAATACCACGATTAAAGCTGGGTACAACATTACAATAAATAAGCTTACCTTTTAACGCATATCAAGTAATCAAACCGGGTAGCTAGCGTCTTTTTAAAATAAGTAACGATAACTACCTAGCAAGTCAAGTGACAAAAACACATCCTTCCTGTTCTTATGACAGATGTCTGTGTTCCACAAGAGGAAATAGTCGTGTGGGACCAACATATCCCGATAACATGGTTCCTACACAGCAAAAATGTTTTATTTTGCTCCGAAAGGTTCATGCTCTAAAAGTTTTGGAAACACTTTTCTAATAAAGCCTATTTTATTTAAGTGTAAGAAAAACATACCAGTGAAGCGCAGGTCAATATAATCGAATCATTTATCACTGCAAAGCATAACAAGGTGGACATTATAAGCTAAAGATAGCTGTTACTCTTCATGTGATTAACAATATGCTGACGCAAGTGAACACTGGGAGAGAATTAACATATGTATGTAATATCTTTTCAAAACGATTAAAATGTATTAATTTCCTCTAAAAATCAATATAACAGGGTGGATATGTTATTCTCGACCCCATCAGTCAGGCATTCTAAAACATTGAAAAAGAGGTCAAATTAGTATGTAAGGCATGCTAAAGCAATATACATATGGTGGGAGTTTTGCAAGCAGAGTAAAATGTTCCATGTTCAAACAGCACTACACAGTTTATTTGAGTCCACTATGGCCAGGGTGGACTCATATAAACTCTGTTTGAGTTGAATTTGACTGTGTGTGCAACATGAATAAAGAGGAGAGACAGGTGCAGAGATGGGAAGTGGGAAACATGCATAAAGCCTGTGGTTTCAGGCCCATCTCTCTAATGGACTCAATGGAAACCTGAGCAGGAATACTTTGCCTCCAGGCATTGAGTGACCCATTGCATTGTAACTTTAACCTGCACTCTCTGTCACTTGCTTTGTGCCACCCAAATTTGCTTTAAATCTTTAACGCTGTTTATTCTCAAACCTATTGCTGAATTTGCAGCAATGTTTAGTCCATTATTGAATTATTGATTTTTCTGTCAGTCATTTTAGGATGATAATTTATTGTCTGTTTATTCATGTATTAATGCTGTATAATGTTAGGTTTGTGTGCCAGTGATAACCTCACATGTGCATTGTGTTAACTGAAAAAAAAAAGCCATGCCATAGCATATTTTTTTCAATGATTGATGGCTTCCCATTCAAGAACTTAAACAACTCTGACACAAATTCAGTCCCTTATGACATTAATTATACGTCACAAAATACCTGGAACTGGGGTGACATACAGACTGTGACAGTAACCAGGATGTGATTTAAAAATAAAAGTTTGTCACTCCCATGATATGGTAAATATTTATGAATAAAACATTTTGCAAGACTTAGTTTAAAACATAGACTATAAAACATATAGAGAAAGCATTTGTGATGTCACTAAGACATTTGAAGCTGTGGAAGTGCAGTTTTTGTGCCCTGCCATGTTGTTCAGATTGGAGCCAGAGACTGAAAAGGGGGACCCTGATATGGTCCTGGGGCTGGTTGTGCCGCACAACATAGTTAGAATGTAATCTTACTTATAAACTAAATATTTATGTGAACCATTGACCAGGAATAACAGCTTAATTAACAATTTTTCAACAGACCGATTTGTAAATATTGTAGAATTGCTTGAAACCTCATCTTTATAACCTGGTTGAAAATAATCTGGTTGAAAATATTCTTGTAAACCCCTTAGTTAGGCTCATGGTTCTCCATTTATAGCCTATTGGGAAATTGCGACTTTCGCTGGACAGGATGTCTTGTTGGTTGCTGCGGTTTCGGGGTATTGTCAATTCCATATCAGCTTACTGATTGGATCAATCAACATGGCTATGTTACTTATGTTGTACTAAGTGTTGTGTTAATATACGGTGTATATTGTAGAGAATGTAAATGTAAATGTAAATGTAAGTGTTGTGTTAAGAACCCATGGTGTGACCAAATTAAGTAGCTGCCTAGTTGTAAACTAAGGCTAAAACTAAGGGAAGAACTTACTAAAAGCTGATGAAACCCTACCCAGAACAGCTCCTGAAACATTAGGCTGATTCAGAGCAACGTATTATTGCAAGATAAATATTTGTTTCTTTTTTCTTCTCTGTATGCATACACTGGGCATAAATTTGGTATTCGATTTATTTAAGTTATTTAGGTGCAAGTCAATACATAGACTGCAAAGGGAAAGTTTGCGGTGAAGAGAAAGAGTGTTTGGAGACTTCAGACAATCTGAGTAAAATCAGTGCTGTGAATGATGACTCAGTTGTCCTGTGTAAAGTGCTCTAATGCCACTAGTAGTTTATGCAATGCACTAGTCAGCTGTCACAAGGTAGTATCCGGAGCTTTCCCTGCTCCTTACTCTAATTACAGAAAAATCCCTGCATTTGCAGGAAATGTTAAGTGAGGAGAAACTCTTTGACAATGAGGAAAATGTTCTCTCTCCAAACAAGCTATAGAATTCAAGGAGATATTAATAGGCAGATGACCCATTTATAAATGTATTACATTACATTATAGTCATTTGGCAGACGCTCTTATACAATAAAGTGCATATCATAACCAGGGACAAGTGCGCTGAAAATCCTAGAGGGAAGTATGGCTCCAAGTGTAAAAATACGTCTAAATTTAACTTTAAAAAAGATAGGATGCATTATATTTGGTTTTACAAATCCTGAGAACTGGCATAAAAAATGTTTCAGTATTTGTTTTACATAATAGTATCTAGGATGATATTTTTATGAATTAGGAATATATTGTTATTATTGAATAAACCTTGATGTGTAGGTTTCAGCATAGTCCAATCATTATTGTGAATAAGACCAGAGACTCATATAATCTACAGGGGATAAAAATGAATTATTACTACATTATTAATAGGATATACTACATGCCACAAACATGTAACATTTAAAGCCTGTCTCATTAATCATAAAGGCTTCCCCTTTATCATTAATAAGCATGTTGTTAATTTTTAAAATGGATTCAACTTTTGACCTCTGTCAAGAATTTTTATGGGGAATTAATATTATGGGGAATTAATTCTTATACAATTGACAATATACATTATTGGGTGTCTACTGTTTGATGAGGCTGAAATCATGAGATTATCACGATTGTCTCATGGTGAATATACACTGACATCAAATTGATTGAATAAATCATGTTCTTATACCTGTTGTAAGTCTTGTGCTACAATAAGCAATACATTTTCACATCATATCTGCAGTGTGTTTCACCACAGGTTAAACCTTTAAGGGATAAACACATGTCCGCTACTTATTAGCAGCATGTATACATAATACTGCATATTGTACAGCTACACTGATTTCAAAAAGTCACTTCTACCTTTTGCCAATATTTGCCAAATATATTCAAATTACACATACGTTTAATGCTTTGCTGAAAAGAATCCTGGACTGAGGACATTTTACACAAGTTTCAGAATTAATTCATGCTATATTTATATAAGGTGTATTTGATCATTTTCTTGGAAAGTACCATATTAAAATGCAAAAGATGAAAATATCTGGATTAAGATCCCAAGATATGACAACAGACAAAATGTACTAATGGGATAATTTTTTACATTCAAATAAACACCAGAAAGCAGAGTTAAAATGCACTTATTTATTTGTTTAGCAGTGTGGTTATTGGAACATTTGGATTACACTACTGCACAAACGGATCTGTACTGAAAAGGCAAATAAAAATGAGAGCATGTCTGGGAGACGGGCTTTGAGAAGCTCACAAGGTATAAAGTGAAGAAAAGAGAAAGCCAAATAAAATTCCTGGAACTGGTGCGGGATGAGGGAGAGACCTGCTTTTTTTCCAGGGACTTTTCAAGATAGAACCATGGTCTGGAACTCTAAAGGAGAGAAACACAACAGCATTACCTCAGTTGGCATAACACTGAGGCACAGACACAACTGCTTTGTATTGTGACCTGCATCTATTCTGTATTTACTGTATAGTATTTATCATGAGTAACATATCACTATAGCACTTCCTACCCAGACACCATTCTGCTCAGATTCATTTGAACACTTAACTAAAATTCAAACTCATGTAATTTATCAAAATGCAAAACCTTAAGGTTGTACATTATTTAACATTATATAATAAAGTGTAATGTTACATGAATCAATGAAATTATATTGAATTATTTTAGCCATTATTAGCCATTATTTTGGCTGTTTTAATTCATTGTTTCATCATGGGTGCCCTGAAATTTGAATAAATAATATAAAAGCACACTTCTGCTTTGGTAAACAATTCTGCTAATATCACCTTCTGCTCCAATTTTGCCATCATCGTCATCATCAGCAGCTGAGATGAATGTCTTTGCCTCTTTATCAGACAACAACCGAGCCCCTGAGGAGAACCGCTGGAGGAAGAATCTAACACACACACACACACACACACACACACACACACACTTTTAACTCACTGTATGACAAATATACAGTATATTATATGGTATAAGAAGCAGCACTCTATACTTGTACCGTATGGTATTTCTGGACCAAAGGCTATTTTAATAACATGAGCTGATAATTAGAAGGTTATATCAGTGTTCTGAGTAGTTTTGAGCTATTGAGCTTCAAAAATTCCAAAGTGAATGGGCTCCAAGCCTATATAACCATTTAATACTTTGAATACTTTTTTCATACTTTTAAACAGTATTTTTGTATAATACTTCACACAAAACACAAAATGTCAGTTAGAACCTTCTAATTCTCAGCTCACAGAATCAGAATTGTTATGAATGCCATTACATTGTCAAGCATGGATTTTAAGAGACATTTTAAAACTACAGGATTTGCATTTGAAGTCTTTGCCAGTGTGCAGTTTTTTCCTTGTTGGAAAAACAACTTTCCAATTGCCACCATTGAGGAAATTAACTCTCATGCTGAAAGAGTGCATAAGTATGAGCACATTTTTCAGATGTAGCAGCAAACTCAGTCAAATTTCCAAAAATTATGAGCACATTTTACCTGAATAACAAACAACCAAAGGATTGATAATGGTAATAACAGATACACAGGACAATTTTGTGAAATCAACTCTTTCAGAATACATTGGCCCTGATTGGGCTCATATGTACTCTGTTATTTTACAGTGTACAGTGATACAGGTGGGCATAATGAAGGACTAACTTTAGCTCTTCTTCTTCAATGAATCCACTACCATCACTATCCAGGATACGGAAGACATCCTTCACTTCTTGAGGACTTTTTTTGGAAAGGCCACACAACTCGAAAAACTTTTTGTAACTGAAGGATTCTGGAGCTTATGGACAAGGAGACAATGCACAGATTAGTTTTTCCATCTGTGGAACGATTAAATGCTGCGGACTAAAACACAGCATGACCATATCCCCCCCAGGAAATTTCAAGCTCAGCATGTTAAGATTAATCTCATTATATATGGTCACCAAGCATTGAGCTTCTTGCTAGAATTAAGTCATACATGATTTATGAACATACTTTGCTTCATGTTATTATGCAGGTTGTGAAAGCATAGCCAATTCCATACATTCCTAACAAAGTAAAATATTTTCTGCGGGTTGAAAAACAACCCAAAACACAAGCTTAATTTGGACTTTGAACAACACAGTAAAGTGCTCATAGTAAATCAACTCTTACTGAATACATACGGCCCCTATTGAACTTGGATATGTGTTAGAGTTTTACTCTGAGGGAAATAAAGTAGCCAAGAGCTACGTTATAAATCAATGTCACAAATGGAATTGCAATAAGTATAAAATAGCCTTGTTGTATTAGTGCACTAGCTCAAAGTAAAATGCATATATATTTTTTGGTGGTTAAGGTAGGTTACTTAGTAGGCCAGCCATGTCTTGCTTTCTTCAGCGAAAGTCTGTTTTGACAAAACACTTCAGCTACATGGAAGACTACCTTGGCAATCCTTGATAGCATTCTCGATGGCATCAGCGGAAAGGATTGAAGTGAGCGACATATTAACCCTGCCAAAATAATAAAGACACAACAAAAATAAAATTATAAATAAAAATTTTGCAGCACGTAAAATATCGGATCAATGAAATTAAATGACGCTTAGACAATTGCTCTGCCTGCCGGCGAATGATTTGATTTCACGGATTACTTTATGTTCTGCGGATTACAATCAATAGCAACACACAACATCCATCGTTTACAGAAAAATATCAGTAAGGGCTATCATATATGATATCAGTAGCCCTAGCAGATCATTCTTCAGCATAGACTTTCTGTCAAATTACTTTCCCATGGTCTAAAGCGACGTTACAATTACTTACAATATATACATTTACAAGTCATTGCTGCTTTCATGCAACTTTTACACGCATCCAGTTGTAATGGGCTAGTTACCAGTTCTTCCCGATCTGTGCATCACTCAAACCATCCCTGTATTCCAGGTAAGCTATACATTAAACAATGGCAACGCCGTTAATGCAGTCTCGCACAGCTGTGTACTTACCGCTTATGAACTTTCACCCAAGTGGAGCTCCAATACAGAGAAGTAGTAAGGCTATGTGGTACCTCCTGCCTGGGAAGGCGGATTTATATATGATGCGATTGCCCTGACAATGTGCAACGCTTGAGTTACCTGTCTGTATATCAAATTCTTACTGCTACTCCCTTCTCAAATTTCTTGCCTAACTAATTAACCTTTACTATTTATATCCGCCCGCAGCTGAATGCAGATAGCCTATGGGCATCTGCACCGCCCTTGAAGATGGTAAATTCACAAATGCATTTTTCTTTATTCTCTCTCTCTCTCTCTCTCTCTCTCTCTCTCTCTCTCTCTCTCTCTCTCTCTCTCTCTCTCTCTCTCTCTCTCTCTCTCTCTCTCTCTCTCTCTCTCTCATACACACACAGAAAAAAGAGAGAATTAATTAAATAATGACATAATAAAAGTTACAGAGGGAATTGCATTTTTGGTAACATTTAACATTGGCTGGGTTATTTCTATTTCAGGAAATCTGAGTTTTACAAAGTGGAAAAAAGTGGAAAAGGAAAGTAATACTTATTTGTCTACTCTTGGAATCAGCTCACAACAGATGGACTGTGATTATCCACATCTTATCTAATGTAACAAATTCATCACCAAACATTACCATAGCTTGACCCAGAATGCACTAGAGTACATATTTGCCGCTGTTTTCTGAAAACCATGAAAACACAAAAACCAACATTGTGTGCTCCATCCAAAGAGTTAAGAATAAACAATGTCCAATTACTTTATTGAAGACTTAGAAGCACACTTGGTTGAACCTGCTCTGGCCAAACCAGTGGTGAGGCAAGGATCTCAAAAAGAGAAAACCTGGAGCCAATATTAATGAGTATCCTAAAATAAAACAAATTACCTGTAATAATTAAAATGTTTAAAATTGGCCTCCCGAGTGACTCTTTTGGCGAATACTCTAACTCTGAGCTCAGGGTGAGAACCATAGCATAGAGTTGCTAATCTGAATGATATATATAATGTTAGTTAGCTATGAGCAAAAATGGAAGCTTTTATGCCTTTTAAAATATGAGCTTTTCCTGTCTCATTTCCAACGGGTGGCAAAAATCAATAAGAAATAAATACGAGCTATCTTATTATCATGGACACTTAAATTGGTCTATGTCTACATGTATTGAGAACATCAATGTGAAAAATTGATACGCTCTGTAAAATAGTAACATCTGATGAAACTAGCAGGAACCTAGCAACTTAATCTTAACACCGCTGAATATAAGTTATAGACATGCAAAATAAAAAAATAAGACAAGGGTGATTTGTGGCGGGTGTGGAGTTGGGTTGGGCCTACTATTTCACCAAAGTCTCTCAATATTTATACATTGTGCTCAAACAGTAAACAGGCTGAAGTATAGCGGTATAGACAGCAAATATTTAATATGCTTTTAATATAAAAGTGTATTGTTCAGAGAATTCAGAGAGGTAAAAAATGTAACATCTAGATTAAATATAATTTATCAAAAAGAATCTACAGTAAGGGGTGTAGGTTTTTCAAATCATAAAAGGGATTAACAGTATAAACTACACAAGAGTCAGGAAAACAACAGGGCTTAGGTGGAGATGAGTTCCACAATGATATTAGGAAGTAATTTTACACCGGGAGTTTTAGTGCATTGAACAGCTGGCAGAAAATAGTAGTGGCCTAGGGGTGCGTGATGCAGGGCTGGATGATCTGGAGGAAATAATCCTGCCCAGGTGAATTGGCTTGTGTCCTGTAGGACACTCATCATTCTCCACACTATGCCATAGTGCCCCACACTATGCTTTGAGTTTGTAAAGAAAACATTTGTTTGCCAAATTCAATTGCTCTATCCACTGTTTCTTAAAATTTTGAAGTTCAATAACTAAGAATAATCTCAAAATTAAGGCAAATGACTTAAACTGGAACAACACATTTCCTGTATTGGAGTGTATAACTGCATATTCCAGCTTTACATTTAGAAAGAAAATTGTAAAATAAACAAAATACATATTTCATTTCAATTTCATATTATGACTTTTTTCTTGCCCTGTGATAGACTGGCGACCTGTCCAGGGTGTATTCCTGCCTTTCGCCCAATGTATGCTGGGATAGGCTCCAGCCCCCTGCGACCCTGATCAGGATAAGCGGGTTCAGATAATGGATGGATGGATGGATGGGACTTTTTTCTTGTCACAATTTCAAATGGATACGAGTGATTAGGAACAAGTTCATTGAAATAATCTAATTAACAATATATACCAACATTAGGTTTACACTCCATGTATGTAATTCTATGAGACATTGTGCTCTTAACTCCTCCTCCACCATTGGGCCACAGCTGGATAGGATGTGGTTGAAGAGACAGAGGCAGTAAAAGGCAGGCCCAGGCATTAACGAAAGAGAGATGGGCGGACACCGGATCCTGAGGGGCAGCTTACCCAGTGAAGCTGATGTCACTGACCACACTGATACTTCATGTCCGATACTGTTACTGTGAAATAATTCATCCATTTGCATTTGCTAATTTCTTTACAAGTGTCCTCTTTTCTTCCTCATTGTTTTGCAGCTGAAACAGAGACCTCGTGTGGTGTGGTCAGTGGTCAACATGGGCGTAGGAGGATTTGACATTGTGACCGCGCATAGTGCCCTGTTCATCAAATTATCGTCCTCAAGGGCTGAGAACTTCTGCTCGTTCACCCTCCCTTTACCTGGGAGTCAAATGTGAAGACAGTTTAGGCAATCAGTTTGTCCAACTCTAATTGTTAAGTTAATAACCTGTGTTAATAACCTGACATTGTGACCGCGCATAGTGCCCTGTTCATCAAATTATCGTCCCCAAGGGCTGAGAACTTCTGCTCGTTCACCCTCCCTTTACCTGGGAGTCAAATGTGAAGACAGTTTAGGCAATCAGTTTGTCCAACTCTAATTGTTAAGTTAATAACCTGTGTTAATAACCTGACATTGTGATCGCGCATAGTGCCCTGTTCATCAAATTATCGTCCTCAAGGGCTGAGAACTTCTGCTCGTTCACCCTCCCTTTACCTGGGAGTCAAATGTGAAGACAGTTTAGGCAATCAGTTTGTCCAACTCTAATTGTTAAGTTAATAACCTGAGAAGAAAGAAAACCAGGACTTGAATTGGATTCAAGGGCAAGATTTGATGATCCCTGATGTGGAATACTGGAGACTTTAGA
The DNA here is from genome assembly GCF_963514075.1 of Conger conger. Lineage (NCBI taxonomy): Eukaryota > Metazoa > Chordata > Actinopteri > Anguilliformes > Congridae > Conger > Conger conger. Next base: position 62,780,891 of record NC_083761.1, on the reverse strand, counting down.
GAGAAAAGAGCAGTAACTATGAACTTGCAGGGCCATGCAATAGGCTGGTGTACTAGATCAAGTGACACACTGAAAATGTAACTCAGAGGCTACTGATTATATAGCTGCCTTGTGGGTATGATTACATAACACAAGTCCCAGAGTGGCATGTACAGTACTGTATGTACTAAGCTTAGTTGTTTTATCCAGTACTTAAAATTTACCATAATTTTAAGTAGTTTGACCCACAAACACTTGGGCTGAAACCCCATCAGCATATTTCTGGTCATCATGCAGCCAATAACAGCCAATAAAATAAAACCTCAAAATCCCAAAACTTGGACGATGTCTATCAACACCCTGTGTTGGTATGTTTTGTATCCTGTATTTCAGGCTTTTGCTCAGGGGTGGGTTCACAAGCCTGCTTGTCAAAATTGCCCATGCCTTAGACCTTGTATTCAAACCATTTACCTTGTAGGATCATCGCTCTGTATTACTTGCATACCCTTGCATATTAACTTGTCTCTTCTAGTATTAATCTAACCACCTACCCATGTTACATTACATTAATGTGACTCAAACACACATTTTTTCACATAAATAACTGTATTCACATTATCCGCATTTCGATGACTATTTTAGAAGTCACAGTTTCTGTGAATGCACTGGCTTTTCAGGTACTATAGATCTGCCAAACCATCAGCCTTCTTTTTTTGTGATCTGCAGTGGAAAGCCTTGTGTACAGGTGTCTTTAAAAATGTCTCAAGTCTAAATGACTTTTCAAATGTACAAAGAAGGTTTTCTATACTCATTCAGGATTGTTTAGCCGGGTAATTTGGCTTTTTGCCTTTTTGTACATTATTAATATATTACAATGATACTATATATTATATTAACTATGTTAAGAACTTTTAAAAAACATTAGCGGCCCTCAGGGGTGCCTGCAGTTATTGGTCTCTCTCTTAATTTGACAAAATGAAAGACTGGCACAGGCTTACAGATTGCATTGTGTGATTCAAACCCCATCTAGTGGTGTCTTAATGCTAACACCAGCCTGCTTCGTTTGAAGGCAACTGTCAGATAGGCGAGAGTGGGACATATTGTCACACTTTTCACTCTTTCTTACATTTATTTAGTGCTATACATCACAATGGAATACCTGTCACACCAAATGAAAGAATAAAGTCTTAGACACATATTTTGTGTTCATTCATGTCTGATTTCAGTACAAAGTTATAGACAGTTAAGTAGAGGGTATGCTCTTGTGACAACTTTCCCCATCGGTACCGACAAACAACAGCAGAATACAACTGTACTGCACTGTGTATCTGACTAATTTAAGAGTCAGATTCACAGTTCTGGTACATATAGTACATTACCTGGCCTTTGGTACAGCATTTGATAGTCCGATTCAGCTATGGATATGCCTGCTGCTCTAAAATTTGCCCCAAAGTCATTGAGACAACTTGACATGTGTGCTGATTAGGGCTAAATCTCAAGGTCAGCAAAAGTATCAAAATACATTTTATTCTCTCTGCTACTCAGTACAAAAATAGAATTCTGAACATTCATTCCTAAAAAAGGTAAAAACTACAAAGCTATCCTCACCTCAGATTACTGTCATTTTGACTACATAAAAAGTAAGTTGACCACAAAGTCATTGATCATTGGATTGATCTCAGATTTACTTTGTCCTTGTTAATATGAACACAGTAAACAGGCATTAATTTTATTGCGTTCCAATTGTACATTTCAACACTGTTGTTTTGTTGGAGTTGCTGTATCTGATGCACCTATGTATAATGACAACAAAAAAAATCATTAAATCTAAATAATTTGAACATTCATATTCAATATCATATGCATTAAATACTGTGTTTGTAAACAAGAGTGTGCAACAGTCTGTCAGTCTATTCACATACAACTGGTTAACAATAACAGTTCATCCCTGAAGTCATTAAGCCATCCCTTAATGCTTTGCCGGCTCAGGGTGGTAAAACAAATGAGGGGGGACCTCACCTTCTCTGCATTTTGGAGATCGATATCCTATAAGAAATAAAGTAATGTCAGTGTCCTTTTCACAACAAGTGTATAGCAGACCAAATGTATAATAATTTCTCATTCTAAATGTGCTAAGGTCACGGGTGGGGGACAGAGGAATCAATAGCAGATGCAGGGGTAACGTGCAAAAGGCAGGCTTTATTTAACAAGGGGCAGACAAGAACGTAATCCAAAAAACAGGCGATGGTCAAAATCCAGGCAGGCAGGTACATGAGGGGCAGGCAGAGCTTAATAATAAAAAAGGCAGAGTTCAATAACTAAGGAGAAACACCAAACCAGCAAAAGTACACACCAAAATCCAAAAAACACAGTCAAAAGCCAGGCAGACAGACAGACCAGACAGAATATTACAAGGGCAAAGGACAGGGGATGAGGATGCTAGGAATACACAGGGGAATGAGACAACCTAGGTGGGGCCAAAACTAATGAATGTTAGTTTGTTAGTTTGACAAACATATTAGCGTATTAATATAATTAGAACTATACAAATTCCATGTTTGTCTGGATTACTATATTAGTGCTATCTACAAACAGAAATGGAGAGAAAGCAGGACGTAAGAAAAGCGACACATTTTGTGAATTTTCTTTTTGAAAATTCTGAAAACACCTGAATAGTGAATCACCCAGACAGGGAAGTGTCTCGGGCTCAGAACTACATAAAGACACAGACAATGTGTCGAGTGCAATGACTAATGAATGTAAACCAGACATCCATCCATCCATTATCTGAACCCGCTTATCCTGAACAGGGTCGCAGGGGGGCTGGAGCCTATCCCAGCATACATTGGGCGAAAGGCAGGAATACACCCTGGACAGGTCGCCAGTCCATCGCAGGGCACACACACCATTCACTCACACACTCATACCTATGGGCAATTTTAGACTCTCCAATCAGCCTAACCTGCATGTCTTTGGACTGTGGGAGGAAACCGGAGTACCCGGAGGAAACCCACGCAGACACGGGGAGAACATGCAAACTCCACACAGAGAGGCCCCGGCCGACAGGGATTCGAACCCAGGACCTCCTTGCTGTGAGGCAGCAGTGCTCCCCACTGCACTATCCGTGCCGCTCCCGTAAACCAGACATGAATATGAAAAATAATACATTTACAAAAATAGTAAATAAACTAAAAAACAAAACTCATGACAGCTAACTCGTTGATAGAAAGTTCATTGTTTACTTAGAATTTCTCTGGAGGAATTATCGCCATTGTTTTGCCATTGTATACATCTACAAAAGTACTTGTGCATAGAACTGCTATTATCTACGTTTTATATAAGCTCTCTCGAACAGGATGAGCCCAAGTACAACCATCTCTGACCAGTATTTGTATTTGTCATTTATTTGCAGAGAAAATGTGTTACCCCATCCAGGTGTAACAAAATTCAATATAACTTCAGCTCATCAAAAAACTGACGATGGGCATTTTATTGAAGTGATGACTCAAAAGCATTTTAGCTAATGACATTACATTTCCAATAGTCTATAATTTGTTTGGCTTGCATAAAACAACACAGCATTTTTTCACCAGTGTAACGAATCTGTAGCATTTTCAAAACTCATGCGGAATCTGTTGCGCTTCAGCAAAAACAGATTTTATGCAAAAATGTATTTTGCAATGCATAAACAGAGGACTTCCTTTGGAGGAGTTCCAAGGAATCTCTCAACTGAATTAATATTTCTGAGAAAGACAGTGAAATCACCGTTGACAACACAATAGCATTTTCAGTGATGTGACCCAATTTTATATCGGTGTGCACCTAAATACTTCTTATTGTTCAGTATGCTTATAAATAAGGAGCCAGCCTGCCTTTGTATAATAAATAGCATGTGAAATTCTGGAATGTATTTGACTTGTTGATAGGGGTTGGGTATTTGACAAAAACTTCAATCAATCTACCTCAATGAACATATTAGTATACAAGATGGTATTATTGTGATTACTGTGATTATTGACAGAGAGGTATAGGGGAGAGTGACAGAGAGGGGGAAGTGCAAACACTTTTTTTCAGGATAAAAAGTGTTGTATTTCACATTTATGTAAAGCGTCTTTGAGTACCTTGAAAAGCGCTATATAAATAAATGTATTATGATTATTATTATTGTATAGTTTAGTAAGCAAAATGCTACATTCTACCCCCAATAACATCCATACTATAATTTAGGCTTAATGTGTCCTTCTGGAGTTTCCAAATTCCAAATGCTAATTTTTGGTGATATTGTCCTCAAATTTCAAAGGGGATTTTTAAAGTGTTATGACTTGGCTCCATTATGTTGGTAAGTGCACAAGCCACAGCTGCAATAATCTGTATCCAATAAAAACAGAAAATCTTTTCAGTGAGAAAAAAACATCCAATTTCACTGTGTTTGGGCTACTGTAACTTCGTTTCAGTAACATTTGAAGTAATTATTTCGCTCTAAATCTTTCAGAAGAAACTGAGATTATGCCTGTAGTCAAACTGGTTCAAGAATAGTAACTATTTTATTTTGGGTATGCAATTTTTAAACTTGTGTCAAGAAAAGTGGTGATACTTAAGTAGTTAAACAACTTAGCCTTAGTTAATTAAACATCTGTATGCCAAAGGCTACCATTCCAGAATGAAAAATAAATGAAGATAATAAAAAAGATGTTCTATTGCAAAAGAATATTTATTCTTTTCTTTTTTGTTCCTGAAAAGTGCATCAGATTTTACAGTAAGCAAAATTCATATTCAAGACATGAAAGACAACTGCACTACATTTACAATCATCACTTTGGACAAAGTGCTGCAAGAGAGGAAACAGTCTGCAGGCATGTCACAGGCAAATGTATAAAAATTATTTATATTCAGATGAAAAGGGGAGGTCTTGGGCAATGTTGTTCCATCAAGGCAGGAGATGTTGGTCAGCTGATATTTACTTAAGCAGAGAGGAGAACTCTGCAGGAGCAAAGAAAATATGAAACAGATTTTAGCCAAGCAGACAAAACATTTTTTATGTTGAGTTATGCAACACTCCTATATCCTAGGAAACATTTGTAACAATAACCGTAATGATCAGTCTCTGTTATGAATGTGATGTATTTTATGAAATGTCTCTCACCTTCAATTCCAATCTTGCCGTCGCCATCAGTGTCCCCAGCTTTAAGGAATTTGGCTGTCTCAGCATCAGTCAATGCTCTGGCACCAGCAGAGAAGTTCTGCAGGAACAGTCTGGAAGCAGGATAAACCAACACTTATTTGGGGGAAATGTAATTTTCTTTCCAAATAAAGTACATATTTTTATAAAAATTAAGAAAGAAATACACTGCAGTAGCTACCTGAGACAAGATTCTAACATATCTGAATGCCAAATGATGGGAAGGATATTGTCTTGTAGCTGCTGTAACTATGTGTTGTGGGTTGGGCTGTGCTGCTGAATTTTATATATAGTGACAATCCTTACTTCAGCTCATCCTCCTCAATGAAGCCACTCCCATCCTGGTCAAGGACGGCGAAGACCTTCTTGATGTCATCGCTAGATTTGCCTGTAAGTCCGATCTTGGCAAAGAAATCCTTGTGGTTGAAAGAGTCAGCAGCTATAAAACAAAAGGTTATTATTATTATTATTATTATTATTATTATTATTATTATTATTATTATTATTATTATTGTCGTTATATCCGATAATTTGGGAAGTCTGAAAAATGCATTATTAGCATATAAATAAATAAATAAATAAATAAATACTTTTTTATGATCATGGAAGTTGCGCAAATTATTAATGTGCATCAATAACACTAGAACACCATTACTTATTTTAAACTATTTTAACTATTTGTATTCACTGTGTCGTTGATTATATAGACAAAAGAAGGCGTAGCCTTGTGCAAACATGTTCACATTGCTAAGGTGTATGAAGTGCATGCACGGATCATAAACGGGTCAAGTTACCTTGGCATGCCTGCAGGGCTGCAGTGATGTCAGCTTCACTCAGAACAGCGCTGAATGACATTTTTAGCTAAAGGAGAAAAAAAAAGAAAATTTGGGAATTGTACCGAATAAAAATACCTTACATATATTACTTTTAGACCGTTAAATTTTGCCTTGGATTAAGATTTTAGCATTGCCAAGAGTAGGCAAATTCGTGTAATGCTCAGCCTAATCGCTGCTTTATCTTTCCAAAGATGCATGTCCTTACTCAAACGGTGCAGATTAACATTCTAGACTAATAACAATTTTACTGATCTATGACATACTTTTTTATACATACATTGTCACAACCACACCAGCTAGAATATACAGCTATTTTACCAATCAAATCTTAATTTTGTAAACATAGGCTATTTATTTTTCACATCAATAGTTTAATAATTTGTCCGCGTCTCTTTGAAAGACAGTTGTGATACATTCCAGACTTGGTGCAAAAATTGTTCATTTGGTTCCTTTGAAAGCGTTGTCAAGTTTGTATATGTCCATCCATTCTCTCCGAGTTCCAAAACCAAATTTCAATATAAACAATAAAAAGTCGATTCGTGTCGATACTTTCGTCACCCGGAGTCTTGTCGTTCCGCCATAGCGTTGAAAAGGAAAAGGTGCAGGTAAAATCACAGCAGAAACAGAAGAGCGCACACTTGTCTCTGGGCTTATCCTCTCTAAAGTGAGACTCACCTCAGCTGGGGTTGGGCGAGAGTGGGTTCGGTGCAAGATTCGAGCTACTGCAGTGAACTCCCAGCTGGAGCTCTCAACCTTATATACTTTCACTCACCCGAAATATGAGGCATAATGTAACAGACACCAGATGCGAAGCGGCGGGTTGAAAAAAAGTGTCCAGTAGTCAGACCGTTCTATTTTTATCTACATAAATGAAGATACTTAAAATGTGCGTGTTTGCAAAAGTCCTTAATATTCTGCAATGCAATGCTAATAATATATGCTGCTGATATAGATGAAACACCAGTTGCTGGCAATACAGATTTTGTCCCGACATAACGCAGACTCTCACATAGCCTGTTGGCTGTAAGGTCATTTGCATTGACAGGGCATTCAGGAAGGGAACACGGAGCCATCAAATAGCCTCGACCTAATGGTTGCGTTCAAATTTTAGCTGAATCTTTTTAACATTATGCATTGTACGAATATTGATTCATTACACGAATTTTCATCTGTTGAACGATTTTGAAAAAACTTTTAGCTTGGATTGCCCTCACGCACGTCCATAATCCAGCAGTCGGGGGGAGCCAATTTAACTTAAAAGTGGTTTCCATTGATAAGTCGAAGAAAAGTTTTTTCTTTTTGTTTTGCTGCATAATTATATTTTCATTTTAACATAATTATTTACACTTCTCTAAATTAACTTCAGGCAAATGAATTTTGCTGTTGAAGTTTTCTTAGCAAAAGGTTTTTCTATAATCTATTTTTAGCCTATATAATACTCATTTTGTCTATTGTATCTGTAATAATGTGAATTTCACAACGTGATAGTATTCATTTCAATATTTCAACTATATTAATACAGTATTGTGTCTTTGACCTGGGACCAACACACACACACACACACACATACACACACATACACACACACGCTAATGTAAAAGATATGACGCAAAAGCATACTATAAAAAGTCCATTCATATAGAAAACTAAACTGTTAAACAGCACACCCCTCTTGACAGGATGGTGCATTAACAAATGTTTGAAACACAGGCCACACAGAGGGAAGGGGGAGGGAGGGCCAAATGCATTCATTGGTTTATCCACAGGAAGGTCAGTGATTTGATTCAAGCTAACATGTCAGTCATAACATATTTAGTGATATTTCTTTGGTAGTATTTGAAAGAATAAATCTGAAGCAAGGCTAAATGACAGACATATTGGATACTGCATACACAGTAAAACATTTTGAAACAGATGCATTCAAGTTATTATGTTCACATACAATACACATAATTATAGTTGTGAATGTGCAGTCATAGCAAATTAGTCTATTCCTGGCCTCGCTACATTACATGTGATTTCAGAAACTATAGACAAATAGGTAATGGCATAAAACATGCTTTCCTGTGAAAGGAATACAGTCCCCAGATTCAGAAAAATATATCAAGGCAATTCATGCCACACATCAGATCCTGCATCATGTATGTTCTCAATAATAAATATTCAAGTTTTTTTTTTTTTTTAGCTCAATGTTGTTTCCAGGATGTTTTCAATCATTTATATTTGCAGACAATTATATTCATAACGGTTGCCAAAGGTGATATTATAGTTGACCACCAGATAGCAGCACTGCCATTCACCTGTTCCTTGGCTGCATATAATGTAATACTGCCCTTCATCAAAACTGTATGGCTTCACAGACACACTGTAAAATAATAGGAGTAATAATAACAGGTGCAATAAAAATAGGAATATTGTTTAATCGTGGACAACTTCATTTTTTTTTTTTTTTTGAATATACACTCAGTGATCACTTTAGTAGGTAGACCTGAACACCAGCATGTTAAAGCAAATATTTAATCTGCCAATCATGTGGCAGTAACTAAATACATAAAAGCATGTAGATGTAGCCAAGAGGTTCAGACATTTTTCAGACCAAATGTCAGAACGGGGAAGAAATGTGATCTAAGTGACTTTGACTGTGAAATGATTGTTGGTGCCTGACAGGGTGGATTGACTATATCAGAAACTGCGGACCTGGGATTTTCAATAGTCTAGAGTTTGCAGAGAATGCTGCAAAAAACAAAAAACTTACAGTGAGCAGCAGTTCTGAGGGCAGAAACGCATTGTTAATGAGAGAGGTCAGAGGAGAAGAGCCAGACTCGTTGAAGCTGGCAGGAAGGTGACTGTCTAAAAATAAGTCAAAGAAATACCCAATAAAGTGCTCACTGAGGGTATAGTCTCTCTCTCTCTATCTCTTTCTACAGTATATACATACATATGAGCTAATTTTGTGAGCTCCTAAACATTTTTTGATGTTTAAGGTTTGAATGAAGATGCGCCATGAACCACGTTAAGGAAGACAACACAATACTTTGAGTGTTCTGAATATTTAAATAAAATAAATGTACTATTGTATTGCAGAGGTCAACAAAACAATATTTGTTAATATTTATCAGTTACTGTTTGCTGTAATATACTTGTATGAAACAGAACCACAAAAAGTTAGGATAGGATGTTTTTCATGAAAATGTAGGTACCAGTCAAGGAACTATTCTTTGTGGGTTTCAGCTGTGTGAAGAATTTGGTTATCAGTAGCAGATCAAAGCCATGAATGTAAACAGTTGGGGATCCAATTCCACTGCCGCAACTGTCCAAAATACTTTGCATTAATTTTTTCTTACATCCTATAAATAACAATTACTCAGGACATTCAAACTAAAACATTTGGTTATTTTTCTGAAATGTGAGTGAAAAATATAAGCAAGTAGTGCATTTGGCCTTGCATATAAAGACTTGGATTCCCTAAAAATGGCACTTGTTAAAGGTGCAACCAGCCTAAGCACTTACTTTGGTGTTTGTTTGGTAGCTGTCATCCTGACTTCTCTGGAATTACTGTGAAACTGGCATTACAGTCTGCCTGTGTCAGCTCAGCTAGTGGACTGTGTGTATGTGTGCTAGCTTGCACATCCCCAAATAGGTACATACTGTAGGCAATGCAGCTATAGGGTGAACCTCCACAGCGTTAAGCTTTCCCATTTTAAAGAAGAAAGCCCAGGAGTAAAATATCTTTACAAATATCACCTTAAGAGCTATCTTAGCAGTCAGAAACATATTTTCTTGAAAGGTATTAAATATGCAGGATAAGACCCTTTAATCAGGCTGAAATGTTGTCCTCAAAAATACTGACAGAAGCAAACAGAACTAAAGCCTGGAATGCTTGCCATTCTAATGAATAAAAAGTGTTTGTTAACTTGCTATTTGATTGACAGTCACGCTACAATAAATTACAGGGGTTGTGATTTGCTTGATGATATGCTTTACAAGCACACGAAGGCTGCTTTCCATTGTGTCAATTGCAGATAGTATACATTCATTGGTTACCTACATAGGTTCAAAAATAAAATGTGATTTTATATACAAGGTAAGACTTCTTTTAGAGCAAAAATTTCTAGTTAGACCAAAAATGTATTTAAAAAATGGTTTTGTTTTTCATTAACCCATCATAAAACATTCAAATTAAACTAAATTAGTCAATCAAGGAAACTTTGTAATTAATTTATACATTTTGTTCTTTTGCCTTTTACAGTATATCTGATGGACAGATGTACTACATATCTCATGAAGAAACACAAACAAACAATTTTTCCAAACACATTTTATTGCTCTAATCTATTATTCAATATCAATATAAGGCATGACATGTCAAAGTCTAAAACATAGAGTATATGTGGAATGCAATGCAGCACATCCATAACTAAATAAAGATGTAGTAAAACAGTTAACAAATACAATCCAGTGCACGTTGTAATGCAGAATGAGATTGATCTTGGCTCTATGAAGCTTTGACAAGGGCTGAGAACTCTGAAAATGACAAGACAGAAAAAAAAAAGATTTCAGTACATTTGAAACTATGGAATAAATGTATTTAAATAATGTGTGAAGGTATGTGGTATAATTTCAGTCAGCTGTAGAGCCACATTCATTACATTTTTTATTTTAATCCATCTGGATCATTGCAGTCTGGTTACCAACCTTCCAGTCCGATCTTGCCATCCCCATCCATGTCCCCTGCCTGGAGGAAAGCCTTGGTCTCTGCTGCTGTCAGAGTCCGTGCTCCCTTCGAGAAGTTCTGAAGGAACATCCTACAGATAAAGCAGCATCAATGCTGTGGGTGAGACACAAGCACACTGTGTCGTATGAAACATGAACTAGCAAATCTACAGTGCCATGACCACAGGCCTGTGAGGGGATCAAACCCATGAGCAAAGTCAAGTAGAGATCCCTTTTCTACAGCCATTATATTTACCAAGTAAAACAAACAATATCAAACATAACTCCACTCACTGTAGTGATTTGAGGCCTATTTAACAGAAACTTAAAACTGCAAGACTGATAGACAGGTAATTATGTTAAGGTTTGACGTAAATTCACATCTAACTGTCTAATGGTGTCAAGCTCTATGATTTTCTGTATCTGTTTTTGTTGAAGTCTTTAGCGTTTCTGTGTATTTGTACCCTCTGTGCTTACCATAGTCTGTTTTCAGTTTCATTCCCTCCCATTCATTTGTTGCACCTGTGTCTCATTTCGTGTCTCCACCTCCTCATTCCTTAGATGTACTTCCTTGCTATCTCTTGTCATTCAGTTCACCTGTTTCTCATTGTGTGCCTGTTAGTAGTGTCCTTTTCTCGTGGCTAGTTAGTCTTTCTGTTATTCTGTTCCCTACCCCAGTTATAGATTCCACTTCCCCATGCCTATGCCCAGTTATTCTCTGTCTGGTTCTGCTCTGGATTTGGATTTTCTGGTTTTTGGATTCTCTGCCTGGTTTTGGACTCTGTTTGGATTTTGTTTTTGTACTGTCGTTGGTTTGGTCTGCCTCCTCAGTTTTTGAACTCTGCCTGTCTCACGATTTTGCTCTGCCTGCCCTGCATGTACCTGTCTGCCTGGATCTCGACCATTGCCTGTTTTTGGATTGCGTTTTGGATCTGTGCCCTGTTAATAAAACCTGCCTTTTTCACGTTACCCCTGAGTCTGCTCTTGGTTCCTCTGTCCCGAGTCCTGACAAATGGTTGAAAAAATGGTTGAGATAAAAAATAAAATAAATGTGTGGCATATAAAATTATTTTGAATCAAACCTTCTTCATTGTATTAACTCTTGATCCATGAGAGTTAATATAATGAAGAAGTGTGTATTATGACAAAAAACTAATTTTTCTGGATTGTATATCACATGAATACAATACATGTATAGATGTACTCATCAGAAATCAAACCAACACCATGGATGGATGGTTTGATTCATGTTGCCTGCTCATCTGCAGTCACTCAACTGAAGCTCATCCTGCTCAATAAAGCCACTCTTGTCCTGGTCCAGGATTCTAAAGACTTTCTCCATTTCCAATGGTGACTTCTTAGACAAACCCACATCTCTGAAAAAGACCTTGTGGTTGAAAGAATCAGCGCCTGAAAGCAAAATTGAGGTACCAAGGTAATATCAGCCATGCGCATATGCGCATATTTTCGTGATAATTTATTCAACATGCCAGATATACAATGGGGTCCAAAAGTCTGAGACCACATTTAAAATCTGGGAATTATTTTTAATGTAATCATGGAAATGAACAGAACGTTTTGAGCATTTTAAAACAAATTAAAGCTACTTCAAAGCTATGCAAGAAGTACTTGAAGACCAAAGAAGAGCAAGGTGTCCTGCAAGGAGTTTCACAGATTCAACTTTTCACTAAAATTGGTATGCTGATAATATAATCTTAATGAAAACATTTGTATTAAATTAGAGAAGAATGCAAAATAGAGGAATTTTCACTTGTGGTCTCAAACTTTACGACTTTATGTGCAGTTATAACATTCGTACATCTTTTTATTTGATTGTTTCACTTCTTAATTATATGCTAAAATCACACAGTAGAACATATTTCACACATTTTATCTTTTCATTCCATACAGACACATTCAAGAGGAAGAATAAGAAAATACATACATCTTATGACATGATTGTAGAAAGCATTAATGAACCAAAAAAAAAGTCACCAGGTCAGTCTGATGTGCCTAGGACTGTTAAATGTCTCTCAAGGCCTGATAAGTTCAGTGATCTTAAAGTATACAGACTTCTATACTTCCATGCAACTATGTTGGTGGAAGAAACAATACTTCTTATTACAATTATCTTGTCTTCTGTGGTAATAACAATCATGGACATAAGGATAGCCACATTTTTCTACTTGATTCTATCTGTTGTGATAGTTAAATTGTTGTGCCTATCTTTAATCACATTTAGAAAAATAAATCTTTGAAAAGTGATTGCATTAAATGATTTAAAAAACATTTAATTAATATTGTTATTATTAATATATTATTAAATAATAATAATAATAATAATAATAATAATAATAATAATAATAATATATTTTACACCGATTACTTAGTATTTTTTTAGTATTTTCCTTGAGAAAATGTGCCCACTTATCCTCAATACTTTGCGGATTCATGTCACTAATGAATTCACATGTTATTATGTAACTCTGTACAATAAAAAAGATTTTTGATACATGTAGACAAATAACATGAAAATTATATTTAGCTGCTTGAAGAGTTCACTCAGATCTATAAATTACCTTGGCAAGCAGTGATAGCAGAGGTTATGTCAGACACAGCAAGCAGGTCAGTCATGGCCATTTTAAGGAGCAGAATGAGAGTTGTGTTCTGTCTGGAAGCAAAGAGAAATCTGCTGTTGAATGTCACCTCCTTCCCCAGTTTCAAAATCTACAAGTGTATTCCTGTCAAGCACAGCTGTTTATTCGGCCCTCTTGACTTGCAATTAAGCAGTACCTTATTTGATCCCAAATATACTTTTAAAAGAGAAATATAAAGCCAGTCTGACTTTATATTACTTTTCTGAATGTGGAATTGACTAAAAGTAGTTTTTTTTCTTGAATTTAATGAACAAAAAGTGGAATTATATTATTCTAGACGACTATTATAGTTGAAAAGAAAAAACAAGTTAGATTACAAAGTTACAAAATTTTTACAAGTTACAAAATTGCTTGGTCATTGCTGGGGTTCATGACTCTTCTGACTGTGACAAGACTGTGACACATACTAGGATTTCACCATAGGAGTGACATTCTTTTCAAAATGAACCCCCTTCTTCTGACAGAAGACCCAGCACTAGTATATAGTTAAAAAGCTAAATTTTGCCATAATCCCAAGATTCAAACTAGAGGATCGACTGATATTAAAATGTCCCCTTCAATAATTTTCATAATTAAGCACAACAATTATTTCTTTAAAAATACAATTGAGGGAAATAAATCTGATATATATCGAGGATTATTATAAACCCTAAAATCCAAAACTTGTGCAGTCTCTAGAATGTTAATCGGCACAAAACCTTTAAATTGTCTTCAAGTATATATATGATGTATTTTCAGTGCAGCTTTTAGTTGCGGTACCAGGGGACATTCGGTTCAATTTCTTTGAACTGAGAGTCTTGAAAAACCAGAAAGATTGCATCCATGAATTTCTCAGATATGACTTGAGATTATTCAGAAGGGCCCAATGATCTCTCTTGATAGGCTCAAATGCGTTATATATGAGCGCGTTAACACATGCATTCGCGTCAAAAATGTATGTAGCTTTTCTCTCCGCATACGAAACACGCTATCATATAACTAGTGTAGATATTCCATTAGATTGGTCTGGAAAGGTCTGGAAGGGTGTGCGTTGTCTGGGGAAAAAGGACCATTCCGCTTGGTGATTGGACCTAATGGTGTCACTTGGCAAGACAGTGGAAACTCATAAGCTCTTGCTCGTGTCGCCCTGATGTGGCCACACCTCACCACACCACTTCGGCCCTCCTTTTCAAATGACGTAGTCACAACATGGCGCTGTCAGGGAATGGTGGTATTTGATTGTCTTAAACTTGTTAGCTAGCTAGCTAAATTAAATCCCTCGTTAACTGTCAGGTTTTACGCACCAGACAATGCCTGTAAAGCATATCAATATAGACATGGTAGTCCATGCAGGGCAGCTAGTCGATTAGCCTTTCTTTTTTGTACTGGCGATGAATCACGGCAGTGAGTGAGACCGATAGCTAACTCGGCTAGCAAGGTATCTTGGTTAGCTAGGAGGAGGAACAAGCCTGGCTAACTATTTGGTTTGGTGGCTAGTTAGCAATAGGGTTGATTAGGGTAGCATAGCGCTTAGCGCTTTGTAGTTAGCTTGTTAGCTTTATTGAATGAAAAACTACCACCAGCACACGGTAAAGAGAAATGCAAAGAATGCGGTCACCTTTATCCATTTCATAGGTAGGGAGTGCTCGCTAGCACTAGCTACATTACAAGCCTGGAGCTTGCTATCTAGCAGCATATAGCTAGCTAGCGACCCATTCGTAGTTGATCGGGTAGAATAGCTTATGTTTGGATCTATGTTTTCAGGGAAAAAATTGGCGTAGCTGATGCCAACTAGCTGGAAAGCTAGCTAGCTAACTTGGCTAAAAACAATGGAGAGCGGTTTTGGATTTTTTTTCTTGCTGGCAGCTGGGATGCCACTGTTACTGGTTGACGGCGCACCACTTCCGTATCGAGATGCAGGTATGTTGACTGTTTACGCGAGATACCCTTGACTAACTCGCTAATGTTCATTTCAAGATGATAATTTTTTACATTCGCAGGTAACGTTAGCTATATTATAACTGGTTGGCTATTTTGCCAGTAGCGCCGAGGAAACCGGCGCTAACTGACTTGGCTAGCTAGGCGGTCAATTGTAAATCAGCTAGCTACTGAATCTTTCAGTTATACCAGCTATCAATACAACTTGGTAGTTGTAGCATCTACTACCTGAGCAGCATTTTAAATGTGATAATTCTAAGTAACACTAAGAATACCATTGTAACCTTCCTGTTAGCTAGCATCGCTAAGTTACCAAGCCGGGTAGTAGTTGTCAGGGAAACGCAACCAACTCTCGTGTAGATGTCGATACCCTGCCTAACTAAATAATGAGACCAAATGTTTTTTCGTCACCGCAGTGAACTTCCCAAGTTTTTCGATTGTCAAGCATCTTCTGTTTGCCACTGTTTTCGTGGCCCAGGAATTGATCATTTGCAGAGTGGCTTCAAAATAAATATTCAGTGCTTAATGCAGAAGTTTTTTATCAATATTAAATTATCAATATTAAGAAGCTAACAAGTGGCCAGCTCAGTCCAATGACTATGATTTTGATTTGTCTTGGGAAGAAATGTTCCAATTATCTAGATCACAACCGGGTAATAATACAATCAGGATATAATTAATGTCATGTTATACAGACTTAGTATTGCAGTTTTTATGCCTTGACCCTAAACTTATCGATAGGTTGAGTGACTAAATTGGAGTGTTATAATGTATAGTATGTATGTAGTATGCTGATCTTTCAAAGAAGAGAATATCAACCTATATCAAGTTAAATATTAGAAACATACATACATACCTGTTGCGTTTGTGTTATCACTCTCCGCTCAGATGCTTTTTCACATCTTCTAGGCAGCACTTTTTAATACTGCAATGACAGGTAAACATAAAATATACTGTGGCAATTGAATTATCAACAACAATTAAACAAATTCAGTTGGCACGTATACCTATTTTTGTTGATTTCTTGGTTATGGATTCTTTTGGTACCAAGTAATTTTTTGGATAGATGCACTGTCTTTTAAGGTTGCAACACTTTGGGGTCAATCAGTGCCCTGTAATTAGTCTCAGTTTTATTAGTTTGTTAAACATGTTTCTCTTTCCTAACCTCGTGACTGAATAGTTGCTGCAATGATGTTCATTTTTATAGTCAACATTTTGTCTTGACACAGCCATTGGAAATGAAAAGAAGGTATGCATTTCAAAAGAAATGGGCGGCTTGATCTTGATCTGTCTGTCAGTATCTGTAGAACAGATCTGGTGACAAGTTTACTACTCAAGTGCTGAAGTTGTTTTCATATTAAACACCACAGTGAGAGGTCATGTAATTGAGTAATGTGGGTGAGGACTGTATTGCAAATAAACGAGTGAGACTGCGTCTAATTTTCAGTTCAAGTGATTTTATTTACCGTGAATGCACAGAAACACCCCCAGTGTCTCTGCTGTCCTGCTGATGTGCTTCATAAGGAGTACTCTGTGTAAGTGCAATCGCTGTCACACTGAGGGTAGCCCATTGCAGACAGGGGAGCAGTTGACGAATGCAGTTTTATTTAGTGTTCGACACAAGGTTTCACAGCTGTTTGAGAGGCAGCTATGTGCTGCTTGTGAAATGAAATGCAGAGGAATTTCATCATGTGCTTTTCCTTAACATAGAAGGTTTTCTGTCCTTGTCACCACTGGTTTAGTGTTGATGTTTGCTTTGTTTGCATTAGCAAAGTCTCATTTTTGTGCTTCATTAAATGTAGGCCATGCAATACCACGTTAGCCCTGTAAGGTACTATAATTGTAAAATAGTACAGAAGGCTAGTGACAATAGTTGACATACTCAGATATAGGCCCAGATGAAAATTGAATAAATTTTTACTTACATTTAATTTATTGACATGGTATAATATATATTTGGTAGATATAAGCCTATTTCTCTTGGGTTGGGATTTTATCTGAAATATCTTGTTGACTCACAGTATAAATCTCTCGGATTTGTCTGTAAAATAGGATCTATTTGGGCTGTATTTGTTCCTGTATTGATAACTGTAAGATTCAGTAATACAAGAACTATGCAGTGCAGATAGTCAGTGAGCACTCTTACATTTGAGAGGTCTGAAAATTTCACCAGTGATCATCTGATCGAAGCCATAACAAATGTGTGACCATTCATTGTTGATTGTAGTTTCACTATATCTGTTCACATAAAAGTCTGAATTTTAAACAAAACTCATGAAATTCACATTATAATCGGCGGATGTGTTTTTGTTGTACGTGTCCTTGGTTAACATCCTGTGCACTGTGGGCTTTTAACAATGGTGAGATGTGGGCACTGCAGAGATTCCAGTTTTGCATTTCTCAGCCTGTTCTTTGACAAAAACTGCCTCTGTCTGACTGTCTTGCAAACCTAGGGAGTTAGGGGCAGAACTGTACAGCAGTGTATTGCTGGAGCGCTAGCCAATGCTTATTTTTTGTTTTGTCTGCCCCTGGCTTTTTGATATCACCTCTCAGGCCACCTTATGGGAATCGTACGCATTGTGTTAATCTTTATTGTTTGTTTTAATGATGTTCCTCTCATAAGGATTTTCGAAACCTCTTCTCTGTTGCGCATGGCTGATTCACCTTCATTCATTTTCTTGCCTGGAGAAATGTCTTTTGACAGAAGTGCCAGATCACGGAGCTGCTCTGTGAGCTGGGGAATGCATGATGGAGCAGTGATGGGCGTCTTTAACATTTCAGGCATTATCTAGGGTGACTTACACAGCTCTAATCATTCATACTGCTGGATATTTACTGAAGCTATTTGGTTTGCAGGTCAAAGGTAGAATGAGAGTGAGCACCTGGGAATGAGCCCTACAACCCTGGCTACACTGTCGGCCATTTTGCTTCACTGCCATAACCATAAAGCAATTAGCCTATTAGCATTTTTTAAATGCCTATTTGATTGTGTATAGACTCGGTGGGAGGACACATTGGGTGGGTGTGTGCATCCTGAATTATGCAACATGCGATGCAGTTCTTCCTGATGTTGAGTTTAAACAAATAAAGTTGAAATAACAGAGCCATAAATTAATTGAAATGGATTAAAAGGATTTAATGCGAACTGTACTTCACACTAGTTTGAGTGCTGTTGGCCTGCAGTTTGCCTTACAATTGAAATTAGTCTGATGTTAATATACCATAGTGGTACAGAAAGGTGTGCTAGGTCGAGTGGTGAGGGTCCCCCACTTTATATTACTATCGCTGTGAGTCTCATGTCAATATTCCATTGTGATGCTTGTGCTTAATATGTTAAATATTTTTTATTATTTGGACGAGGTCTCTGCAGTGTTCAATATGCATGTAGACAAATGCTATGATGATAGCTTGACAGCGAAAGGATTTTTCAGAAGCTGACTTGTTGACTTTAATCATTCAACTTTTGAAATGGATAGCAGGGTTTCTTGAGTCTAGTGCCAGTTGGGCTTAGTTGGGTCTCTGGTGGAGCTGTGCGCTTACCAACAGTCAAAAATCATCAGTGTCTTCCCTGTGACTAACTGCCAACCGACAGGAGATAACCCCAGTATCTCATGTCTCAGGGAGACATATCATGACATAGCATAAGGTAATGGCAAGAACAAGCCATTCAGCCCAGCAATGCTCGCCTTTTCCTACCCCTTAGTGTACCTACTGCCTAATTTGCCTAAAAGCTAAATAGAATCTAACACTGTATCAAGCCTGGTCTTGAAAACACTCAGTGTTTCTGCCTCCACTATATGTATTGGCAAGCTATTCCGCACATTGACCACTTCCCAATATCTGTCATAAGCACAACACGGCATATTCACTTTACAATATATTTGAAATGAAAATTAATTGTCAATATAATTTGTTTGTGGAAATTTATTTTTTCAAAGAATGTGGATGTATTTCGCTGCCAACTAACTTAATCTCACGGTTGAGCTGCAATAATGAGAGATACTGTCAGCACCACAGTTATCAGATTTTTTAACCTGTAATATAATCGTCAATGTCCTGATTAGATAACTTATATCCTGACTATGGTGTCTTTCACACATCAATGTTAACACCCTTGATTAATTAGACTAAGGGACTAATTGCCGCACTGCATAACTTTTAAAAATTGATGGTGTCATTCAAAACCTTTTCCATTAAACAATGCCTTGAAGATATGGAGCCTGCAGTCACCCTTAGTTGTTGTATCAATTTATTCTCTCTTATACTGCTGCCAAACAGGAACTTAGAAGGGACTGCAGATATCTCAGCCTGTTTACACAATATGGCTTTATGGCAGTGAGCATGCTAATAAAAGCACTTTCTAGGGTTACTGTGTCCTTCTGTAGGATAGTTGATGATGTTCATTTGAAATACCATGCAATCTTTCCTTCTGGTTTAGTACAGTTTCAAGGTTCTGCACCCCGTCCCCTTCCCAATGGCTTGGGCGTTTATGAGTGAAAATATTTAGAGTTTAGTGTACCACTCATTTTTCGAGATGCCTCAAGTGTTAAACCTTCTGGTAGTCTATGCTCAGGGAAGGGTAACAGGTCAGACAGTGTTGTGGTTGCTACAGCTGCTGGCACCAGAAGAGGAAACAATTACTCATGTGTTACCTGTGTATTATAGGGGGGAGGGGAAAGCGGTTATCCTCTGCGTTCAAGATGAATACACACACGCATGCCCTGACGTCTCCACCCAGCCACAGATGTCAGTGTTTTTACCACTTGATGAAAGGTTATCCCACCTTGTTTTTGTAAAGCTCTGTATAGGAGTTTCAGGCAGTGGCAGCGCTGCATTATTTCCTCGCTGGCACGTGTGAATGTGTCATCGGCTCCGGTGCTGAAACCAGGCGCGCCCTGCCTCTGCTCTGGGACATCACTGAAGCATGCGGCACAGAGAGCACGAGACAGCAGGCCCTTGTCTAATGACTTGGGAACCAATTTAATAATCTGCCTGGCTTGCCAAGTCATAATATGAACCCATGACTGAGATGAGGCCAGCAAATGCGTTACTGACCCAGTACGAGATTCTTCACGTGCGTTTGCACAGTCACCAAATCTATATGCAGTAATGGCTGGGGTCTGCAGCACGTATAGCCTAAATGGTTGGCGATAGTTTATTACTGCTGAGTGCTGGGTTAAGTTTAGAAAGAACCAAGCTAATGATAGTCAGACTCACTGAATGTTTTGTTATGGCCAATAGGGGATATTACGCAGTAATGGTGGTGACTTGGGCTGCCACCAGTGACAGTACTACTAATGCAGCTTTTTGGTCTCAGTCAGCCATTGTGAATACTTGGTACAAGGTGCTGGTTGCTGGCACAGAGGGGAACAGTCCAGCCTAGACAGAAAAGGCTTGCTGAGTGAACATTGATCACTTTTATGCCTGGAAGCTCACAAGGTATAGCCTAACACTTGCTGTCCACACATGATTGTGGTTTAATAGCTGCTGCTGTG
The DNA here is from genome assembly GCF_963514075.1 of Conger conger. Classification (NCBI taxonomy): domain Eukaryota; kingdom Metazoa; phylum Chordata; class Actinopteri; order Anguilliformes; family Congridae; genus Conger; species Conger conger. The sequence continues at coordinate 62,760,115 of NC_083761.1, read as the reverse complement.
ACAGTGTGGAGTGATCTCACTTCTTTGGGCAAAGCTCACATATCTTTAGATTCCTTCTTTAAGTTTTTAACTCATTTTATATAACATTACCAACATTGATTAATTCATAATAATTTTGCTTAAATTGTTATTTTTTAAGAACAGTCACCTGGGAAATGAAATGGTTTTGAAAAAATGTGATTTAATTTAGGATGTTTAATTTCATGTGTTGCCGTCTGTATGGAACGTTGATGACACTCAAGTGCTGAAATCTGTCGGTTTCATTGGTGATGTGTCTTTGCAGGTGCAGTTGGTAAGCTGTCTCCTGGCAACACTGTTTTCCTTTCTCTGAGAGTGATCACTGAGTGACAAGGTTGACGATGCACACTTGTTTATATGAGAAGTTTGTGAGAGGGAACTGTTTTCCACAAAAAAAACGTAATGATTGATTAGAGCATATCATCTTTGGTGTTTGAAATGGAGATTTACTGGTAACAGTATATGAGTTGGCAAATTTGCTTGTGCTCGGTTTGAGTTTGTGAGGAATTATGTTATGTCTTGAGAGGTCTGGGCAGTGTGTGAGTGCTGCCCTGTGATTTCTCTCTGCACCTCACTCTCATCGAATGATATAAACAAAAAAGTAAAAACCTGATCCATATCTGGTCTGCATGTTTTACCTGTGTTTTTTGCCTGGGTACTTTTTTCATGTACACCAATCACATTTTTCAGAACAGATGTTTCTTCATGATGGCTTAAAGGGGTAGCCATATTAAAGGAGTAACATGGTGGTTGGTCACAATTTCTAGGTATTTATATGCAATTTGCACAAGAGGGCATTGAAGAAACACAATGAAAGTATTAAATACCACTGGCCTCCAGGCAAGACAATGCAGATATTTGGCTAACGTTAGGTTCAAAACTAGCTATAGTTTGCTTTCATAAGGTGATGTTATCGATAAGGTTTGGTAGCTAGTTTGCTTTCATAAGGATGTTATAGTTGTGCTTTTATCTTAACTTGGTTAGATAGCAAGCAAAAATGATCATTCAATGAGTCTGCATCCTAACCTTAGCTATCGATAGTTGATATACTAAGTTAGCTAGCTTCAGAAAATTCAGAAGTGTGTATCCTGGAGGTAGCTGTGGTAAGGAATAACAATGTGTGGAAAGTTGGAGCACAGTCTGTCAATCATAACTAATTGACCACACCCAGACAGTTTGGGTGAACTTTATTGCAAAATTTAGGCTTAGAATAATACGTTTTGAAATACATTTAAATTATTGAATAATTAAAAAAATGTATCCGCATTTGTTTTGTTGTTGCCTAAAGACAGTGTCACATTCAACCACCAAGTTACTCCTTTAAATGCAAGGAGGAATTAGCATACAGTTGTGTCAAGTGCTTTCTAAAAAAATGTTTTTTTTCACCTCATAATTGTTTTCATATCTCATATTAAGCTTTTTGTCATTACAAATGAGATCCACTCTATAATTCTCCCTTTGGGCTTCTATGAGGCGAGTAGTTCAGGTTAGTCCTGGCAGTATGACAGGAGAGTTGGCACACCAGGCTAAACACTAAAGTAAACCTGGTAAAATGTGTGACACAGCGCCTTATGTTGAACAGCACTACATACTGTTTGCTATACTGGGTGTGAATAATCTCAGGTAAATTATTTTTTCAGAATTTGCTTCAGCTGGGCCCATGACCATTCAAACATAATCATGTCGTTTGAAAGAGTAATTGGCTGTTGGAATGGCAATCATTCTTGTTGTAAAAATGTGGTAATGTTTGTATCAATTGTGTAATGAACATTGGTTATTATGGTAACATTGGCCTTCTTGTGGTCACATCTTTCACAGTGAAAATATTTACCCTTGTGACTTGCATAACCTTGCGCTACATTTTGATCTTTCTCATCTCTCATGGCTCTCAGGCCAGGCTGTGGTGGGCAGGCAGCAGTGAGATGAGCTGGTGGGAGCTCTGTTGAGTTGTGTGATGGGCCTGAATGCTACAGTGCAGCTGGCTGAAGGAGGGGTATCAGTCTTCTGTGGGTTTGGGTAGGCAGGGTGCTGTAGATGAGTCAAGATGATTTGATGTTCTGCTGTTGTCTCTGTTCTTTGTTAATCGCCGTCTGTAGTGTAAACTCACCCTGAGGTCCAGTAAGAAGCCATCTCTCGTTTGATTACTAAAATGGCAAATTACCCAAAACCAAAATAAAAAGATGGAATTTTACACATTTCCATTTTGAGATTGTTTTCCATTGAGTACATGGACCAAACTGTTTGACAAATTGCAGATATTTCCTTATTTTTCTTACACACCTCTCCTAGACCAATATTTTCAGATATGTAAATATGAATTTGTTACTCGGTTGCGATTTATTGTGAAAAATCTCTGTCCTTTTCTCCCAGTTGAAGCCCCTTTTTTGGAAAGCTTGTCAGGAAATGTTCTAATTTGAGCAGAAGTATGCAGAAATACGCACGCAAGCTGTGCTGGTTTTAAGGCTCTATCGCACATCATCCAGCCCTGTGATTCATTGTATCTCTGCATAACACGCGTAATGGCAAATTTAGCTTTTGCTGCACCTCAGCAGGGCTTAGCACAAATATAAATTGACCTACATAGAGTTTATCAGAAGAGAAAATGCTTATTCTGTTGACTGCTGCTTAGCGAGACACAGTCAAAGTTCAGACGTCTGTGGGAGTTGCTCGGGAATTAAAACGTGTCATGTCCACTGCTCACAGGGTGTCTGAAGGGTTCAGCTGCTTTTTATATTTTCTTTATTAATGTTACGGGTTCAAGTGTCTGTAGGCCAGTGTTGTACAAAGCCTTGCTGATCTGAACTGCATGTTGTGCATAGTATTATAGAACAGTTGCATTCATACTGTATATAAGTTTGGCCTGTGATGCTACAGGTTAAGTAACTTTAATAGCAACTTATGGTGCCTTATTCTCATTGACATTGCACCTCCTGCTCTTCTTACATTTCCGAATTGGTACCAGTCACATTCAGCAATGTGCGCTTGTGGCCATTAACATACATGGTTGAAGATCCCAACTTATTTAAGTTAACTTTGTTAACGAAAACATGAACTAATAAGATAAGTGCCGACACTCGATTCAGTGCCATGATAAACGCAGACAGTAGTTGAAATGAACTTGTGAGCTTTGAAAAGAAAGTGCACAAAGCTGTTGTATGTTCTACTAAGCCTTCTCCCCATTGTCAGTCCATTTGTAGAAAATATGTGTCATTGTATGTTGGAAGTTTTTGTTACACTCAGCTTGTAAGTTCAGTATCACAAACTGAAGCAAGTGCTACTGCTAAACCAGTAGCACCAGAATGGCCTGTACTGTATATGGAAAGCCTTACAGAAACCTGGGTGGGGAAATGGCCTGAAATTACTTGTTTCAGTATGGGTGAGGTCACAGTACTTTAGTACCAGGAAGAGTGGATTCAGCTTGAGCCATTTTAAATGGTAAATGGTTGGGGTTATGTGTCTTGCTCAGGGACACTTCGACGTACTCAGGGCGGGATCGAACCGGCAACTTTCCGACTGCCAGATGACTGCTCTTACCTGAGCTAATGTCGCCCTCCTGATTTTATAGTCATTCCTGAGAGGGTAACCCTCTGTTCCTCATTCTGCCTACACCTGATTTGTCCGAAAAACTGACTTCTCTATGAAGGAGGGAAGAATGGGAGTGATTGTGTCTAGTAATCATTGTGATGATATAATAGAAACTAGATTTTTTCATGCGCATCAATTCGGATATCTTTTTGCAGGAAATACGCCTAGGTGAATGACCAGCAACATTGTTTTGGATCAAATGAGTGATTTATTGCGGCTTTTGTGTACAGAACAGCACTTCTCAGAAACGTATCTTTGTTCAGTTTACCATTGCAGGTCCAAAGCAGCAGAAGTGATTTGTTCTGTGGAGCCCTGAATGCTCCAGGAGTGAACGGCATTATTAAGCCTAGCACATTACCATTAGTGTCCTCTGGTCTCCACTGGCTGCCTGTTTAATGCAGGAGAACCCCCTCTGTCTGGGAGGCAGAATTAATTAGTGTCCCGCCCAGCGGGAAGGGCTGCACGTATGATATACTCTGTGCATAATATACGCGGTGTATGATATACGCTGTGCATGATATACGTAGTGTATGATATACTCTGTGCATGATATATGCGGTGTATGATATACGCTGTGCATGATATACGCGGTGTATGATATACTCTGCATGATATATGCGGTGTGTGATATACGCTGTGCATGATATATGCTGTGCTTTTATCTGGGGTGACAGGCCTCTGTGGCTGGCCAAGGCTCCGAATGGAGCCCGTCAGCGTGTGTGTATCACACAGACCTGTGACTCTTCATACAGAGGGGAGAGCACAGGAGGGTGAGGCCATATCCACATTGTGTGTGAGAATCAGGTCTCTCAGTTTGCAGGGTTTTACTCAAAACGGCTGTTTTTTCCTCCACTGAGCCTTCATTCTTAGCTGAATCTTCTCAGCTGAGGAGTGGTCTCCTTAAACTGGCTGACAGTGATATGAAATAATAAAATCACAGAAGACGAAATTGGCTGTCGAATTTGCGACCCACTGTTCTGGAGATGTTTGGTCTGCCCACAAACACTGTGATAGTCCGGATAAAGATAAGGTCACAGATTTAACCTGGAAGAGGCTGCCCTGGGTTTAGTTGGCATTTGATTAGACCCAGCTGCTCGGCTTGTGCTAGCTATTCAGCAGCCTTATCTCAGGCTTCACGCATTACAATAAGATTATAGTGTGTTGTGTGACAACGCTGTTATGGGCCAGTGGCGATGGCTGTTAACGGGGTGTTGTGTGTCCTGGCAGGGGAGGCCATGGGGGTGGTGTACCTCTCTCTGGCTGTGTCTGTGTCTGCACTGGTCGCCTTGGTGGTTCTCCTGGTCAACTGCATTACCTGCTGCAAAGAACGTGAGATCAACTTCAAGGTGAGAATCAACAATGTAACCTGAATGTAATGTCAAATTTGAGAAAAAATAAAAATGAAAGCTGTAGAGTAATGTGCCTGAGCCTTTTGTTTTTTCTCAATATTTTTTTGTTAAAGATAACAAATATAACAATATTGTTACATTTGAATCTATGTTTCAGATTTGTTGGCATGCCAAATATTTCTAGTTGATTAGTATTTGCGTAAAGTGATAATTTCATGTAAGAACTAAGGTATCTATTGTCATTGGTTTCAGATCTGGGTTTAGCCTCAGTGCCAAAGTGTTACAGAATCTCTGAATTTGGTGGTTGTTTGATGAGAGCTTGAGTTGCCTGTCATTTATCTCTCAGGAATTTGAAGACAACTTTGATGATGAGCTGGACTTCACCCCACCCGCTGAAGACACCCCGTCCATGCAGTCCCCTGCAGAGGTCTACACCCTGGCTGTGCCCCCCCTGGCTCTCCCTGCTCCCCCAATACTGCAGCCGCCCAGGATCTCAGGTGAGCCACATACAGCTATACTGTCTGGGGCCATGCTCCTGTGATTATTTTAGTGTGTGACTGAATGCTACTCTATATATAGATGCATAACCGCTCAGTATATAATGTGGAGCCTCGTGATGATTATTTATAGGCTAGTCGTGTGCGTAGGTAGAATCATAAGCCAAAGTCTACCGCTGGAAATACAGGAGAGTAATATATAGAAGAAAACAGGGTTAGGTTTCTGGCAAATCAAGCAAGCTTGCAGAGCTAAGCTTTGCAGTCAACCTCTGCATAGGAGCCAATTAGCTCTTTTTTGTGATGTCATTGCTCATTGCTCAGTTTAGTTTCTCAGAAATGTAGTGAATTGCTATTTTCTGCTTTTCTGTCCCTACGCACTGTGCAAATGTACTGACGAGTGAAGTGGTTGTTTGCACACGGATGGGTCATCCATGAAAAAAACAAACAAATGAGCTGTAATCACTGATGGAGAGTAGGGAAACTGCATGGTAAAAATGGTAAAGACAACACCCCACAAGCACCCGTCACTGTGTTTGTATTAGTTTGTTGTGGGTGTAAGTGTGCTGGCCGGTGGCCATATGAAGGATAAACTGTGTACGTTGAGTTTGGCCAGATGTTTGATTCTTCCGTTTGCGGCATTATTTCATGTCCGTGTGTTTCCTCGCGGGGATGTGGAACTCTTCAGCAAGCACATTTGGCACACTTTCCCTGTAAACATCCTGTTTTGCCTGGCTGTCACTTTTGGGGTTTCCTGTCTGTCGCACTGTAGCTCACCGTTGCTGGCCAGTGGTTACCATGGAAGACCCAGTCAGTGTCCTCAATTACTGGTCTCCTTTGAGTCTTTTTCCTTTTCCCCAAATCGATATCTCACAAATGGGGGAAAAATCTAGCAAGTTCCTATGATCAGCAGCATAATCAGCCCTGCAAAATTGAATGCAACTTTTTTTATATTTCATGTACAATGGAAGGGAATGCTCTGAAATTTTCACATATTTTAAACAAGTAGACTCTTTTAGACCATGAAGGAAAAGATTCGATTTCTAATAGAAAAAAGATGCAAGTAACGTTTTACAATAACACTCTTTTCCAAGGAAGTTAATTCATTCTGTGAGATGTAATGCTCTGCAATGTTTGCTTTATTCTTCTGTTATGGTACTGGGTTTAAGTATAAAACTCTGCTTGTTATAATTTATCGTACTGAAAATGTATGACAAAATATTGAATATACCTGAAATCACGGCAACAAAATGATGTATGCATTCACCAATTCATAGCTATATCGGGTAATTCCATACCAACTCAACAGACTGTATCATCACAGATTTTAATGATATTTGATTTGGCCTCATAAGAAACCCTTTGAACCTAAATTTTACTTGTCTCGGATAATTCGTCTGGGAGATATGGGCCAACAAAGTTTGCACTAATTCACGTGATTCGATGCCCTATCTTCATTAATGTAGGTCTTAGAGAAATAGTTCTTATATCTATATTTTTAGGTTTTCGCCAGCTCTATCTTGTACATAAATATTATGTTCCCTCCAAAATGAAAGGTAGCAGATTTATGAGCGATTATAATCTTGAAATCTGATTTACGAAAAAAGTTTTTTAAAATGGATTACATTTTCACTAAATTTAGGTTATAATGTCAACACCATCTTCAGAAAAATTGGCCTTGGATATTTGAGTCATTGCCGATATATCATTACTTATGTGAAGTAGCATCATACAGTTTTGTACCACTAATTGCTGGTTTTTGCACCCTCTCTTTACCATGTCATGTGTGAGTGATCTGGCTAATCACTAACACTAATTACCTGAGAGAAAAGAAAACCAGGGCTGGATTTTTAATCAAATTTGTTAGCCTATATCTCCCAGATTAATAATCCACAACGAGTGTAATTTCTGTTCCAGGAGTTTCTTTTAAAGCCAAAGTAGCATGCCGAATCTAATTAGAATCTGTGACGATGCGTCCAAAAGTGTGTTCAGTTGACATGGAATTGCCCTATCCTAAAGTTGATTCCATTTGACTGAGATTACATTGTTCTATTGGAATTGTGATAGGCCATTTCCATGTGCTCTTATAGCTGGTTTTAGGCTGTAAAATGGACAACTTTCTGAAACTTTCTGCCCTTTTAACTGTGATCACAAAATTAACAAAATTTTTAAACATAGCATTTAAAGTTTCTCACATTACAATATTAAGTGGAATTTTATTCATGAAGGTGATCTTAACAACAAAATGCAATACAAACTGGAAAAAAATAGTCCCTGTTTTCAGAACCTATGCTACATTAAATGAGTGTTGATTGTGATGCTGGTCTGTCTCAGTGTATTAAGTGTATGCCTCCTCTAAGGTACAATATAAATGTTAATATAAACAGCAGCTGGGGAAACCTATAAAATACATGAACAAATGGCAGTCCTAATTTTAGCAGGGACAGGATGATGATGCTATAACAGATTTGTTTGTGTGATATACCCTGTCCGCAAGTTGTTAAGGCTAGGCTCTCATTACCATTCATCAGATAGCCAGCCACACATTAGCCAGTGAGTCACCCAAGTGGCAATCTGAGACGCAGTGCAGGTCATCGGGCTCAGAGGGCTTTGGCAAAGGGGATTTGAGATGTCGATGTGCCTGTCTCCTGTGGTTGAGCTGCACGTGGAAAACTGAGAGCTAGCCTGTTTAGTTGAATATTGAAAAGGATTTGCTGTACCGAGGCAAAATCCTTGCATTCCTAGTGATGGATATTAATGGCCAGTTACATGTTAAGTACAAAGTTCAGTTGCCCTGCATAGTATTGGCCGGCTGTCTCTCTTTTCCATGTACGTGGCAGTGATATTCAAGGAGAGGTAACAGAATGCCAGTGATCAGCCACCATTCTGTGGAAGTAGCTTTCATTCATTTTTCAAGAAGAGCGATTGTGCATTAACCTTGAAATGCCTTATATCGGTAATTATTTGAAGTTTATAAAATATAAATAATGTGCAGTTATGTATGTCAACTTGTAAGTACACAGGAAATCCACCACTGGTGTGATGTAAATGCTTCCTTCCTACAGCAGAATTTCACTGTGCTTACATCACTGTAACAGCAGAATATGTGTGCTTGCATTACTGATTTTAACCATTGATGGACCTTTATGGATTGTGCTGTTTTATGTAGTGTATTTGCTGTTTCTGTGGTTGTTATTTGCTTGACTGCCCTGGGACAACAGATGTAAATTAGCTGCTAGCTAACGCCGCTGCAATTACCTTTTAATTGTGTGTTGCCCCTGCAAACAATAAAATAAAATAAATAGCTGTTGCTAAATGTGCTTGTGACTGTCAGTTGCTCTGCTGTGTGCACTGTGAGTCTGTGTCCTGGCGTCTGTACACATAACTGAGTGTCTGTGCTTGTGTCTGTCAGTTGCTCTGCTGTGAGTCTGTGTCCTGGCCTCTGCACACATAACTGAGCGTCTGTGCTTGTGTCTGTCAGTTGCTCTGCTGTGAGTCTGTGTCCTGGCCTCTGCACACATAACTGAGTGTCTGTGCTTGGGTCTGTCAGTTGCTCTGCTGTGTGTCTGTGTCCTGGCCTCTGCACACATAACTGAGCGTCTGTGCTTGTGTCTGTCAGTTGCTCTGCTGTGTGTCTGTGTCCTGGCCTCTGCCCACATAACTGAGTGTCTGTGCTTGTGTCTGTCAGTTGCTCTGCTGTGTGTCTGTGTCCTGGCCTCTGCACACATAACTGAGTGTCTGTGCTTGGGTCTGTCAGTTGCTCTGCTGTGTGTCTGTGTCCTGGCCTCTGCACACATAACTGAGTGTCTGTGCTTGTGTCTGTCAGTTGCTCTTCTGTGTCCCTGTGTCCTGGCCTCTGCCCACATAACTGAGTGTCTGTGCTTGTGTCTGTCAGTTGCTCTGCTGTGTGTCTGTGTCCTGGCCTATGCACACATAACTGAGTGTCTGTGCTTGGCTCTTGCAGAGGGATCCACAGCTTCCCAGGTGGCCCGCCACAGTCTCAGCTACATCCAGGAAATGGGAAATGGCTGGTTTGGCAAGGTACGCATTTCCTGACCGGCTCTGAGCTCTGCTTGGGTTTGGCACCACCTTATCACACTCATATCCTCTTAAAAAAACAAAACATAACAGAAGGTGCCTTGTTGGTTTGTTGTATGATTTTGATTAATACTAATCAGAGGTTTGTATGTTCATAATAATAATATTCATCATCATCATCATAATAGGCTAATGCTAATAATACGTTTGAATGTTGTAGTTAAAAAGCATAAAAGGTGATCCTGAAATGGAATGTCTTTCACAAATCTGATATATCGTGTTAATAATTTGAAATGATAACTGGATAAATCGTATTGTCAGCTTATTGTGTCCAATGAAATGCAGCTGTCTCTCCCCCACGTTTTTCACTGTAAACAAAAAAAAAAAAAAAAAAAAAGTGCATTCAGATAAAACATTCTGTACAGTAACCGCAGTAGCTATTTTTAAACCCTGCCATGTGCAGTGGGTATGCTGCAGGAGCTAATCCAGTCTCCCTCGTTCATTCGCTTCTCTTTGTTTTGTGTTTTGTATCTTAAATTAAATTGCAGTAAGAATGTCATTGACTAAAAATTAATTGCAATTACATATTGTTATAATTCTCCATCGTAAGATTGACTCGATTAACAGCTGAAATTGTCAAAGTGCTTGGCAAAAAACAGCCTCAGTGAGGTCCCTGTTAAAAGTGACATTTTCATCTTTTTCTCACATTACATTACACTACACTACTTTACATTACATGGATCTGGCAGACGCTCTTATTCAGAGTGACGTGCAGCAAAGTGCATACCCATAACCAGGGAAGTGTGCGCTGAAAGTCCCTAGAGAAAGAGCTGGATGTAGTGTCAGTGTGGGCTGAGAGGCACAGTGGGCCACAGCCCGTCACTGTGCACGTGCCCTGCTGATGGGGACCTGCTTCCTGTGGCCCCTTCCTCAGGATGGAGGCCCTCGCATGCCTGCCTCCTCTCTGCGCTGTGGCCCCGGGGCCCCGGGAATGGCAAAAACATCCTCCCCGCTACCTGCCCCTGTGGCCTTGTGCCTTTCCATGCTCGGGCCTTGTTTGCAGGAAGCCCAGGCTTCCTGTGTGATGGAGAGCTGGGGGGGAGGCTGGCCTTATTTAAAGGAGACACATGCGCTTTGGCTTCTGGTTTTTATGTCCTTTCCACCCCCATGACAGGTCCTGCTGGGAGAGGTCTACACTGACCCCACTGCAGCCAGGGTGGTGGTGAAGGAGCTCAAGACCAACGCCAGCGCCAAGGAGCAGAATGACTTCCTTCAGCAGGGGGACCCATATCGGTGAGTGGGGGAAGGGCCAGGGTCACACTTTACATGGGTACATTAACTGGCTTTAACTGTTAACATGAAAGAAATGCAAATTCATGAATGAAGCGTGAAATTTACTTTGCATTAGTTCATGTATTTATAATGTTAATGCACATGGATGTTTACACATTAGCAGGCCATAGGATAAACTAATAATTTGTTGAGCATTAACAAATATATTGGCAGTTTTTTTCCGATTTCAGTACAAATTGGCATTGACTAATATAGTTATTAACATGAGTGAATAATGTGCAAATACATAAACTAAGCTGTACAGATTAACTTCTTAGTCGTTTTCTATTATTTGCGGGTAAACAGTCATTCCGCTGCTCAGTGCAGAGAAGAACTTGTTTTGACAAGACATTTACTGGCTATGAAGTGACACAGGGTATGGTGTTGTACTATGAAATGAAAAACCGTTCAAAAGGAGATCAGGAAGGGATTCTGTTTTGATGCAAAGTACTGGAAGAAGAAAAATGCCTAAAGAAACCTTGCACATTAGCTTACTTTTAATGAGTAATTATTGAAAACAACGCATCAGAGCCAATAAGCCAACTCTGCTTGTGTATCATTGATGTCTTTTATTAATGTACCCATTAACTGGGACAGCCTTTAAAAGTCTCTAATATACTTGAAGTATGAATAGTGTAAAAATTGGTGATTTTATTTACCTAAGACCAGGCAAGCCAATGTAGGAGAAAGCACTTGCAGTGGTTGTGACTGAACATAGCGTGATTGTTAACAAGTGGACGCTGTTTCCCTGGGCCCTCAGTGCTGTTTTCCCACAAGACCCAGAACAGTGCCCTTTTATACATGTCACGCTGTGCTGCAGTGAGTCAGCCCACGTTGTGCTGTATCATCCCACTGTTAATGTTGCTAATGTTGCTAATGTTGCTAACACTGGTAAAACTGCTAACGTTGCTAACGTTGCTAATGCTGCTAACGCTGCTAACGCTGCTAATGTTGCTGTGTTACAGGGTCCTGCAGCACCCCAACATCCTGCTGTGTCTCGGCCAGTGCGTGGAGGTCATTCCATTCCTGCTGGTCTTTGAGCACTGCGAACTGGTGAGTGTCCCAAGGAACCAGACCCCTTCATGTCTCCCCAATAAGACACTAATCTCCCCATTTGAGTATTCTTTAGAAGGTTATAAAGTCACAGTAGAGAGGTTAGAGTGGGTGTCTGTAGTGAAATGGCGCTGGTGTTTGCGCTGCACTGCGTTAGAATGGGTGCTGTGCTGTTCGTGTGGATATAGGCCTCAGTGCATGTTATAGCAGGGAGAGGGCATGTGGGAGCCAGGGAACGCTGGTTTCATCAGAGGCAGAGAGTGCTCTTTGTTTTAATGAACGCACACTGTGATGAGTTGTTGGTGCTATTTTCGGTGCGGTGGCCTGTCCTTGCGCATAGCGGGCCCAGCAGGGGCCCCTTGGCTCTCAGCCGGCCGGCCTCTCTCTCCCCCGGTGTCAGCTATGTCACTGCGCGGGTGCTTTCTGTCTCCGGGCTGGTAACGTGAGGAAACGTGAGGCTATTTTTTGTCGCCTGCCCGTTGCACAAAAGGAAACATTCTCCCTGTGCGTAGGCTCGGGTTGTTTTTGACTTATCTTAAATATCCTCGGAAAATTATTTCTCTCCATTTCCCCCTGGGATCAGTTACACTGGAGTCTATTTCCGCTGGCAGACTGTGACACAGATGGAGGTGGTATGCTCTGATTCAAGAGCTGAGTTGAGATGGGCTTCGTTTGCTGTGTTAGTGTGTGTGTCTCTGTCTGTCTGTCTGTCTGTCTGTGTGTGTGTGTGTGTGTGTGTGTGTGTGTGTGTGTATGTGTGTCTGTCTGTCTGTCTGTCTGTCTGTCTGTCTGTGTGTGTGTGTATGTGTGTGTGTGTGTGTCTGCGTGTGCATGTGTCTGTGAGTGAGTGAGTGTGTGTGTGTGTGTGTGTGCGCACGTGCGTGCATATCAATTTGCCTGTCTGTCTGGGGAAGCCAAACCGACTGTTGTTGTTGGAAGCCTTAAATCAATCACAGAAATTCAGAGTGGACTGTTTACAGTAAGAACATGCTCAATGAGCTAGTGAATGCTGATGCCCTTATTTCATTATTTACAGGAGCAAATAAAATGAAATGAAACAAGCAAATTTATCAACCCATCAATCAATCAATCAAACAATCAATCACAATGTTCAACAAGGCACCAAATTACTCATTCCATCAGATGATATCGGCCAGGGTTAGAGAGGCCAATGGCAGTGTCCCGCAGGCTCCATGGCGATGACCTCACTGAGCTGCAGGCGTTGCGTAATGCTATCGCTAACACACTTTCCCCCGAGCTGGACATCTCACCACGTGGGTCTGATTTCTCTCCCCCCGTCAGCAGGTGCTGTAAGGGTTTGGAGCGGGTGTAGAGCTGACGGTTTGATTTGATTTGTGTGTCTGTGCCGTGGTAGGATCCTGAAAGAGTGGTGAAGTGGGCAGAGCGACGGGCTGAGCTGCCGGGGCTGCAGTCAGCAGCACTCCCGGCCCTGGAGACTGACTGCGCTAAGAATTCCTCGGCTTTTTCTCATTATTAGCTGCATCTGTCCGCAGACCTCAGCAATTAGTTACATAATTAGAGCGGAAAGCAATGTCATTTCACCGAGCCAGAATCCTGTGTGTTCTGTGTGTTAGATCTGAGCTGCAAAAACAGGGACACATCCCCTGTAATACATTACCAATACAGGCTTTAGTGCCTTAAATTACGTACATGCTTATCTTGCATTAAACCTGGCAAGTGGATGTTGGTTAACTTGTTAAATAATTAATGTTGAGTAATGAGCATTCACACATTTACAGTATTTGTACATTTATATTTGAATCATCTGTCGAAGGAAGGCTAGGTGAAGGAACAGCATCAGAACATTTACCTCAGTGAAGTGAATCTCAATGAACAGTGATGAGGGAATGTGAGTGAAGTCGGTGGCTGTGGGTCAGCCCAAGTTTGGCTTCAGCACCGCGGATTAACTTTGCATGAGCTCACCAGACACCCCGATTCCCTTCTGTTTCCCCTGTGTTTAAGCGGTCACCCCTGACAACCCTGTATCACTGCGGTCGGAAATTAAAACCTGCCGCACCGTGCAACCGGAGCGGAGCTCGGAATGGCTTCGGCCGCAGCCGTGATTGACAGGCGGTCTTTGAGCCTGTCCCAGGCCCGTAGATGGGAGAGGGGCCTGAGGCCACGCCCCGCTGGCCGTTTCACACATTTTTACAAGACTTGGGTCAGGAGAAGTGCGTCCTGCTCCTGCGCCCGCGTGTATCTGATCGCTGTGCTGCGGCTGCAAAACTATTTTTATTTGCCTGCGAGCGAGCCTGGGTGCGAAACGGTGGACTGTTGAAATGATCTTTCATTTGGCTGGGCCAGATTCCCATTCCCACCTACTTTGCCCCCCCCCCCCCCTTCCCCTCCCTTGAGTGTTGGTGAGGCCAGGGCACCAGGAGGGGACCAGACTGCGCAGCTGGCCTGAGTGGGGTCAGGTGACTGGTCACAGTCCTGGCCCTACTTCAGATTGGACTTAAGTGCTTTGCCGCTTGGCATGTGCAGGGCGTTTATTTGGGTTGTGCATTTCATGGTGCTCAGCTTGAGATTTTGCCTTAATTTGACCGTGTGCCGTGATATCGACACCTTGATTTGATTTGATTTACTGCTATGCTCTTCATTCAAAAATCAGATTAGCATTTTATTTATAGAGCAATCGCAGGTCATTATCGCGTCATGGTGTAATTTGACTATTCTCCTTGATTCTGTGTGGCTGCTTAGCCGTGGTGTGGTGTGGGCTTATGTTCCTGTCAGCCGTCATCAAAATGAATCCCCCTGGACAGAAAGCTGCAACATCTGAGGGGCTCAGAATGGAATGTGAATTAGAAATGGAGATTATATAACCCATCATGAAATGACCTGCCTGAAGTCAAACAGCTTAGGAAAACACACAGAACCGTTTGTAAACATAACAATTCAATCACACCACACAAGCTGACGCTCTTTTGTAAAGCTGCTTACACACATTATGTACCAGTTACACAGCTGGGACCGTTCTAGAAGCATCCAGTGAAAGCGCTTTAGCTATGAGTATCCGCGGGAAGGTCCTCCCCTTAGGCCTCCGCTAATCCAGTGAATTATCTTTTTAGCCACTGGCCAAGGGCACTACGATATACTCAGCCAGTGTGTAATTTAGATTCTGCACTGTGAAATGTGAAGAAAGCAGCAGTCCGGTAATTGCAGTTTGCAGTTTGTGGATATAGTCACAGGCCTGTGAGAAGACATTGGCTACAGAAGCAAAAGCGTTTAATTGCCTCAGTCATGTGCATCTGTCATACAGTGGCGACAGGGAAAGGGTCTCATTTTTTTTTGGATGTAAAATTTTTATATTATAAACATACTGGCTAAATTCAGCATTTAACATAGTACTAAACATACAGGTTAAATTTAGCTTTTAGCATTTAGTGTGGAAATGAACATACAGGATAAAGTTAGCATTTAGCACTTAGCATAGTAATAAGGAGACAGGCTAAATTTAGCACTTAGCATAGTAATAAACATACAGGCTAAATTATCTTTTAGAATTTAGCATAATACTAATCATAGAGGTTAAATGTAGCATTTAGCGTAGTAATAAACAAAACTGAAGCATGGAGTGTGGAGATTGCAGTGCTCATTTTTGTCTTTCACTCCCCGTTTGGAATTGCCAGTCTCCAGTGCCTAGTTTGCCTACAACCCACAATGCTATTGCCGAGCTGGGGCGAGGAGCAGTGTATTTTGGGGATGTGTTTCTCCTCAGTGACTGCCAGTGGGCCGTGGGCTCCAGGTGTGGCGTGTGGAAGAGCAGATGCCGCAGTAACCTGAGCCCGCTGTGGCTCTTGTTGGGTAGTGATGCAGCCCAGGCTGGTGCTCGGCTCGGCTGTTCAGGTCCCTGGCAAATGCTTTTACTGACAACCACTTAGATTTGAATGAGACCCACACGACTGGCAAATGTAAAAACACTGTGACGTGTGAGGTTCTGCACGGTAGTAAACAACTAAATCATTTTACAGAGGTGGGAAGTAGTATGCAGTGTGGGAAAATTGTGGGGTTGTTGTAGATTCAACTTCCTTCCAGAAACCATAAAAAGGCACATCACATCCTTGGGAGAAATGTATTTAGGCGGAGGATATATCATAAAATTATACAATGCCTTTATAGTTTGAAGCACATTATTTAAAGGAGGAAGAAGCACAAAGACAAGAAATGAGGCTCATTTTAGGTCCGGAATTGATGACTAATGTCAAGACTTGGGACACTTTCTTTTTTTCTTTTCTGTAAACAAAGGTTTGGGGCTGGAAAGTGTTACATCTATATTTAAATCTCTGTAATACAGGCTACCTTAAAACCTTCAGAAGTTTTGGGAATGTTGCCAAATTGCTGTTCTCCCATTGACCAGATGGACAGATTGGAACTCCAGGGATATGACTTGTTCACCTAACACCCACTGTAGAGCTGGAGGCAGATTGGCCTGTAATGGTCTGTATGGACTGCAACCAGAGCTGGCAGGGAGAATCTCATTACCTAGTGCCCACAGCTCTCTTGTAAGAAGGCCAGCGCTAATAATGCTGGTGGACTGAGCTGGCATGGGCTGGTGCTCTACCTCAAAATGATAATGGACAGCCGCTCATAAGCATCACTAAACGGGTCTGACTCCAGCTTTGCAAAAGGCGTATTGATGCCCAGGGCAGCTGTGGATGAAGGGACTGTTCACACATTCTGGGATTTGTGATATTGTTTCAGGTTTAATGTGTTTTTGATGGGCCCAGATAAAAAAGCAACACTTGTGCCTGATATTTTGAATATTTACAGACCTGCTAGCATTATTACGGGGGTTTGGGGGTTTGTGGTCTGAAGCAGGGTGTTGGCACAGCACGGTCCGAAGACAATTTAAGCAACTTGAAAGCAGAGGTGTAAAGTTCAGGGGTAAGAAAGTGAAAGTCCTGCCCTGCATTCCTTCCACCCATTAACTCGGGCATCTCATTTCACCCATTAGTTCTACCTTCTGGCTGCAGAATTGTACGAATTAGCAAAACTAAGTGGTTGAAACAAAATACCGGGAAGGACCTTTACTTTCTGAACTAGGATTTTACACCTCTGATTGAAAGCAGCTTGTGCAGTGATTTGATGTTTCCAGAGGCTGTACAAAATTGACAATATTCATTTTATAGCTTTTATTCTCAATTATAAACACAAATATAAGTTTGTGCCAATACTTCTTTCCATGAATTTGCTGGTCTCAGGTTACCTCTGCCATGGGAATAGTTTCAGCCAAAAATAATAGACAGAGTACTATTTTGAAGAGTAATACATACACTGTATGTACAACCTCTGGGAGCATAATGTTACTGCTGTGGAGGTGCCTGGAGTTATTTTCAGTTGAATTTAAATTCATTTCAGTTTTTGTATAGTGTATAGTGCTTTTCACAGAAAACTGTCACAAAAGAAGCTTTGCAGAGTTAACAGAAGGGAAAAATTGATATATTAGAGTATTTATTGTACGTTGTATAATAGTTTATTTGTGTATTTGAGGTGTATTTTTTTTGCTTTAGACGGCAAACACCCAATCACCCTACACCAGCCATCAGCACATTTTCAAAAGTTGGCAGGTCTACAGAAAGGCAATCAACATACAACAGGCATAAACAAAAACAGAAATGGTATCAACAGAAACCATAGACAGTGAACTCTCCTTTTAAAGGCTGGAGCTGGGTGAAGCTGGTACGCTGGGCTGGCTGCGACTGCTTTGAATAAGCAAATACACGGCAGGGAAGGGACAGGAGAGAGCAGCTCCTTCCCTGACTGTAGGGGCTGAGCAGGAAGCGTCTCTGAGGTCACGCATCACGATGGACACAGTGACTGAATTATTATCATGCAGTTTTGTTACTGATTAAACAACCCCCCCCCCCATTTAAATAATAAAATTTAAATGAACACACCAGTTCTTTGTATGTTATGTCTAATTTAGGTATTCCATGAACAATAATACTCCAGAATCCTTGATTCACTTTATGAAGACAGATTTTGCTTGGTCATATTTATGAAGCTGGGGTTTCTTTAACTTCTGTAACTTGTTTAACTTTTTCTTCTGTTTTATGGGTGTTTCCTACTGCAGAATTGTGAACTTGGGCATTTATTGTATTTGACTGAGTAAATAGCGCAACTATTTTATTGGTAAATGTGGCCCTCAGAATCCATGGCCATACAAGGCCTAATTCCAGTGTGCTGGCACTACCAGCTCTCTCAGGTGTCTGTGAGAGAGCCTCTGCTTCCCCCATGTGGCTGTTTACAGGCACAACCCCTGTCAATACAGCCTGACTGAAAAAGATGCATGCAGGCTACTGTTTCAGTAACTAATCAGCTCTGCATATTGTGGGGCCAGATAGCAAGTGCATTCAGAACCAGCAGCTATCTTTGAAAGCTTTCGTGTCGAGGATATCGCTCTGGATAAGAGCGTCTGCCAAAATGGCAATAATGATAACTTAATCAAGGCTTGTAGTGTAACCATTGTGGTTAAAGTTAATTAGCAAGTTGGTTAGTGTTCACACCGCTTCTGATAGGCCCATAAATGTTTTTTGTAATAATAATAATAGTAATATTATTATTTGTAATTGAACTGATGGCTTTGGTAGTTTCCTTTGTAAGAGCAAATGAACTCTGGTTTCTTCTCTGCATTGTGGACATTCTGCAGTCCTGTGTGTTGTGTGACTCCACCAGAGCACTCGCTGTACTGTGACCCCCCCCCCCCCCCCCCCCCCCATCTGCACTCCACTCTGCCTTCCCCCTGTCTGACTAAAGTGTAGAATTGCATTGGCATCCTGACTCAGCATGTTTGTGAATGCTCTGTATATTTCTGCTGTATTGTCCGGGTCAATAGTTTGTCATTGCATTTTCTGTACTTTGACCCCCCTCTGAAGATGGTCTGTCACTGCATATTTCTCTTGTAGAGCTCAGAAAGCATGCAGCTGCTAACAGCCTGTCTGCTAAAGCCCTGCGTGCTGTGCTTACACCCCATGTGTTGTGCTAACGCCCTGCGTGCTGTGCTAACGCCCTGCGTGTTGTGTTGTGCTAATGCCCCGCATGCTGTGCTAACGCCCTGCGTGTCGTGCTAACACCCCGCGTGCTGTGTTAACGCCCTGCGTGTCCTGCTAACGCCCTGCGTGTCGTGCTGTGTTGCAGGGGGACCTGAGGAGCTACCTGGCCCATCAGGAGTGGATGCTGAGGAACACAGAGCTGCTGCAGAAGATGGCCTGTGAGATCGCTGCAGGCGTCACTCACCTCCACAAACACAACTTCCTGCACAGGTAACACTCACACAGAGATAGTCTATGCTCTGGTAGAAAAATGAACATTCACATGATGGCTTTTATTTTTAAGTTCTTTTGGCCAAGTAGACCTTGTTCATGACCCAGTGTACATAGATGTGTAAGGCAACATACTTACGGTCAGATTTACTAAAGGGTCAATACTGCATTTTATTACAAAATTTCAACAGCCAGGGTGTATAATAAGTATTTGCAAGGCGTAATTGCTCTCAAGATGTGATTTTTGGGGATTATGTCTCTGCACATTGCCTTGGTACATGGATGAATGTTTTAAATTATTCCCTCAGTCAATTACTCCCTCTAATTTACTCAAGCACTTAATACTTAATTGCGACTGTCCTTTCTGCATGTGGATTTTAAGAACTCCTGAAAGCAGGGGATAATTTAGCTGAGCACTCATGTGCTGTAGCACAGCTTACCTTCTGTTAAAGCAATACTCATTGTGCCGCCTGCACTTTGGGTCCCATGAAAAGATCTCCCATTGGGCCACACTACCCCTTCTCAACCCTGTACAATTACAGCGCAATGTGTTGAGAGTCCCCTTCAGTCTGGGCCCTGAGTCATCTCTCCCAAACATGGCAGCAGTCATTAGAGCCAGGTAAAGACAGAGAGGCAAAACCAAATAAGTGTTGCGCAGCCACACAATAACTGTGCGTACCTCATGCATTCAGCTGGCTGTAATAGAATGAATAATGAATACAGTTTTCATTCAGACACAGGCCCTCTCCCGTCGCCAGTCCAGCTGTGTCTGTTCCTTCCAGCCCACAGTCTGCTGAAGGAATATTAACACCTGCTGTTCTATCACTGTTAATATCCTCGGTTAGACCACTGTCTCTGCCTTTTGCCTGCATTATATCGTAGGAAAGTTGATCTTTTATCCGCTTAACGCCATGCGCACATCTCCGAGTCCTCCTCTGAGTGAATTTTGTAATGTCATTCCACGTTTTTTTCCCCCCCCTCTCTCTGTTGGAGTTGTATCCCTGTGGTGCAATATGGGGCGCTTTACCTCATTGGCCATTTCCTGAAATAATGACTTGAATAATGACTTTTTACCAATAGTGGGTTCCTAATCTGCAAAGCTGGTGTTTTTCTGGTGTTTGCCTGGCTGCTTGTGGCTGGTTGTTCTTATAGTCTGGATGTGTAGGCACGCC
This sequence comes from Conger conger, assembly GCF_963514075.1. Taxonomy (NCBI): domain Eukaryota; kingdom Metazoa; phylum Chordata; class Actinopteri; order Anguilliformes; family Congridae; genus Conger; species Conger conger. Next base: position 62,739,791 of record NC_083761.1, on the reverse strand, counting down.
ATATTGTTTTGGACCCTGCGGATGAGAAGGCTGAATTTCTTGGACTGCTTAATTAGGACCACTCCTACGATCAGTGAATCATTTGTTAATGTATCCGTATATGCGACTGCACCAGAACCATATAGCATTATAACAAATGTTCTGTTTTTCTTAATAAATCTGCCTTTTAGTGTCTTACTGTTAATTTAAGATTTGGCATTTTCTTTCTTGGGTCACTAGTCAGTTAATAACAGAATAAGAGACCGTTTTGGACTGATCTTTTAGGACCTTGCCAAACAAATTAATCACACCAATGTGGCCATACTCGTGTGGCTCAAGGTTGTGGTACAGAACCACTGAAATTGTGTTATGTTGTAATTGTAACTGAATCAGAGTGAATGTGAATTCCTGTGTATTTTCTTTTTCAGTGCTGTCATCATGACTTGTTACTGCCCTCATTCCTAAAACGCATAAGGAAGATGCTGATGTGTTTGCACTTAAGAAGCCTCCCTGTTCACACCCAAGGTCTTTTATTAGCGTGTTTTAACTCCCAACTTTCTTGTAAGAGATGAAGAGTTCCAGTTTAGCCAAAAAAGGAGAGCGTGGCAGAAGGCACCGTTTCGCTGTAATTTTTACCCCGGGAGTGATGAGTGTGTCTGAGCGGGGTCGGGGGTGTCGAGTGACCCCTGGCTCTCCGCTGCTCATCTCTGTTTTGCATGCTGAGAATAAGCTCAAAGGTGTTAAATTACACAGCTCCCACGGATTGCTGGGTGTCACTTGCCGTCTGTCGGAGGGATGTGATGATTCCGCTCTTCTCGTGTAAAAGGATAGTTTCGCATTGGCGTTCTTTTCCGCCGTTACGGCCCAAAAGGTAGTGCCGTCCCCGCAGCCCAATGGAAACGGTGCCGCTCTCTGTTTTTGGTAGCGGGCTGATTTACCGTCCGGCCCACTGTGGTCCTGCCCTCCACGCCCGCACACGGGCCCCGAAAGCCTCCCGCCGCATTGCCTTCTGGGATGTGCGGGTGTGGCCTGGGCTGCGGCCAGCATAGCTGTCAAACCCCAGCCTGCATTTCTGCACTGCCGAGGCCCTAAGGGAGAGAAGGACTAAGAGAGGTGTGGTCAGGGTGAACAGTGTTTGCTTCCGCTGTGCACGGTGAAAATAGCATGTAGGGCAGTGGAGAAGAGTGTTTTGGCCCAGTTTTTATTTTATTTTTAATTCCAACTGCAGTTTTCTTCCCCCCCCCCCCCACTAAGACCAAACCGGTCCACTGCCCCATTTTGATAACACAATGAGGTGTTGGTTGAGACTGGTTTCACCGCTCTGTTTAATGGTTACTTGGTGTGCAGTATGCAAGGATTTATATACACCTGAGAGGGTTCTCATATGATACTGCTTTTACATGACATTACATTACAGCATCTGGCAGGCACTCTTATCCTGAGCAACGTACAGTGATATACAGCAAAGAGCCATACTGTACTTTAACCAATTCTTTTCTTCAATTGCTCATAATTCCTGACTGGTTTCATAGCTGCTGTTTTTATTATGAATTGTAATTGTTATTTATAATATCTTGTTTCAACTGAATGGCCTTTTCCTCCATGGCCACTAGCATTTCACTTCACGAGATCCTCCGGTTTTAATGTGACTGGCTAAATGATGGGAAATTTCAAAGGAGGGATGCGCTTGACCATTAGCCTACATTTAACATGTACAGAGCCACAAGCCTCCAGGTTGCATGCATTCACTAAAAAAAGCTGTGTAGTATGCATCCCGTCAGGCTCTGTTTTACCTTGTAGGGGAAAGAGTTTGGCTCTGGCCGTGTTGGTGTTGCTGCCAAGCGCAGTGGAAGAAGGGTTTAAAATATCTGTCCATTTATCTTGGGCACTTTTAGGGGCCTGACGGTAGCTCCTGGGTGTGTGAGCGAGATGACTAGTGTCAGCTCCGGGCCTGGCGGGAAGGAGAGAGCCAGCCCTGAATCTGCAGCACAGAATGTTGCAGGGCCAAGGAGAAACCCAAGATCCCCTCTTCAACCTTACCCCTGTGTCTGAATGAAGCACCATCTGTCCTCCGTCCCTCTCTCCCTCTCCCTCTCTCCCTCCCTCTCCCTCCTCCCTGTTCCAGCCGCGGTGCAGCTGCCCCCTCTGGTGACCAGCGTGTCCCTCCCTGGGAACAACATCCTGATGCTGTTTGAGTGAGATGGCTAAAAGCTCCAGCATCAGTGATTTTGTTGCGAGGGGGTGGAAAGAAAGCTACTGGAGAAGTACTCTGAGCGCCTCTGTCTCTTTACCCTTCCAGGCCAAAGGTAGCAACAGAGCTCCCCTGTCACGGCGGGGGGGCGATGACACGGGTCAAAGGGATGTCGAACCTGACACGGCAAGATTAATGAGCAGCCGGTGTAGGCCCAGCTAGCAGCAGTGTGGGTGGTGTGAGCTAGCATGGGTGCTAGCCCCTGTGGCTGTGCTTACCCCAGCACAATTGGCTTTAATCAGCTTTTTGCGAACAGCTTGAAGCGTCTGTTGGAAGGCGCCCAATCGTCTCTTGGTAGTATTGATGTCTGAGCCTGATGAGTCTTCAAATGACCTGACCACAATGGTCACTGTTTAAAAGCCCAATTGATATATGCTGTAGATTCTACCCAATTTAAAATGCTCTTAGAAGCCTTTTGAAGGACAGCTAGGCTGCTTTAGGTATATTTGAGGATTTCTATTCAAGTGAGATATCAGTGAAGCATTTACAAAAACTAAAAACTAGAACAGCATCCTCAAAGTTTGTTGCTTGGAATCTGGCTATATTTTATATATATCCCTTACAGAACACACTTATTAGAGTGAAAATTGGGGCTTTTGAAGACCAGGCTAGATACAGTGCTCAATAACATTTTGTTTTCTGTGGACTAAGCAGTACACACACTTTAGTGGTAGGAGAAGGCAAGCACTGTTATGTTTTGCTATGTTATGTTATGATAATGGACATCTTCCATGCCTCATTACATGACTGCTATGTTCAGATTTCACCACATGGGGGCATAGTAGCCAGCTTTTGTGAAGCACCATACCTGGCCATCACTCATACCTGGCCATCAAGAGACCTTTCAGTAAACCGCTGAACATGCTGTCAGTCGCAAGCCAACACCACAATGTGATGCGGAAGAACCGCAAACTGCCGTGAAGCAGCGCAGGTTTGCAGGTGAATCAGTGGTTGAGTTTGAGGACACAGGGGTTTTGGGGGAACCTGTAGCACAGCCACTGTTCCCTCCCGTGAGTGCAGGCCCAGGGGCTGGACCATGCCGTCCCACCGCGGTTACACACAGATCCCGGCGGTAGCCCCTCGGGACACGCCCGGGTATATTAGAGGAGGTATTGATCGCTGTGTGCTGTGTGTGTGCGCTCCACCCTTCCGCTACGTTCAGCTCAGGCCTCCTCTCTTTCTCTCCTTCTCTCCGTCTCCTTGCTCCACTCCTACAGCGACCTGGCTCTGCGGAACTGCTTCCTCACCACCGACATGACCGTGAAAGTCGGAGACTATGGAATAGGCCCTTCGAGATGGAAGGTATGTACCTCCAGGTTTGCCGTATGACATGTAGGAGCTGATGTATGGATTTCACTCTCTGGCAGCCTTGGTCTCAGCGGTGTGTATTTGTGCAGTTTATCTTAGTTGGTCATCAAGTTTAGCATCTCTTCAGCTGGAAAAGCAAAACAAAACAGGACGCCAGGATCAATCTGCTCTTGGAACATGTCTATCGCTCAGAAAAATCAGCCGTTATGTTTCCTTGATCATTTTCTATAAATGAGATCCTTCTGTGCAGTGTGTGACATTCAGCTACCGCTGATTAAAACCCTGAACGGACGTGTAATCCGATGCAGAGCTTATGCTGTTATCAGAACAGGGATTTTCTGTGGTGGTCATGGTGACTGTGCTTTTCTAGACAGTGTGATTCTCACAGCTGCAGATGTCTCATTACTGTACATTTTAGTGAACACTTTATCCATTTAATCTGTGAATCTGGTACATGCAATCCATCAATAAGTGTCACTAAGTATCACCATTTCTACTGATAGTGCCTATGTGCCTATATCGGCCATTCTGGCGACTCATTTTGCACTGTTAGCCTTAGTGTGTAGAAGGGGTCATTAGACAGCATTTTTGTGACGGTGTGGTGGTGTTGGAGGGGAGATGCCTGTGGCTTGCCATGTTCGATTCTCCCCTGACTGAGAGGGCACAATGTCTCTTAGGAGGATTACGTCACCACGGGGGAGGAGTCAGCGGTGCCCCTGCGCTGGATGGCCCCGGAGCTGATTGGTGAGCTGCACGGCAGCATCATCACAGGGGAACAGACCAAGCCAGGCAACGTGTGGTAGGTTCCTGCAACTCAACCTGTTAGAGGGAGTTTACTGGGAGTGCTAGACCCTTCTGGTCGTCCCTGGAAATGTTGGGTCCTGGGAAAGTGAAGTTCTGGTGGATGCTCAGTCTAGTGTCCTCCACAGCTCCCGAGATACTTTGATGAGAAATGCGTCAGGTGCTAGCCAGTTGCCGGGCAAAAGAAAGGGCGCTACTGAACTATTTTATTCCCATTTTTTCTTCTTTATTCATGAAAAAACTGTCTCAATGTATGGTGAATCATGCGGTTATGGGCCATATGTTCCACTTTTGGCGCTGAAACATTTTACGGCATCTCATTTTAACTGTGCCACACAGTCCAACATATATGCTACGGAATGGCGTTACGCCGCCATCCATGGTGTCTGCTCCTGTTGATGCATTTCTAATCAAGGTATCTCTGACAGCTCTTCAGGCTGGAGGCCCCTCCTTGACTCCCGTTTACCCAGTTCAGACTGAGAGGCTCAGACTTCATATCCTGAGGCAAACAGTGTTAGTGCCTCCTGCTTTCAGACATATCTGTATCTGTGCACTTGCCATTAGCCAGATGTCAACCTGGATACCTACCAGACTTTGGTTATTTTACCTGTCACAAGTATGGTGGCAATTTATTTTTAAAGATTTAAAAATAAATCTACCATACAGAAATAGTTTGATTTGCATAATTGTAAATGTTTTCAGAGTACCTAGTTTTTTCCACATTATATGTATGCGTGTATCATAATGGCTTAATTCATGGCTGGTGTGGTTATTCTAATTCGTTTTTTGTATTTTTTCTGAATGGTTATTTTACAAACCGTACAAAAATAATGCACTATACAATGCCAGTGTACACCTTTGTTTGAAGTAATGATGAAAAACCATCATCAGGATTGAGTAACAACAGATTTAATCAAACCGACCACATTATTATCTTCCTGTATTACTGGGCCACTCAAAATCATATCCGTTTTGTACCCTATGAAGTGCTCATGGTGTCAGTGATGCTGCAATGACGCAGACAAGTGGGCACCTGCAGAGCTATGTGAGGCTTGCAGCGGTGCTCTTTGGCAATGAGGTCCCACTCTGTGCTGTCTGAGACCAGTCTGCATTGTGTTTAAAGGAAAGGGCTTGTGGTCATTGTGTTTGCAGGGCATTAGGAGTCACACTATGGGAGCTTTTTGAGAATGCCAGCCAGCCCTACCCACACCTGTCAGACAGAGAGGTGCTAATCCACGTCATAAAGGAGCAGCAGATTAAACTCTCCAAGCCACGACTGGAGCTGCCTTATTCAGACAGATGGTAAGCCTGCCTCCACTGAATTTACTGTTTTACTATTTAAGTGTGCTCTGGTGCTCACAGGAAACTTGTAGCATTCTACACACTTTATTTCCAACCTTGTGAGGACATTGTGTTGTGCATCATCTTGTGTTGAGGTCCCTTGAATGTACGTTCAATACCCCAATACATGCTCCATCTGTGTTTTTGTGTGTGTTCGTGTGCATGCTTGTATGCGTTTGTGTGCATGCTTGCATGCGTGTGTGGGTGTCAGTCCGTGTGTACATGCCTGTTCATGTGTGCGTGTGCGTGTGTGTGTGGTGTGGCTCTGTTTTTGTGCCTGCTTTCGGTGAGTCAGCTCCTGTCCTTTCCTCTGAGTCACCCTTCTGAAGGTTGCCTGGTGATAGAAGAGGAGAAAATGTTTCCTAATGCGTACATGTCGGTGTTCGGTACCAATATTTATTCAGGCTGGCAGTGAGAGGGCAGGAGAAAATAATAGGCAAAGTCTAGAATGATTGCGTGAATTCTCAGCAGTTCTTGGAAGAGAGGCTTAGTAATAATTTTAAGACATCCTGTTTTTGCAGGATGCTTCGGTAGGCTCTCCGCAGTGTGTGCTTTTAATTGGCACTTTCTGATTTAGGGATATTTTTCCAGTTGACATTAGTTCAATGGTGAAATTGCACAAATGTGATAAAGGTAAATTCAAGATGTTCACATTTTCACATATCTTAAAAGATGTGTAACTTGGTTGTATCAAAAGCAGATATGTATAGCTATACCAGTGTGACATTTTTCTATTGTTTAGGCCTCATACATGCCTTCCTTTTTTAAATGCATATTTCATTTGATAGAAATAGCAATTTATCATTTCATGATATCTGTGTCCAGCTGAAACTAGAAATCAGATCCTGTCAGTGAATGTTAGAGAACATAATCTATTCAATAAAGATGTGATTTACACCTGGATGAACCAACCATGTACAAAGTATGGCCCTTCAAACTATGACGCCCCTATGATGTTTGGCGAGTCCGGCAATGAAAATAAGCAGCTCCTCTATGTCAAAAAGTTCAGATTGACAGTGTCTGGTGTCCCCCTGCAGGTACGAGGTCCTCCAGTTCTGCTGGCTTCCCTCCGACAAGAGGGCCACAGCGGAGGAGGTGCACCGCCTGCTCACCTACCTCCGCATGCAAGGCCAGAAGGAGTCCGAGGACGACTTCGAGCAGCGCTGGAACGCGCTGAAGCCCTCCACCAGGCAGACGGTCAGCCACACGTCCTTCCCCATCCTGGAGCAGTTCGCAGACGAGGGGCTCGGCCGCGAGGTGGACGAGGTGCTGACCGTGACCGAGACCAGCCGCGGCCTCAGCTTCGAGTACGTGTGGGAGGCGGCGAAACAAGACCACTACGACAGCCACAGCCGGGCGGCTGCCGACACCACGCTCAACTACCACAGCATGTTCTTCCCTGTGCCGCACCTCGACAAGCCCCTGTACCCGGAGCCTGGAGAGTACAAGAGCAGCCATGGCTTCAGCGCCGGGGTCCCTGGGGTCTTGCCCGTGTTTGAGGCTCATAAGCCAGCCATGGGAAATGAGTACTACATCCAGCTGGAGGAGCAGGGGGAGAGCGCTCTGGGGGGGGATGAGAACTGTGGTCCAGGGGACACTCGAAGTGATGCCGATAGTGAGCTGGACCGCGACAAGCAGCACTACGTGGTCCTACGAGACATGCGCCTGGACGAGTCTAGCACAGACGTTGACTTCTTTCACCGCAGCATAGACTCCAAAGAGTCGAACGTGATCGACAGCCATGCGTGGTCCTCGAGCGACGTGGAGAGCCCCTGCCACACGAACATCTTCCTCGACAGCGACTCCAAGCTGAATGACTCCAGTTCCTGGGGCAGGAACTTCCTGGAACTGCCGGAGCTCCACAGCTTCCAAAAGGACGCATCTCTAGAGGAGAGCACCCTCCAGGGCACACAGAATGATTTGGTTGGTTCTTTTTTAGGTGAGGATCAGGGGGCTATTCATCTGGAGAACGCAGAGGAGGACCCCGATGTGATGCAGCTTCTGAACTCAAAGAAGCTGACGGACAACTTCTTGTTCCTGAGGGATAACAGTCTGTTGAAGGAGGATCTGTTTTCTTCAGGAAGTAATGAGGATCTGGATCAGAAAGTTTTAGAAGCTGATTTGAGCTGGATTCCAGAATCAAATGTTAAAATAACCTCTATGGAGGTTGGCGAGATCCTGCCAGACGATGGTCATATGGTTGAAAACCAGGTAAAATTTACAGAAGAACCAGTTTCTCCAGAAGAATTTCGGAACTCGCTAATCCCACAGTTAAAGGATACCTTGCAGCCTTCAGAGAAAGGTGATACACTGGTGCCTTCAAGTACACTGGTTGCTGGAGAAAGCTGTAGTGGCCAGCTACAGTTAATAAATAGCTCTTCCAATGAAGAATGTGTTAAGCTGCATTCCTCTGAATCTGGGATTGATTTTACCTTTGACTCTACCTCTGAAAGTGCAGACATTGATTTAAATCCTGTAAATAGCCACCAATCCCCTTTGCCCAGTGAAAGTGCCAATAAAGACATTCTGTGCACTGTTGCCAAAAACCCCAGCCTTGTAGAAAGCTTTGGAGCTTCTCAGGGAGAGGTGCTCTCTTTAGAAATCACAGACTCTTTGGAGCATAGCCTTGTTCTTCCCCCGGCACAGGTCTGCAAGGATACTTTGGGTTGTGACCTTGTAGTCGGGCACACAAGTGACATCTCAGTGGAAAATATTCTTGAAGGCAACAGCTCACCCATGATGCCCCCTGAGATGACCGAAGCTAAGTGTAGCCTAGATGAGACCTTGATGGGTCGTGAGAAGGACAATGTATCTCAGGACATGTCTTCTGATGTGATATCTGCTCCTTGCCTGGACCAGATAAGTCAGGACAGTCTGTTGGATGATAGTGTGTCAACCTCTCTGTTAACCACGGAACATTTGGCAGAGACCCCTGATTCCTTAGATTCTTTGGACATGCACGGTCTGGTGAGTCCAGTGGAGGTCCTCAGCACAGGTTCCTTCCAGAAGCTTCAGCCCCCTTACAAAACTGCAGACAGCGGCTACGAAACAGAGAACTTGGAGTCTCCGGAGTGGAACTCCCAGTCTGTTGTCAAAGATGCCTCCCCTGAGGACTGCGAGTCGGGCGTCACAGAGGACCAGGTCATGATGGTTTCTGCTCCTCCAGAGATTGTTGTTTCTGAGGTGGAGAGTGTGCTTGAATCTGTGAGGGAAGAGGCCACGGCCAGCCACCAGAGAGCTCCCACACCGCCTGCTGTTGAGCTCTCCTCTGGCGCCAGCCAGAACTACAGGGATTCAGCCTACTTTTCGGATAATGAGTCTGAGCCTGATAAGAAGCTGGAGGACCTTAACGGAGGAACCTCTGGTGAGGCTGTCCCTCAGCCAAGCATTTCCTCTGATACTGATTTCAGCAGTGACATCAGAGCGGCATCCATTCCTAATGGGGCTGTGGAGGACGAGGTGCACAAGGAGCCCAATGAAGCTCAGGCTGATTCTCCATCTCCCACTGAAAACCTGCAGGACATCAGCCCCCCACTCTTCAGGGGCAGCAGTTTGCCAGAGCTGGTCCTCACCACAGAGGAAGACTGGGACAAGGAAGTGCCCGTGTCCATTGACGAGATTAAAGATTCTGATTTCTCAGAAGATATCCCCGGCTCTCAGGACGGCTTGGCTGAGTCTACCGCAGTCTCTGATCCTCCTGCTGGGGCCACCTCAACTCCTGACCAGGAGACGCCGGAGAAGGCCGCCGTAGAAATCACGGTTCACGAAAAGCTGGCAAGGTCCCCAGCAGGGGAGGGGCCCAAGTTGAAGGAGCCGGACGTCGAGGGGAAGTACCTGGGCAAGCTGGACAGCAGGGCGGGCGGACTGGAGGACGGCACGGAGGCTGACGAGGAGGACGAGAACAGCGACGACTCCGATGACGACACTCGCGCTTACCGTGTGCACAGCTCCAGCTCCGACAGCGAGGATGACATCGTGCACCCGGTGCCTGTCATCATCACCGACAACGACGACGCCTCCAACCTCAAAAGCCTGTTGAAAGATGGCAACCTCCGCACTTCTGACTGCTCTCCACAGGGTGGCGACAACACTGAACTCCAGAGGAAGGCTGTGTCCTTCTTTGATGACGTCACTGTTTACCTCTTTGATCAGGTACATTTTCCTTTTCAAATGACGATAAACCAATGTGGGAAAGTCATAGAACAAGCACAGTTTTTTTGCCGAAGAACGTATGTCAAATAAAATACCTTATAAAATATTTCTTTCAGAGAAATAATTGTGCAGAGGGCACACTGGAGAGATTTTTCATATACATGTGTGATATCAGCAAGGCCTGGTCCTTCTTGTTTGAACAGTGGCTGTATTTTTAGATACAAGATATATTTCAAAAAGGAACCTTCTCCATGGGAGGTGCCATTGTAGAGTTTGGTTGTAGTTGAAGTCCATCTTTTTAATGAGCATTTATTAGAAAATATGAGACAGGCAAGGCAATCATTCTTTGCTGATTAGTTATTCAATGAATTCTGTAGCATGAATTACACTGTAAAGGTTTCTAATTGAAGGATATGTGATTACTGGTGTCCCTCCTCAGGAGACGCCCACTAAGGATCTGGGAGACCACTCGTCCAATGCCAACAGCAACGTATCGGAGTTCAGCAGCCCAGCACCCTCCTCCAGCTACCTTAACAGATTCACAAACTCCGAGAGCTCCACCGACGAAGAGGGTAAAGCCATTGTTCTTTTCCAACCGTTATCCTATCTGTTCGTCAGCATGTGAGATTTCTGACTAGGTTTAGGGAGGATTAGCGCCGTTAACGGCCTGTTGTGTCCACGGAGCGGAAATGGGCGGGCGTAAAAATGTTTGTTTTTCTCTGCAGGTGGTGGCTTCGAGTGGGATGACGACTTCACCTCTCCGGACCCCTCCTTCATCACCAAGTCAGCCGGTCACCTAATCGCGTCTAAGACTCCTTCAGTGGCCTCCCATTACTTCTCCCCGCCCCCTCCTAGCCGCACGCTGGAGCCAAGCTGGAACAGCACCTCCAACTACTCCCGCTTCTCCATCTCTCCTGCCAGCATCGCCAGCTTCTCCCTCACGCACCTCACCGACTCGGACATGGAGCAAGGAGGCAAGTGACACTCACTCACGTGCAACGCACACACGCACCCAAAACACTCGCCTGTGTCAGTGGGGATCCTGGTTATCAACGTGCAAATGCAAACACACGCACGTACGCAATACACTCGCCTGTGTCAGTGGGCATGCTGGTTGTCAACAGATCTTTATCTCTGCTTTCCGTTTGCAGTTTCCTATATCGTCATATCGGTTATAAATAATTAATTGGTACATAATTAATGCAGCAGCCGTCTGCCATTAGCTGAATATGAACAGAGGGTTGCTGCAGCAGGAAAGCAGGTCTCTACAGGTCACCCGGGTTCACAGAATATTTCCCCAAGTCATTATTAAGTCTTCGGCAGTACACTGTGTGGCCTGTAATGTGGAAATGAGTCTGGCTAGTGGGCCAATGTGCTAGAGGAGCGCGCACTCACTCTTCAGCTGCTGTGCTGGTGGCACTGAAAATGATAGAAATAAGGGGAATTAGAGACTAACAACCTTCCAAAACCTCGTTATGTCTCCAAAAACATCCTTTAAATAGCCTAGCCTGGGGTGTTACAACACTGCAGTGCATTCTGGGAGATGTTGATCACATAGCATTGCAGCAGGCCTAAGTTATGAATAGAAACAGCAGTAAACAGTCGGCTACTTTGTTGTACTGTGAGGCCTTGAAAATGACAAGAGCACTGTTAATATGCGCCCGATTATTCACCAACTGAGGGCAGTTTAATGTTTCTTTCTGCCAAGGAAGAGGTTGATTTACTAGATTGGAAGCCAATTGGATGCTTGAAGGAAATAATCCCGCTCCAGTCATGAACTCACTATGAATCTAACTGATGCTGATCAGAATTGTGTATCAGACTGAAATAAGCTTTAATGATTTCATGTTCACTACCAGTAGATTGATATGAAGTTAACATCAGGTGCACTCTGTTTTAGGTGTAAACTGCATTGGGGAGAATGCCATATACAGAGTTTTAATAAGCACTCACACACACACACACACACACACACACACACAGGTAGTCCTCTGATGAGGAAAGCAGGCGAGGCTTAACTGCTATAGCGGTAGTTTACATTTGTTCTTTTTATAATCTCCTTTGGGGAGGGGTGAGGATGTGGCGGTGGAGCCTTGAGCAGGCGGCCCTGCCCGCTGTCGGGGGGCCAGCTCTGTTGTCAGGATGACACCAGAGGCTGCGCTTGTTTTCCTCCTAATCTGCGAGCCTTGAGCTCATGGAAAGAGTGAGTTATTCCTTCCCTTTTTATGATTTCATGAGTCAGTCTTTAATGGCCTGCTCTGTGAATCGGGCTGGGGTTTTTTCCCCCCATCTGCCAGGCCTCTCCAGGCAGTGTGTGAGTGTGCGATGACGTCAAAGTGCGTAGAGCAGGTGCACTCTGGGTGCCGTTAGCCCGTTCACGGATCACTGGCCTCGGTGTTTGAGTGGGCTGGAGATCAGACAATGAAGATTCATGCGGTGAGGAGGTCGACCCCAGCCTCAGACGGCGTCTTGTGGACATCGGCAGATTTCAGTTTCATAACGCAATGGAAGCGTTCATGTGAGGATAGTGTAATGTGTGCTTGAACGCATAGATAACTGCAGATAGAACAACTGGCAACGGACAAATCAAGGCACTTTCTTGGAAATGGTTGATATTTGGTTAAATGAATTAAGTAGGATTTTTTTCAAATCTGCCCCATGTTTGGACATTTGTTGCTGTGCAGAAAGGGACAGCCTGTGACAGGTGCTATGTGCGCGTTAAAGGTATTTATTTAGTGATTTTAAGGTGTGACCTTCATGCCAGCTGCAGGAGGGGCTATTAGAGCCAACATGGTGGAGGCCTGTAATGCTGAACTCCAGCAGGTGCAGAAAGGCAGCAGATACATTGCAGCCTTGAGTCTGTAATCGAGGAGCAACTAGGCAAGCAAGAGCCAGACCCAAAGCAGGCTGACAGGGCCCAGGGTGATCGCCTTTCCATGGCATTACTTGCAGATAGATATGTGCCACTGCAGTCATGACAAATGTTGTCATCCATCCAGATTAACACATCCGTATCTGCTGAGATGTTTGCGATCGCATTTGTCAGTAAAGGAGGTATGCTCTTTCCTCCAGTCCATGTACCTTGGTTTTTAGCACCAGAGAAAACAATGTCCACATAGCTCACACGTTTGCTTACTCAGTCCACAACTCTCTTGTAAGGAAGACAGTGCTAGTAATGCTAGATTATGTTGTTTATATAAGAGTCAAGAGGAAGATAAGGTGACATATTTTTTTGAGCGACCGCCATAACTCAAAACATACAGTATGAGCTCAGTTATTATTCAGACCTGTCTCCAGTTCTCACACAGGTTTGGAGAGCTTAAACAGGTTTCTCACGTGACTGTGAAATATGCATATTTGCCAAAGGTGATAGGCTTCAGCCATGCAGCTGTGACATGGATCTGAATGGCAGTTGCAAATACCTCCAGTCCAGTACATTAAAGGCTGCAGAGGCAAACAGACCTGTTTTTGACACCGATGCATCCCACGTGGATAATATGGCCATTCTGTCAGGTGTATGCATTGAGTGAGTGGAAGCAATATGTTAATATATAAGAGGTTAAGTAAAGGAAAGGAATAAAACATTTTTAAAGATTTTAAATATTAATTTAATGAGCAAAGAAATTATTTGTTGTTCAGTGACCCAGTGCAGATATTCTCAAATTTGGTCATGGGGAAACCCCATGTCATAATCGAACAAATATGAAATATTTTGATTTCGTATGTTTAAGTGGTAATGATGTGTAAGTATGTGTGTGTTTTTTTTTGTTTTTTTTTGTTTAAACAGATTTTTACTCATATTTGCTTTGTCCTTGAACTCCTTGTACTTTTCTATTAGCTGTCACTTCTGTAAATCATAAGTTTTTTTTGGGTAAATGCCAGAATGTACTTGTACTTTGCTTCAAAGAACACATGTGCATACCTTCAGCATAAAGGCTAACTTTTAAAATATAACCATCAAAATAATATTTTCCCACACTACATTACAGAAAAAGACAGCTTTACCTGTCTTATTTCTGACTGATGAAGTCCTTAAAAGAGTAACATTGTGGTTGAATGTGACACTTGCCAGTTACATTTAGGCAACAACAAAATAAATATGTTTAAAAAAACATATTTTTATTATTCAGTAATTTAAATGCATTTTGAAACTTTTTTTTCTAAGCCTACATTTCCCATTATAAACATTCACCCAAACTGTGTGGGCTTGGTAATGAGAACTGTCAATTAGCTTTGACTGACAGACGTTGCTCCCACTTTCCACACATTGTTGTTTGTTACCATAGCTGCATGCATGATATGTGCTCATCTTGGGAGATACTTGGGAGACATTTCACAATTTCACTAATTTAGTATATCAACTATCGATAGCTAAGATAAGGACACTGAGTTATTCACTCATCATTTTTGCTAGGTAGTTAAGATAAAAGCACAACTATAACGTCCTTTTGAAAGCAACCTAGCTAGCTAACCTTATGGATAACGTCACCTTATTAAAGCAAACTACCTAGCTAGCTAAATTAATATAACCATAAATAGTCTAATAGTCCTTAAAAGGCACTCTAATTTAAGTGAACCTAACATTAGTCAAATATTTGCATTGTCTTCCTGTAGGCCAGCGGCACAAACGATGGGTCATGAGTTATAGGGGAGGGATAAGGGGATGGTTATCTTTGTGTGACGCACTACAAGGAGAACATTCTCAACCGGTTGAAAGTAGGATGATGAATTTAAAACGCTTAATTCTCAAAAACTAAAGGACAGACTAAAGAGTGTTTCTTCAATGCCCTCTTGTGCAAATTGAATATAAAAACCTAGAAAGTGTGACCAACCACCATGATACTCCTTTAAATTACATATACATATTCATTGTTTGTCACCTGACTATCTGTTTTTGACATAATGTAGCATCAGGATGGTATAAACAAAACCCTCATTAAACATTGAAGGTGTCGTATTAAAAACAATGATGAACTCAATATGCATCAGGAATGGAAAAAAAAAACAGTTCTGGTTTTGGGAGCATCTGGCCTTGTGGATAGTTAGACCAGTTGATGGAGGAGAATCTCTGTACCAGTTCAGAATGACGGTAGCCACTTTACACTAACTGCATGGCCAAAAATTTGGAAAGGAAAAAAAAAGGTAAGAGTGCCTGTCATGGCATCCATCACTACTCTTGCTGATGCATGGGAAGCAGTCATTAACTTCTATTGTTAATCTGGCTAGCACAAAACAGGATTATAGACTCAGTGAGCACTTTATTAGGTAGACCAGTACACCAGGTTGTTAATACAAGTATTTAATCAGCCAATCATGTGGCAGCAACTAAATGCATAAAAGCACATTGACATGGTCAAGCGGTTCAGCTGTTTTTCAGACCAAATGTCAGAATGGGGAAGAAATAAGTCACCGTGGAATGATTGTTGGTGGCAGACAGGTTGGTTTGAGTTTCTCAGAGACTGCTTATGTCCTGGGATTTTTCACACACAGTCTCTCGCATTTGCAGAGAATGGTGCAAGAAACAAAAAACCTCCTGTGAGCAGCAGTTCTGCGGACAGAAACGCCTGGTAGAGAGGTCAGAGGAGAAGGGCCAGACTGGTTGAAGCTTATAGGAAGGTGACACGAACGCAAATAACCACACATTACGAAAGTGGTATGCAGAAGAGCATGTCTGAACACACAATGCATCAATCCGAGTGGACAGGGTACAGCAGACTTAAGTCTAAAGTCTAATAAATACCTAATAAAGTGCTCACTGAGTGTATATGCAGCCCAAAATAGACAAAAGGAACACACAAAGCACACACAAGTTATTAAAAGTTAAGTTATCTTAATAGGAAAACATTAAATATTGAATTGTTATTACAGTCAATATACTACTCAAGGACTCTCTACTGTCTGATCCTAGGTCATGTGAGCGGATGTATGTGTGTATAAGTATGTGTGCATTTATATATGTGTGTATGTGTGTGTTATGTATGTGTGTGCACCTGTGTCTGTCTGTGTGTATGTGTGTGTTATGTATGTGTGTGCGCCTGTGTCTGTCTCTGTGTGTATGTGTGTGCACCTGTGTCTGTCTCTGTGTGTATGTGTGTGCGCCTGTCTCTGTGTATATGTGTGTATGTGTGTGTTATGTATGCGTGTGCGCCTGTGTCTGTCTCTGTGTGTATGTGTGTGCGCCTGTGTCTGTCTCAGTGTGTATGTGTGCGTTATGTTATGCTCCACACTCACTTATCAGGCTGTGTGAGTAAATACAGCCCTGCCATGGCAGAGCGTAGAGAGACTGCAGTGAGAAAAGGAAAGTTTTCACAGGCCTGTGGCTTTGCTGCTGGCTGATTAGATAGGCAGCAGGAGGCTGGACCGCTCCGTTTACAGCACACCAAGGACATCAGCGTGGGGTGGGGGTCACCGTGTCACCACTGCCCTCCTGGGAGCTGAGCAGGTGTACGGGGCACACACCTGACAAACACCCACATCCTCCAGGCTCAGCGTTCGGGCTTGTGTTCCCCCCTAAAATAGGTGCAGCGTGTTGGACATTCTCTTTGCTGCTTTGCAGGTCTTAATCGTTCCAGCTACAATCGTTACAGTGCATTGAGTTTCATCGTTACAACAACAAACTTCCCATTGATATGTATTATGCACAGACTCAGTACCCACCAACACAAGAACTGCCTGGTCTCTTAAAGATACAGTACACAGTCCCAGGTATACTGCCAACAGTATTTCTGCTGTCTAGTGCAATTATCCAGTTTCATTAGTCCTGTTTAATCTGGGCACCTTCTGAGTGAGTGTTGTAAATTAAATGGTAATGATGATATCAGATACAAACGTGCTTTCTTTTTTTGCGCCTCTACTGTATGTTGTCCCTGCATGAAGCACATCCCTGTGGACGCTCACATCTGATCGTTTTCTTATTTTACTTTTTATTTCCAGGAAGCAGTGAAGATGGGGAGAAAGATTAACTGCTGACGATTGAGGACTCTCACTCAAGAAGTAAAAGAGACTGTTTAAAAAAAAAAAAGAAAAAAAAAGGAAAATCCATTGAAAGGAAAGGTAAATGGACTCGACGTTGGAGAGTGGCACTCATGGACGCCTGGTTCAGGAGCCGGTCATCTCCTCTGGGAGATGAGTGATGAATTATGGGAAGAGGGACAAGCTGGCTGAGGCCATGCGTAGACTGGGCCAAGCCCAGCTACAGAACTGTCATGTTTTCTACAACTTGTTCTTTTCTGTTAGAATTAGTGCAAACAATGGTCTTGCTTCATGTTGGCTTTGAAATATTCTCAGTTGCATTCTAAGTGTCTTTCTTGCGTTTCATTTGTAATCCACACCTTTCCTGAAGGAATTGTCATGTCAGCCAATGCAAAATTCCCTGCAGGTAAAAAAATGTAAAGACATTTAAAGAACTAAAAGTAAGTAAAGAAAGGCAGCTTTTGTGGTATCTCATAGACTTTGTTAATAACTGGATTATTCATTATTTTCCTCCCATGCGTTGGGGATTTGAGTTTGTTTGGTGGAGAAGAATAACTTTTCCACTGCCCTGAAGCCTCAGACCAGTAGGCAGGGTGTCTCCATATGAACAGGTATTCAGGAGATTGAGGCTTTCTGTCTGAATGACTGAAAGACCAAACAGGGAATTATGGTATTGCACTGGGGGCTAAACGACATCAATGTTTAATTGAGTAGCTGCAGAAGCATTTGTTTAAAACAAATGGAGCCTGCTGTGAATTGGCTGATCCATGTGTAACGCCAGATAAAAGCAGAGGGCATTTGCCTGTGTCCCAGCTCATGGAAATGAGCGAGCGTTTGAGTGTTTCTCTCATGTATTTTATATGTAACTGACTTTGACTGCAGTCTTGGACCCCAGCACTGAGGCTTCGGCTCATAATTGCTTCTTGTTATTTATGGGTTGTATCATGGTGCCTGTAGGATCACAGAGATTAGTGCTATTATGATTTTACTGCTGTCAAATGTTGCCCCAAAAGAAGGAAGCAAACCATGCAGACTATAGGTCATTTAAAGGAGGGGTGAGGTCAAAATCTATCATTCATACATTTGCGTGGGAGTCCCAGGGCAGTCAGTTTGTTCCAGAGAAATCTCCCAATGGAGACAAGCATGGCATATGTAATGCAAAATGCATTTAGTAAATCGATAATAAAAATATTATTGCTTTGAAGTTATTTCCACAACATATTAAAGTTTTCGATTGGACGTTCCTATTAAAATATTTAATGGGATTGATATTTATACAAGTGTTCTGTTGAAGGTTGCATCGAGAGAAAATCAGGACTGACGGAACTTTTCTATTTGAGAGGTTTCCTCTTTCTGCTTGTTTCTTTTCTATTAGCTGTCACTTGTGTAAATCATAAGAGGCAGTTTTCTTTTTTTTTGGTAAATGCCAGAATGTAAAAATGATTGGCATGCTGTTCAGGAAGCAGAAGTGCAATGAAAGTGTATTTTTATTTTTGACACTATTTAACAGTTTGTGTTTTGAAAATCCTGTGTGAATGCAGTCGACTCCACGTTACAGTAAACTGTAGCTAGCTAACTCTGTAAGGGCTTGTAGAGAGGTTGGTGAATTCTTGTTTGTTGGCCCATATTTTGTTATTGCATTGGTGGATATCTAACGTGGGCATGAATCCACAGTTAATGTGCTTTCTCTCTCCTCTTTCTATGTAGTTTATTATTCGAAGGTCAAACACAGAAATAATGTGTTTAAAATGCCAGCACTTCAGGTTTGGACACACGTTTTGGTACTCATACGCAGACGCTATGCTTGTTGTTCACATAGATAAACACATTCAAGCTCCCACAGAACTGAGACCAGAAGCTTTTAGGTAACCATCATACCAGCTTTTAGGTAACCATCAGTTCACCATCATACCAGCTTTTAGGTAACCATCATGGAAGTTCATATTCACTGGTTGAGTTTTGGGCAGTTTCTCGCAGATTTCTTTAGTTCATGATGTCCATAGCATAGAGGTATAGTAAGGTGGTCAGAAGCGTAGACTTCACCATCTGTTGCCTGCTGTAGCAGAGTAACAGAATATGCACAAATACAGTGTTTACCATTGAACTAATATATAGAAGAATCAGCAAGATGAGCTCTTTCTCTTCAGATGTCTTTATTTGTTTCTGCACATTCTGAATGACAGTTTATTGATGTGTTCTATTTGTATGATCACCATTCTTAAGTTAGTGTGTGTGGGTTTGTACGTACATACAAACATGCATGCAAACATACAAACAATCATACGTGTGTGTGTACATATACTCAGTGAGCACTTTATTAGGTATTTATTAGACTTATTTTTTTAGACTTATCGGTCTTTTGCTGCTGCAGCCTATCCACTTTGGTTTGACACGTTGTGTGTTCAGAGATGCTATTCTGCATACCACTGTTGTAATGTGTGGTTATTTGCGTTCCTGTCAGTTTTGACCAGTCTGGCCCTTTTCCTCTGACCTCTCTCATTAACAATGCGTTTCTGTCTGCAGAACTGCTGCTCACTGGATGTTTTTTTGTTTTTCACACCATTCTCTGCAAACTCTAGAGACTGTTGTGTGTGAAAATCCCAAGAGATCAGCAGTTTCTGAGATACTCAAACCACCCTGTCTGGCACCAACAATCATTCCACAGTCAAAGTAACTTTGATCACATTTCTTCCTCATTCTGACATTTGGTCTGAACAGCTGAACCTCTTGACCACATCTGCATGCTTTTATGCATTTAGTTGCTGCCACATGATTGGCTGGTTAAATATTTGCATTAGCAAGCTGGTGTACAGGTCTACCTAATGAAGTGCTCAGTGAGTGTACATGCACACACATATGAATATACCTATGGAGACAGTGCTGGCAGTTCTTCCAATCCTTGAGGTGGTTAGATACAGAGCCCGTAGTTTAGGATGGCTTAAGCTTTCATTTGGCTAATTTATAGAGGAATCCCAAAGATTGTTTTGTAAGTTTTGTAAGTGAACGACACATATTATCAATTGTCTCATATGTTGTGGATACTTGCCCTTTTTATTTGAGTGTAGCATTTAGTGTATTTTGACAGGTACCGATGAATATTTGTAATACCAGCAGCCAGCGCTACAGTTGAACTTGAAATTTTATTTAAGAAAATTCTGTTTTATTCTGTATACATTTTGCTTCATCTTGCACATTTAAGAAGTGTAACAATGTTGAATGGTACTGATGTATATACGTGTTTAATATAAATGTTTAACTTGTCTGTAAATGGGGAATGGTGTAATCAAGTCCTAGATCTGAGTTTCAGTTTATTATTTAATTGCCTCATAAAGGCAACATGTAATGGTTAAACATACATACAACAATAGAATTAAGTAAAATAGAACAAGAACAAAAAATGTCATCTTGTCCTTAAAATATGTAAATTTTTAAAGTTGTAATATTTTTACTTCATATTGATGATCATGCATAGTGTAATTCAATGAACTGTTTATAATTACACTGTTTATTTAATACTGAGAATAAATGAAAATTGCTTCTATATTTTCTTTCCCTTGAATCCTTGTAGTCATGTTTCATTTGTGCTGTCACTGTTTCCTGCATGTACTCAGAGAGGCTGAAATTCAGGGGACTAAACAGGACTGGCACAATCATTTTTGTTTACACTTATGCCTGGGAGCTGGGATAATGAGCTGGTACCACAATCAATTTTTTTTTGTTTAGAAGACACTCTAGAATGGAGCTGATATTTTTTACATATAGCTGAAATCATATAGCAGAAATCAACCAAGACCAAATCCAATCTTGTGAATTTGGCCAATAACTGTAAATGTCCTATAAACAAGGTTGCAGTTCAAGATTTCTTGCACACAATTGTTTGCCAATTAAACCGCAAACACAGCCCACTTGCAGCCATGGTGAAGTAGCAGCTGCTAGCAGGCTATCAGTTTACCTATACCTCTAGTTTATGCATATCCACGTCAAAGTGTGATTTTATAAATACTTGGTCATGGATACAAAATGAACTGCCCAAGATCCAAAAGCACAATTCACGATCCCACAATTCACGCTGGCAGAGAACGGGACTCAGCTGGCAGTGAAGTAAAGAAGAAAGATGTCAACTTTCTCACCACTGTTCACAGCTCTGTCATGGCTGAAAGTGGACAGCTGGAGCACTTCACCAGGGAGCCACAGGTGAAACCTGCATGTGTCCTCCATAACAACAAGAAGATGGGAGCAGGGGACCGGGTGGACATGGTCAGCAGCTTTGTCGAACATGCCGGAAAAAGCACCAAGGAATACAAACAATTATTCTTCCATCTGAAATTCAGTTTGCCACAGGTGGACTCCAATCAAGTTCTAGACACATGTCAAGGATAATGCACCTGACCAGAATATGGAGTACCATATTCTGAATACTTTCGTTAAAGTTCTGTTTTTGATTTGTGATAAATTGGGCAAAAGAAATGGGTAAAAATGGCTAAAATGGTAAATATTTTATCAATTTACAATTCAATATACACAAGTGTGCAAAAAGTGAAGGGGTCTGAATACTTTCTGAAGCCACTGCATATGGGTCACAGACTTAAAGTCATTGCAAGATTGATATGCAACAAAGTATTCATCATGGCTACTTTAATTTACATAGCATTACTATATCAAACATTATGGCACCCTGAAATAGGGGGCTATGTATAAAAAGTGCCATCATTTCTAAAAGTGGAGAATGTGCACAATGTGATTACAAATAAAAGATTGTGGAGTCCAGAGCCAAATCAAGAAAATAGTTTTTGTCCCAAACATTATGGAGCTCACTGTATCTAAAATTAAAGTAGGAATTTTATTTTGTGATGTTTTAGCACGTCCTAAACTGAACAAGCAGCATTGCACATTCTGAAAGAATATACAGAGGGCCCCAGAATTATTGGCACTCTTAATAATATATGTATTTGTTGTATCAAATTATTTAGGTACTACTACTTTAATCCAGTTTCTACATCCTCTGTGTGCAACAACATTTACTAGGGACAGGACAGAAAACATTTTGGACAGTGTAAGAAACTTAACCAAATATTAGCATTTCTACCCTGTAAGCAGCTTCAGAAAAGGCTTCCACAGAAGGGGAACACCCTGTAGGAATGCAAATTCCTAATGCAAATATTTGGATAAGTTTAACTGGATGAGCGGCTATGAGTTTAACCATGCAAATTGTTAGGTTTGCTGCAACTGGTGGATAATTGCTGCAATACATTCCATAATGTATGCTAGAATAAAAATAGTAAGTACAATTCAGGTACAGTATTAAGAAACACATTTTAATACAGCAAGTAATATAGGCCCTTTGGTTTTCCTATAAGCTCAAAATGCTTGCTATACCTATAAGAGATCATGGTCCACAGTGTTGGCTAATTGATTACATTAAACATACCTATTCCTTTTAGGATTCCTCTTACATGTATATAAATTAGCTCATTAGTCACTTGTTAAAGTCAGCTTGTTCAATTGCCCTTTTCCAACAAATATATCCCAGCTCACTAATACTGAAACGTGTTTTCAGCCTTTTTCAGTTTTACATTTTCATGAACATTTCATTCATTCATTCATTCATTCATTCATTCGTTTTAGGATATTTCATCACTAAAATCCTCTGGCCTCAGCCCATTGATCATAAGGGTAGCATATCTCAGTCCGAGAATCAGAATGCGGGCGGGGAAAAGAGGTGTACTAAATACTAATAAATATTTGTCTGTACAGTTGTTTAAACATAATATGCATGTGCATCATTAACCACAGCATGCTTGAAAGAACAGAATGAGTTTTCTTCTTCGTTTTGCAAATGTAAATGCGCAGTGTTAAAGGGAAATCATCCTATTGGCCGAACAAAAGCTACGTGTACCTTCAGTGCAACAGGTAACTGGACTTCTGTCAGTTTTTACCAATCTCTCTCTGGAGCGCGACTTAATTTCACCCACCTCCGGATACAGCGATCTACTTTGGGGACTAATAATCACATTTTCGGCAAACATTTGTCTCCTCAAACCCTCAACTATTTGCACCAATCTTCTTCATAATCCAGGTAAGAAAACTGTACATATACGTTGGTATGGAAGCCTATGGAAATCAAACCGAAAAAGCAATTATCACTAGGATGTAGCCTACCTTACTTTTAAAAGGATTTGCTTAGTAACACGGTTGTATGTTTTCATTTTATAGCGTTTTATAAATATCTTCCCTACATGTCTAGAGCGTTTAAGACATTTTCATTAATTTGAAAGGGGTCAGGTGTATCGGCAGTTATTGCCATAGCCTGATAATGTATGAAATGTACGACCACCTAGTGCAATGACAATACAGTAAAATTACAATATCTTGCGCTCCGCTGCTCGACTGTAGTGACAGTTTTGTAAGGAATAAACAATTTACCTGTTCTACTCCACAGTGAATAAACGACCACGTGAGGGGGATTTAATTATTTTACTTGGCCTATGCTAATTTCTTTTCAACAGGATGCGGAGGGCACACACAACTGTCGCCATTCGTGTTTAAATAGGAAAAGCGCTGCTTGAATTGTGTCGTCTGGCAGAATTAAACATTTATGAAGACATTCGTGCAAATTGTGCGATTGTATTGGTAGCCTACATAGTGTACCAAATGTCATTAAAAAAAAAATACAGAAATCGCCCTAAGGTTTACACCGTGCAGTATCCAATTACTGTTCTAGACTGTAACCTTGAACATATCGCAAACATCCAGATAAGAGCGGTTCAGATTAAAAACCATATAGTTAAGCCCCTTCGCACTTTGTATGATTAGATATTTTTCTGCAGTAAATGGAATTATTAAATATGGTGCTATGTAATTCATTTTTAAATCATTATTCATTCTTGCAACAACTTAGGCTGAAGGATGTATCTAGGGTGTAGCACCATTCTATACTTATAGTGTATCTCACGCTTCTGTTGTTGTGACTACAGGGCCAAAGAGGCCTGACGGAGTCTGGAGGATGAAGTCAAAGGGGAAGGGGGTGAAGCACACTCGTCAGACCTGGGTTGAACCGGAGCCTGACTTCCAGCTGGAGACAGAGCCGGGGTCCAGCGAGCAGGAGGGCTCTGAGGCTTCTGTGCAGCTCGGCGGGAGGTGGAGGGGATCGAGGGCGAACCGCGGAGCTACGCCGGCGTCCAGGCGCAGGCGGTTGCACAGCAGCACCAAGGAGCGCAACGTGCGTCGGCTGGAGAGCAACGAACGGGAGCGACAGAGGATGCACAAACTGAACAACGCCTTCCAGGCCCTGCGCGAGGCCATCCCTCACGTCAAGACCGACAAGAAGCTCTCCAAGATCGAAACCCTCACTCTAGCCAAGAACTACATAAAATCCCTGACAACCATCATCCTGGGCATGTCAGGCAGCTGCCTGCCCCATTCGGAGAGCCAAGCTCAGGCTAGCGCCTCCAAGCTGCTACAGTGCTACCAGCAGCACCTAGAGGAGGAAGGGGAGGAGAGCTTGTCCAAGTACCTGACTCAAATTCACAACTTCAGCCAGGGCAGTTAGCCAAAGGGGACCTTCACACTGCCAAACATGAATGAACATCAGTGTGGAAAATCAGGGCAGCAGCTTCATTTCAGAACAGACTGAACACCACACACCATGATTTGTCTGCAACTGGACTGTAGATTAAACCCTCAGCTGGATCTTCGGTGAATTTCCTGGGGCGTTTGGGTATTTCAGCAGCAGTGTTGAAGGAACTTCTGGGACTTGACTGAACTCAACAGCAAAAATCAACTTCAGGAGTTTTTGTTTTGCTGGGTTCCTGCCATAAAATTATTTGCAGGATAATTTCACCAAGGCAAGGCTGGTTGAAGAGATAGCGTGCTTGAACAAACCCATCTCTTGTTCATACTGAATTTTATTTCAAATTTTGTGATAGGAGGTAAATTCCTTTAAAACCACTTGTATATAAGAAATAATTATTACCAATACATTCATATTGTTTTGAACACAATATGGTATTCAATCAATATTTGTCCTCAACTTTGACTAATGAGAATTTTTTTAGTTCAGTGATCACTGTAACTACCCAAACTGAGAAAAAAGAAAGGGTGCAACGCCTGTGTTTACTTGTAATTCAACGTAAAGGACAAATGTTGACAGAATAGAAACCTCCTAGTTTTAATCCCCTGGGTTGTGAAAGGCTCCAGAGGAGTTGTTGACTTCAGGGTGACTTTTCCATGGGTGCTGTACGTATTTGCTTCAGTATTGTTCACTTACAACAAATGTGTGCATTTGAGGCCTAAAACCAAATGATCTGCTCTCTACAGTATGCCATATTCTTATAACTGAAAATAGTATGACACTTCTTCTAAAGGCCTTTTTAAATCCCATTTGTACCCCATGAACAGACCTCAAAAATGTTATTCAAATTGAAGTTCTCGAAAGGTTTTTTCTTATAACAAAAGAAAAAATTAATCCAAGAAATAGGTTTTTGGTACAGCCATTGCTTTTTGTGACAGGAGAGTAATTAGAAATGTAACAATCAAATGGCACATGCCTAATGTGAATATTCACATCCCTACAGTAATTACAACATTCAGTCTCTTAACATCCCGTTGTTGTTTGGTTGTTGGACATGATAATCTCAATATTATGAGGACAGAAAAACGTCATGCACTGTTAGTGCATATGAGCTCTTGTTCAACACAACAAATCATCATCTGACAAAAATGGTTCCATTTGTTTTTAAATCCTGACACTGTATAAAGCTCCAAATAAATGTTGAAACTTTCTCTCATAAAAATATCTCTCCATGAGATTTTGACTACACTCAAATAAGGAATTATAAAGGATAGTTATTTCAGCAGTTATGAAAGATGTGTGATGCTTAGAGCACAATGTAGGTACACAGCATTACTTCTACCCTAAACTGGTGGATTTGTGAATTTCCACCATGAGTAATAAGCAATACATGGATTACTTGTTAATATCCATCTAGACATATCTAACTGTATACAGTGTTGTTCTTTGAAATATGTATATTGAAAAACAATTTTTGCAATGTATGCTAAAGTAAAAAGACTTGCCATTTTCTAATCTTAAAAAGCACTCTAAAGCAAACTAAACTGCACACACTGTGTGGGATACCAACAGCTTCACTGAAAAACTGATGAAAAAATTAGCCTGGTTAGACAGAC
Organism: Conger conger; assembly: GCF_963514075.1. Taxonomy (NCBI): domain Eukaryota; kingdom Metazoa; phylum Chordata; class Actinopteri; order Anguilliformes; family Congridae; genus Conger; species Conger conger. The sequence continues at coordinate 62,713,801 of NC_083761.1, read as the reverse complement.
CGAGAAACGTTTTTGTTTTTTTGTCAAATATTTTTAGTGAAATTAGCCCTACACTGGTAGGGTACTGAAAGCATAGACATACAGACATACATATAACATATAAATAATAATAAAAGAATAACAATAAAACACATTTATTGAGAAGACACTGACCATGCAAACATTGGGAAGAAATATTCACGACACATTCTAATAGCTTGGTGTACAGCACCTGTATGCCAGGTTTGCTAGTTTTACCATCTAATACATGATATGGTCAATAAAATAAGTTTAATAATCTTTAAAAGATTTTAATATTTAAAAGACCATCTTACAAACACACATTTCAGACTGGAATGCCTATACAGTAGGTATATAATGATGCGAGAACAACAAATCTCATTCAAATGTGGATATTTCAGCCGATAGGGAGCTTTTTGCATTGAATACAAACTTGCTTGTATTGGTGGTATCAGTGGCGTATACAGTGTATACAAAAACCTTCTGAAACTTCCTGGAACATAAGCATACTTAAGCTGACCCAGAAGTCCATAACAGAAAGAGGATGGGTAATAACCTTTTATCATGATATCATGTCTGAAGTACACACTTCCGCTTCTCTCCTCGTGTCGCATACTATCATTCTCCATCAGTGAAAACCGCAAAGTGCTTTAAAAAAAATCTATATTTCTCTTTAATTTCCGGAGTGGGTAAACAATATTATATACATATTTTAATGGCTAAACATTCAGATTTCCCTTTCATAACAACACATTTAGAGCCTTTTTCGGTTATGTTAATGTAATGGATACAAGTTCAGTGACATGCAGACGGAGATTTGGGGTGTTATGTATTCCTGAGAAAGAAACCGATTTGCATTTAAGCTTCACGAGAACAACCGTTTTAAAAACCAAACATTTCCGCAACCTGTTCTTCTCCAACCTCACACTGTGCACGTCAACCGTCAAAAGTGAGAACGCCACTGACAGTGACATTAGAGTTTGATACATCTCTGAAAACGACCACTGACAGAGAAGGTACGTGTGCTCACGGTGGCTAACCCTAAGTACAGTACAAACCAGCAAAGGAAAATTCAGCAAAATATATTCCACTCCAATAACAGATTCTCTATTGCTGTGCACAACTGGTTTTAAATTCATTGCAGTTTTCAGTATCCACTATTGTAGTTTCCCCTCTATCTTTAGAAGCCCTAGTACAAAAAAACTAACAAAAAAAATAAAATAATAAGATACCCGTCGCCAGCAACTGGCATTCACAGCGCGCTCACTGTAAACCTTCAGGCAGGAATGAAGGCTGTGCTTCACATTCTGTACACCAGGGGCAGGCAGGCCGGGTCCTGGAGAACCAGAGATCTTTATGATGTCGTTTCATCTGAACTTGATTGCACAGTCTGGTTGATAATTCAGAGCCTGAGCCTGGACATTTGATTCTGGTGAACACTGAGCAGCTCCCACACAGTCTCTGACCTTCATCAAACCCAATGATTCATAGAGTTATGTAGTTAAGAGTATGTAGCAAAAATCTGAAAGAAAGAAACAATGACTCTGGTTCTCCAAGGCCAGGCCTGCCTCACCCTGCCTCACACAGTAACTCAGTAGTGTAGGCAGCCCAGCTGGGTCTGCATTCACGGCACTGAGTGGCTCTCCTGCTGTGCTTTCTCACTCCGCCTCAACACTGAACCACAGAAGCTCCGCATTACACACAAGAACAGTCCCAGAACAGTCGAACGCGTACGTGGACGTGTCATTGGAAAATGATTATTATTATTATTATATTATAAATTATTTTGAGGTCACAGAGACACCGAGCGAGGGCAGTGGTGTGTGGTGCTCGGGGAGATGCCCTCGGTGTCTGGGTAGACTGCACGACATTACGTTCTCATAGTGGTTTCGACGCGTCGCATTTCTTTGATTTGCATTAAAGTACCTCACTAACAAATGACAGCAGCAACCACACACAAAGGTCAATAAATAAACAGTAAATATGAGACCAAACATAAAAAATAACATCACGACATCAAAATATGGAATAACACAACATTCTAAAAGTAATTTCAGTATTCCATCAGGGAATACAAAATCAAAATAAAAACTACAACCGTAAGAAGAGAGTTTTGTTGTATTTGTTGTAAATGAGGAGTGCTGATGAAGGGATAACTGACTGGGTGAAGTGACAGTGGAGAGTAAAAAGGAGATGGGAAACGAAGGGCGACAGACAGTGACTCAGCAGGACTTGAGGGACGTGGCGGTGAATGGGGGGGGGTTACCTTGAAAGGGCGGGGGATGAGCTAAGTGAGACAGGGGGGGTCTAACACCCCACAGCGTTCCCGTTCATCTCCTGGCTGCGCAGGGCCAGCGGGCTGCGGGGGGCCGAGCGGCCGGCCGTGCTGTCGGTCAGAGCCGACATGCTGAAGCGCACGGCTTCCAGAGAGTTCCCCCGCACAGTGATGTGGTCCCAGCCGCCCTGTAACACACACAGGCACAGACACCCACGCACACAGCAACATGCACACACACCCGCACACACGCACACGCACACACACACACACATACAGAAACACAGACGCGCACATGCACACGCACACAGACACACACACACGCACACACACACACAGAAACATGCACACACACCCGCACACACACACACACACACGCACAAAGAAACATGCACACACACACGCACACACACACACACACATACAGAAGCACATGCACGTGCACACACACAAACGCGCACACAGTCATCCAGGTTTAACTAGCTCTTCATAACAGACACAGGTTAAATAAGAGAATACAGGTTAAATGGAATAGCGTAAATGCATGCATTTTTTATGACAGGATAATGGATCTAATGACGGGTGATGTTCAGATAGCCCCTCTGAGCACACGGGAGGGAACTCACCCCGATGCCGTAGTCCCAGGACTGGCCCTTGGGCTCCATGGGCTGCACTCCGAGGCGGTGACACACAGTCCCACAGCTCAGACTGTGGCTGCCCTGAACCTTGTCTGCAATGATCCACACCTGGGAACAGCAGCAGGGTCACACACCGGCACTGATAACAGACACCTTAAACCTCCAACACAATGCGAATGAAAATATGTACCAATCAAACTGAAAGAAGCGCCGCTTGGATATGGATGCGACAGGTGCTCATTGTTACGGCAGGTAGGCAAACATGAAGCAATGTTCCTTGACAAATGTATACTGTATGCATTTAAATACATCTTATGCATTTTTTAGTGATGGGAGGCTTCAAGACCTTCAACCAAACCATACATCTATAGCACCCTGACTTGAACCAATCATTTTGTTCTTCTGGGGATAATCATTGGATCGGTTCTGAAGAGATCGCTGACTGCTCACATTCACACAAGACCTTCTGGGGTTCATAAACTATCACTCTCCTATCACCATTTCATGACTCATGTGACCATCCACGGTCCTCAGATGTTGTAAAGAGTGAAGGTGCTCCAGACCTGGTCCAGGGGCCCAGCAGACACTTTGCGAACGTTGTTGGAGATGTGATCCCAGGTGGAGCCCTGTGGGTAGCTGGGGGTGAGGCCCTGTCTGTACCACAGGTTACCTGAACACAGAGGAGCGCAGTGCATGAGAACACAGCGTGACAAACAGAGGAAGAGGCCATGCTGGTAAACTTTGTGTCGTTCACTTAGTGTTGCTTCGTGTCATATTTGGAATGTTACCTCAGCAAAACCTAAGATACAAATGTCACAGTTCCAGACTAAACAGTCAACCAAAAACCAGAAGTAGCACACAAAGTATTCCTGACTGTTCAGGAAACCATCTAGATTTTACAGTCATTTCTTTCCAATTGGAATAAAAACATAGACTAGAACACAACAGGGTACCTTGATATCTTTGATATAATGGCCCCTAAAGACAGACGGAAACTTGCTGTGACTAAAGCAAACAGGAATCCTCACAGTGAGGGACCTGGTAATGGTTAAGTGATTAATTCAGCTGCTATCCGGGGGTACCGTTTTCATCCACTGTGTACACAGACGTCCGTCCCACAGAGACCTGTTTGAGCTTCTGCCGGGGTGGAGAGGGGATGTGATACCAGCAGTCTCCTGCAACACAGGAAGAGACATTCATTAGGGGGAAACTGGCTGCAGCTGAGAGCTGCTGTTAGAGAGAGCCTTCAGAACCAGGACGAGCTCCTCTCAACTGCTGCCTTCTCTCACAGGACACGATTCAACAGGCTACTCTTCAGGGTCCAAGTTCTTATCCGTGTGGTCACTTCTGGCACTTGGAACTGTACTTCCCTCTTGGGTTTTCAGCACAGTTGTACCCGCTTATGCACTTTGTGTTGTACGTTGCTTTGGATAAGAGCGTCTGCTAAATGCCTGTAATGTAATGTCATCTAATCTAATGTAAACATGAACTGTGACATGCCACAAATTCATCCCTTCTAACCGGGCTGAGGAGAAACATCAGTTCCCCCCAATATGAAATTGTCGTTTTGGCCATCCTTGGCCTTTTCAGGAACGCAAAAGTTTCAGTAGTGCTTGTCCTCAGAAGCACTGGAGTCTTCCAAGCCATAACTATCAAACCCTCCCTCTCCAGGTAACAGGATGAACAGTTGTTCATGGCTTTGAGTCCTAGTCAGCACTGGAAAGATCAGGATTTGATCCAGCCCATGCGGTGCAGTGACAGGCGAGTGTCTAAGCTGTACACACCACATGGATCTCAGGTCATTCATCACCATGCTATGAGCTGGCCAGGGAAACACTGCTCGGTGAGAACTCATGAATTGTCTATGCTCGTCTGTTGTAAAATGCATTCTCTACCTGACCTCGTCAAGGTGGCAGAGTACATCTGCATAGTAATGATCGAGTTAATCAGACACCATTATTACCACAATGACTGGAGCTTTGTCAGCCCCACACTGACACATACACTGCTTATCTGGTGCTACATACGCTCAGATTAGAGACCCTCACTTTGGACTCATTTCCAACTCGCTGTGGCCCGCTGCGTGGAATACATTTTCATTTCTGGTCACACTGCTGAGTCTCCTGGTCGTGTCTTTGTAAATAAGCTAACAGAACTGAAGAAACGTCTGAAGGACATGCCTGCATTGATAACTCAAAAGTAAGGAGTAATACAGTATATGCAATATACTGAACAGTAAGTATGAGATAGAGATTACATTGGAATTAATTGAATTGAATTGGATTGAATTGAACTGTGATTGAATTGGGTCTTTTATCAAGGGCGGTCATTCCCAGTTGGATGACAGATGATTACAGTATGTTCCCGTGTGCGGGGACCACAAGGGAAGGCCTGTGAGGTCTGCTCCTCTCTCCCCGGGAGAACCCGGCTCACCTGCAGGGTTCTGCGCGGACACTGATCCCCGGTAGAAAGCAGAGCCGTCCCGGGCGATTGCCCACACCTGGTGAGCTCCCCCGATGGAGATGGATTTGAAAGGCTGGTCTGTGCCCACGTGCAGCCAGGAGGTCCCCTGTAAACACAAACACGGCCAGAACACCCCAGTGTTATAGACAGGAGCCCCAGCTCAGCCAACAACATTTGCGATTACATTTGTGAGGACCAAAGCTGGAGATAAACTTGATTTAAGTTACGCAAAAGTGCACGCGAGATTCCGGTCATGCGTATCCTACAGTCGTTCAGAGTGTTCTGTGTGCGCTTCCTCAAAAATTAACGCAACACGTCTGTGAGGTGCAATACCCATGTCGACCACAGGGGCAGTATACATCCTCCACTGTCGCCGTTTTTTGTTGTTGTTGCGCGTAAAGGGAAGTAGCTGTCAACGTATTCCGGTCTGCCCCCTAGTGGTTATACCAGTTAAACCTCAGGTCAGACAAGAAGTAAGGGGACCAGAGTATGCGAACGCGCCACGTAGCGTAATAAAATTCCAGTATGACTCCAGCTTAAGCGCGGTGGAAACAGAGGTGCAAGCGGAGCGGGGGAGGTCGTTCTCACGGCTGGGCTCTCCGTGGTGACGCCGAGGCGACACAGGACGTCCCCCTTGTTGCTGATGGCCCAGAGCGGCACGTGCTCCATCTTGGCCAGGGCCATGCAGGGCAGGAGAGTGACGTCAGACAGCGCGATGGGCGGGACTTCCTGCCATGGGCCCGTTGTTGTGAGTTTACATTTCCTGCAGGATGGAAAGAAGCCAGAGGTAGAATTGGCCAATGGGCTTCAGCAGCAGAGTGTGTATGAGATGACCCTAGAGTTGCGGACAGCAGAGGGAACCAATAAGCATTCGTCTCAGTACCTGGCCCAGCGTCTGCGCCGCACAAAGTCCTTCAAGGTCTTATTACCGTGATAACTCCTGCAGAACAAGCATAAAGGACATAAAACCCAAAGGCATAAAACTCAAATTATTACTGCAGCCAAGTAAAAGTAAATAAAAACACAACGACCCACACTCTATCTGAAGGAGCAGTAATTTAGCAGACATAAAGTTACTGAACTCTGAAATATTTTAGCTACTCAAAGAGATATTAGATATTTAGTCAAGGTTAGACATACGCGGGGAAGTCTGCGGCATACTGCCAGCCTTCTCGGTCTGTCCCTCCAGAGACACCGTAGTCAATCGTCCAGTCAGACACCTGCCAGGGCGAGAACAGGGAGGGGTGGAGATTAAACAGCTACCCTGTGTCTGTGAGAACTCGTATTGAGTAGAATCACTCAAAGAAAGCTGGTAACACTATTCTCCAGCATAAGATCTATAACTTTGCCTTCATAAACACCACATAGCACATTCATAAGCACAACACAAGCACTTATGTCAATAACTAACATAAGGATCTTGTGTCAGTAAACTTGCTATGTCATGGTCACTTGGTGAATCAATGTTGACATAACACACCATACGCCTATTTCCGGTTATTGACATAAGTTCTTATGAAGGAGTTATATTGCTGTTGTGTAGAAACCTTCAAATAAACTGTTAGCAAAAAGCCTTTACTTAATAACAAAAGGCCAACTGGTAAAAATGCACTATTTTCTCTATCAGAACCATGCATCCTCCACTGGTCTGAGGCATGTTAAAGGTAGAGCTGGAATGATTCTGCTTTCTCTGGAGGCTACAGTGTGTAAGTACTGACCCAGGTCCAGTGTGGGGAGGGGGGTTTGGTGTTGGTTTTGGTGCATTCCTGCAGACCCGATGCATCGCTCCACATGTAGCGGTCAGTGGGCAGCCCTCTGCAGGGCACACAGACAGCAGTCTTTACAACAAACACTCAGGGGGTGTAAGTCATTCTGATAAACTTTCTGTGTCTGCAAGGCCAGTACCTGTTGGTGTATCCTGTAACTGGATTCCAGCGCTGGTTCTCATAGATATAGACACTCTTCACATCGGTCTGTGTGTAGATGTTATCTGTGCTGCTGGCCAACCCTGCACACAAGAGGATTTATATTTGTATGGTTAAAATGGAAGCCCTTGCATATAACAAGCACACAGCATTAAGGAGTTCCCTGGTAATGTGTATACAATTTGTTGTCGCTCTGCCTGCAATGCAACGCAATGTAACGTCATGTAATGTAATGTAATGTAATGCAACGTAACATAACATAACGTATGGTAATGTAATTTAAGCACTGACCCTGAGAGAAGCCTCCTCCGTAGCCCCCGGTGTAGGCCCAGGCTGTGTGGTCGTACCCGATGCCCCACACTACGCCCAGACTGTTACACTCCACAGTGCGCAGGTGGCCCCCGATCTGCCGCCAGAACCTGAGCCACAGGAAACAGACATCTCAGGCATGGCCCAGAGAGATGGGGGGGAATGTGAGCCCCACGCATAGACACCCACTCACCAGCGCCATACAAATGAGGCCAAACGGAAACACGCCAGCCCTCCATGTCGAAAGCACCAGGGGTTAGCGTGTCAGGTCTCAAGCAGGGGCTAGCACACAGGGGCTAGCATGTCAGGGCTCACACAGGGGCTAGCACACAGGGGGTAGTGCAACAGAGCTCACACAGGGGCTAGCACACAGGGGGTAGTGCGACAGAGCTTACACAGGGGCTAGCACACAGGGGGTAGTGTGTCAGGGCTCACACAGGGGCTAGCACACAGGGGGTAGTGTGTCAGGGCTCACACAGGGGCTAGCACACAGGGGGTAGTGCGACAGAGCTCACACAGGGGCTAGCACACAGGGGCTAGCGCGTCTGGACGCAGAACCAGCCGGCTTACATCTGGTCGCAGGGCATGGGGTAGGGCGAGGCCTCCAGGCTGGGCCAGGGGTCGCTGACGAAGATGTCCCCCTTGCAGGTGACCGACCAGATGGCCTGTTTGGAGGGGGGGCCCTGGATGCCTCTGGAGTCGCAGCAGGACACGCTGAGCAGGGCCAGCTGCAGGGAGCAGAGTGTGCCAAGGACACACAGCAGAACCACCATTACAGCCACAGCACGCACGGTACCAAGCAACCTCCATCATATCCACTGAAACCATGACCTTTCAGCGTCTCTGCAGCCTTCATCTGATTCAGACTGTCATGGCTTTAGCATTACATCAAAATGACAGAAGAAGATGGGCTGAGTCTGGAAAAGGTAAACAGCTCCTACTACAGGTGCGTCAGGTAGTTGCACACTAATGTGTGGATAGCACCTTTCTTTATAGTTGAGTATTGTATTTTTACAGGACGTCTCACTTTCACATGCGATCTTTAAAAAGTCAAATTTTTCCACTTTTTGAGCACAAACCCACTTTGTTTAACAGCTACAACCAACTCGCATCCACATTACTGGAGCCTGGGTGTAGGTAGATAGGGTAGCTCTGAGGAACGGGACTGTAGACTCACCCAGTCGTACATCTCTAGCTCTGTGGAAGCAGCCAGGCGGATTGGCCATCTCTGCTTAGTCCTGTCAGCAGTGTAGATGGCGAAGGTGTGCTTGGCGTCATTGAGCACTGGAACCAAGATGGTCACCTCATTGACAAACGCATGGAGGTACTGTGAAAGGCAGTGAGAAAGCACAGATAAGGGTGAAACAGAGCCTTCTTTTAAGAATCAGACATACCCATTAAAGACAATTTACTGGTCACACAAACAGCCAAAGATCTTTAACAGGCCATTTGTGGCTAACTGGAGTGTTGTACTCCAATCCTCTTTCCAACAAAATACATCAGGTCTATTTAGACAGTAGCTAAATGCCTAAGAGTTTCCACCTAATCACTGTAAAAAGCAAGAAAAGTGCTATTATAATATATAAGGAATTATAATAATAAAACCACAAATCCAGACAGGAGAACAGCTTTCAAACTGTTGCTCAGGTATATGCCAGAGATAAGGACCTCACACTTGTTGTGCAGACAGTCACATTATCACCTTCTTCTCCTCATTGAAAGTGTAGTAGATGAAGAGGATGCCGTCTTTGTTGCCGTCGGTGCCAGAGAACTGTTCCAGAGCGAAGCGAACGTCCACCCACTTGTGAGGTTTCCAGTCTCTCCACCACTGCATGGTGCCCTTCTTCACCCACACCGACTGGAGAACACACAAAGACAGGAACCGTCAATTTGGGAGAACACACAAAGACAGGAATCGTCAATATGGGAGAACACACAAAGGAACCGTCAATGTGGGAGAACACACAAAGAAACCGTCAATGTGAGAGAACACACAAAGACAGGAACCGTCAAGGCTCACCACCCACACGACGATCACATATCAACAACAGCTTCAACAATGCAACCGCAATGATGACCGATTCTGTTCAAGTTCTCCCATCTGCCACTGCTGCCAGCTACCTGCTCGATGGCTTGCTCGTAGTGCTTGAAGTTCTCTATCTCCCTCTTAGACCTCTCGCTGAGCTGCTCAAATATCTGCTTGCGCCAGGCGGCCGTCTGCGCTGGAGTGATGGACAGAGACATGGCCTGCACAGACGAGGAAATACCTGCAGAAGAGACACAGAAATAGCACCTATTTGAGGAGGCAAGCATTATTTTCACACTGCATACTTAATGAGCTGGCATCCATTTTTTGGCCAGGCCGTTTTTTTTTACGCTTATCAAAACAACTTTACTGTAAATACGGTTTCATTTTACTAGCATCGAAGTGAATGGAAAATGCAGTTATACTTTTGTCTCGTCACCCCATCAATCCTCCCAGGATCCAGAGTCTTGAAAGTGTTGGTATATAGCTCTGATATATGGTGGTTGAGTGATGTAATAAACCAAAAACAGTGATTGCACAACCTGCTAAATATTACTGATTTATTATGTTGTTTCCATTGTTCAGCTGGTGTTCTGCAGTGAGTGATTGTCAGTGGCTAAAAATAAGGGCAGAGTCGTATCTCTGTGTAGTGGGTCTACGGAGACGTGAAGCTCACCTGAGGAGTTGAACCAGTTGAGCTGTGTGTGGGAGTCCACAGTGCAGCCGCCCCCGCTGACCCAGGCCCAGAGCGGGTGTTCGTCCGACCCGTACGGGTCCTCCAGCCCCAGGTTGTAGGTGGCCACAGAGGACAGGCTGCAGGTCTCGGCGGTGTCGGACGGAGGGCCCACGGCCAGGTGAGTCTGCGCCTCCTCCAGGTCCACGTTGCTCCACTGGGGGTCCTGGTTTCCAGACTGGCTGGGCGACAGCACCAGGGCAGGGGGAGCCGTGCCTTCCTGCTCCCCTCCCTGCTCCTCCTCCTGGATGGAGGCCACGGCGGCGCCTCCCTCGCACCTCCCCACCTGGCTCTCGCGGTCGGACACCAGCTCGGAAATGAAGCTGTCGCTGGTCACCTTGGGGATGCGTGGTTTGGGGGCGTCCTCCGGCTTGGGGGAGGTGGGACCTGCCTTCTCTGTGTCGGAGTCTACCTCGCTCAGCACTGAGCCCTGAGACTGCACTCTCACCTCCCCACTGAAGAAACAGCCAGCACTGTCAGAGAGAGAGAGAAACACATGAAACACCAGTAATGTGAGTGAGAAACACATGAAACACCAGCACTGTGAGAGAGAAACACATGAAACACCAGCACTGTAAGTGAGAGAGAAATGCCTGAAACACGAGCACTGTGTGAGAGAGAAACATGAAACACCAGCACTGTGAGAGAGAAACACATGAAATACCAGCACTGTGAGTGAGAAACGCATGAAACACCAGCACCGTGTGAGAGAGAGACAAATGAAACACCAGCACTGTGAGAGAGAAACACATGAAACACCAGCACTGTCAGAGAGAAACACATGAAACACCAGCACTGTGTGAGAGAGAGACACAGGAAATTGCAGCACTTTGATGATGGCAGAAACCATTGAAGCATGTATATAAACATTTAAAAAATATATGTTTTCAGCACTGCAGGAGTGCAGATACAGAGCTTAGCTGTGTGCTGATGATTAGGCACACAGCCATGTTAGCTGGAGGCTAACCTGGGCAGGCTGCTAGTGCTGGCGCTGGAATGGGAGCGGTCTCCATCCCGGGGCACTGACACCGCCTTCCAGGCCTTCCCACTCAGCTCGCTGGCCGTCACGCCCTGCCGGAAATACACGGCTCGATCCTCACGGCTGATCCCCCACACCTGAGGGACAGGAGAAACACTTCCAGCCTAGGTCTACAGTACTGCTAATCCAGTTTACTTACTTCTGTATTTTTGTAAGCCACAAACTGTAGTTATATTATATTATAGCAGAGATATCTTTTACGAGCTAGTTGGCACTGTGCCAAAGCTGGTCATTTAATACAGAGATAAATGTTTCTCTCTAACCATTAAGATTTATTTTAAATAAGTATGAGATAATGGCAGAAACCATTGAAGCATGTAAACATAAAAAATAGTTTGCAGAGCCACCTACTGGCCATGGGGCGGCCCATTGCCAGCAGATAAGTACAGGTAGTTGACAAGTACAGTACTTGACTTCTGAATGAGCTTCATCGGGTGTCAATTATAGTATGTTAAATGTAATATGTTCATAAGACATTAAACACACAGTATAGACAGGTATGTAACTCAAAAAGAGGAGGCATATAATCTAAGTCTGGAAAACAGTTTTTTTTTCCCATTATTATAGGTTATGGCAGAACATTTTCAGAACAATGAAATATCACATACACCACAGTTGTTCAGAATTACTTGAACTGTTAGTTTGCGCTTCATTACTGTGCATGAAGTGTACCAGATTTATAACAATTCACGAACTGACAACCGATGTAAACATGCAAGATTTCTACAGTGTTTGAAAATATTTATTATTTCACTACTCTTTTCAATGTCATTGTCTCTCTTTTCTCACCACACAGTGACACAACACCAGGAAAAATGGAGCCTGCTTTAGCTAACAGCGTTCATCTTCAGTGTGCTTTTACAACTTACTTGCAGTGCCCTGCTGCAGCACTCATCAATTACAGCTGACATTTACAGTTGATAACCAGCCCTACAGAGACTTAATCGATTTACCTGCACAGTGCTACACCAACTCCTATGACTGCGCTCACTTATACCCATAGAAATTCATCTGAAATGAACACCTCTCTTTCCCACCGTTCAAACACCTTATCGCTTAACAGACTTCTTACTCTGCTTTGTGTATCAAAACATATGATCATACAGCAGGCAGCCTTCTATAAACTTTATAAAATCTCATATTTCCATGTTCTGTGGTTGCAGCACAGTGCACAGCATTGCAGTCAGGCCATTGTTGAAGGGGCCAGGTCTCGGACCCCAGCGAAGCAGAGCTCTGCGCTGTGTGACTCATGGGGGGCAGAATTAGGCGGCAGGGTCCTATATGGTATTGGGGAGGCCAGGGCCGGGGTATATTAGGCCGGGGGAGCGAGCAGCGCTGCTGACTGGCGGTCAGGGGCTCGTGTTTCATCAGGGCCAGGCCGGACCGAGGGCGGGGGACGCTTTGCAGCGCTAGCAACTCCAGGCTGAGACTCAGCACCAGACCCCCCCCTCACCCCGGCGTAACGTGAGTCTGCCAGGTGTGTGTGTGCCAGGAGCAGCGGATTAGAGCAGCAGGCTGGCCAGGGCAGAGCACAGGGGGGTGTAATGATGCTGGTCTTCAAAGCCAGCAGTGCGAACGGTGCAGGAATCGCAATGCTGGCTCCCGCCCTCATCGATACTGAACGGCTGGGAAAAGCGCAGAGATGCACTTTAAAGACGCTTTACGGCTGCAGCTTTCATGCCTTAGGTTTACTACAGCGCAAGGAGCCCATTAGGATTACTCATCCAATCAGAGGCTTCTCAAGGCCTCTTTTATACGTGAGAGTGCTGAACCCAAGCAAGAACATGAATCACCACAATGGGACGAGCTACGTGAAGCTATGAAAACTGTCAGCATATTCTCTGCTGCACATTTGAACACTCACCATGTCTTTTCTACATGCATAACACTACAGAAGAAGTACTTTCCAAAAATACTGAGCCCACATTTAAATAATCTTAATTATATGATAAAATATGCAACGTCATGCTCTGAGAAAAGTGAGTGTATCATCAGTAGTCTTGTGGGGGCTGGGCTGATCAGCAGTGTCTGTGGCTCTTTACTGCCCATTATGCTAATTTATGTAGCCTGAAAACAATTGCTACACTTCTGTACATATGGTGCTGCCCTAAGTGTTGTTCATTAGCAAAACAACACAATCAAACACATGGTATCCTGGCAACACACTCCAGGAAACAGGACGGCAGTGCCGCTTAGTGTTGTGTCACTATGCTGGTAGCGTGAGATGAAAACACAGGACTCCCTCTGCTGTCTCACCTGGTCATTGAGCCCCACGTTCATCATGACCATCTCCCCCACCATGCCGATCCAGCCTGAGCCACAGGGATTATGGGAGTTTATGCCCCGCCTGAACCACACCTGCATTGCACAGAGGAAGACACCATTACCACATTAACACCTTTACTGAAAAATGTAATCTTGCTCCAGGACAAAAAGGATCATAGAGGAGACTGTGCAACAGGGATCATCCAATCACAGTCCTTGAGGGCTGAGAACTGCTGGTTTTCCACCCTCCCTTTACCTGGGAGTCAGGTGTGAAGGCAGTCCGGCCAATCAAAACTAATTGCTCAGTTAATTACCCAGGAGAAAATAAACCAGGGCTAGGCATGAATTCAAGGGCCAGATTTGATGATCTCTGCTGTACAGGAAGAATATATAACATGACTGATGCATTAAGTACAATAACTCTGAACTTCATTTAAAACTGTGTGAATAACTTCAAACAAGAATTTATGAGCAGGGATGAAGGTCCTTTGTGAAATAAATTAAAATGGTGGTGAGCAGTTTCTCACCTTGTGGTCCTTAGTGACGGCCCACACCACGTTGACACCCACAGTCACGTGGATGGCACCAACCTCTGAGCTCGGAGACTCCACCACCACCCAGGAGAACCCTACAACCACAGGGGTGTTACTGTTACAGTTACAGGGGTGTTACTGTTACAGTTACAGGGGTGTTACTGTTACAGTTACAGGGGTGCTACTGTTACAGTCACATGGTTATCACACACCGTTATGACAACCCTGTAGCCATAACTGGTTATTATCAGTAACCATTATAACATTATAACCCTCAGTACTCTGCTATTACCACTAAAATGAGCACAAAATGGAAAATACCACTCAACCTCGCACTGAATAAAACATGTTTATTTTATGGAAATAATGTGTGGTGAAAGCTAGTAGCATAAACTCCCTGAGAGAAGTTCGTATTGAAATGTCCTGCTCTAGCCAAACCAGGGAGCAAAGTAGTGAGGGTTTTCTTTCTCCCACACAAATTGACTGAACTGTCTGGTTTTGCCCCTACGTCAGGCTTGAAAAGCTAGCTGGCCTTTTAACTTTTTGTGCCAACATTTTCAAGGGAGCATATATATATTTGCCTTCATTTTGACTAATATATATTTCAGTGTGACAAATATGCAATATTTGTGTAAATCAGGAAGGAGGCAAATACCTTTTCACGGCACTGTATGATGTCACTCCTGTTGGGGTTATTTATTTATTTTTTTAAGTAGAGAGGGACATTTATATAGACCTCAGACAGGAAATGCACAGCTATGGTTTCCTGTACAACAGCCTGCACTGAGCTGAAAGGAAGTCGGTACTGACCAGCGTGCCCAGGGTGAAATGACCCGGGGTAAATGCCTCGTGAATGACCCGGGGTCATTTTATGGAAATAATGTGTGGTGAAAGCTAGTAGCATAAACTCCCTGAGAGAAGTTCGTATTGAAATGTCCTGCTCTAGCCAAACCAGGGAGCAAAGTAGTGAGGGTTTTCTTTCTCCCACACAAATTGACTGAACTGTCTGGTTTTGCCCCTACGTCAGGCTTGAAAAGCTAGCTGGCCTTTTAACTTTTTGTGCCAACATTTTCAAGGGAGCATATATATATTTGCCTTCATTTTGACTAATATATATTTCAGTGTGACAAATATGCAATATTTGTGTAAATCAGGAAGGAGGCAAATACCTTTTCACGGCACTGTATGATGTCACTCCTGTTGGGGTTATTTATTTATTTTTTTAAGTAGAGAGGGACATTTATATAGACCTCAGACAGGAAATGCACAGCTATGGTTTCCTGTACAACAGCCTGCACTGAGCTGAAAGGAAGTCGGTACTGACCAGCGTGCCCAGGGTAAAATGACCCGGGGTAAATGCCTCGTGAATGACCCGGGGTAAATGACCTGGGGTAAATGCCCCGGGGTAAATGACCCGGGGTAAATGACCCGGGGTAAATGCCCCAGGGTAAATGCCCCGGGGTAAATGACCCGGGGTAAATGACCCGGGGTAAATGCCCCGGGGTAAAGGGGTGTACTCTCACCTTGGGGGCAGTCCCTGCCGATGCCCTCTCTGACCAGCAGTTGGCCCTCCCAGAGCACGGCCCACAGTAGGTCCCCCGGCCCACAGCTGATCTGCACCACCTCCCCCGGGACCTGCACCTCCTCCCAGCCCCAGCCCTCCGGGTTCTGGTGGTGAATACCGTCTCTGAACCACACCTGGGACGAAACACACCACAGCCCGCTCAGCAACTGCACATCCACTTCAGCAAAGACAGCATTCACAAGTCACTGCTGCTTAGTGACAACTGTGTGTTTGGTCTGCATGATTATTACATTTTTCTAAAATAACCACCACACTGGTTAAAACTTAAGTAGGCTTTTTTTAAGATGTGATGAGCATGGAACCAATAAATCTTCTAATTCTATAGGTAGGTTTCACTACTCATTTACACTTGGGGCAACAGGAAAGTCAATCCTCATGTGACACACTTAACTTTTCAATGGCTAAAACTCACTGTGCCGGTTGGCCCAGCAGCTTAGACAAAGCCACTGAGCAACGCGCAAAGTCTAAATGCAGATCATGACTCACTAAGAATGTAAATTGATGAGAGCAAATCACAAAGAAATTATCTTTCAGCACTGAACCACTGTGAAGTTACACTGAACTCTAGTGGTCAAATGCTGAAATTGCATGAATAATTAAGTACGATTTCTAAAGCGCTTCCTCAGTAAAATGGCATTGTAATGAAGCATATATAATGCATTTCCTGTCCACGTGAGAGGAAATGTAGAGCAGCCCTGGGGTGGAGTGCAGCCTACCTTCCCCTGCAGAGACACGGCCCACAAGGACAGCCTGCCCTGACGCTCATCGCTGATCTCCCAGCCTCCACAGCTGATGTCATTGAAGGGGTCTGGCAGTGGTCTGACTTCTTCTGAGGGGATCTGATATCACACACACACACACACACACACACACCACATATCACGCGCACGCGCACACGCACACGCACACACACACACACACACACCACATACCACATACCACACATACACACGCACCGCAAACACATGCACAAACACACACCACATATCACACGCACACGCACACACACCCACACACACACACACACACACCCACACACAAATGGATCAAGTCTGAGCCACTTGTTGCAGAGTGACAATAAATTATAAGTTCAAATACGCCAACGATAAATACAAGCTATTATACTCTTATACAGACTGTATACTATTATACAGTCCTTGTACTTAATTAGACTTTAAGAGATGAAGAGCAGATCTCGCTGTCTCGTAAGTGCACACTGACCTTGGCCCAGGTGTCCCGTGCCTTGTACCTCCTATAGCGGATCCATCGCCGGCGACGGACACAGGAGTTCCACTTCTTATCTTTGGTGTAAGAGGCAGGGAAGTCGATTGCATATGTCCAGCCCTGAACACGAGGTGCAGTTACATGATAGTGGTCACTTCAATCAAGTCACAACAGCTTAAAGTTGCTACATTTAAAATAATGCTGTACACATGTTCTTAACTTGTGCCAAAACTGCCTATTCATTACTTATTTCAGAAGCAATAGAAAGTAAATAAAAATAAAAAAAAAACAGTGCTACCTTCATAAAGCTATTAAATGGTAAATGGTTGGCATTTATATTGCACCTTCATCCAAAGTGCTGTACAATTGCGATTGGCTGCCACGCAAGGTACCAACCAGCTTATCAGGTTAGGTGTCTTGCTCAGAGACACATCGACACACCCAGGGCGGGATCGAACCGGCAACCCTCTGACAGCTCTTACCCCCCTGAGCCAATGTAGCCTCCAATAATAAATATGAAGCCTTTAAACTGTGTGCCTGATGTAAAAGCTCTGAGAGACATGTGGGTATGAAGGAGATCATGGGCGTGCCCCCGGCTCACACTCACCCCCTTCTCGGTGGGCTCTCCTCCGAAGTTCTCATCCACATACCAGTCTGCCTCCCACTCCCAGTTCTCTGAGGGCAGATGGAAGCTGTCAAAGGTCTGCTGCTTCAGGCCTGTCATGTCACTCCACTGCCAGCGGTCACTCGGCAACAGTCGCTCAGAGAATCCATCCACAGGGTTCCAACGCTGTAGGACACATGATTGTAAAGAGCGGCCAACAAAGAGGGGAGTAGAAAATTCACACATGCACACACACAAATTTAATACAGAGACAAAGACATACAAACCAAAAAAACTTTAGAGTTTATTGGGTTGGTAAGTCAAAATCCTAATTTACATAATGTGCATAGTTTAAAATAATTGGTCAAACTATGCACATGCTCTGCATAATTTTGTTTTGCAAAATTTGGAATAACCGGAAACACGTGTCAAATTAATGCATGATACAAGTACACAACATTGATCAGCAAACTGAAAAACAGAACGGTTTTAACAGGAGGTACTCAAACAATACCTGGACTCGACCACTATGCAAGTACTTAGGTTTAAAAACTCACTGCTTCTTTCATTACATACTACAGTGCAATGACCAGACCATGGTTTTCGATGCCATAACTGGCGTGAATGACACACAATGCAGACGTGTGGACCCTGGCGGCCCTCAGTACCTGGTTCTCGTAGGTCTCCTCCTGGTAGCGAATGGGCACATCGCTGGCGTGGACGTTCAGGTAGATCTGGTGGTCGCAGGCTATGCCCCAGCAGCACTGCTGCACGGCTGTGACCCGCTTGAACTCCAGCTGGGCATCCCTACACTGCTCCCACTGCTGGCCCGCGGTCGACAGGCTGTACACCCTCCCGTACACGTCCACTGCCCACAGGAGGGAGCTAGGCATGGTGCACCCTGGGGCCGAGAGGGCGGGGGGGGGGGGGGGGGGTCAGGGCTGGGGTCCCCACATCAGCAGCCCACCTCCCTCACGCGCCGCTCTGCCGGCTCTGCCCGGATCGTGCTCCTCACGCTCATTAAATAATCATTCTCTGGACGACTATGCCAACCTGAGTCTGAAGTTAATAGTCTTCCGGGGGCAGCGCTCTTATTGAAAAGACATTAGCAACAGAAAAGAAGCCAGACCTGTTTGTAAATGCAGACCCTAAAGCGACTACAAGACCCGTTGCCAGATTTCCTTTCACCTCTACTCAGCTAGCATAACTGCTGATTCAATGCGGTGGTCTTCCTAAATAGCCTCCCCTTCAGAACCAATGACAGTAAATCAAACCAACCTTCTTCCACACGAGTTTTACTTTCTGAAACATTTTAACACCATTTGCAACTTGCTCACAAATGTTATTTCTCTGGCACAGCAAGCAGAGCAGTGTCCTTAAGCCCATACACACTGCTTATGTTGCAAACACACTATGATGGTAGCAACGCACATGCCCTGCAAAAACCAATATTGCCTCAAAACAAATAAAAATGGAATTCTCACAACAATATTTTTTCTCACAACATTTTATCATTAAAAAAATAAATAGTAGAAAATCTCTCATATACCCCTTTGGTACCAATTGGTATTTTAAGTGTTACTTTTCAGACATCAGATATAACTGTATGACAGACACTAATTTCAAATGCCCCAAGAAATGGGGATGTGGTTTAAAACGATACATCACACCCATGCTTTCTCTAATGACAGAGCATCATATGGCACAATCATTTTCATAATCCTTATTAACATGATTAACCCATTGGCACATTATAAAAAAAAACAATGTAAATGTTATGTTATGGAATGATTCAATAAGAATCTGTACTTTATGCAATAATGAGTTGACTGCAGCCTATCGGTTTATCGGTTTTGATCGATAAATAGAATGGTAAATTACGTATTAAGTAATATAAGTAAATTATATTGATATCTCCAATAATCTCCAACGGTTTTAACAGGTGCACACATATCAGTGATTCATGCATTTGGCCATATAATGTTACCATGCGAGGTGTACTATTTTGCTAGCTAGCGTACCACTTTGAAATAGAATAGGCTAATACATAGTGGGCAGATTCTTCACAACTGACCGAAAAAGCACAATCGAGTTAGACTTCTCTTGAAATTAATAATACGATTTGAAATGGATTCGCTTGAAATGACAATTCAATTAACTAACTAGCTAACGTTGGATGTTCGTTTTGCTATATTTTGCAACGGTGAAACGTTAGCTCGGTCAAATGAAACGCTGCATTGTAGGTCATGTTGCACCCAGGAGGTAAAAACATTATTGTCACGTCTTCACTCACATTAGATGTCAAGTTAAGACTGAAATTGACCGCTATATTACACGCAACTATAAACTATTCAATTAGCTTGTTGACTGACGAGGCTATGTATTTTTTCCTAACTAGCTGGAGATGCTAAAACGAAACGACGCACGCAAGTGGTAAATACATAATCCACATAACGCGTAAAGAAAACGTCAGCGTGCTTCCTTAGGCAAATAAAATAAAAAACGTAGGCTACATTTAAAATGTATGACAAAACAGCTCGCCAGGTAGAGCTAGTTGGGTGCTACATGGCTAGCTAACCAGCTTTTAAAACCTAGCATCAGCTGGCTTCTTCTCATCTTCGCACAAAAGGAACATTAACGCATGATCAGATGAGAATACCGAATCATATTACCAGTACTGTGGCAAGCAGATTACTTACCTTTTATCCCCTTTCATATACGTTTAAGGGTGATTAAAGTAATAATGCAGCAGGTTATTGACTTCCCACACTTTACGTCAAACACATTGACTATTTACATTCGGACTTATTATTATTCCTACACCACGACAGGAAGTCAGGATACTTTCACTCGGATTGGCTACCATGAACCAAAATGATCGATGCTCCCTCTCCGATTGGACAAAGTAGGTGTCATCATTTATTTTTAAGCCGGCTTCAGTATTCGTTTTTTTCCAGGGAAACATTACCGCAATAATTAAAGACCACTTTCTTTTACAAAAACAGTCTAAACAGTGGGCGATTATCTTTATATTATTATCAGTGGACCCATGGGCGAGCTGTTAGCATCAATAATAGGCTTCAGATACATAGTTAAGTAGGCTACTTTAGAAATTCAAGAAATATAGCATTTCAAAGCATGTCACAAGCATAAGAGATCATTTGAAAATTTTGACAATGATCTTGAATAGCCCAGACAATTTGAAATATAAAGTAACACATGTAAGATATTGAAGAAAGTAAATTAACAAATGACAGTTGCAATGAAAATGGGTCAGGAGGCAAGAGAGACTGTTGAATTAACTAACAAGTTAGAAATTAAGCAAATACCAGGTTGTCAGTGAATGGGAAGAAAGAAAGGACGTTTTCTGAGTCTAGGGAAAGTACTGGGTCACAAGGGGGAGGCTAACGGAGCAAGAGGAAACAAGATCTTACGGAAATTTTATATTTGTGGGAATCCACCCAAGAAGACATGAACAATAGACACTGATAGCCATAGGAACTGACAGTATCACACTATTAAAGTTTTAAGTGTATATAAGGCCTTTTAAAAAAAATGGTTACCCAATAAACTTTAGTCCATTTTCATCTTTCAGATGGAGACTAACAAAAAGCAAAGGTGTTTTTTTGCATCATACGATTACCAGTATGAATTTTCCCTTTGAAGAAAATTGTTGTACAGTCTGGTATTTTGGCACCGTACCTACCGTACATTACTCAGTGTAATACCTTTTTTTCTTTTTTTTTTGTAGGTGGCCTAGGAGATGGCACTACAGAAAATTCTAATCAAAACAAAATGGAAGCAATATATTTTAATGAAACTTGTCGATTCAATCATGTAAAAAATAATTAGACAATAGCATACAACATGGAAATAATTAATGTTGGTTCAATACCCAATGTACAAAAACTTAATTGTACAGCCTATTGCAACTTAATTGTGTCGCAACAAAATACCCTTCTGTAACTGAGCTGTTTCTTAACACTGAGGCAAAAAAATAAAATTAAAATTAAAACAAATGTCAGTCAAGCGTTGATCAACGCAATCCAGTAGAGGAAATGTGTGCCCAGGATTATGACACAACGTTCTTTCCACCACTATTTTTTATCTGCGCCTTTCAGTCACGTGGTACATCTCTGTTGAAGCCCCCACTGTGTATCACATGATTCTTGTCTTGTGACTTAACAGACTGGCCGCAGGAAAGCATTTTCTAAGTTTACAAGATAGTTTCAAGGGTCTCGGTCACCCGATATTTGATTTATTTATTATTTTAGGAAAAGGAATAACAGAAACGGAACAAATCAGATAAAGTACTGTCTAATTGTTGTTGGATTCCTGCTGGGCTGCCACCTTGTCCTCTCTAAGATTTGCAGAGTGAACAGAGCGAGATTGAGTGGTTAGCAGACTTGCTAAGCTAGCTAGCTAGCTAGCTAGGCAGCTACCGTCCGCATCTATCTAGGAACTAGGAGTGAAAGTGAAAGCTAGCGAAGGAGTGTTTTCCTTTTCCTTAGTTGCGTTTTTAATGGGTAACATAGGGCGCCGCTTCTCGCTTTCTACCACTCTAGGTGGCCTTGAAGAAACCCGAGCAAACTAATAAAAGTTATCTTGTGAGCTCTGTTAAAGCTCTAAATACACAGAACAAAAATAACACTAATTGCCAAACTAGCTGAGTCGAGGAAGGAACGCGTCGGACATGGATGGAAAGCCTTTGTTGCAAGACAGACCCCCTGCCTACAATGTTGTGGCTGGGGCATACGAATACGGGCAACAACACAATTATGGAGCTATACCGCCGCCGGCTCCTCCGCCGCCACACTTCCAACAACCGCCCCCACCATATCAGTATCCCGATGGACAAGGCAAGTGATGTAGCTAACTGAGGCTGAATTAATTAACTCTACTACTTGTAACTTGTTGTAAAAAACTGTTTTCTGTGTTAGTGTATATCAAGGTACAAAACGCATATTCAAACGCCATATACATACATTTTTAACAGCCTATGGCTACTTGTCCTGGCCTAGAACATGAGAGCGACTCATCACTGGAATCTCTCTCACTTGAGTTTCGTATTCAACAATTTATTTACAGTTTTGTGTAACTGATTACATTCCAAAAACTAATAGAATGTATCGCAGGATACAATCCGTGATTACACTTACTTTTTTGAGGATTACATGATGACGTTTAAGATTACTTCCAACACGCAAACATTTTAACCAATTTTGTACATCTGCTTCTCCTAATTAACGAACTAGCTAACTCAATGAGATCTCTAGCTGTTGAATGAGGTGTGCCTTGTTAGGATTGCAGTGAAAACCTACAGGATTGTAGATATCCAGGAATAGGGTTGGTTACCACTGTTCTAGATTATACTTGGCTAGAGACACTGGAAGCGATCCGTAGGTAATCAGATTAGAGTGCACCTTTTCAGTAATCCGTCAGATTATTAATTACAGTGCTAATTACATTTTAGTCATGCAGTTTGCATAGGTATTTTCAAGGAGTTGCCCCACATTGTTTATTCCACAAACCTATTAACAATGCAGTATTTTAATTTAAATACTTGTGAATATTTATTAATATTTTTAAAGATATGAATTTTTGTATAGTAGTCTTGGCTGTTTTCTATTGTATTGCCATTTCATATGGTCAGTTCATTAATAGCCACCTCAATAAAAGTGATAGCTAGGTTAACATTCCAAAATGCTCACAGGTTGTAGTCTGCATTTCAGTCTGTCAGGACTGGATTGTGTTTTTTGCAGAGGAAAGCAGGAACCTTGAAAGGTCATTAATGCTGCTGAACACATTTAAAACAATCCCTGGATAATAACAAAGCAGAGTGTGACGGACAAAGCAGCACACCTAAGCCGATTCAGCTGAGCAGTTAGCTTTACAGCATTCACTCATTGGCACAGGGAGTCAGGGGGAAGATGTTACCTGATCCAAGTGGTAGTAAGCGTGTCTTTACGCAGGGGCAGGTATTGTGTTGTGTGAATAAAAAAAAAATACATAATAGTTTAGTATGGTCTGTCACACTTGATTCCTGGTTTACAAAAAGGTCTCAACCACTTTGACCCATAACGGTTTACTGTTAAAAATCTGCCGTGCACTAACATACAATAGATGTAATTGATTGTTTTATAAATTATTATAAATTATGAATTGTTTTTTTCATAACTACAAATAGCGTTATTTATATGTGCATACCCAGGTAAAGGTATTGCAAGGCCGTTATGTGAGATTTTGTTCTCGTTCCCTCACCCAGGGTACCCACAGCCCCCTGCCCAGCTGTCCCCTGTGTCTCAGCAGCCAAACTATGGAGGCACATACACCATAATCCAGCCCTCTGTGGTTGTGGTAGGAGGCTGCCCGGCTTGTAGGTAAGAGGGCACTTGCACATAAGGACTTACTCTATCTGTATCTGTAATGCTGCTTTGACGGTGAACTTCTCACAAGGGAATTTTTAACCATTTAAAAAAAAAAATCAAAAATTAAATGTTGTCCTTCCTGCTTTTGTAGTGCATGCATAACTTTTTTTTTTTTGCATATGAAGTAGTATCTTAATATGCAACTTCCTGTTCAGATTACTGACACTACCATTTCCTTACTGTATTTCTTTCTTCCTGCCCACAACAATACAGCCATTACAGTCAGTTACTTATGTTTAGGACAGCCACATACACGCACCATGAAATCCTGCATCGATGAAGAGAAGGTCAAATTTCATGGTGTCTCTAATGATATTTTCTCACACATACAGGAATAATATGGGATACAAAGTAAATTGAAAGCTGGTGCTTCCACAAAGGTGTAGTTTCTGAGTTAGTACAGCAACTGACATTTCAATGTGCTCATGGTATGCACTTATTGTATGTTGCTTTGGATGAAAGCGTCTGCCTAATAAATGTAATGTGCAGAAATGCTGGCCATGCCTTGTTTCCTGTAATTATGGCCAACATGGCTAGGAGTTTTAGCGACTGAAAGGTGGGTGATTGTTGGGACTGGTTTGGCAGGGGCTTCAACGACTGATGACAACGACTGGTGATTGTTGGGAGCTTCAGTGGTAAAAACAGCCCATCCTGCTGGTGTTTCTTGAAGAAATGTGAGGTGATATTGACAGGGAGACATCCTCTGAGGGCATGTGTTTTTGGAAGTGCATACTCCTGGGCTGTGATGCCCATGATTTTATTTGCGGTGTGAGGCTAAACAGGTGACCAACTCTAAATGAACAGTAACAGGAAGAGCAGGCACTTTCATCTAGAGCATTCTGTCAAGAAATCTACAGAGCAGGAGACCATAGTTGAGTTGCAGTGCATGGAGCCCTCATTACACTTACCAATACACTTTTGGAGTACATTGGTGCAAAGATCACAGACAGTGGACGGTCAAGCAGTGGATAAATATGATATGGCCAGATGAATCATATTCTTAATAATATGTTCTTGACAAATGCATGCATGTACTGTACGCTATGTGTAGTGAAACCCACTGCACTGGCCTGTGCTTGGTTCCAGCAGAGAAAGGGCTCTCTCAGTTCTGTAATGGTGAGGGGTGCATTTTTCTGGCATGACTTGGATGCTTTTTTTCCTCTTAGAAGGCTAGATCAATACTAATCATGACTTAATGATTCTGAGCTATCACCATCTCGTTTCTTTCCTGCCAAGAGAAGTGTCTTCCAGAATTACTGTGCTCCTATCCAGAGCCTGTCTGCTCACCCAATGGTTTCATGAGCATGACGGTGAAGGTATGCCATGGCCTTACCAGTCACAAAATATGACCCTGTTTGAGCATTTATAAGCGATTCTGGAAGGATTCCAGGTGCTGGTAGATACTATACCACCGTGCATATCGGCAGTATGTAGTGGCCCAATGCCCTATTAAGTGAATTCATATGTGTGTTTTGGACACTGCCTCTGGGTTAATGGAAAAAAACATGACATTGATTTCTGGGTAAACTGACGCTTGAAAATAGTTTCTTCTGAGTACAACTGAATGCATATTACTGTTGTCTGTGCTGGTTGGCAGTCAGTGGCAAAGCTCATCATTGGGTGGCAAAATTAATTTGCATAATAAAACTTTCTGCAACAAAGTTTTTTTTGTTGGGGAGGGGGGACATTTCAGCTATTCATTAGACTTCCTCCTTCTCATATCCTCTCACAAACATGATCATCCGTGCATGCTTTAAAAGCTGCTGTTTGAAGGAAAAATAAAATGGCTGCAATAATTATCCCAATATCGAAAGTGCTCCACAAAAATGTTGCTCTATTTTTTACAGTCATGTACTAATCTCTTGATACTTTTGGAAAAGCAGCTATAAAACAGTCTTTCTCAGCCCCAATTTATTTATTATGGGCACTTCAACCAAATATACATGATACTGGCAGCTTGTGCAAATCTCAGAAATTATTAGATAATACCACACAGATAAAAAAATCTGGTTGCATCCTCAGCAGGCGTATTGCAATTTAAGATAAAAGGGATTTATAAGGGCTAATATTTTCTCCGCACAGTGAGTAGCAAACCAAATGACCCCTCATCCTTTTAATGAATCATGGATTGGGCAGCCTGTAACATAGTGGTTAAGGAAGCATCACATGTTACATAACATATTTTAAAACGCAATCACACAATGATACCCAATTAATTTTCTCTTTGTCATGATTGTTGTAGCACGCTTCCATAACTACAAAATACCAACAATTCTGTTTTCATGCTTATGGGTTTTAAGATGAATTTCAATTAACTCAGAACCATGTTTCTCAATAATATTTTCAAATCTCAAGTTTCCTGTACCTTAATCTTCATCTTGTGCTTAACGATTTAATGCATGTTCCAGTCACATTTTTGGATGTGCTACAAATTAATTACTATACATTTTATTGAATTGAAATATAGCAATGAATAGAATGAAAACAATCATCAGGGTAATAATCTATCCATAAAGACTGAAGTTAAAAGGAGCCTGACTCATACCAACCAATTACTTGATCTTTTCAGTCAGCTTAATTACTCAAAAGCAGTATTTCAGCGTGGTGTGCATTAATTTTCCTTTCTATTTTAATTTGGTGAATTACCTGTCCCTACAGTTTAGCAGCACAGTAAGTGATCAACACATATACTTTAAGTAAACATGCTTGGAAGTGTCACTTCCTTGGAATGACTAGTGTTCCAAAATGGGATAATTGTTTAAGAAGAGGCTTGCTATAACAAGAGATTATAGCAACGTCTGTTGCTGTGAGGACAGAGGAGGCAACTCCAGACCACTGAAGCAGTCCTGGCGTTTCTCTGTTCCCTGCACACGATGCATCTGCTCTCCCTCCCTAGAGTTGGAGTGCTGGAGGATGACTTCACCTGCCTGGGGATTCTATGTGCCATTGTCTTCTTCCCCATCGGAATCCTCTTCTGCCTTGCACTACGCCAGAGGAGATGTCCCAACTGTGGGGCCACCTTTGGCTAGAGGGACCAGGCCGGAGCTGTGGATCCTGCTGCTGGCCTTTCAGATGTTCCCTTTTTGCATTAGTACACCGATGATGCCATGCACGTGATGCCTGCTGACCTTGAAGGTGTGACGGAAAGCGGAACAGAAAGACACGTGCAGGGGTATCTGTCATTTTCATTCACACGCATGCACTACCTTTGCTTTCATCGATTAGTGATTGATGCCTTTGGGTAATAAACAGAAAAAGAACAAATGTAATAATTAAGGAATATAATACATTATATGAATGTATTATACAAACGTGTCGCTCATGGAATTGCTGCTTTGATTCACCCAGTAGAAGTATGTCGTCTGGAGTAATGTGGATCAGTATCTTTATGTTCATGTGTGTTCGACAGAATTGCGTTACTCCAGCATCCGTAGCCCCAGAGCTGGGTCTTGATGGTTAAAACATGTATCTGGTTGGTTCTTCCTGTGCTTCAGATTGAACGATTCCCCAATGTTTTCTTCCAGTCTTCTTGAGCACTTTAGTTCATCACACAGAAATATGTACGGTTTCCCCACTGTTAGTTCTGTTCTCTCTTGTGAACACAGAATAGACATCGTAAGGACATGCACTGCTACAGTAAATGGATACATTATACTTTTAGCTCTTAAAGGCAAAATGTTTTTTTATGAGATGCTTTATATTCCAAACATGTTGTGCATTTATTTTTTTGTAAAGGAAACCAGCATTCTTTGGCTGTTCTCTGGGTTTGGGGGCCATGCATACTGATCTTTGCTGGTGGTGGTAATATTCATTGCAGACCCTGAGCATCAAACAAAAGGTAACAGTGACTCAAAATGGTTCTGCTAGTGTAACAATTTCAAGAAATGCACATATTATTTTGATCAAGGGACGTCTTGTCAGATTATACTTTTTGAACAACTTTAACCACTGGAACATGACTCCTTTTACCAGACCGAATTGCTTCCCTTTTAATGAAAGACAATCAAGTGTGTTTCTGTGTATGCTGCATCTTTGCATTGAATGGCAAATTAGACATATTGAAGATGTAATTATTTGCAATTGTTTCACTGGTATAATGCTTTTAAACCACATCACACTTGCTGTTAAAATTTAATGTCACTATTTTATATACTGTAAGAGAATTGTAAATAAAAATGATATGAAGAGATTAATTTTATTTGGTATTATTTCATCACACTTGACATAAAACTATGAGCTTGTGGTTATGATGATGTAAAATTGTGGGCTTGCGGTTCAAGATTCTCTTTTTACTCCGGCTTAATTTATGCCATGGATGTTACAGATCTGACACCTGCCATAACAGATCAAATGGTACAATCAGTTTTATTCCATTATATTGCTGTTCACACAATCTCAGTCTTATCAGGAATCTTGAAGTTCCCATTGAAACTCCAGACATTTTCTTGTATGACACCTCAAAGGAATTCCAGAAGAAACAATCCTATGCATTTGAAAATTGGCAAGTTGTTCATAGAAAATAAAATCACACAAAGGGTGCCTATTTTACAGATTCTATCCCACCTACACAAAGAAACATTTTCTTTCAAGCAACTGCTCAAAGCTAAATGCAAAGTGAGGGGTGGCAGATGTGGTTCAAAACAACCTTGTGTAAAAAAAACCCCAAAACAAACCAAATAATCGCATTAAATATATATATATATGTATATATAAAAAAAACAGAACTAGTGTAGATTGCATGTATTAGTAACGGAATAGTGTGAAAACCAAGATCACCTCTATCATGTAAATTTGAATAATTTGGTAGAAAAATGCACTTTGATAGGAGAAAGAAATAAACTAGTTAAGGCAACTCTTTCCCCCCTCATTTGAAACATCTCAATAACCAGCTGATGCAGTCAAAGAGGAAAAATGTAACTGTCAATGTTCTTCTTCAGAACATGCGTTTTGAACATACATATGCTTTTAAGAACAGAAAATGCACATCAGTATCTGAAAAGGGCTTGGGACATAATGCATTTAAATGATCATAATTAAATCATGCATATTTATATGATGCCATGCATTATGATGGAATGCAATCTGTTACTTAAGGCATACATTTATACATACATGATGTTAAGGTAAAGCCTGTAAATTCTTACATCATCACAAATATGTGCATGGCTATTTTATGCTTACCAGTAAGGAATCACTACAGACCTAAAGACTATATCAATGAAAGGCCAAAGATACACCTGTACCCTCACCATACTAACAATATAATTTTACATTTGTGGAAAGCTAAATGACCCATACATATCCCATACAGAATACTTCATTTTGCATCAAATGGCAAATAAAAACCTTTAAAATGAAATGTTTTAACAAGCAGTCAAAATCTTCTAATACATATGATAATACATACAATTTTCTTCTAAAACGGGGGAAAAGGTTTGAGTCAATACTTTGTACACATTTGTTCATATAGAATGAGGCATTGCTTGTGTTTAATTATTCACAATAAAATTTTCTTAAAATATATCTGAATTTGTCTTAAACATATATAAATAAATTGTTTCTCTACCTCAATGTGAGTGTGGGCAGCAGTAGCTTTTGACATCATCAATGAAAAACATGGCATCTGTAGCAGATATTATCCAGCACAACCATTTCAATCTTCAATCCAACCCGCACCTCACAGCTATACATTCCTATATGGGGATTTCCGCTACAAATATGAGAATGGTGACATCTGGTGCAGGTTGGTGGGGGTGGTGTCAAAGGAGATGCGATTGGACTAAGACCATGGTTGGACTGCAGGACCTGACCCCTGACCCCAGACCAATCAAATGACTGGAGCAGATCTGTCATTGGTGACTGTAGGTCGCAGTTTGACTGTAGCAAAGGGATTCCCTCCCCTGTGGAGAAGAGACAGCCTGTTACCAATAGCCAGGGTGACATCATCAGCTCCTGCGACACTGCTAAGATGGCTGGATGTTTTTCAGTGTAAAATGTTACTCACCCTAGGAAAGGAGGCTTGGATATGCCATTTGGTTGAGTCGCCTGTTCAGGAGAGAAAGAAAGATCAGCCCCAGCACAGCCTGCATCCTACCCATATGCTCCACTTACCCTTTTAAATGACCAACGCTCTCAACAAAACCAGGATGCCAAGTCACTCTTCAGCATGTTACAAAAACGATCTTGTCCTGAAATTCCAACCCAATCCGTCTTTCCACACCTGTGTATGCTGGTTTTTGTTCCGATGACAACAACCCAAGGATTTTAACAAGCTGTTAATTTTTCTTAATTAGGGACTTTTCATGTTTAGAGGAATTATTTACCCTCCTATATTAGTTACCCTCTTAATACATACTGTCAGATATACCTCTGCATGCCATGATGAATAAACGTTCACACTGTGTTTATTGTACTATATTGCAAACAAATGCATAAAACAGGTAACTGTTGATCAAATTAAAGACTAATTTATCAATAGGCTCCTAATTAGGTAATTGAACACGTGTTTACATTATTTGTATTTTTTTCCTTAAATGTATTAATACAGCACAGTTTCATTATCATTTTGCTTTGTTTTAAATTCTTAATTAGCTACCAGATGGTAAATTTTAGCAGCCATGTCTCCACACGTTCACCAGTTTGGAGCCTGTCAATCTGTCTTTATGCAGTTGTTTCCTATATTTTTAGTTTTCATGTCATGCATATACCTTTCTGACATAATGTGGCTTAAGTGGGAAAATAATCCCCTCTAAACACTAAAAGCATGAATTAAGATTAAATTAAGAAAAACTGACAGCTTGTTAAAATTCTGAGATTGCAGTTGTAGTTGGAACAGAAACCATCACACAAAGAGGTTGAGAACTGGTGCTATAAAACATAAGCTTTATCACTAGGGGGCAGCGTGTGACAGCACAGGAGTAGGTAATGCAGGACTGGGGACTCTGAACTTCAGGAGGGTGTCAGCGAGTCTCTACCTGGCAGCCACACCGGCCTGAAAAGCAAAGTCACCTCTCCTCAAGTCACATGACCACACGTTTCCGCTCCGACACCTCTCTCCACAGCACCATATTTCTTCTAAAACCCTTAGACAGCAATTACAGCGAAAGGGACATTTAATCAGTGTAAAAGTTCTGCCGCAGAGGCTGGTTCCCTCATTCTCAAACTAGCTGACGGTGGACACAACTAATTGGTGTCATACATAAACAGAAGCAGTCTGAACACCTTGCCATGAACCCTCCCTCCCAGTGCAGAAGCCAAACCAAGCACGGGACATTTTTTTTAACCTTTTTACTTCAAGATCTTCAATCACTCATCAAAACCATTTTTTCTGTAGAAAATGAGGTAACTGGAATGAATACATGTGTCTAGAACAATGATATTGTATTCTTACAATACCAAAAGTTCATGTCAAAAATCTGACGTATGCGTCAGCACTTCTTGGAAATGTGCCAGGACATATGCCCCCAATGATGAGAAAGGGTTCTTCTTTGTTATGAAATATATATTTTTTAATACTCATACAAGGTAGGAGTATCAGAATGAGTATTTGAGTGAGAAAGTTCATGAACATTTCTTTAGTACACATTGAGCACTGCAGAAGACACACTTCTCACTTCCTGGAAGAACTCGACACTCAACCCCCGGCCACCAACAGCACCTACATAAACAGCAATACTGTCATGTGACCTACCACTGCATTTGCAATACACCCTCACCCGCACGCTCTGACTTTCTACTTCAAAATGTCGCCCTCTGCCATCGCCCTCACCTGTGCTGACACAAGAGCCCGTTTATAAAATTTGTTGCTGAGCTTGTTATGCCACCCAGGATTGGGCACACTTGTACCGCACGCGGGTGAAAAATGAACACAAAGGAAGCCGTTCCTAGAATGACCCCTATTTACCCTGAGTCCGGCCACACAGCCGGGGTGAGGGTGTGGGTTTCAGGTGCGCCCCCGTGTGAAACTCTATCAGAAGAAGGAGCCTGACCCCGGATGTCCTGTGACGAGCAGGCCTCTTGTGTTGCAGCCGAGCGACCGGCAGGCCTCCGGCCAGGACAGGAGGACC
The DNA here is from genome assembly GCF_963514075.1 of Conger conger. Lineage (NCBI taxonomy): Eukaryota > Metazoa > Chordata > Actinopteri > Anguilliformes > Congridae > Conger > Conger conger. Next base: position 62,681,688 of record NC_083761.1, on the reverse strand, counting down.
CTGGGCTCATGAATATTTCACGCGTTTTAGAGTCACTCGGCCAAGTGGAGAAGTATCTCCTTGCAAGGCTTTCCATTCACTGACTTCTGACCAATTGGCTAAAAAAATCAAAGCTGCAATTGGCTACTATTGACCTACAAACGTAGTACTATTCATTGCGAAGTACACAACAACAACCAGGAAGCAGGCAGTAGGTTTTTTTTGTTTCTTTTTTGCCGACATGTGAAATGAACTGTATAAAACACTAGAGACAATACATCAGATACAGCTAATTAAGCTAAAAGGAACTCTAGGATCATATATCAAATCGAAGAGGACTTGGCTCCACCTAGTTGATGGGAGTAGGTGCGGTTTGCTGCTGTTTCCCAAGCAGATGACTGCTGAGCTGCACACAGAATTTGAAGATTGTGCTGCCCTGAGAATGACAGGGTTTCTTTCCTGGGGAATGTCCCCATTTGTATTTCTTTTTTCTCTGGACCTGTACCTACAACCTATGTGGATAATGCCTTTCCCCACTTATTTGTTTGACATTTAAATAACGAAAGCAGAACCATCGGCTTCAGCGGAATACAAACTCAATGTTATGTTAATAGGATGCAGCAACTGACAAACGCATGTAAACACACACACAAAACACACATAAACACGTAAACACACACACAAAAGACACAAACACGCACAGAACATATATAAACACAAAAAACATACATGAACACATACACACAAAACATACACAAGCACACACAAAACACATAAACACAGATGTAGAAACACACACAAAACACATACACACACATACACACACACACACACAAAACACAAACACAAACACAGACACGCAAACATACACCGGCACGGCTCAGATTCCATCTGAAAATCAACATCGCTGCAGTGCTGGAGCAGACAGGCCTGTACTTGTGCCCGTGACGCTACGCCTGCTTCTCAGGAGAGACTGCAGCAGCAGCACTGACCGTGTTTTCTGGCGAGGGGGTGGATGACTTGCTGGAGGAGCTTCTGCTGGACATGTCGCTGTAGTCTGGGGGGGGCAGCACCACGCCCGCCTGTTCCTGCTCTGCCAGGTTGACGATGCTTAAACTGCGAATGGGTGTGGAGACACTGTAGACGGACATGGACAGTCAGCCACAGCTCGATGGCTATCCAACAACAGAAACATACTTTTCAATAATGATGAAGGGGAAAGAATATAGGTACTGTATTTACCATATAAATACATATTCATGACAGCTTGAATTTTTGCATCTAGGTGGCAGTGTTTTTTGTAAAAGTTAGAAAACAACAATTCCACACTGCCATTATATCAGCAAGTGCTCGAATGAAAACTCTTTTAGTTCTGCAAAAATAAAGCTGCACCCATTTATTAAATGTTAATTATTAAATTACACAAAACATGTAGTTTTGCCAAATTCACCAAGGAAAAGAACGCACTACTCTCAAGTAAAAGAATAGGCCTAATATTACCTTATGCTACCGGAGTCGACAATTAGACATGTTGCCTAGCTTAAATCAATCAATTTTGAATTAAAGCTGCCTAGCTGTGTCTGAAGATGGAATCATTGAACCATGCAACATACCATAAAATGTTATTTATTAGCCTTAATTTCATTATACTAAAACTAGAACTAACAATATTTGAACGGAGTACGCATTCAAACAGGGTAGAGTGACTGAGGTCATCTTACCTGCTTTTGAGCACAGGATCTGTATAAGGACGACAATAGGAAGAAGGAAACCAACCTCTCCTGAAAAAAGATAACTTTGTTAAAATATTTTCTGATTAAAGAATATGCTGGAAAATAAAGGTTAAAGCCATTTCCATTAGATTCAGTGGGCATGAAGATGGGATTTGACTGAGGCGCTTTTGATTTATATTGATGCATATTTTATGGGGGATACAGGAGGTGATTAAAAATAATGAGGCTGTGAATGAAAGTTTTTTCTTCATTCATTGCTTCCCTTTTAAAGAATTAAGAGTAATCAAGGCACTCAAAGAGGACTGTGAACTTGCGCAAGTTTAATTAAAACTGCCAACCCCCAGCCAAGCAGTAGAGCCAAATAATTAAATTCACAGTACACAGAGAACACATTTCCATGCATTAAGCAAAACAAATTAGCTTTCTTTTTCTGTGCAAATGTCACCTAATCTGATTACTCTCATTGTTTATTGAGCACCATTATCAAATGCCACTCATATGTCAGCTGTTGTTGGAAAATGGTATGCAAATAGCTTTTAAGACGAATTCAGCAATACTTCAGAAGTGAGTATTCTTTACTCATAAATTATGGACTCAAATAAACAATACCTCCCCCAATCAATGGTGCTGGGATTCAGTTAGAAAAGACTACCAATTACATTTACAGTGAGCGCCATAATTAATTGGAAAGTGACACATTTATTGTTGTTATTTTGGTATAAACTTTTTTTGTAATACTTTTTTTTGCAATACTGCACAATACAAGACTTAAGTGCTCTAAAGATCCAGCTTTTTAAAACTAATCTAAATTTCAGCGTGACACTAGTAAAATTATTTAAAATTACATTACAAATGTGAAATAGGCAAGCTTTTTAAAGAAATGGCAACCAAGTAAAGACTGTTGTAATAGGAAATAAATGGGTTTTATGCATTTTATTACATACCGTTAAATGCAAAAGCACTGGGATAGTGACACAATTTCTGTCATTATGGCTGTACTCCAGCACATTTTAAATAAAACAATGAATATGAGGTCATAGTGCAGACTGTCAGTTAATTTGGCAGTGTTTACATCCATATCAGGTGATTCATGTAGGAATTACAGCCCTTTTTATAGGAAGTTCCTCCAGTACATAATCTGAAATAACGTCATATTCAGCATTGGTTCCAAATCCTTTGCATTGTGATCCATAGACATCATCAGACACTTGGCATATTTCCTGCTGATGCTCTGCCAGGCATGTACAGTACTGCAGCCATCTTCAGTTCCTTCTTGCTTCAGGGCCGTTTAGCATTTAGTCTAGTCTTTAGGAAGTGAAACGCTTGTCTAATTGGATGCAGGATGGGTGATTGGCTAGTTAAGAACATTTATACCTACATCCTGGAAGGTTTCTTCCTGTTTCCAGGGAGTTTTTCCTTGCCACTGTTGCCCTAGGCGTACTCTTGGGGCCTGGTTTCTGTGTAAAGCTGCTTTGCGACAAAGGCCCTTTGTAAAAAGCGCTATACAAATAAAACTGAATTGAATTGAATTGAATTCTTCATCTGTTCGGCAGTCAAAAAATGAGTTTTTCTTCGCAATTAAAAGCATCATTATAAACGATTATTATTATCCACTACACTGGTCTTCCTTGACCTACCAGGTTATTGCTTATTGCTGAACTTACCAGTGTGTTCTTGCTTCCTGACAACGTAACAATTGATTTTGACACACCCAGTGTTTTAGCTATGTCTCTGGTCAATTTATTCAGATCTTTCAGCCAATGATGGCCTGCTTTACAGGCATTGACACTTGCTGAGAGACAAAAGCAACATCTGAGAGACTCCAAATGCAAATACCACATCTAGACTATCAACTGTAGACCAGATCTAGAACTAAAGATGGAAAGACACACAGCTGGCCAAGAAACAGCTTGACGGTCAATTGTGCCATTACTTTTGCTCCCCATAAAATGGGCAGACTACGAATAAAAATGGCCGAAATTTCAACACATATGACCAGATATGGATGTATACCTACCAATTAAAGCTTGCAGTCTGCACTTAAAGCTCAATTAATTCCAATGTGCTGAAGTATGTTGTATATTACCTGTATATTACCCAATTCCAATAAAAAGAAGCACAAAAGCACACTTAGTGTTAAGCAAAAACAAATCAGCTTTGAGGTTATATCTGTATATTTTGTTTAAGGTGACTGTAGCTTGGTACAAGATGGTGCAATCTTAGTGGAATGTAAGTTAGTCAGGACATGCTCAGGGGGATTTAATCAATTAAAATGGCACAATATTACAAAACTCTACAGTATCACGAACTGCAAGGCAGGTATCTCAGTTCTAACATGTCAGCACTAATATTGTTCTTGGCATACATTAACAAAAAAGAGAAGTTCAGGCAAAAAAAGAGAAGCCAGAATGACCTGGCTTGCTCTGTCTACTCAGTTACTATGCCTTCAGGCAAGCTTGCCTAACAAATGCTTCAGTAACTCCATATCAAATCTGGAGTCTATGATTCCACAATTACTGTGGAATCATGGAGATGGAGTTCTGGTTACCTTTTCCTCATCCATCAAAATGTTTCTGACTTTGCATCTCCAATATGTCATCTGGCATTAGTATTGCTGTTTTGCTTGCTCCCTCTCCCAATAGCCCACTGTTATGTCTATAGTTCCTTTTATGAAAAATAGTTCATAGGTTTTCATTGTGGAGGACTTGCTTTTTAGCTGAATTCAAAGCAGTGAAACAAAAGTCCATCTTTCAGTATATTTGCTTCAAAAAATCATGCCCACAGAATTGCCTTAATAGGTAATAGTTTTAAATAATCATTCATTAAAGGTTCATCTTTTCCCCCCTCTTTTATCGCTATTTTCTTTGAGGACCATTAAAAGTAATGAAAAGGGAAGATATTATATAAAGTCAGCTTGAACAACTGTCTGAAGCCGACTTCAGCAGGAAAGTAGATACAATGTATAAAGAATATTAATATATATAGTCTCTTAATATATCTGTGGAGGACATGCATGTAAACCTGAACACTGATGTCTGCTATTCACAGACTAAATCAGATAACCATATGCCACTTTGATCAAAATATACACAAGATCAGGGAACAAACAACAAGGACAGATAAGTATGTTAAAGGGGCAGTTCACCCACAAATTAAATTAAAGTATGTTTCCACTTAAACTACTATCTATCAATCCAGGTAGTTTTGCTAGATTTCATGACCTTTTTAGAAACAGTTCACCATGATACAATGGACCTCTATGGACTGCTCATTTTTTGGTAATCATTGCACTGATGATTTACATTTAAAAAAACATAATACTCTGCTGAGGCACACCAATATTCATTACCAGAAAACAAGTGGTCAAAAGAGGTCCATTATATATTGCTAAACTGCATCTAAAAAGTCGTCAAATCTAGAAAATTCACTTCAACTAGCTGGATGGATAGCTGGTACTCTGGGTAAGTGTAAACATATTTTAATTTCATTTGTGGGTGAACTGCCTCTTTAGGATTAATGCTCTGTCTCTGAAGCTTACTTACTGGCAAAATGCAACAGTTGCTATTATTACCAGCACTTGTTTACACATAGTACAGTTTGTGTATACTCTATACAGTCATAATAAGCAAACTGTACAGCGATACCCTTGGCAGGTAGGTGCCAAGTTACAGGTTGGCAGGGCATATCCCATATAGTACCGATGCAGTACTGAACCTCTGCCATTGTACATTCCATCTTTTGCTAAATTCTTAATCCTATTCTTTATTGACGCTCTTGCCAAATGGTGTTTGTGAAAACCCGGATGGACTTTGGCTTGTCTTTGACACTGTCACCAAAGAATCCCAGGACATTTCCATATTCAAAATACAATCCAAGAACAAGGCACACTACACAGAACTACCTTTGTCCTTACGCTAAAATGAACTTCACATTATACATTACTGTCATAACAATGCAAAGTGTTACAGCACTCACAACCAAATGATCTGAGACGATAAATATCCAACAGAGAAAAGATCATGTCCGGCAATTTAAAAAACATTCGCTGATAAGATACACGAAACCCAAGAACAATGAAAGAGTTTTCCACCTGTGCCATGGCAGGTGTTACTTTGCATTTGGCAGGTCCTGGCCGCGGGTGTTGCCTGTGACTGTGTTTGTAATTAAGACTCCTCCTTGAGCAGCTGCTAGAGGGCTAAGAAGGCATGCCATATTTGGCAGTTCAAATATGCTTGGCAAATCTCAGCAGATATATTGAAAACAATATCAGCTAAACACACTGAAACAAAAGCAAGCAAAATATTTCTTCCTTAGTGGCTTAATGTCTGTATTGACTATGTACAAATGGGCAACAGAATGGATAACAGAAGATTCCTCATCTCTGAAAAGGCCAAGGGAGAAGACAGAGCTGGCCAATGACAGACTGCACTCACCAGCAGGGTGAGAATGCACCCTACAGTTTTTAGGAGCTCAACTTTTGTTAGACAGCCAAAGCCTGGTTGCTTCTTTGCTAAAAGTGTCAATATGGGAAGGTCCTGCCTTGGTTGCTTACCAATTCCCAGTGAAATCTTTTATAGTGTCAATGTTACATCACCAACCAACAAAACAAGGAAACCTTAAACTGCAGATGTTAATTCTGCAAGGTTGAAGAAGACTGGACACAAGAGCAGGTGCTTTGTGTGTGACTTACTGCCTGGACTTCTCCAGCTGCCCGTACAGCCAGCCGTCCTTCTCCTCAGGGATGAGCAGTGTGATTATGTCACCTTCGTCGAAGCTGAGCAGGGTCTCGTTGTTCCCCGCTGTGTGTGGGAAGATGGTTTGGACCTTGGGTCTTTTGATCATGTTGAGGCCCGTGGACACAGACACAGACCTGGGTAAGTTGTTCTCCTCATTGTGATCTGCCAAGATGGGAAGCAATCATTTCAACCACTGGCCGCACAAGGTAACTTAACACTGAGATATTAACCGTTAGTAGTCCTGGTACAGAACCATAGAAGCACGATAATTCCAGTTAGGTTATGGAGGCTTAAGAGTCCGTTGTGAACGGACTTAAAAAGTGGCCGTTGTGAAATACCTGAGATCCGGTCAGCCATGATGGGAGCCTTGGGTGTGTCCTGGGTGAACATGTTCACCAGAGGGCTGGTTTGCGCCTTCAGTGGTGGAGCTGGAGGTGGAACCGTCGTGTACAAGTTCTTCTGAACACAACACAAAAAGGGAAAATAGTTTTAAAGCAGCTGCATCTTGGATACTTACATAGAAAGAAATAATGTTATTATGAAGCTATCAGAATGTCACATGTCTTGGGGAAGGATTCACAGTTTCAATCAGGAACTTTAACTGCCTGAATTATAGTAACTAAACTGTTCCTGAGTTCTGTAAGGTTTTCCATTGGAAGTTGTTGCCGCAGGGCAATGGCTGGACTCACCCCATTGTACCGGTCCAGGAGGGGTGATGGCTGGGGGGTAGTGGACACAGGGGTTCGCAGGCCTTCGATCATAGACATCACACTGTCCGGCACCTTAGTGGCGTCGCAGCACTTATCCTGCCAGGTGGGCAGCTTCACAGCCAGCATCTCTTTCGCCTGCAGCCATGGCAGACAAACACCAGGCAAACGTGGTTATTGAGCATTCCGAGCTGAATGTAATGCCAAATAACAAACCCACCTGTCATAAACGTCACTTTTAAAAAGACATATTACTGTTGCTATTCAATTCATATACATCCTTTAGATTTACCTACTGAAATACATTTGGTTGCTCGGCAACTAAAAGTGAAAAGTGATGCATATTTTTGGTGATCAGTAACAAAAACTAATAATAGATATATACAGTGGTTTCAGAAAGTATTCACACCTCTTCACTTTTTGCACTTTATTGTTATAGAATTACATTTAAATGTAATTACATTTTTGCCCATCAATCTACTTTCAATAACCCATAATGACAAAATCAAGTTATTGCAAAATGCCTAAAAACATGTTTTCACTTTGTCATTATTGGTTATTGAGTGTAGACTGATGCGCGAAAACTTTTTTATCCATCCAACCCAACAAGATTTTATCCATTTAAAATTAAATCTACAACACAATAAAGTGTGAAAAAAGTGAAGGGGTCTGAATAGTGTCTGAAGCCACTGTATAGACATAAAAATGTAAGTATCATAAAGATCTGCTGTTAGTCTGTGAATCCCATGACTGTGCACCACCTTGTCGTGGAAATCAGATATCTGGCAGGAGAATGTGCAGTGCTTGTCCACCAGGAAGCAGAACCTCCTCTTCTCTTCCAGCAGGGCCTCCCTGCAGCCATCTGCGATGAACTTCTGAATGTCCATCTGACGGGAGGTTACGGTCTCCAGGCACTGCAGGGGGCCAACCATACAGGCTCAGATTAGACCCTCCATCCCAAAGGACATCTTTGTACTGGCTGAGGATGTGAGTGCCTGTTCTCTACAAGCTAGGATAGGTTGTGTCTTTATCCACACAAAACAGCCAATTTTTGTAAACAAACTTTGTAATGCTACACTTTCCCTATGTAAGTGTAGAAAAAAGCACCTTGTGATTACACTGACAATACTGACAAATGAGTGGATAAAAAGCACCTTGTGATTACACTGACAATACTGACAAATGAGTGGATAAAAAGCACCTTGTGATTACACTGACAATACTGACAAATGAGTGGATAAAAAGCAGGTTAATGCTGACACATGGTGATGAGAAGAGCTGAGCAGTAAAGATGGGGTGGTCCTTTCACCCCCAAACATGGGTGGCATGAAAAACAATAATTTAGACAGACAATAAATTAATGAGCAAAACGCTATTTAAATATAGGTTCAGGCAAGGGACAGAGAAATCAAATAATCAAATGGTTTATCCAGGGAATACATGTCCTTAAAAATATGCCCACAGACTAGCTTCCTCTTCACACAGGTCTTCTGGCTTCTTTGATGCAGAATGGTTGGCTTTGTTGCAGAAAATATCACAAAGCACATATTGGAATGACTGAACCCAGGGTGGTAAACAAGAAAGAACCAGAGCAATGTCATCTTTCGTAAGATATTTTTCAGAACTGATTCCAGAGGGAGTAAACAAATCAGTGCTCCTAACGGTTTGTGTGTTTTCCATTTCAAATAAAATGTCTATTAAACTACGGCTGCGATATTCCCCTGCTGCGGCCTATTTAAAATGAGAAGAGCGCCTTGTGGCGATAAGGCAGAGGTACGAGTGTCTGTTTGAGGAAAAGGATACGCTGTCGAGTGCGCTGTAATTAAAGCTTTTACCGGTAAAAGTGCTCTCCAAAGGACGAGTTGTGGCCCAGACAGAGCAGGACAGGGTCCTCTGAGGGCCCATTCACCCTGACACGGATACAGCCCAGAGGCTGCCCAGATGAAAAGTCCAGGCGAGGTGGAGCGGGACAGCTGACATAAGACACAAAGCTCGCGGCGCCTGCTTTCTGGTAAATCACTCCCCTCCCCTTATCTTTTTCCTGCGGCGTTGTCATGGTAACTGTGAAAGCCGTTTGTCTCCAAGGTTTCGGTTTCTGAGTGCTCTCACGGCCCTTTCTCCGCCGTCTGGCTCTTCTCCGGCCAGACAGGTGCGCTCACACCGCACCGACACACTCAGGTCTACAACACACTCACTCTGGTTTTACACCTGTCCAGCACAGTGAATATTCGCAAGGTGGTTGCAATAGATCCCCCAGCACGCTACAAAGTTGAATCAATTGACAAATCCTATCAGATGCATGGGGCGTTGGCTGCTGTAATGGAACGTGAGCATTATGTCCTCAGGGGACACCCTGACTTCTACAGATCATTTGAATACACCATGCAGTGCACCAAAGCAGTGCAGTTTCAAGTTCAAAGGGATCTTTCGCCCGAAGCCAGGCCCTGCATTTTGTGCGCGTTTGTTGACTGTGCAAACAGTCGGTACAGCCAGCGGAGGGAGAAACCCAACCTGTGCCCTCTCTTGTGTTCTCTGTGTTCGACTGGGTTTATCAGTTCCCCCATTTACAGTAAGCTGATTCCAGCTGATCAGCATTCAAGAGCCGAGATACCGTCCTCACTTAAACACCGCCGCCCGACCGAAGACCTTGAAGTGATTTGCGAGCCGCCCTTTTTACGGTGTAAACTCCAGGCGCCCGGCTGCAGCAGATTGTGGGAGCCACAGAACCTGCTGCAAAAACACGCTTCCTCTCGGCCCATGGCACACGGTACACCAAGAAGCAGCCCTGTTGTATGGCATGCTTTGGCAACCCTGATTTTACTCCCAGTAGTACTTCGCTCTATGAGCAGATGCTAGCTAATTTCCTGAAAAGTCATTACACTGGCAGCTGGTTGGGGAAAGTGGAATCTCTCCTCCCCCTCCTCCAATTGTAAACCCAGCCGCACTGTGGTCATAGCCCTGTACCATTCCTGCTTTCACCACAGTCCCACTGTGTCCAGAGCCCTGTACCCTCCCTGCTCTCACCACAGGGGGTTGTAGGAGCTCTTTCACCATGCGCATGCGCTGCAGCTCTTTAAAAAGGACAGAAACTACAGAGCGTTGACAGCTGTTGTCAAGCTAGCAGAAGCAAACGCAGGCTGAACAATATGCGCATATTCATCCCGGCATATTCATTCTCATTACAAAGACGGTGCCAATGGCCACAGGCGTGGCTCCAGTTTAGCTCTCCTTTCACCTCTGCCACTTAATTAAAGCTCCTCTGTTATACAGAGAGCAGCTGGATCAGTGGTCACAGATTTTCATTTTCAGGGATTGCTTCCACAGCAGTGTTTGCAACACTGAACAGCAATAGTCTACTTTCCAGGTAAATCATTTGAGCAAGTCTATCATTAGATACAAGTATAAATGGTAAACATACACAGCTAGAATATATGGGCTACTCGATTTAACTGGAGAACAAATATGAGGCATAGGCATGCTTAAAAACATATGAAGAATAAACAGATTGCATTTGACAATTTTGCTCCAAGCTGAAATAAAACAGGTTGCGTAAGTTATGTTGACATGAATCAACTATGAATCAATGAGCGTCACAATGCTGGGAAAATATGAGCAATCTGGAAATAGTACAAGTTGTCTGTGTGCAGAGGGTGCTGGGTAATGTATAATCTACAGATTTAACATTAGGTTTACTGGTCATGATAAATTAAGGTATAAAATGTCTGAGCAGGTTGACTTCGTGTTTGTGAAAAGGAGCCTTGAAGTTCAGGCACCCCATAGTGAACCCATAGTGAACTACCCTAATTTAAAAAGGGAAATATTCCTCTGACATCATCTCATAAGGATAAATACCCATTGTCTCACTTGATCTCATCCAGAAGGCCTTAAAGGATGCAATTGTGAAAACTATTTAAGAAACTCCTTCTAAGATATTTGTCCCAGGATGGCTATCATCCAGTGGCCTTGTACAGAACATTTATTTTCCAGTAATACTGGAGAAAATATTCAAAAGTCCAGTGTCTATCAGAGTGTAGACTGTAAGCTGACGTTTGTGGGACAACATATTTTGTAAACCTGAGCGGGATATACTTGTTTTGTTGTGAAACAGTGTTCAGGATGGTGCAGTAGCATCGCCGCTCACCTCGTTCTCCTTGCCCTCGTACTTGGTGGAGTTCTTCCCCTGGCTTTTCCTGCGCAGTTTCTTCAGGTCCGACTGGGACCGCTCCAGCGAGTCCTGCTTCAGCTTGTGCTCCGTCTGGTATCTCTTGAATGTTGCCTTTGGGAAAGAGGCCATTGTGTCTGGTCAGACAGATGCCATTTAAACACTGGAGATGCATGGAGATATGGGTCGACTGGGGGGGGTGGCTTCCCGTCTTGGACTGATAAGGCATAGCAATAATTGTACTTTCCTTGCAGAGAAAGGAATAGTATCAGTTATATCATGGGAGGACCATTTACTTGAACGGGAAGGCTATACACATAGCTCACAATCATGCACTTCACATTACAAAGGGTGTCATGAAGCAGTATTCAGCCTTGTATTTCACACAGAGGGTGACAAAGCCTTAGTGACAGTCATGTATTTACCATTACAAAATGTGTGAAGTGCAGGAGGATTCAAACCAAAGCAGAATCAATACTGCACTTTGAACAGGGTGAAATTAAGCAATATTGAGTCAGACATAATGAAACAGTACTCACAGTCATGTATTTCACATCCATGTCAGTTTTCCGTTCTAATTCACCAATAATTTCTTTGTGAAATCTTTTAAACTGAAAAGAAGATGAAAGAGGTATTAAAAATACAAAAAATAACAATAAAGGATAACCTCATGAGACAATTGGTGTTCTTATTGTGGAAAATGGTATATTATTTAGAGAATATGACAAGCTATACTGTCTAAGATTTTATTGTTTTTATTTCCCCCATAGAAGAGCCATTCACTGCAACAGTTTGAGAATGGTGGAAAAACAGGATCTCAGATTATTTTTGCTCCCTTCAAAGAAGCATCTTGCAGTAGGTTGAGCCAGTGAGAGAGTTTGAGCTCCTGTAGAGTGACTCAGTGGGGTAGGCAATGAAGCCCACAGATACACCCTCATTACTGCTGAATCCTTCTCCTCGCTCATATACAGAGCCGTTACATCATCATGCCCAGGGTTTATCGGTTGTTATTGGTGCCTGCCACCGTATAGTCCATAATGCTGCATCACCTCAGGACTGCAGAGGGATATTCTCTACACCCTCACAAAGCCACTTCTACACCCAAACATCACAGCCTATATTGTCAGCACCACAGTTAGTAAATACTTGTATATACCTACAGTATATAGGACAGAGATTTCTTCATACACCACAGATGGATAAAAACATGACTGAGACCTATTAGAGGCAGAGATTTCTCTATACCTCACAATAATATAACAATATATATTATCCTTGTACTGTAGTCCTGAGGAGAGCATCCCATGGAAGAACAAGGATTCTCACACACTGAAAAGGTTCCTTTCCTCATTCTGCATCTTTTTATATCTCTGTTCTGTTATTTAGAAATCAAACTTCACTTGCAAACAGTAGTTTTTCCAATTTCCACTTGGAAATTCACAACATGAAGCAGAATTCAGATGTGCACGCAGAATTACATCTGGTAATCTAGTATTTTATGGCAAAAAACACATACAGTCTTGGCAGCTGCGTGGTGAGGAATTACTGTATGCTTTCGTATGTGGCTCTGGATTCTGCAGTGCTTCAATCTTACGGACTAATACAGTGACAGCTGGGCAGAAGGATTCGTTTATATTGCTTAGACGCATCATTAAACAGCGCTTATATTAAGCGCTCTTGCCCTATCAAAAGGTGCCGCTGAATCTCTAAGATTATATGAGGTTCATATTTTATTGTAGTCTTAGCACTGATTTATCACAGCTACGCCATCACAGAAACCAGAAGAACAGTGTCATCACACCAACACATATTATACCACTGACTGAGGATAGAAAAATGAAGCACCTGCAAATGAAATAGAAAAAAATACACGTAATAATAAATAAATGCAACGTATGAGCTATTGCAGCTCTTTTAATTAATTAAGCTAATAATATCCAGGCATACTAGGTGATGGGTAAAAAAGCTTAACACACCCATTATATGGCTAGCATGGCAGGCAAATAATCAGTTAAGCACAAATTTCCACCCATGCTGAGACTAGCCAGATTAATTAAAAAAGTGGTGGCCCAACGTTATTAGCTAGGTGACATTACATGAGTATTAAATTTTTTTCTTTCCAACCGGTTTGGATCTATATCCGTTTATCTTCCCCTAACACGTATACAACAACCCTTTCCATAGAAAGTATAACATCTCATTTTACACAGGTACGATATCTACCTGCATACAAAGCAACAATGTAAACAATGCCCAAACGGCATTGTGATTCCAGGTGGTACTGTATGTTCTGCATGAAGTTTCAATTGGGAGGTCATACATTTTCCAGCACACACACACACAACACACACACACGCTTCACTTTTATTTACTCTCATAACTTGAGTACATGTGTATGTTCACAGTTGCAGCATGTGCTGTCGTCACCATCACCTTGGTGCCACTGTGCAGGGCATGTTCAGACACTGCACCGCACAGATACAAAATAACCCAGCACCTGCTCCACCTTACTGTTATTGTTTCCATGAATGCTTTCAATGCTCCTCCCAAGGGAACAAAGACATGGTTAAATCAACAACCAAAACTCAACATGGCGGCATGGCGGAAACAGAAAGAGATAGATAGAGAGATAGATAGAGAGAGATAGAGGTAGAGAGAACCCAAACGCCAAAGGCACAAAGACACCATGACAGTAGGGCACTTACACTCTCTTCCAGCTCCAGGTGAATTTTCTTGTGCACTTCTGAAATCTCCATCAGCACAACCCCTGTGTAGACAAGACATCACTCGGTTATGTTATGGGACCAGAGGAACCTACACTGTATTGCAAAAGGTGACATGATTTCATTTTACACAAAGTATCCTTTAGATTATTGAAAATGGAAAACATATTTTCAAGGAGAGGGGTAACGTAACACGTTATGATGGGGTATGTGTTAGGAATGCATGTGTTACCCCTCTTGGGAAATGTGTTAAGAAAATATTGTAACATTTAAATAGCAGGTTACACATGCAATATTCTATATCACTGGCAATTTGGTGCATTTTAATTACAGCAGGGAACCAAGGAACCAAACCAATACAGCAAGAAATACAGAGCCCCCGTGCTAAAGAAAGTATTAGTATTATATTAAGTGAAAAATGTAGCACTCATCATTACAAAAGAAGAAAACCGAAATGAACCTCCCTGGACTTAAAGCCAACTATGTGGACACAGACGTTAACATATGTTTGCCGAGGCCTTCCTCCAAGCATTTAATGAAATGGTTTAAGTGACTGCTGTGCTTTTCAAACAAGCTCTGCCTTTGAAGCGATTCTATTTTCAGAAACAGAGTTGTAAATATAACAATTACAGTTACTTTTCGATTTATTGTCAAGATAAGAATTTTCAAATAGCCATCATTATACAGGACCAAATGCATACTTCCAATTTATGTATCATAACATTTCCAGTAGAGCAGACTTCTGAATATTTTACCTCTTAATTTACAGAGGTACGGGGCAGATTAACATAGCACCATAGCGCTCAGTGCCTATACCCACACATGCTGTGCCAGGACACCTGTACATGCAGATGGAAAACCTGTGTTCGACACAGCGGGTGTTGATTAACACAAACTCAGCTGAATCTGGCCTTCTGCCCTTGGCTGTCGCACTTCACACGTCCAAACAGTTACACTTTCCACTCAATCCGTTATCGCGTAACCATTCTTGATATGGACGAGGCTGGGGAGACATTTTGACCTTTCTCAATGACTTTTCGGCCGGGAATGAAGAGCGCTGGGCTGGTGACAGATGGGATGGAAAGAGCCGGCTGATACTGTCAGCCATGTTTTCAGATCTGTGCCTTTGGTTTGAATACACTGTGAACGGTCTGCATCCTGCTAATGAAAAATGGCACGAATAAGAACGTGATGGGATAAAGCCAAGTGCTGACCTTTGAATTTCGAACACGCCCACTTAGTGCAGATGCATTCCTAAGAGACGCCATGGGGCATATCTTAATGAGCAGTGCTGGGCTTAAAAACATTTCCCTCACCTGACTCTCTTGAGATTAACACGTTACATTCTTAATGTGTTTTTTCTGGTTTTCTTAATCCGCTGTAATGCATTTTGATTTCATAATCCCCTTTTCTGTATAATAAGACTACAATGAGAATGAAATAATACCAAAAACAACACTACATTCACCGATGGATGTATGAGCAATAGAGGGCAGGAATACAGCATAATAGATGCTCATACAGTACAGTTGGGTTACGAGAACATATAGCCAGGGTTTCTGTGCCATCACTGAAAACAATGGCATCAACAAAAACAACCACAGAAGGGAAAATTCCAGTGATAGAATAGGGTGGGTTTTCTACTATAACTGGTGCGCAGTACATGTGACTAATCACTCAGGCTAAACTGAATCTCTATATTTACAGATAGGATAACACAGATCACATTTCCCCCCCTGAGTGGAAAACTGGTCTTACAGCATAAAACAAATACATATAAACATGTGAAAAACTACTTGTGGTTATGGAAGCACGTAGATGAGCTGCCCATAAAAATATAGGAAGCAGCAAGCATAGGAATATGAATTTAATATTCCATCTAAAGTTGTTATTTCAGGTGGTTAAACTCCAACTGTGGTCCACCAATATTAATCAAGAAAAAGTACACAAAAATAAAAAAATATGTATCGTGCATATCATGCCCTATTTATGAACTGCAGTTACAACATTGGCATCGAAAGGTCAACAGAACATCCTGGTAAATGCTGCCTTTGTATAGATGGGAGCAGGGCTCACTGTGAGGCAGAGTGTTTTCACAGCACCAAAAACAATTTGGAGGGTGCAGATATGCACAAAGGTTACAGTGTGCAACAAGCCTGTTGAAGCCTGAAAGGGCCTGTTTCTGTCTGTTAGAAATGACCATCCATGAAGTTCAAACACACACATTTTTTTAAATCAGACACCCCACATATGTATGCAACTGCAGGATTAATAAAAAATGACACAATTGCAGTGGCCACATATTTGATATCTCTGTGTTCCCTATAGCAGTCTAATTAAAAAGGGAGCTAAAGTAAGGACTCATTCTGTCTACCCAGTTCAGACTAATACTGTAAATTGCCAAATCTCATAATATGAATATATGTTATGAACCACAGATTTTGGCAAGTTGGAACAACTGCAAAACAATGTTAACAAACGTCTCATTTTAAGTAACAATTTGTAAGACTGGTCTAATTCCAATAGCTATGCGCTTACATTCTCGCATCTCCCCACAGCTGATCTGATAGACCTGAATATTTGCAGGAATACAGATTAGTATTATGCCTGTAGTGTACGTAACTGACAATTTATAAAACCACAAATAACAATGCCGCTGAAATAACTGAGATAAAATTAAATTTTGATAACAAATTTGATGCTGGTAGATTTATTATCAGTTTTTTAAAGACGCATATGTACCATGCAGCGCTGTGTGAAGTAATGCAAGGTAGGCCTAATGGTTTCAACATGTTGCCACTGGAGATAAACTGAGGGAAAGGCACAGACTTGGGCACACACTGATGATGTGGACTGATGTGACTCACTGGAAAAAACCAATAGTACAAGCCCCATTTCCTGTCCTGTCAGGTGAATCACCCGTCTCAGACAGTAACAGTAACGTGTGCCGCAGTGTCCCATACTCCTCCACCAGCTCCTCTGACCTGGGGGGCGTGAGCCTGCTTTAAGTCCCTCATTTTGCTGACTCCATTCAATGGCTAAATCCTCCAGCCTAAGTAGCATTTTCCCCTTCAACATGCACCAGGGCATGCTGGAGTCACCTGTCCCTTTGCTTTAGCCTGCATGAGGAGAACAAGAACTACTGTGGAAGCAGCCTTTCACATTCAGAATCCCTACTAAGAACTGTCTGGTGTCGGTCAAACTGAACCATTTACACTTTTTGTAAAAGAGGATTGATGCTTTAGAGAGACACATTTCATAACCAGTGACAAAACCAGTGGTTCTTGTTTTTTTGTTTCTATACATCATTCATCATATGTATTATTTGCTTTATGTGTTTTGCCAGTATTTATTTTTGAATATAAAGAGATAAAGATGAAAGATACTTGAAAATGTCAGTTCAAACAATACATATATAATCTACAGCATGTTTCATTTTAATTTTTCATATATAAACATGATTTATGCCCCCATGTCATCATTAGAGTTCAATATAAATCACATTTTTGCAAAAATGAATTACACTTTCATTGCTAATGTGATCTAGCAGAGGTTACTGGCAACCATTAATCATACAGCATCTTGTTTGGAATTCAGACAAAGATAATTTAGCGATTTAGAGTATTTTACATACATTTTATTTCTGGATTGCTTAAAAATCCCCAAAAGTCTATTTGACCGAGGCCAATCGCTTCACAGGTGCTAATAAGTAAACAGAGCACAGGGGTTTAAATGAACAATAATTTAATAAAAGCAAACATATGACCAGAACAACCCACTGGGTACAGCTGCTCCTGCACTGACAGCCTTACTGAACCCTCAATCATTTAATATGAGCAATGCTTTTCACCACATGGTATTATCTACTTCAGTGAGAACACTGGTCTCCACTGCCGTTTTGATTATTTAGTGTGAACATACTGCTTTTGCTACTTGTTTCGACTGTTATACTGGCTGTTTGAACACTACTTTTCACTTCTCATTTTGATGACAATCCCTCCCCATAGATATTTTTGACTGATTCCTCTTTAAAAAGATATGAAAAATGTTCAACACATATGTGTTTTTATGTTTTAGTGTCTCTTTTAACTGACAGTTTAAATAGTTAAGTTATAAAATGGTGTGAGCTGCATCCATGGCTAATCTAATCTCATAGTTGATATGCATTTGGTGGGGCCTATTCCTTGTTTGAAAAGGCTGCTCATGGGTTTGGGCATTTACACAGCAGGAGTTTCTAAAGAAACACACCCCACACCTGAAAGGTCCCACCCATGCAATCACATCAGCCTGTGTCCCAATGTTGAAACCACACATTCCAGGAAGAGGGTAGGGAATGTTTCTGTTGCTGCGTTGCTATGGATTAATAACTTTTTTTCACTGAATCATATTACATTACTGTGAGTCACAAAACCAATGTCCTGAAACACTGTCTGAAGCCAAACCCCACAGAGCAAACAGAAATTCCAGCCTGAATCCAGATCTAGTAGCTGAGCACTCGATCAGCTGACTCTAGTAGCTACTCATTGTAGCTGATTGTAAAATAATTTTAGCTTTAGCAACTATCCAACAACAGGTGTGGCGCAGTAGACATTGCCATAAAACATACCTCTTTGGTCACTCAGAAAAACAGATAATCAGGGCTGTTAAAGTTGAAAATGGCAGTGACACAATCATAACGGTAGTGTAAAAAACGTGATAAACGCCAGGAAAAGGATCTGCCTCAGTCCACACCCAGGAAGTGATGAAAGCAGAGGCGGGTGAGACCACAGACACAGACTGTATGAGACCTAAGGGTAAAGTCTGGGAAATCCTTGAGAGAAAACAACACAATACTGTGGCTAGCCTGTCAGAAACTTTCAGCAGGATCTCATCATTTGATTTGAAGCCTTACTTTAGTGTGTAATTATGAGCTACCTGTTGTGTCTGCAATACAAACATGCTTTCTCTAATGCATAGCTGCCAATGAACTGCAAACAAACATTACATGGAGAGGAAGACCTGCGCAACAAATTGATTTCTTTTCAAGCTTCCCACTGGTTTGGGGGATTTCATTCACAAAGAAAAAAGCTGAATCTACGAACTACAACTAAACTCTATACTAATAAGGCTTATCAGGAAATGTAGAGACATTACATGATGAACAGGGTTGCAAACTGAATGTGCTTCCAAAGAAAGGAGACAGTCGCATTCACAAGTTCTCATGTGAAAGTGCTATAGAGGAGAGTTGCTGGTTAAACATTCACAGGCGTGAGGGTGACCTGGGGTCAGAGTAGGACGTCGTTGTTTAGAGAGCACAGGCATGTGATGTGTAAGTGTGCTGCAGGAAGTCTGACTGCGTTTGGCTGCATTTCTCTCCGTGGTCATGCGCTCTTTAAGAGCAGGTGTGAGTGGGGCAGAGAGAACCCTGTTTTTGTGCGTTCACTCAGGGACTGTCCTTCTGATCCCTGGCAGGGGGCACAGTGAGACTGATGAATTATCTCCTACACACTGACCACGATAGGATATTCCCATTCTGTGAATCAAACACTAACTCCTAGACAGGCCCTCTGAGTTCCAGACACCTACCACATATCACCACTCAGCCAGTGCTGTTGTCCCTTCTACATCCATCTCTTTTCAAAAACAAAACCCTCTGACCTCATTGTTCATAATTATTCTTCAGATTTAGCATTACATGTTTAGTCCATTGAATGGGTGATTACAAATAGCTTTAAGAAAAGCAGGAAGGGTGTGTGGGGGGTTCAGACACAGTTCTATTGTAAACATAAAAAATATTTTCTGTTAGTTTAAAGATGTTTTGCCATGTTACAAAGAGCATTTTGCTACCTCTTAAAAATATACCAAATCCCAAGTCACCAAGTGAAGTCACCCTTTGTTTTTCAAGTAACTTTGAGCGGTAGGCCTTCAGTAAGGAATCTGAGCTGTTTGCTAGGAACACATGGAGTCAGAAACTCTGAAACATATCGTTTATATGACTCATATAGTTTAATGCCACGTGCTAGTCATTCTGCAGGCTGTTTAAATCACAACTTCATGAAGTACACTGACTCTGCATGACTGAGGAGGAACAGAGATTGTCCATCACTGAATGGCAGGATGCAAGTGGGTTATAGTGGCTGAAATACGATTTCACAGACTGTGAATGTTGACCTGTGGCAGGGGCGTGATGTTAATATCCCTCCACTGCAGTGCGTGCCATGAGAGATGTACGCACTGTAAGATCACAATGGGCCCTCTATGTCACTCAATGACAGGAAGGAGACGGGCAGTCTGGACTGCCACCAACCACTTCTCTCTCTGATCCGTTTGGAAAACCAAGCCATTCTGCTGCTCCCGGGCAAGAATTAAACATATAACTTTGATTGCTGCCTGGAATTAATCTGTTTTTAGTGACAAACAGGTGTTTGTCTGGCACCGTCTGCCAAGTGTAGTATAAAGAATGAGTCTCACCCACAACAATCGTATTTAAAGAAAGAAACAGACGTGTCCTCAAGCCTTAATTAGAGGTTATCTACACAGAACTGGACACTTTACTCTAAGGAGCCTTATCGTTGACCGACAAGGATGCCATTGTGCTTGCAACAATATTTGCATTTCTGAACACTGCTGCTTACAGGAGCAGGTCAAATGACTGTGCCACAATACTAACGGTTCCAAAGCGCTACGAGGTATAGCCTATAATTAGACCCGTAATTTGGCATTGTAGAAAAACACAATGGACAGGGTGGCCTGTCTCATTTCACCTTTATCTACATGGACGCATACAGGGTGGAATGACTCGGGAGTCCCCAAGGGATCTGCATAGGATGAAACAATGCGTTGCCACACCAGGTTTGAAAAAAGGCAACATCCTGGAATATATAGGGACTGTACATATGCAGCTGCAAATACAGGCAGAATTTGTTCAGAAAGCTTGATTAACAACGATTAGAAAAGCTGACAGCCAGCTGATCCATTGGACACGGTAGCTGTGGTATTTCCCAGCAGAGAGCAGTAAAAAGCAGAATTTGGCCTCCATAACCCAGTCATTGATGCGTACAAGGATGCCCCTGATCTTTTTTTGGTCTGGAGCTCAGCCAGGTGCTTATTTGTGTTCTAGGGTGTGTCACAGAGTCATAAAAGAAGAAATTTCAAGTGTCCATCTCATTTAGTTCTGCTAAATCAAAATTTTATGTACTATGTTCTGGACAGCAGGGGTCAGGGGACCTAGGTGTAATGTTTTTGCTCTTAACTTGTGATAGATTATGTTTGATACTGTATCTTCTGATTGACCAGGTAACATTGTGCTGTATGCCTGTTTAAAAAAAAAACCTATATCCACCTCTTCAGCATTTTGTATCTTATTTTTTAAACAGAGATGAATATAAATATTCAGCTAAAGCAATTCAATTTTTTGGTCTACATAGATGCCAAGAAAGGTATCTTTTTAATCTAAATGCATATTAAACAGCATATAAATCTATTTTATTATTGCCATAAAGGCTTTCAAAACAGGGTAATTCATACCGTATCTACTCCGATGGTTCACCACATAAGGAGGCAACTGACCCACAATAAAATGAGAGCATGACATCATCAATGCATTTTAGGGACAGGTTAACTTTCTACTGGTTTACGTGAAGCCAGTTTAAAACAGAACAGGCAATGCATATTTGATATTAACTGAAGAGTAGATTGAAGTTTTCAATCTACTGCCAGTTGAAAACATTGCAAGTTCTATCCCAAATAAAACTACCAAAAATATAAATTCTTACCCACAATAACAATCATTGATAATGATAGTTAAACTGCTGATAAGGTCCAACATAATTGATCCTGCTATCTGTGTTTTACAAGGAATACTGGAGCAGGCCTGAAGAAGATATCTGAATAATGTCAACACTTTCTTGTGCAGTATCATTAATAGCTTTCTAAGACCCAGAAACTTGTTTTCTGGGGATGACACGTCTCTCAAAAACCATATATTCAATATATTCAATATAATAAAACAAGAATATTTTTGAAAATATGTTCACTGCAACATGGAAGCATCCAAGAGCTATCTGTCCACTAAAAAGGGGAGACCTGAGCAACTGGAGGACAATATCGGCAGTGATCCAAGGCCACACCGTGGTCACAGATGGCTGGAGGAATACTGTCCCTCTATCTGACTGTTTGCACAATGTGTTTGCCACGGTCCGCTGTGTGGGGTGTGAGAGAATTCACACAGTCTAGTAGTCATCTATCCAATCCTACTGGGTACTGAGAGTAGCAGGACAGGACAGGCCAGGCACAGAGTAGAGGGCTAGACAGCACAATCTGCCCTGGGGTCCAGCAGCAAGGCCCAGCCAACACTGAGACAGGAGGACATCCTGACTGCCACCTCTGAAGACACGACTGGCTAAATCATCCGTTTAATTTATCACACACTTCAGTGTGTTCCAAAAGTATCAAAGTGCACCGACAATTTCAATCCCTCTTAACCTTCAAAGGAAATCAGAATACTGTTCCTATAACAGTACAACACATTTATCAATTCAAAGATACTAAAGTAATCAGGCAAGCATGCAGAGTTTGTGAGAAACCCTTCTTGGTGGCATTGGTGGCTCAAGAAGTTGTGCTCATGTGGTCTACCAGCCTGCCAGCGTGGCCTGTATGGCAATGGCAGTGGCATTCTCGAATTAACTTTTAGTGAGAAAAGTCAGATTGTATTCACACTGGTCTTACAACATAAAGATGTAACAAGAGGATGTTCTCCTGCTCAACAAAAACACACAATATTTCTACTCTTACAGTCATGGACAGGCACTTCATTTGTAGTTATATCTGTATATCACTGTCTCTATTGCAGTTTTGAATAGTGCAATATAAGGAAAGCCACATTCTTTGCACATAATTTAAATCAAATAGCAATGTTGTCCATGCCCTAATACCTCTTCACATGCAATTGCCTACAACCTTGACCTCTAACCATTAAGTGTGAGACAAAGTAGAATTAATAAATCTATTGTACCATGAACCACAAAAGGCCTGTCAACCCCTAAGACGGCTATGAGCAAACCTTGTTAGAGTGGTTCCCTATACCAGCCCAATACTACTGTTTATTTCATTCAAGTTCTGCATGTAAGGACACAATTATGCTGCAATGTGTGCTGAGTCACTGTCAGCAAGCAAGTAAATCAGAGTGGACCCGCATAAAGACAGCCACAAATATAAAAAGCGAGTGCTTCTATTTTATGTAGTGACAGATAGGGAGAGAGATTGATAGGGAGCCATTTAGGAAGATGCAAATGTAAATCTTATATCTTGTTGATCAACTGGATTTCGGACAGCTAGAAATGAATCACACTCTTTGGGCATGCCCAGACGTATGTCATAAACCCTGATCTTCAGTTTTCAGGAAGATTACAATTTACCACCACAGGAAGTAAAAATGGGGAAGGAGGGCATAATTCTACCAGTGGCTTTCAGTGTAACACAGGCACACAAAGGCCCAACATTTTTAGACCTTGTGGGTCACAGATTAAATATGACCTCCTGGATCACAGATCAGTGATAAACCTTACCCAATTCCCTTGATACTGGTGACACTGCTGCATTTTCCCCGATTTTTGAAACAGCATCAAAGTACAGCTTCCCAGCCAGGGTCATTGCTGCAGGAACACAAAAACACGGTCTTCAACATCTTAAAAGTGAGATTAATGGGTAACTTTCATTTCAACTGAATATGTTGACCCTGGGTGTAGACATTGCATTTATTTGAAGTATTTAAGTGATTTATTTCTCTTAAAAACTAAAGCAAACAAATCTGAAACCCTGACTTGGTTATCTATTTTAGACTTTCAAACACTTGTACAAAATCTCAGTATACATCGATCCACCTTGTTCTTTCAGGGAACCGTAACAGATTGCATCTGCACAAGAAGTTGTTGCTCATTTGTTAAAATCCCTTCCATCCTTGATCACTCAAATGCGTAAGCACTGACTCCAAATCCTTTGTAAGCTGTAGATATAATCTACTCTCTGTATGCTAAAATGCATCTTGTTGTGTGGTATTGTGATTTATATTCATCTTGTTGTGTGGTATTGTGATTTATAGTAATCTTGTTGAGTGGTATTGTGATTTATATTCATCTTGTTGTGTGGTATTGTGATTTATATTCATCTTGTTGTGTGGTATTGTGATTTATATTCATCTTGTTGAGTGGTATTGTGATTTATATTCATCTTGTTGTGTGGTATTGTGATTTATATTCATCTTGTTGAGTGGTATTGTGATTTATATTCATCTTGTTGTGTGGTATTGTGATTTATAGTAATCTTGTTGAGTGGTATTGTGATTTATATTCATCTTGTTGTGTGGTATTGTGATTTATATTCATCTTGTTGTGTGGTATTGTGATTTATATTCATCTTGTTGTGTGGTATTGTGGTTTATATTCATCTTGTTGTGTGGTATTGTGATTTATATTAATCTTGTTGTGTGGTATTGTGATTTATATTCATCTTGTTGTGTGGTATTGTGATTTATATTCATCTTGTTGTGTGGTATTGTGATTTATATTCATCTTGTTGTGTGGTATTGTGATTTATATTCATCTTGTTGTGTGGTATTGTGATTTATACACATCTTGTTGTGTGGTATTGTGATTTATATTCATCTTGTTGTGCGGTATTGTGATTTATATTCATCTTGTTGTGTGGTATTGTGATTTATATTCATCTTGTTGTGTGGTATTGTGGTTTATATTCATCTTGTTGTGTGGTATTGTGATTTATATTCATCTTGTTGTGCGGTATTGTGATTTATATTCATCTTGTTGTGTGGTATTGTGATTTATAGTAATCTTGTTGAGTGGTATTGTGATTTATATTCATCTTGTTGTGTGGTATTGTGATTTATATTCATCTTGTTGTGTGGTATTGTGATTTATATTCATCTTGTTGTGTGGTATTGTGATTTATAGTAATCTTGTTGAGTGGTATTGTGATTTATATTCATCTTCTTGTGTGGTATTGTGATTTATATTCATCTTGTTGTGCGGTATTGTGATTTATATTCATCTTGTTGTGTGGTATTGTGATTTATAGTAATCTTGTTGAGTGGTATTGTGATTTATATTCATCTTGTTGTGTGGTATTGTGATTTATATTCATCTTGTTGTGTGGTATTGTGATTTATATTCATCTTGTTGAGTGGTATTGTGATTTATATTCATCTTGTTGTGTGGTATTGTGATTTATAGTAATCTTGTTGTGTGGTATTGTGATTTATATTCATCTTGTTGTGTGGTATTGTGATTTATATTCATCTTGTTGTGTGGTATTGTGATTTATATTCATCTTGTTGTGTGGTATTGTGGTTTATATTCATCTTGTTGTGTGGTATTGTGATTTATATTCATCTTGTTGTGTGGTATTGTGATTTATATTAATCTTGTTGTGTGGTATTGTGATTTATATTCATCTTGTTGTGCGGTATTGTGATTTATATTCATGTTGTTGTGTGGTATTGGAGTTTATATCCATGTGCTCTCCTTTTGCAAACAGGGTGAAGAAGTTTCCACTGAAGCAGACGAGAACAGAATGAGACGCGGTACATTAAGATTTGATGAAAAGAACTATCAAGATTTCAATAAAAATTAAATAGCTTCAAGGCTCATATAAATATTAAGTCATTTCATTCATTTTGAATCAAGTACCAGATCATCACCCATGAACTATTAAGGTGTGATGTCAGTCCTAGATGGAAGGGAGTACAAAAATTGTCAAATGGCTTCTCCACTGTCAGACTGAGCTAAACTTATTTTTTACTAGCTAAACTGCAAGGAAAGAAATAGCTTCATTCATGAAGTTACTTCACTGTATTGTACCATTTCTTAAAAACATTTATACCAAACTTTGCAAAGACAGTTTTGTCATTTTCTTCAATTCAATCATATGAACCAGACTGCAAATATATTAATTGAGAAATAATATCATAAACAAGTCAATCTGATGGTCTACTTCAACGTAAGTACAAATGATATGCTTACCAACTACCGACTTCTCATAGCTCTTCCCAAGGTTGACCAGGTTCCGGAGCCCGGGGTTAAACTGTTCCATTACATTCTGGAGTGGAGAAGTGGAGAGGAATAGGTGAACAGAGAGCCAGGAAACAGACCTACCACCTCCGCACTTCCATGAATACATGCAACACCAATAATCAAGGCACCAAGAGCACAGAGTTTACTGTAAAATGTGAAAATATGTTGACACCCCTTACGTGGCATT
Source organism: Conger conger (assembly GCF_963514075.1). Classification (NCBI taxonomy): domain Eukaryota; kingdom Metazoa; phylum Chordata; class Actinopteri; order Anguilliformes; family Congridae; genus Conger; species Conger conger. Next base: position 62,655,396 of record NC_083761.1, on the reverse strand, counting down.
AATGTTAAGAGGAATGGAAGCTTGACATGAATTATGCTGTAGATTCCCCATTTGGAAAGACATTATAACCTCAAGTACAAAGTGCTTAACCTGTCATCAATCTACATTACATCAAAGGGCAGGATGCTGACTAATGCGCCACTGATACCGTAAATTAAGTGAACATTTTATGCCCAAAAGTAGCCAAATCATAGTCCTCACTCTGCTCACAGCTTAAGAAAGCAAGCAAGTTGAAGTATTTTCTTATGGAGATATGTTTGATATTTGCTTCATATGCTGAAGTCTGTGCTCATACCTATTCTTAGAGTACATCAGCACTTATTTCTTCAGTTCAGCTGCAAAGGCAATATTTTTTTTCACTTCCATCTAAACCAATAAATGTATACAGTACTACACCAAATTAAAAAAATGAATCATATGTATACTGAGAGGCAAGAATGACCCCAATATGTCCACCCATAGACAACTATTGATTTTGTTTGGATGCAAAAGATTGCCAGTAATGGACTATGAATTGCTGGATATTATGACATCTGTTTTATTAAAACATTTTCAGTGACATGTATTTTAAGCTTGACTATACCCATTTTAATAACTTTATTTTGGTACTCAGACAGGGACAGAGAATGAACCATGAAAATCTGTTCAGGCCCCAGAGGCAGAGAAGCAACACAGACTGTACTGCTCACCTCAGCAAACTAGCAGTGGAAAAAGTAATCAAGTAGATTTACTGGGATCCATAGCACAGGTCATTCTTTTAAAATATGTGTTTTTCATCTGCAAGCACTTTCCACAGTGAACAACTGCCTCTATGCTAGCAATTGCCTCTATGTGCTTCTATGCAGAATTTCACACCATAAAATTGTCTGGAAAGTGAATAATCTAATTCAGAGTTTAGCGCAAAGTGAGAATTGGAAAATACATTTTCATAATAGGCATCAAGTACTTTTTTTTTGGGGGGGGGGGGGGGATCACATCTATCTCACAGAAAATGCTATATGTAGTATAACTAGTTATTGAAGCACGCATACCTCAATGTCTGTTACTGTGACATCTTTACACTTAGATTATTTCAAAGACTCATCACCTTTCTCATCCATAACCATGCAGGTTAGAAAATTAGCAGGATGGGCAGCCTGAAGCCAACACTGGCTACATCCAAAACCGCCATTCCATTCCAAAGTGTGCAAAAAATTTCCATGAACTAGCCTGCTAAATTGCTTGCCATCACGTATCACGCAATCACGTTACTTACACTCTGATGTCTATCTGCCTTCAAAGAGTGTCTCATTCGCATGCTGCCAAGTCCCCTCTGAAGACGCCTTTGAAAGACATTGACTAATCAGGCAGCGAGGCAACGAAGCATCAAGGTAACTGTCTTCGGTTTTGGACGCAGCCACTGTGTGCTTAGAAGTATTGGAAGTGTCTACTGGAACCTGCCCACATACCACCTTTCAGTCCAAATTGTGGCTTTTCAGTATCTTTTTAATGACATTACACTTTGGTGTCATTCTCAATCTTTATCTTCGCTTCTATTTTCTGTATCAACTAATTTTCTAAATATTGTTCAAACATTTCAGCTTTACTTCCGCTCTTATGCTGGTGATATTTTTGCTTTCGGTGGACACTCACGAGCCCAGTCAGGCCTGCTGATTAATAAACCACCACAGAAAAATAACTGCTAACATTTCCACAATGAAGTTGCAACCTCTGACCTGCTTTGCAGTCAGAGGGGTTGAAAAACAGGAAGATGGCCAGAGGGCAATTCCCACAGGCATTCCGAAAGGCAAGTGGCATTCCCGTGCCTGAAAAAGTGTGACGACTGATCAAATACAAAGTGCTGCTATGACCTTCTACTTGTCAGGTTAAACAGCTTCAAATTTTCATTCAAATAATGTTTTTTTTGGTTAAATGAAGTTCTTGTACGTAACCGTTAGATTTCAGGTTTTCAAGTTCATTGGTTGACAATTAATTGGTTCTAACTGCCACAGCCAATGGCATTTCAATGTCAGTGCTTTCACAGAGAAGGGGTGGGATAAACAGTGTTGTGATTTCAGATCATCAAACAAATTTAAATATTAGTCAAAGACAACACAAGTAAACACAAAATCCAAACCTACATGGCCCTGTGTGAAAAAGTGATTGCCCTCCCTGTTAAAACATAACATAACTGTGGTTTATCAAACCTGAGTTCAATTTCTCTAGCCACACCCAGGCCTGATTACTGCCACACCTGTTCTCAATCAAGAAATTACTTAAATAGGACCTGCCTGACAAAGTGAAGTAGACCAAATGATCCTCAAAAGCTCGACATCATGCTGAGATCTAAAGAAATTCAGGAACAAATGAGAAAGAAAGTAATTGAGATCTACCTACCTATCTATCTATCTATCTATCTATCTGGAAAAGGTTATATAGCCATTTCTAAAGCTTTGGGACTCCAGCGAACCACAGTGAGAGCCATTATCCACAAATGGCGAAAACATGGAACAGTGGTGAACCTTCCCAGGAGTGGCCGGCCGACCAAAATTACCCCAAGAGCGCAGCGACGACTCATCCAAGAGGTCACAAAAGACCCCACAACAACATCTAAAGAACTGCAGGCCTCACTTGCCTCAGTTAAGGTCAGTGTTCATGACTCCACCATAAGAAAGAGACTGGGCAAAAATGGAGTTCCAAGACGAAAACCACTGCTGAGCAAAAAGAACATTAAGGCTCGTCTCAATTTTGCCAGAAAACATCTTGATGTTCCCCAAGACTTTTGGGAAAATACTGTGGTCTGACGAGACAAAAGTTGAACATCTGGCGTAAAAGTAACACCGCATTTCAGAAAAAGAACATCATACCAACAGTAAAACATGGTGGTGGTAGTGTGATGGTCTGGGGCTGTTTTGCTGCTTCAGGACCTGGAAGACTTGCTGTGATAAATGGAACCATGAATTCTGCTGTCTACCAAAAAATCCTGAAGGAGAATGTCCGGCCATCTGTTCGTGACCTCAAGCTGAAACGAACTTGGGTTCTGCAGCAGGACAATGATCCAAAACACACCAGCAAGTCCACCTCTGAATGGCTGAAGAAAAACAAAATGAAGACCTTGGAGTGGCCTAGTCAAAGTCCTGACCTGAATCCTATTGAGATGCTGTGGCATGACCTTAAAAAGGCGGTTCATGCTCGAAAACCCTCCAATGTGGCTGAATTACAACTATTCTGCAAAGATGAGTGGGCCAAAATTCCTCCACAGCGCTGTAAGAGACTCATTGCAAGTTATCGCAAACGCTTGATTGCAGTTGTTGCTGCTAAGTGTGGCCCAACCAGTTATTAGGTTTAGGGGGCAATCACTTTTTCACACATGTAGGTTTGGATTTTTTTTTCTCCCTTAATAATAAAAACCTTCATTTAAAAACTGCATTTTGTGTTTACTTGTGTTGTCTTTGACTAATATTTAAATTTGTTTGATGATCTGAAACATTTAAGTGTGACAAACATGCAAAAAAATAAGAAATCAGGAAGGGGGCAAACACTTATTCAAACCACTGTACTTATGTTTACAAATATATTACAAGGTTCATCCATCAAGAAGCTTGGAATTGCTTGCCAAATGTAAAGTGCCCTAAAATAATCTAGATAGCCTGTTAAATGTAATGTAATGTAAATGTAAATGTCAACTTTGGCTATCACTAACTACCACTGGAAATTCCATGGAAGAATGCTTGTATCTAACTTTTGGAGAACTGCTTGTACTCAAGACCCAACTTAGGCAAACAATACCTGTCACCCTTATAAGTAATGGATACCTGTTGAGAAGATAAGACAGTCCTAAGGATTTGAAGCCTAAGGACCTAATCTGTGTCGGTCAGATGCACATTACAAGTTCTGTACAGACACGGCATTAACTACCAGCATTATAATGTAACCTAAATCCAAAAGTTGTGTCTGAATAAGCTGACTAAGCTGAAAAATCTGACATTTGTTTTCCTGTAAATTACACTGAATGCATCAAGTTTATAATGCAAGCACATCACTTTACAAGCCATATTTACTAGCATTGTTTGCATAGATAATGTTATTCAAATAACTACTATATTTCAATAATGTATGGCAGCGAATAATACAATTGATTACCTCCATTTTGAAAACTTTAATGTCCATAGTCATACACAAGCCCCTTTGAACAGTATCAAAATAACCCAGGCCAGGGCCCCCAAGTGGTTAAAATAGTTGAAACATTCACCAAAAACACAAGCCATGCCTTGTGGCATAGGCACAGTCCAGTTCGAGTCTGAGCATGTCACTAGAGTGTATTAGATGAGTTCATGAGTACAAATCTCAAATGAAAATAATCACTATAACGGTGTGTGCATGCAAAAGAAAATACAAATACTATGTCTATTAGGATACTAAAAAGTAGGGGAAGCACCGAAAACAATATACAAGAAAAGAATGTTTCGGTTCAATATCACTGGGATCTTCTTCTTCACATTGTGAACCAAGAATATTGAATATAAATGTAACAATAATGATAATATTAAACTTTAACTGTAACCAACTACAAATAGTGCAAATGTTTGTGAAGGCATATAAAAAGTTTAATGATTAACCTGTTCCTTTTTACTAAGCTAACTGCAATGTAGGAGCAAAGTCCTTCAGTATTTTCAAGGAAACTAAAACCCAGGTGAAATGCCCACAATAAAATGTTCAGCAGTTCCTCTTTCAATTCCCAAGGCACACCCTCTCTCTCTCTCTCTCAAACAATGACCAGTCAGGTATGCAGCCCTTTGACCAAAAGAAAGAAAAAAAAGAAAAAAAGAAAAAAACTGAAACAGGTTTATTCACCCCAATTTGAAAGTACCTTCAAAGTTGCTGTCCATTAGCCTATTCAGGGCTAGTATTTGATCTATGACATTCATCACATTCTGTTTCTACTGAGCACGGTCAGGTTTGTTTGTTAGGTTTAATTCACGTTGAATAAAAATGTATTCGTATAAAAGCGACATGTCCCCAAATGCTGTGTAATGGGCCCAATAATATTTGCAAATCAATTCAATTCTTCGAGAAAAGACGGTGCGCCACTGAAGTGTTCCGTTTTCGTTCAACGATTACTTTCGTGGACAGGTACTATTAAGGTTGCTCTGCTGAAATCAGCGACACAGGTGTGTGTGTGTGTGTGTGTGTGTGTGTATATATATATATGTGTGTGTGTGTGTGTGTGTGTGTGTGTGTGTGTGTGTGTGTGTGTGTGCGTGCGTGATTACTCAGATTACAATTACTAAATTAGCATGACATGTTATTAATGCATTTCTCCCTATCCCTCTTATCTGGGTGTGCCACTGAAACTAACCAGTTTTGGCAAGAAAGTCTTTCTTTGGAAAACATGTGGCGAACAATACTTTTTTCCAGACGTACTTCTGAAGTAGTGTGTCGTACCATTTTTTCACACAATAACTAGTAACAAAAACATTTAAGAAAATCTAAGTTTGAGTTAGGCTAGCAATTATTCCATTGGAAACGCATCGCTTGTCCTTGAAAAAGCAAATAATCATATTCAAATACTCACGACTGACAAAACAAATAAATAGCCTAGCCTACTTATATTTTATGATGTTGCGAATGAGCACATGCGGGCGTATGGATGTTTCATAAAATCGGTCAACCACTAAGACGCGTGGAGATAAACAATCATAGTCAATGTCGATCAGTTAAGGAAGGCATAATTCACACTTGACCATGGATAACCCTACGAATCAGCAACAAAACAGATCTTCGCTAACTCTAGGCTTCGAAACATTAAATGAACGCCTGTGACTAGAGTTAGAGGGATGCCAATAGCCTACGAACTGGCATTACGATGCAATGCAATCGACTGAATTTCAAGCCATGCTTTAAAGTCCTACCTTGTATGTGCTTTCGGTGAGCTTGTTGACTTCTTCTGGATCCCTGGACATATTTGTATTCCAGTACAATGCTTATCTTCACTACAAAATATATATATATATTAGGCTACTCCTTGCAAAAAAAGAAAACCGATAGCACAAAATCGTTGAACATTCCAAGTAGCCTATCGTCTTTCGATTGAACACCAACTGCCTTCCTGCAACTACTTGGGCTTTTAAAAATAAAAATTATTTCATTCGTTAAGTGGCTGGGACAAAGCGCAACCGTGCGCTCGCGGCAATGCTTACTGTCAAACTTATTGCGTGTGTGATTGTGCGGAGGCAGAGAAGGTGGGATCCACGACGTCACACCTTTCCAATGCACTCTGCTGCTTCGTGGACGTACCGGAATACCGGTGACTGGCGCTCCCCTGAGGCCACAAGACTAACTTTCAACTGTCCATCGTACTGCATCGCCATTGTTTTGTTGTTTGTTTATTGTTGTTGTTTTGTGTGACCAGCAAATGGGTGTGGTATGCATCGATAACACGGAACAGTATGTAAACAACTGCGTAAATTATGACATGAATACAATCGTGCGTGTTTCTGTTTTATAGCGATAACAGCCACGCTTTTTATCGTTGATCGCTTTCATCAATCTATACACATACCTAGCAATTGCATACAAAATGCTTTTTGAAACCACGAAACACGCCGAGATTGCGTGAATGTTATCAATGCGGCAGTTAGAAACCTCTTTCTGGCGTAATTCTTCAGACAGGTAATACGCCAGGCATGCGACCTAGGCTATTTTTGTAATACCGTTCACGGATATATCGAGCAGTGCAATAAAATACGATATATAATCACAAATGTGAGAATAGTCTGCCTACGACCATGTTATTTCATTCATAGCCGCATTATTGTAAAGCATTTTTATGCAGTCTCTAAAACAAGTCCTCCCATGACTTTTCCAATGCCATGGTTTTATTTCATTCTCCATCCAACATGGCAAGCTACAGACATGCATACATGGTCTATTTAGGCCTAATCCACAGTGGCCAACTTCCAGAGCCAGTAATTCATCAATACAGTTGGGAAAGTCGGTGCTTTGTGTTGCACACACAACCCCACGGAATGATTGTGTCTTGGTCCATACAGTATCTCACGGTGAAGAAAAAATAACAGGTTTGACAATTGTCCTATAATGGGTGTTGATTACTTTGATATTGACAAAGAGGTGTGTTATGTGTGTGACATAAATGTAATGAAAAACATTTAAGAAATGACTGTAGTAATAATAGGTTATCTGTTGCTGAAGTTCATTGTATCGACAGCACATACAGGTCCCTCCATAATGTTTGGGACAAAGACCCATCGTTTATTTATTTGCCACTTTACTCCACAAGTTGAGATTTGAAATACAAAGATCACATGTGGTTAAAGTGCACATTGTCAGAATTTGTCATATTGTCATATCCTTTGCATGTAATGACTGCTTGAAGTCTGCAATTCATGGAAATCATCAGTTGCTGGGTGTTATATCATCAATTAAGATAAGTGAACCAGTACCTTCGGCAGCCATACCTGCCAAGCCCTAACACCCCCACCACTGTGTTTCACAGATGATGTGGTATGCTTTGGATCTTGGGTAGTTCCTTCTCTCCTCCATACTTTGCTCTTGCCATCACTCTGATATAAGTTAATCTTCCACAATTCCTTTTTCTAGAACTTTCCCAGGCCTTTTTACAGATCATGTTTTTGCACCTAACCAGTGGTTTGTATTTTGCAGTGTAGCCTCTATATAATAATAAATAAATAAATAAATAAATAATAATAATAATAATAATAATAATAATTCCTTGCATGTATATAGTACTTTTCTCACCAGCTGGCAACTCAAAACACTTTACAGTGCTGAGGGGGAAACTCACCTCAAACCCCACCAATGTGTAGCATCCACCTGGGTGATGCAACAGCAGCCATTTTGCACCAGAATGCTCCCCACAGATCAGCTGAGGTGGAGAGAGATAACTTTGCAAAGAGTGTCATGGGATCTTTAATGACCAGAGTGAGTCAGGCCCTTGGTTTAATGTCTCATTCGAAAGACAGCTTCTCCTACAGCTCCCATCACTGCAATCATTGGGGCATTGGGATCAACACCACTTCCAGCAGCAACATCATTTTCCCTGGAGGTCTCCCATCCATCTACTAACCAAGGCCACACCTGCTTAGCTTCAGCCTGTGTGCATGGTGGTATGGCTGCTGGGTATTTCTGTTCATGGTGTTTTCTGTGGACAGTGGTTATTGACAAATCCACACCTGACTCCTGAAGAGTGTTTCTGATCTGTCGGACAGGTGTTTGGGGATTCGTCTTTATTATGGAGAGAATTCTTCTGTCATCAGATGTGGAGGCCTCCTTGGCCTGTCAGTCCCTTTGTGGTTAGTAAGGTCATCAGTGTTCCAGACAGTTGATTTTTGTAAGGTTTGGCTGATGTCTCTAACCATTTTATTCTCGTTTCTCAGACTCACAATGGCTTCTTTGACTTTCATTGGCACAACTTTGGTTCTCATGTCGATAAACAGCAATAATAATTTCCAAAGGTGATGGAAAGACTAGTTGCTGAGAGCTCTCTTACACCTGCATGAAGGAATAAGAGTGAAGTGTGTCTCAAACCTTATGGTGCACTGAAATAGGGGGGCCCTATAAACACCACTGTAATTTCTACATGGTGAAACCAAAATGCCCTTTAATGAAATCTGAGAATATGCACTTTAACCATATGTTAATTGTGTGATTCCAAATATATAATTGTGGCAAATCAGAGGCAAATCAAGACATAATGGATCTTTGTCTCAAACATTATAGAGGGCATTGTAAATAAACCACTAACCACCGGGGAGGTTAGGAGGAGGGCAAAAAAGACACAGACACATTGATGCGAGCTAATTCCAGCCGATACCATGCTGTTTTTGCATCTTCACAATAAGAATGACACCGCTCAGCAACAACAGCAAAGCACTGACATATTCCCTGGGGAACAACATGGTCAACACTGAGCAGATTAAAGCTAACATGGCCAATGTGGAATGTGGATGCAGAGATGAAAACAGGGCCAATCGGTCACATGTCCATTACAACCAGCCCACCCGGCACATTTCCCACTGCAACATTCTGCCCTTTGCCAGTTGACATCAACAAGATATTTGTTTTTCAGGGAAGCAAAGAGCTGATCAACACAACTATTAGACACATTGTGGCAAGGCAGCTTATGAACTAAAATTGAGCCAAAATATAATGTAATATACAGCTGCAAACGGAAAACTGGAAAGCTGTCCTCCCCTAAACAGGGTGTCCCAATCTTGTGTCCAGCATCTACATTATATGTTAAAATGACAGTTGAATTCTTCAGTCTTAATTACATAATTGTAACCTTAATTGGGTTTGTACTTAATGGTTTGTTAATGAAAACAGTTTTATATAGGCTAGCCAAGGAACTTTTGTTTCAATCCAAATTTCAAATATTATAATATGTATGTTACTGCTGACCCCATACCAAGATCTCTGAATTGTTTAATTACATTTCCAGCTAGCTGTAAATAATGTGAAATGTAAATTATATAAGAATAGGACAGGCATCTAATAAGATTTCCTTAAAATAGTGTGTTTTTATCTCATTGAAATGAATTACATCTGGGGCTTAAGCATTTTTGTATTTTATTGTGTAATCTATAATAGGGAACAATTGGAACAACCAAATACTTTTAGGTTTTCTTACTGTTTATATTTTTCATCTGAAAATGGTCTTGTAAAAATGGTATATAATGTTGTCAATACTAAACGCACATTACACCATTTATGTGAAATTGCCTTTGAAGAAATTGATAATAAATACATGTTCTACGTGGAATATACAACGTTACATTAAACATTATTGTGGCTGATACATTTATAACTGGCGGGGGCACCTTGGAACACAGCGTTCTAAAGTGCCCCGGCTGCCTAGTTCTACTCCAGCAAGACTCACAGTTTCTGCTTGCTTGTGAAATGTGTCGACTCTATACAGTCTTATAACCCATAAAACAGTGATATAAATGATGTATATTTGGAGTCTGTGGTGGTCACATATAATCAGTTATTCAAAAAATACTTTGGTGAAAAAACATGACTTTCATGGTGCTAAAACGCATATTTGTTAATAACTCTTGTTTTGAAATCGTCCAGCCACTCACACATGAGAATGGCGTTGCTATAATACATTAGTAACAATAAAATAAAAAATTAAAAAATTAAATAAAAAAACATAATTCTTGTGCAAATGCAACTATGCGAAATCCCCATGTTTAAACATGCCCCGTGTTCGTTTGTGCCCCGGTCTCCCCTCCCTGTTATCTAATACTTACTTAATATTTACTTTGTTTATTTCAAAGCCCATGATACTCGTGGCCATGACGCTTTGAGCTGGATTGAGACAACATGGTTATGACTCGGTTTAGAGGCAACAAGGCGTCAACTGTAGTTTAATTGGTGTGTCTGTACAGTGTTCCAGTTAGAAGCTGTATTACTCCAACAGCCATTCTGTCGCCAACGTTCGTGTTACAAGTGAGAACTGGATGTGTCTACATGCATAAGTGTCGGTAATTATATTATTATTTGCGATCTAGGTGATTATTTTAGTCCTTCTGGGAATCACCTTTGACTAGCTTTACATTTAAACAATGCAAATACGATATTTATCAAAAGGTTCGCTTACATGTTTACATAAATTAGCGTATATGGTATTGCATTATGCGTGTCAGTGTGGACATTAAAATAATTTTAAATCCTTGATTTAATGCTCATACTTTTAAAATGCTTTTGAGTGCGTAGGCTAGTCTTTTCAGTTAGATCAAAGGCCTACTGGTGCCGTACAGTTCAGAATCACTTTGCAATTTGCTGCTGGCAGGATGAAATGCGTTGCCGTCTTCGTCTACTTTTCCATCTCACTGGTACAGCAAGCTGTCTACACCGATGACACAATCAATTTATCAGGTAGGCCAGTTCCGTAGTAGGCGCACTTTATACACTTTCGGCGGAAACGTGGAATCTAAAATACATAACATTTATTATTTTTCAATGTAGAAATGGCCTCGGGAAAACTTACTTTTCGTCAGACGGATGGGAATGAAACTTATCTACGGAGCACCTTGGAACTAGCTGCAGACATACCGACTGAAGCTTCTTTCGAGCTTTTTGACCCCCGAAACATGTTCCGCTATGTGAAGTTCACGTATACATGGGACCTGGGGAACGGGTAGGCCGCTGAGTTTTTTGTTTTTTTTTTATTGCTAAGTTAATAACCAATATATGTATAGTGTTACTGAAACACAGGAACAATTTTAATGTATTTTCAATTCATTTATTTTGTCCCTAACCTATTTACAGAGAAGTCATAGTGCGAAAGGAGCCTTTTGTGCGATGCAATTACAACTCTTCGGGAAACTACACTGTAAGACTGACATTGGGTGCCTACTGGGCCAGACACACACGACTAACAGGATTCTACTCCACAGACTTAAAAGTATTGGGTATGTTTTACGGTCGCATATATTATTTTGAGTTTATAGTATTTTCAGAGATTACGCTACACAATACAAATTAATATTCGCATGTATGTGGATTCAAACAGTGAACATCCTCTTTGGGCTTTAACAGTATCCCTTATTTGTTTTACTATTACAGTGTTCTCTATGGACATCATATTATTCTGTTCTTGCAAATTTAGTTTTAGATTTGGGCCTATTCATTCTTCATAGGGATTATAATTACAGGGACCTGCTGTTTTGGCGAGTTTCTTAATTTAAATGGAGATATTCATGCCACCTCTGTACATCAAAAAGGCACTTTCATTAGTATACTTAAAATGGTTAGAAACATGTTTTAAAATAAAAGTATTATCATCATCAGTTTAACTTAACATTTTATAAGGCTTTCAATTTAAGAACGGACATTGTGGCATTATAATGAAATGAATAAATCTTTAAACTTTAATGTCTGTTTCCATGCTGAGCCTTATAGCAACTGTTGGCCCTGCACTACATACATGACAGGTTTCTATTTGTGGAGCATTTAGCTGTTCAAAGGGACTGATATTTCTCCTCTTGATATGGGGTCATTCATGTTTTCCAGATGCCATCAGGACTATTGAGTTCATGGGACCTTCGGATTATAAAGTGTCCCAAATTAGTAGCCTGTCCATGTTTGTTGGTGGGAGGTTAGTGTCATTTTGGTAAACCAAAGCTAATTTATCTTGCATTTCCTTCATATACCGCTTGTTTAAAAACATCCCTTTTTTTTCTCATAAATTATGCTGTAGAATTTTTTCCTATGATACAGGTAGCTTGTTTGGCAAATTATTGGCATATAATGCACATTTGTAGTAACTCTATGTAAAATTGTTATGAACATGCTTGTTTTTCATATTTATCATAGCATTTGACATTGGATAAACCTTTTTAATTTGGTGTCCCCCTTTTCTCTATTTTGTGATTTTTTATGACCAGCCCTCCAATGTGGATATGTTGGTCAATGGTGCCAAACTGTGTGGCTATTTCCCCTGTTTCCTGCCACTGGGTGAAGTTGTACGGAAACATATTTAACTTGAACTACACCTTCACATCTGTGGGCAAATACTGCCTGAACATGACAGTCAGGAATGACATCAGCACGCTTCAGACGTCCTATGACATTATAGCATGGAGAGATCGTAAGTATGACCAACCACTATGTTCAGAATACTTACAGTAGGGTGCACACTACTTGGGCACCCCTGGTTTAGATGTCTGTTACATTTAAACTGTATGTGATCAAAAGCAAATCTGAGCTCTAAATGTTACGAGACCTTTCTGCAAATTCTATAGCAATATTGCTTTTTATTTTCATTTTTTACTATTTATAAATCATATAAAAAAAGGAAAAGGGCCCTTTTGGATTATTCTTTATTACTTTTAAGAAGATGATTACTAAGGCCCAGACCCAGGTGATTTACTCATTACTCATTCAATGAGTCAGGTGAGTATAATTCCAGGGCTGAACTTTCTATTCTGACGTAACTCCATGCCATAAAAAGTATCCAACTGCAGTGGCTGTTCTGTCTGGTGTTAACAACCATGGGTTCCTCTAAACAGTTGTCCAAGGATGTCAGCATGAAGATGGTTCATTTCCACCTTGAAGGAGAAGGCTACAATAAGTCTCTCAATGTTTCAAACTACCTATATCCACTGTCAGAAACATTATTAGAAAATGGAAGATAAATGGAACAATTGAAGTCAAGGCAAGGTCGTCAAGGAAGACCAGGAAAGAATTTGGATACAATGGCCCGAGACCTGGTGAGAAATGGTCAGAAGAACCCACACATCACCACAAAAGAGCTGAAAAAAAGAGTAGCAGACACAGGTCTAGCTGTTCACAGGACAACAATGCAATATACTTTAAACAACAAAGACCTACAGTTGACAGAAAGAACGGCCTCAACTCAAAATTAAGCATCTGAAGTATGCAAAAGAAAGCCTAAAGCCTGTGCTTTGGACTGATGAAACCAAAATTTTTGCTGATACAAAACTTTTTGGCCATTACCAAAGAAGGTATGTTTGGAGAAAAAAGGGTGAAGCCTTTGTAGAGAAGAACACCACGGTTAAGCATGGAGGTGGATCCATTATGCTTTGGGGTTGTGTGGCAGCTGGGGGCACAGGAAGAATGGTGAAAAATTCCAAGCAAGCAAGAATTGAAAGATTAGCTGGCCACAGGAAGCATTTACAAGCTGTTATATTTGCCAGAGAAGGAGTTACAAAGTAATAACTGACAGAGTTCCAAACTTTTGAACAGGGCCTTTTTTATTATTTTGAAACTGTAAAGAGTAACCTTGCTTTAAAAATTTAAAGAAATGCTTCATGTTTAACTTTGTGCCAGGTTTGCTTTTGTTCACTTAGATATTAATTGTAAAAGGCTTTTTGAACTGGGGTGCCCACATTTGTGCACACCATTGTATATTGTACATTGCATTTTGATGAGTCATGATGACATACTATGGAATATTTGACCTCATTATTCCAGAAAATGAGGGACAGGACACCATGTGGTACTGTTAAGTATTATATAATAAGATGAGTACCTCTTAAAATGGAGCCCCTTCAGTTTGTTGCCTTGAATCTGGTTAAAACATGGCCATCAAAAACAGGAACACTCCTATTGGTGAGGATTATGCATGTTTGAGGTGGTGCTAATCATTTCTAGAGATAAATGTAATGGCAGAATCAGCCACATGTATGTCGAATTGATTTGTTGTAGCTAATAGAAGGAATGTATGTAGCCTTCAGGATTGTGTCTTGTGACTTGTGCACATTATTGAACTCAACTCAAAAAATGCCTTTATAGATAGTTTGTTCAAGGCAAATGTTAAGAACTTGCCACATTGTGTTGCTTGTTTAATAGATATAGTACAATAATACAGTTCAGTGCCTTGAAAAAGTATTTGCCCCTTCCTGATTTCCTCTATCATTCCATAATATGTCACACTGAATGGTTTCAGATCCTTGGACAAAATGTACAAAACGTACAAAATAGTGCATATCAAGGTCATGCAGCAAACTACCGAACACGTCAGATAAGGTACAATTCATATATGATTGGTTGTAATGCCATGAACATATGTCCAGTACACATGTCCGGTAGATAGGTCAAGTCTATAACTGCCATACCAAGACAACTTGAGGAACTACAGAGAGATGAGTCTTCAGACTACAGGAGAAAATGGGCTGTGAGTGAACAGTTCTTATTGGAATGGGGAGGTCGTTCCACCACTGGGGAGCTAGGGTGGAGAGGCTCCGCAGTTGGGACAAGCGAGAGCCATTCAGGCGGCTGGCAGGATGAGCAAGTCGGCCTGTGGCAGCAGAGTGGATTGACCGAGTTGGTGTGTAGGGCTGAATTATGTCCTGTAGGTATGGAGGGGCCATCTTGTTGGCTGCAGTGTAGGCCAGAAGTCAGAACTTAAAATCTGATCCTAGCAGCAACTGGGAGCCAGTGGAGTGACTGTAACAGAGGCGTGATGTGTGAAGACTTGGGAAGGTTGAAGACGAGCTGGGCCGCAGCATTCTGGATGAGCTGTAGAGGCTGGATGCCGTAGGTTGGCAGACTTTTGCGAGTGCGCAGATCGGAAGCCGGACTGTCGATGGTGGAGCAGATTGTACTGTTGGAGAAAATAAGAGAGTTGGTTGAGTACAGCTCGTTCCAGAGCTTTGGACAGAAAGGGAAGAAATGATACTCAATAGTTCCTAACATCAGAGGGGTCTAAGGCTGGTTTCTTAAGGAGTGGGTACCATGAGCCAGGTTAAAGTGAGGGGGAACATTACCACTGGCAAGAGAGCCATTAATAATAGAGGACAGATAAGGAAGGAGCTCACCGGATATGGACTGAAGGACAGCTGATGGGATAGGCTCAAGTGAACAGGTGGTTGCATGATGAAATATGATGAAGTATGTCTGTAGGTTCCAGCATCATGAGGCCAGTGCAGCTGTGGGTGTGCTTTGGGGAGTAGGTGGCATCACCAGATGAGTGAAGGTGTCCCGGATACCAGCCCCATTCCCTTCAAAGTGGGCCAGGAAGTCAGAGAGGGGGCAATGAGAGGGGGGAGGGGGAGGGATGAGGAGGGAAGAGAAGGTGGTGAAGAGTTTATGTGGGTTAGACGCATATGCACTGAAAATGAGGTTTTAGCTGATATGGAGTTAAAGGCTGTCAGCAAAGTGTGATATGAAGTCAAGTCCTGAGAGGATCTGGATTTCCTCCACTTCCTCTTAGCAGCCCGAAGCGAGGTTCTGATTGAGTGGAGAGATTCCTTCAGCCATGGGCTGGGTGATGGTCGTGATATTAGATAAAGGGAACAACCTTCAAAGAGTACAACCCATTCATAAAATCATTTTTATATTTCATTTTTATATTTTATAATTCATTTTCTATATTTTTTGTTTTCATTTATTCAATGAAAAAAGTTATCAACCACCAAAAGTAATTGCCCCCTTAAAATGAAGAACTGTTTGCACAATCTTAACAGCAATAATTGCAACTAAATGCTTCCAAGAATTTGATATCAGTCTTTCACATCGCTGTCAAGGAATTTGAGTTCTTTGGGTTTTTTTAAGGTCCTGCCACATCCCTTTTGGGTTCTCTTTCTTATTGTGGAGTTATACACATTGAGCATAGCTGAGGCTATTGAGGTCTGCAGTTGCTGGCCACTCCTGGAACGATTCGGTGGAGTCCCAGAGCCTTAGAAATGGTTTTGGAGTGGCTTAGTCAAAGTCTTTACTTGAACCTAAAATAGTTGGTGGCAGGATCTGCTCAAAAACCGAATTCCTTGGAAGCAATGTAAAAGACTGCTATCAAAATAAAAGGAGGGTGTGATTGCAATTATTGCAGCTGAAGATGGTGCGACCAGTTACTCGGTTTAAGGGTGCACTTTTTCACAGGAGTGATTTGGGTGTTTGATAAGGTTTTTCTTTAGTTAAATGAAATGTGCATTTAAAACTGTGTTTTGTGTTTACTCAGGTTCCGTTTGTCTACTACTACATTTTGTCTAAAGATATGAAAACATTCAGTGTGTCAAATATGCAATAATACTTTCTCACGGCACTGTGTGTTGTTACAACTAGTTGAGTGTTCTTCTCAGAAAAATTCTGCATACAACTAAGAAAAACGAATTAGCTCATTAAGTTGTCTAGGTACAGTACTTAGAAAGCAGGAGAGTAAATCCTGTTAAAATACAAGTGCTGTGTAAGACACATGCTTTGAATATAAAAAAGAAGATTTAAATTAAAGAGCTTTTTGTAGCTAATTTGTCGTTTGTTCATATTTGTCTTCTGATTTTTTTCACAGCAACCAGTAACCTGCTCTTTGTCTTTCCTTGTGCCACACTCATCTTGTCCACCTTTGCTCTTATCATTGCAAATATATGTCGTTCAAAACGTTCAGCAAAGAGGAACACAGTGGAGGTATGTGTCTATACCTTATTGTAGTTATGTAAATCGCATTCTGGTGATTTTCTTGAATGATTGGTTTTTGAACAGTTGCTCCAAATTCAGTCAATCAAGGAGCAACTAAAGGCAATGGAAATCAATGGGAAGCAAGTGTACTTCCACATTACCATATTGTTTTAAATAGGTATGTATGCTGATTTCCACAAGGGGGTGCTCAATACTAAAAGATAAATATGGCTCCAGAAATCCAATGGCAGATTATGACATTGTAGGAACAAACTATGATATAAAAGATGCCGGCTGATCTGGTACTGTGTTTTTTTGAGAGGGGAGATTTTTCATATCCTGGTGTTCCTAACTGAATTTAAATAGGTCCCTATGAAGCATGAGAGATGAGCAGGGCCCAGTGGAGCTGTGTGGTGCAGACTGTTACTAAATTGTGCCAGGACTGTGCCAAGCGAATATAGGGATCATCAAGAACTCACATTTCCTAAAGTGAACTGATGAGATTGTTTCCTCTTCCTTCAGGCTTGTAATACTACTCCCAAAAAAGAACTACTTTTTTGTTCTGCTTTATATCTGAACCTTCCTTCAGCTGAACACGTCTCTGTGTTTCTTCAGGTGGCAAACTTCAACTTCTCCCCAGAGGCCTCAAACATGGAAATGAAGTATAAGAGTTTGGGTAGCACCCCAAATTTGAATCCCTCCTCATCTTCATAGAAGAAGAGTGATGTTCGACCTTCGCTCACCTCCTTTAGGGAGTCCTCCTCATACGGCTGTTCACAGCTGTAATCCTCTCCTGACACGGCATTCATCACGGTGCCATGAATTTCATAGTACTGTCACAAGGTCTGGAGCCAGTGATATTCAGTTGGATTGTTGCTTCCAGTACTGCTGCTGTCAACGCCATGACCTTCTTATGCAAGTTGATCTAATTCACAGCTGACGTACTCTGGTACTTTCAGTATGAACCCAACAGATACAGACTAACTGGTCAATGGAATTGCCTGAAACTGTAAGTAACATACGAGATTCTTGCTACCACTAATGCAAAATAGCGAGGGTTAAACAAACTAAGTACGATTTATGTTTAGAGTCACACATTATAAAAGACACAAAAAATTGAAAAGTGACATCATTCATAAAGCTACAAAAACAAGGTTACAATGAGATGTATGTATATTACTGCTGATTTGCTGAATCCTGCCCTTTTTGACAGCTACTGAATTAAAGGAATAGACACGATAACCCTAACAATAAAATGTAATCAAGAGTAATTAAGAGATTATTAGATGGACTATGTGCCCAAATGGGGTTTTCTGTTCTTTCTAGGAGATCAAGTAGAAATGAAATAGAGTATTTTTTGTGAATAATAGGGATTGTTACAAAGCTTGTAATCTGTTATATGATATTTTATGAAGACAGAATTCCTCATAGGATATATGTTTTGTACAGGTTTATATGAAGGAGTGAACGTGTGTACAGAATTTGACTAAATCAACTTTCTGGAATCAGGTAGAAGTTTTGGTGTGCTGAGTGCAGTGATGTGCAGGATACAGAAACTGCCATGATGTAAACACTACAATTCCCTTCTAATGCTTTACCTCAATAGCAAATAATTAACAATTGACTGGTGTTTGGGATATATGCATAGTGTTTGCGCATTCATTAATAACTTTGTAATTATTATGATTAATTGATACAGAAATGTTTTATTGTGTGGATAAAAGGAAATATTCACCATTGGTGAATGCCAATGCTGTTCCAGACCTCAGATATTGTAACGTATTCTGCATTAGGCTTGTATCAATAGAATACCCCTCCTCACAAACAAATCAGGAACAACAGATACAAAATGGGGCAGACTTAATTACTGGTCACTTCAATGGACAACTGATCATTTATTGGTAACACATCATCTAAGGTGTTGCAGAAACATGATAGATATTCAAATTCAAAACTGAGAGGGTCATTTTACATGTTAAAAACTTTTAAATTACTTTCAGCCTGGCACAAAGACCAGTACACAAAGAGTAGATTGTAAGGTTACATCTGGTTCACTCCCAGCATACAGTCATCAAATGAGTCCCAAGGCCTTCTGCCAAGTGTCCTCGAATGAAGAGGCTGTTAGGAAGCGCGGAAAACAATCACACAATTTTTCTGTTATTCAAGTCCCACAGAAAGGTTGTCAGCCCTCAAACTCCAAAAATATGTTTCATTGATATGTTGAAATGAATTTGAGTGGCAGGGACCTAAAAAGAATGACATTGGAGGGATTGCTGACTTCGCACCGCCTTTTTCATTCAGAAAAATCCCTGTCTCTGTCTCCCCTCACAAAATATATTTACTTCAACTGGCTTCAACAGGTATCACTGATGCGGTTGTGTGGTTATGAACAAATTGTATGACCACAAAGGGCATGACCTAGGATAATCTCAGGTAATTGGTCAATGAAAAATCTTTAGGTGTGTCAAGTTCATATTTCAGTGGGAAAACAGTGGCTTTTGGTAGATAGTGCTCAGGAATCTACTGGGGCTTTGAAACCGAAGGCTCTCTCCCTCCTCCTCCTGCCCCTTTCTCTCTCTCTCTCTCTCTCTCTCTCTCTCTCTCTCTCTCTCTCTCTCTCACACACACACACACACACACACACACACACACATACTGTATCTCTTTATTTTTGGGGAAATCCGAAAGTTAATTTATGTATAGAAATAACTCTTAATAATTACTCATAATAAGTCATGAATTCTTCACTAATTGTCAGTGGAATTCTCTTCCTGCAGTGTTGTATTGTGCTCAGCTCTGTTGTGTCAAAATCCTGCATCAGCCATCACACAATTCAAAGACCTGTCAGATCCTGCTCCTTCTTTCTTACTGCCGATCTCTCTCAACCCCGATACCATCCTCTGTGCCTGGGCTGCCCTTTGTTCCTTGTTTCACAGCAGTAACCCAGACTCTTCCCAGTTCTGTCAAAACTGCCATCGCAATCTCCAGAGAGACAACTTGCTCAAAGAGATTAGATCAAAGTACTTAAGAAGAGGCGGGAGTAGATGGAGGACAAGCTGCAGAAAGGGGGATATTTGGTTTATGGATACAGAGCTCCCAATACTAATGTGACTGAACTGTTGAAAAGCCTTTGAAAATCTTAAATATGTAGCAAGTTCCCTCAGTTTGGGGATTGCAACCTTCTAGTTTGGTGTGAAATATCCTTTGGGTACAGTAAAACCGCCTTTGGACTATAAAACACCACAACATGTACCTTATGGTTACTTGCAGTAATATATGCAGTATATACTCACTGATAACTTTATTAGGAACACCTGTACACCTGCTTATTCATGCAATTATCTAATCAGCCAATTGTGTGGCAGCAGTGCAATGCATAAAATCATACAGATATGGGTCAGGAGCTTCTGGTAGTGTTCAAATCAGCCATCAGAATGGTGAAAAAATGTGTTCTCAGTGATTAAGACCGTAGCATGATTGTAGGTGCTCGTGTTTGAGTATTTATGTAACCGGTGATCTCCTGGGATTTTCACACACAACAGATTTTACTCAAGAATGGTGCAAAAAAACAAAAAACATCCATTGAACGGCAGTTCTGCGGACGGAAAAGGCTTGTTGGTGAGAGAGGTCAATGGAGAATGGCCAGATTGGTTCGAGCTGCCAGAAAGGCTGCAGTAACTCATATAACCACTCTGTGCAATTGTGGCGAGCAGAAAAGCATCTCAGAATGCACAACACATCAAACCTTGAGGTGGATAGGCTACAACAGCAGAAGACCACGTCAAGTTCCACTTCTATCAGCCAGGAACAGAAAGCTGAGGCTGCAGTGGGCACAGGCTCACCAAAACTGGACCGTTGAAGACTGGAAGAACGTAGCCTGGTCTGATGAATCTCAAGGCATACAGATAGTAGGGTCAGAATTTGGCACCAACAGCATGAATCCGTGGGCCAAACCTACCTTGTGTCAACTGTTCAAGCTGGTGGCATTGGTGTAATGGTGTGAGTAATGTTTTCTTGTCACACTTTGGGCCTGTTAATGCCGATCAATCATCGCTTGAATGCCACAGCCTGTTTGAGTATTGTTGCTGACCATGTGCATCCCTTCATGGCCACAATGTACCAATCTTCTAATGGCTACTTCCAGCATGATAATGCACCATGTCACAAAGGAAAAGTAATCTCAAACTGGTTTCATGAACATGACAATGAATTTGATGTTCTTCAGTGGCCTTCCCAGTCACCGGATCTGAATCCAATAGAACACCTTTGGGATGTAGTACAAAGGGAGATTCGCAACATGAATGTGCTGCTGACAAATCTGCAGAAATTGTGTGATGCAATCATGTCAACATGGAGCAGAATCTCAAAAGAATGTTTTGGAATCCATGGCTCAAAGAACTTTGGCTGTTTTGTGAGAAAAGGGAGGCTCTACCCAGTATTAGTATAATAGTTCCTAATAAAGAGCTCAATGAGTGTATATGACAAATTTCTTCTGAAAAATATTATACAGTGTCTGATAAGTACTTAGTTACCATCTTTTTGCATTCATCTTTGGTATCTATAGTTTTGTTAATTTCTCTGACTTACAAAACAGCACAACATGACATGAATCCATTAGCACATGACCAACATCAAAACTAGGCCAAAGGTTACAAAGTGCAGTGATTAGCTTTACATTCATTTCATGTGGCAAAACATGTGGCATGGAACATTTCCGTACAATCTTGTACAGTCTTGCTATGAAACTCTGAAAATGCATTACATTCACATGGCTTTGAAGTAGATTGAAAACAAATTGCTCCATAAATTGTTTAAATGACAGAAATGTATGAGAATGCAGCTGCCTTTATTCCTTTATTGATATCCACTTTAGTATTTGCTTGTATTTGTATTTTATGTCAGGTTTATTGAAATAAATATGTCATTTTTACTTTGGCTGATTTTTGTTTGTTGCACAGGTATGAGGGATGCAAGTAACAAAATGTGCAAACATACTGAATCGATCAAATTGCAATAAAATTAAATAATGCATCAAAGTAAATTCAATTTTGCAAGTGTTAATGCTTAAGTGATACAATTATCTAAATCATTTTATCATTGTATTTAATCATCTTGGCATTTATTTATTCACTAGC
The DNA here is from genome assembly GCF_963514075.1 of Conger conger. Lineage (NCBI taxonomy): Eukaryota > Metazoa > Chordata > Actinopteri > Anguilliformes > Congridae > Conger > Conger conger. The sequence goes on along the minus strand of NC_083761.1, from coordinate 62,633,380 downwards.
AGTTTAATCAATTTGATGCGCTGCGATTCCAATCGCCTCTGCGTTTATCATTTCACAGCCGCTCTAACTACCACGTTTCCTAGTATTACCATCTGTCAATCTTCAAACTGTCCCACCTACCAATGTAGCATAGGTGATTGACTGCACTTCACACTCAGGCTTGAGAAAATAAGGCTTGGAAGTAACACAGAGCAAAACATTTTCCCATACTGTATATGGATTTCCGGATCAAAGGAGAATTCCCTATCGATGTTTCGAATGTTCTTATCCCAACACATTTCTCTCTTAAATCGCACTGGATCCACTCAATTGCAATAGCACTTTCCAATAGGAAAAACGACTTTGCTGACAGAAAAGCTAACACTGCTCGAACTTTGTTATATGTTACAGCTTGCGGTTCCATGGCCAGGCTTTCCAAGCTAGCTAAAGAAATGTAAAGACACTACTCGAATAAAGAAAATTACTGTTGAGAATACTGTTGAATAACTACAATAAACATATTTACTGCGAACCGGTAAACTGTCTCCTTATGTTACCAAATATTTCAGCCATTCCCAGTTAAATATGAAGACATCATTTGAACAATATATAAAGCCATGATCGATTAAGATAGATAAGATGGTGATTAGCAAGCTAGCTGTTGGCAAGTGCAGTCGCTCTTAGAGCCCAAGTCTGTGACATGGCCGAGTGTTGCGGGAATGTCAATTTCACGACTATCTGATGTCTATGATCAACCCATGGTGAAACTGCCCTTATAGAACAGGTTTTTCTAACACCTCAATATTGAATTGCATTTAATGAACAGCTATTTAATTGATTAATCATTTTTGTTTGTAGGGCGGCACGGATGGTGCAGTGGGTAGCACTGCCGCCTCACAGCAAGGAGGTCCTGGGTTCGAATCCCCGTCGGCCGGGGCCTCTCTGTGCGGAGTTTGCATGTTCTCCCCGTGTCTGCGTGGGTTTCCTCCGGGTACTCTGGTTTCCTCCCACAGTCCAAAGACATGCAGGTTAGGCCGATTGGAGAGTCTAAATTGCCCGTAGGCATGAGTGTGTGAGTGAATGGTGCGTGTGCTCTGCGATGGACTGGCGACCTGTCCAGGGTGTATTCCTGCCTTTCGCCCAATGAATGCTGGGATAGGCTCCAGCCCCCTGCGACCCTGATCAGGATAAGCGGGTTCAGATAATGGATGGATGGATGGATGGATGGATGGATTTTTGTTTGTTACACCCGTCACAGGCATACACGGAATGTAAATACTTGGAAGGGGCCAAATACTACAGAAACATACCTCGGAAAATATGCTAACTCTGCATTTCTTTCATTTGCCACCAAACTATCATGCACCCATCTATGTGAAGTATTATATAAATGTAAAATTTAAATTGACCAGGAATGAAATGTACCCTGGCCTTGCTAAATGGCTTACATTACTTTCTACAGACTCATACTTTTATACTGACTCCTTTTCAGAGGGGAATAAAACATATACAATTGTCTCCATGCTCATATGGCGGCTTACAACTGTACTATTATTACACTCGATATCATTGTGTTGCTTTCAGTTTTGTCTTAAAGCCAGCTTTTCCCCACTGTGTCCTTTATTGGATAAAAGGTTATGTAAGGCAGCCATTCACTCTTGCTGCAATAACACCAGGACATGCACCCATCATTCAGATAATCTGTGTGCTTCATAAGTAGAAAAGGAGCCAAAGAAACCCATGATGAAGGAAGTCATGTAGCACAATGAGACCCAAAGCTTGCAGCTCCAAAGCTTTTCTTATTTTTACAATGATATGTGTTTATAATTATTATGCAAGCATTGAACATTGTTATAGTATACAACGTAGCTGTCTGAATTTTATGCACTGCGCCAAATGTGCCTTCAGAAACCCGGCAGATGTGAATAAGGTACAGTCACTCTCAATTTCAGGAGCCCACACATACAATCAATATCAATAAACCACAATTAATCCTCTGGAGTGCATTTTTAAAAGCATCTTAGTGCATTTGGAGCTGCATTTGTACATCACAATATAAATGCTGTTATATGCAAATAGTATGTCTATATCAGATTGAGGTAGTTTTTTTTTCTTTCATTGTTGCAGTTAGAACATATAATTCCTGTATTTTTATTGCACATTGTCCTATTTTCCATTGCAATGTAGGTCAACAATATGTTTTGGTAAACTGGGAAATTAATGCACTTGACAGAAATATGACAAAACAAGTATGAGGAATGTTAATTTGTGTTGAAGAATAAAACATTCTTGCATTGTCAACCCTTCAGTCTGATGGCCTTTCATTATGAATGCAGTTATAGCACTGCGCATGACTTGGTTGCGGAAACGGCCAAGGTCAGTGCATTGTATTATACAGTATTTATTCAACTTGCTCAACTTGTAGATTGTATTGAGAGTCACTGATTTCGGAAATGTTGTTGCTCCTTTGTCCTCTCAAGGTTTTATAAATGCTAACAAGCATTTGTTTATACCGATTTTAATTTTTCAAAACAGCACAACAGCACTCTATATGGACCAAACAAATGAGTTTTTCATTGCTTTGATAAAAAATGCATTCAATTAACCAAGTTTGAAAAAATCTTTTATTAATTTCTTACTCAAGCTGAACCATCAATAAAGCTGTATATTTCTACAGCCCAATTTGCAAATGTTTGCACACTCCAATTCAAATATTTTTTATTCCAAGTTTACCTATTCAGAACTCTCCACAGTTAGCAGAATGGTTGGAATTTATATAGCGCCTTTATCCAAAGCGCTGTACAATAGATGCTTCTCTTTCACCCATTCACACACACACTCACACTCGCACACCAGCGGCAATTGGCTGCCATGCAATGCACATCAGGAGAAATTCAGGGTTAGGTGCATTGCTCAGGGACACTTCGACACATCCAGGACAGGATCAAACTGGCAAACCTCTGACTGCCAGACGACTGCTCTTACCACCTGAGCTAACATATGTGTCTCAGACATGTGGGGAGAGCAGAGCCAGTGTACACCAACATTTCTGCCTTTGAGTGGAGTAACAAAACACTGACCTCTAAAAAAGCCAGAGCTTTGTAGTCTGCTAGATGGGGCTCCCATGATGATCAATGGTCTCTGTCATTAGCACCACGATGAATGTGATAAAGAAGCATTAACCATCTGCACCGAACACCCTTCTTGGGTTAAAGTGTACTCAGGTGGAATACATAACACCTGACGTCAGTGACCTTGAACTAGCAGGCATTAGGAGCATGTCTCTTGAATTCTTTCAGCAAAGGCAGCATCTGGTGTGTACTGCCATTCTGTGGTAATGAATGCATCTTACTTACACTTTTGTTTCCAGGGCAGTGTGGGGCAATTTAGACATTAGAGAGATTGTCTATTACATTGAATTTGTAGCAAAGTATTCCATGAAATCCAATAATGGCAACTCAGTGGATCATGTAATTGTAATTAGGGGTCAAGCTGCAAAGCTGCGTAGGCAGACAGTGTGTTTATACCTTTTCTTATTCATCATCATCATCATCATCATCATCATCATCATCATCATTGTTGATGGCGGCCTGTAGCGTAGTGGATAAGGTAAATGACTGGGACACATAAGGTTGGTGGTTCTAATCCCGGTGTAGCCACAATAAGATCCACACTGCCAAATGCCAATAATGTAATGTTTTCTTCTGGCTAGTGTCGATGGCAACCCTTAGAACTGTACGGTAAAAAATTTGGCACACTAATTGGGGACAGTCCCATGATTCTTTTCACCAGGATTCATGTCTCTTCCTTGGGCACTCTAGTGCCTCCTATTGGTCAAAGTTGGAGGTACCTTCATTTTAGCTATTTGCCCGATTTAAAAAAATGAGGTAACGTTTGATTCCTTGGATCAAGCTGAGTTCAACTTGACTTTAATTTCCGCCTTATTGAATTTTGAGCAATCTTTGCCAAATCTGGCACAGATAATGGTCAGAGCAAGCCTCACAAAAATGATTAAATGGATTTTTGTTTTCCAAATTGTTTGTTCAGTACAGCCAATCAAAATCGGCAGCAAGGAGTGAAAGCATGTCTCAGCAATGCTTTGATGTGTTGATACCTAACTTGGTATATAGACTCAGGACTTCTTCCTGAGGATATGAAAAGAAAATGGAGCCATGATGACCCAGCCCTACTGTATTGCTTGGCCCCCTTCAACCCTGCTTGCAGGTTGAATTTTTTATTGTTTTTGGAATATTTCTTTTATTAATAATGAAGCATTACTTTTCAATGTTACGCTTACATTACTGTTTAACTTAACATTATTAATATCTTTCTAGCTTCAAGCTATTTCTGCCCCATTTTACACTATAATTTATTCAATAACAGAGACCTGACACAAAGCAGTTAGTACTATTTATGTTTTTCAGTAACTTGTGATACTCAGAAGCAAAATTTATCCTGAAAACTCTTAAATATGGAATCCTCAACCTCAGAAAAGTGTAGTACTTCAGCTTCAAAATATTGCGCTTCAGGTTTATCTCTTTGTCACTGTCCTAAACTCTGACTGTGGTAGATGATATGACCAGTGATATCCTGACATCCTGAGCCAGTGTGTTAAAAATGGTCCATCACATAGACAGTATAAATGTTTCATAAGCAGTGGTGTTACCAGGATGCCATCCTGGAATAGGCATTTTTGTATAAAGGGTGGGCAGACTTTGTGGCAGGATAATGCGCCTTTCTAAACTTCACTTCTGCCAGTGGTGCAGATAGCCATAAACAACATTCAGGGCTAGTTTCACAGAAACAGATTAAGCCTAGTCCCAGACTAAATAACATTTTGAATGGAGATTTTTCTCTCCTGTAGTCCAAGGTTAATCTGTGTCTGTGAAACTGGCCCAAACAATTTTGCAGCATGCATATCTTAATTGCTTGTATGTTTGTTTGTTAATCTATTAAATACAGATGGACATCTGTGACTATTTCTACTACAGCAGTTAGTTTACAATTATATTACTCTCTGATTAAAGTCACTGAAGCTGATTTACCTGGCATTATTTTAAATTATGTTCATGTTTATTTGGTTACATCACACATGCTTTTGGCATTATTTACTGAAAATTACGAACAAGCATTCACCAAATGAATTCATTAAATTGGTCCAGCAGTTTCGGAATATAACGTCCAAAGAACACATATGTTATTGCTAAAAAGGTAATGCTTGATTTTAAATGAGAAAAGTACCATTAAATCAGTTTGTAGGAAAATGCAGTAGCTCTACCATCTGTGGTGAGAAACAGACGCCTTCGGCTCATAAACTATGTAATGAAAACATCAAACAGTTTCTCTGCTTTATGCGCCTAATTAATGTTTGTGAAAACATATACACTTTATAATGACATAAAAGTAAAACAAATAAATGCTTTTGATATCCTTGTGCTGCCTGGCACAGATTTTCTTCTAGAAATTGATAGTCATAACACGACTGCTTTTGAGAATTGATCCTGACATGAAAAGCAGTTATGAATAAATCATTATACAAAGATCCAAATTTGTTGTCGCAGGAGCATGGTAGGTAGAAAACTGGGATAACATTGGTACTCACACACTGTTTCCCCAAGATATTTGTGCAAACCAATACACTGATTGAATGAGTAAAATGGAGTATGATGGAAATGTTAAATCTACAGTTTCATACACAATGATAATAAGACAACAAATGGCAAATATGTTTGAACAGATAATCAGCCACGTACCACCATAAACAACACTATAGAGGGGAGGGGCATGACAAAGCAAAGGTCAAGGCTATGACAACGGCAGTTGCTCACTATGGAAGCTGGCGCAGCTATGACCTTGGGCAAAGCAATACACTGTTTGGGGTTTAATAGTGTGCTGTCAATGATAGCATTGTTAAAATATAAGATAATATCACTTTGTCTTATACAGTGGTGTGAAAAAGTGTTTGCCCCCTTCCTGATTTCTTATTTTTTGCATGTTTGTCACACTTAAGTGTTTCAGATCATCAAACAAATTTAAATATTAGTCAAAGACAACACACGCACACACAAAATGCAGTTTTTAAATGAAGGTTTTTATTATTAAGGGAGAAAAAAAATCCAAACCTACATGGCCCTGTGTGAAAAAGTGACTGCCCTCCCTGTTAAAACATAACATAACTGTGGTTTATCAAACCTGAGTTCAATTTCTCTAGCCACACCCAGGCCTGATTACTGCCACACCTGTTCTCAATCAAGAAATCACTTAAATAGGACCTGCCTGACAAAGTGAAGTAGACCAAATGATCCTCAGAAAGAAAGTAATTGCGATCTATCAGTCTGGAAAAGGTTATAAAGTAGCGACTCATCCAAGAGGTCACAAAAGACCCCACAACAACATCCAAAGAACTGCAGGCCTCACTTGCCTCAGTTAAGGTCAGTGTTCATGACTCCACCATAAGAAAGAGACTGGGCAAAAATGGAGTTCCAAGACGAAAACCACTGCTGAGCAAAAAGAACATTAAGGCTCGTCTCAATTTTGCCAGAAAACATCTTGATGTTCCCTAAGACTTTTGGGAAAATACTCTGTGGTCTGACAAGACAAAAGTTGAACTTTTTGGAAGGTGTGTGTCCCATTACATCTGGCGTAAAAGTAACACCGCATTTCAGAAAAAGAACATCATACCAACAGTAAAATATGGTGGTGGTAGTGTGATGGTCTGGGGCTGTTCTGCTGCTTCAGGACCTGGAAGACTTGCTGTGATAAATGGAACCATGAATTCTGCTGTCTACCAAAAAATCCTGAAGGAGAATGTCCGGCCATCTGTTTGTGACCTCAAGCTGAAACAAACTTGGGTTCTGCAGCAGGACAATGATCCAAAACACACCAGCAAGTCCACCTCTGAATGGCTGAAGAAAAACAAAATGAAGACTTTGGAGTGGCCTAGTCAAAGTCCTGACCTGAATCCTATTGAGATGCTGTGGCATGACCTTAAAAAGGCGGTTCATGCTCGAAAACCCTCCAATGTGGCTGAATTACAACTATTCTGCAAAGATGAGTGGGCCAAAATTCCTCCACAGCACTGTAAGAGTCTCATTGCAAGTTATCGCAAACGCTTGATTGCAGTTGTTGCTGCTAAGGGTGGCCCAACCAGTTATTAGGTTTTGGGGCAATCACTTTTTCACACAGGGCCATGTAGGTTTGGATTTTTTTTCTCCCTTAATAATAAAAACCTTCATTTAAAAACTGCATTTTGTGTGTATGTGTGTTGTCTTTGACTAATATTTAAATTTGTTTGATGATCTGAAACATTTAAGTGTGACAAACATGCAAAAAAATAAGAAATCAGGAAGGGGGCAAACACTTTTTCACACCACTGTATATATATATATATATATATATATATATATTAACTAAACCACCACATGTATCATCTTAACGGCAAATATTTAACCACATGTAATTATAAACGATACATTATGTGTCGTCATGCTCTGTACAAAACCAAATTCTTGTGAATCATGCCCTATTCAACTGTGTTCATTTATTCCATAATGAGAACCTCTGATATGGTCTTTGAAAATGCTTTGCTTATCTCCTGGGAATTAACCTGTGAGATCATAAAATATATGAACACGCCATATATTTTTGCTTTGATCACAGTGTGTGGTTAGCTAAGTTATGATTACATGTACTGTATTTGATGATGCCAGTTTCTTGATTAATGAAAATGACTGTTGAACTACAATTTGTGAATACATTTCTGGCAATTCAGAAAATGCATTTGACAGAATTAAACTGTGTTAGCTTAAGAGCAGCTTTTAAAAACAGGCTACCGGCACCAAATGAAAAATGACCATTCAGGAAAGTACTGTAATATGCTAGCAGCCAACAGAATTTTCAGTAAAGCTGTTTATTGTAAGACCGAGACGAGAAGAATTTTCAAGTTAGAGAAGAAGCAGAAGAAGAAGAACCAATTTCTCCATCCACAGACCTGTATATCACCAGCCACATCAGAATGATGCTACAGCAGACAATAATACAGAAAACTATCTAAACAAGACAGGAGAAAATAATTAGTATTGTTAGCAATAATTATTCCATGTACTACCATGTGGCACATCCTGTTAAAGCACATGTACAGTGATGCCCTGAACAGGCAAGACAAATGCTGACAGTGGCTGGCTGCATAATGACCAATAGTGTCAGCCAATGAGGGAACACTTTGTTTGGAACAATATAACTTGTGTCTTGGCACATTAGCTGTTCTACTGGTCAGTTGTGTAACAGAGTGAGGCTAGCTTAGTGGTGGTTTACAGTACGAGTCCCGAGTTTAGGTGGGTGAGCAGGCTAGTCCTCAGTGTGTCAAATTGTTGAATGATTGGTGCCACTCGTCTAGAAATGGGATTGGGAATTTTCTTAAACTGAAGAAGAATTAGAAATATGAATTCAGATTTTATTAGAATGGAAATTCATATACTATACTGTAAGCTTTCAATGCTTCCCTCCATTCCAGTCATATGGCAGATAAATGCAAAGTGCCAATCGTAACCAGGGACAAGTGTGCGGTCCCAAGAGACTATTTTCATTGACAATTCCCTTGAAATTGGAGGTGAATGAGGAAGCAAAATCATCGTGGTGAGTCAGAGAGCCATACTTTAGTCATTGGAAAACAAATTCTCTGTCAGTTATTCCTATTCATTATTCCTGTAATTACTCATCATGTGCTCTTTAATTAGACTGCATAATTATTCTGGAAAACCTATAAGTCATTGGATGGACTCTTGATTGATTATGATTTGTATTTAATGTGTAGCATCTAATTTTATAGTACCAATTAACTTAATGTCAATTCATACTTTCATTATTTAAGATGAGACTCTTAATGTCATTCATCTAATTTTGTTTTGGCATGTAGAGGCCATATGATTTAGTAGACTGATGATACAGTTAACCAACAACGATGCTGCTTAATAACACATATTCCTACATACAGTATGTATACAATACTAAATAGGAGGGTCCATAACTTTATTTAGTTTAGTTTTACTTTTTTGTTTAGTTTTACATACAGCACAGGTACAGTACATATCATTTAATACTTCATATCGGCTTGATGTTAGCCTGATAAAAACTGCAGAATGTATCACTCAAAAAATATACACATATAAATATCTACATATTAGTGTATACCCAGTGACTAAGACCATTGTAATTGCATACTAAAATGATCTATATGTACATGCAATTCGTAGATCAAAATATCTCACATAGAAAAATGACCTATTTTATAAGTACTTTTTAGCCATATAAATGACAAATAATACAATAATGCAGAATATGAATGGAACACAAATATAGCCTTAACATTTGACTTAACATTTAACTGCATAAAAGTTCTCTGATGAGTTGAAGACCCCAAATCATCCTGAACGTGGGCTTGGTAAATGTTAACATGCAGTTGTTGAGACCACATGTCTGTACAATCGGTTAATGCTGTGTTGCTTTGAATAAAGCAAATCACTTTTTAGATTAAGGAAGCCCATTCAATGCAGTCTTTTATTTCAGTGGTCCCCTTTGGATCAACACAACAGCTAATTCAATGAAATGTGATTGAAATGTTCAATAGCTTGAGCCAGGCACAAAATGGCTGCCATCAGTAATGACAATGGCATTGAGGAAAATTTGTAAAAATAAGTCTTGCAAGTGTCATGCAATTATAATTATTAATTATATAAGTATCTCACAGCAAAAGCAGCAGCAGCAACAACAACAAAAATAGCCATTTAAATTAGATTATTTCTGTTCTATGGATCAGCTGACCAATTATGATTCCCTTATTTCTGTAATAATTTGACTGAATAGTTTTAGTTGTCTGTTTCATCTCCTTTAAACAGGAAGCTGAAGGGATGATAGAATGTCTCCAGGGGCCTGTTCCACAAAGCAGGATTACTGAGTTAGCCAGATAACTGCACTGAGCAAAACCCCAATGCCCTCAAATCTAGAATATGGACTGCCGTATAAAGAGCTGTTCTGGGTTCACAGAACTGGGTAATCCTGCTTTGTGGAACAGGCCCCATATGGTAATGAATTTACCAGCTGATCCAGGGAGATAGGAGGAGGTCATAGCAACAATACCACAAGGCTTTCATGCACACAACTCAAAATAATTTTCAGCTTGACCTATGCATCCACTGTGACAAATGAGGAAACCAAACCTCATATTGAATATAATCACATTGCTAAGTCATGCATGCCTTATTTGTTTATCTTTCTTTGCCAACTGTTTAACAGCAATTGGAAAGCTGTTAGGCTTTAGTGAAAATAGCTAAGGAATTTCATGTTGGAAATGCTGCAAATGTCAGTGCACTGCTGCTTAAATCCATAGGGATGGTGTTTGACCCCTGAAGTGCATAATCTCTGTGGGGCTGCGTGCATCAAGCAGCAAAATGGCAGCACTGTAGATAATGTGCTAATCCCCATGCACAGCGGCACCAGAGGCTGCATGGCACTCTGATCTCTACTGTGCGGCCATTACGAAAGGCAAGTCAACATCTCAACCACTCACTGCATCAGTGCAATTCAGCCCTGCAATCTACATCAGGGAAAAAGTTCATGACTACTGATCACTGTATTGCAGTGATTGGTATGATTTAATCATATGAATTTTATTCCATTAGATTTGTTGGAATAAAAAAGGCATGGCAGTCCCCAGCTCGTTACGTGCTGCCAGCTCCTTGGGTTGATCTGGTGCCTTTGATGTGAGTGAAAGCAACGTCAGTGCCTATGGCTTAGCCAGGAGCTTTGAGTGTTGAGTGTTGAGTGGGAGGCCCACAATGTGGCACCAAGAGGACAGGCCTGCTACTGCAAACCGAGCATTCGGGAACTGGGGATATGGCAAGAGACACCATCACGTCACATTATTGAATTATGAAGAGCTTTACATGAAATATATTACCTTGTACGTATATATTATACACTTCAGTGCCACTCTGTCTCATATCAATATGTAAATGTGAAAATCGCAAGCAACCATAAAATATGTAGCATATACCATTTTTACACAATGCTGTGGAAATATACTCTGCAATCAATCATTTCATGAAATTGCGCATTACTTTATTATGCTCCAGGCATAGGCATATCTGTCCAAACAAACATTAGTCAATGCATCTGATCTTCTGTAGGCCACCACTTTATTTTCTCATTGGCAATCACAGAACAGAGAAGCAATTCTAGTAAATAAAGTGTAAGAATCTGGCACACTCAAAACAGTTGGCACTACTCCAGTGTACAGCAAGAGGACAGAAGTAACCTACAGCCTATATCAGAACACATTTGAGGGACAGAATTGATTTTGATGACTCTCACTGTCAGAAGACTCATAACTGTGCGCTGTGACAACATAAGAACTGTATGACTGATTAGAATCTCGCAGCCTTTGGGTAGTCAGCACTGTCTTGGCTAAGAACTATGAGAAATAGCAAGCCTGGAAAAGATGATGAAAAGTTAGTGAGTGATTAGCTGACTCAGAACAGAGGTGTGGATTCAATCACCGCAGGCACAGAGGAACTGTAAACTGCCAGGGGGTGCACTGACAACAAGTGCGGGGGGTGGACAATTCTTCTTTGTTTCTGGGGATTTTTTTAGAGAACAGCTTTGAGATATAGCAGTGCATTTTGGTTGAGGGGGGTGGGGTGGGGGTGGAGGGGGGTGGGGGGTGGTGGCTACTTCGTATAACAAACTGTCTGCTCCTAGAAGCACTTGGCTCGACATTTTTGACACTAATAATACCAATATAGTTTCAGAGTACATATAGTGCCACTCAATTTAGCAATAGCAAAAAATCAAAACAACATTGTAATGCCATAGTGTACAAAGTTACCAAGAGATACTATATGTCTGCAGGGATATGTAGGAAGTATCATAAAGAAACCGTCAACTCCACCAGGGTTCTCTGAAATCTAGCTTTTAAGAATACAACAAGAGCCAGATTTACTGTAGTTATACGTGTGTGTGTGTGTACCACTTAATCATAACAAGTATTGTTTTATTGTTTATTATAATAGGGCCACAGTCTTGAATGAATCTTCCTGGACATACACTTAAGCAGAAATAGGTTTTGAAGTGGAATATCTGAAATCATCCTTTCCCCTCCTTCCACATGAGAATTTGAAGTGCTGTTAAAAAGCCAAGCTATTGATTAAAATATATTGCTGGGTTTCAAGGAGTGAAATTTTGTTTGTGTGCTTTTACATCAATTTAGCAGGCACTTTTATCCATGGGCTTACATTGCAAACAAGACAAAAAGCACTATAGTGCTGTAACTCCCAAGAGGGAAAACAATAGTCCCAAGAGAGACAGCAAGTACAAGACTTGATTCACAACTTGTTTCTCTAATGAGCATTAAACAATATTGAACACATAATAACAAAACTACCCCAATGAGAAGATACACTGACTGATCAACAGTAAGTGCATTTCTCCCAGAATTGTATTTGTAAAGCTTGATACAGTATATCATAAACTAATGCAACAGTCTTTCTCATACACATGGGCACAGCCAGTAAATGTGGACATACAGACAACTGAGCAGAAATAATAACCAGCAATATAATACAGTGTCTTTAAAAATCCTCTGTTTTTGTGTTTTGTCCATTAAATCATATCACAGATCCCTGCTTCTATTTGCCTAAGGGAGTCTAGGTCTCTGAATGAATACCATACAATTCAAAACTTGAATATTAGATAGTAGCTGTTTTTAGCATGTAAAACAAATCCATCACACGCCATAAGGATATATAACACTAGTATTGCAATATGGTAATGTTGTCAGGAAGAATAATGAATGCAATGACATGCTAATAGAACCCTTTCTGCAAACAATGGCAGTCTTACCATCAAAGTGCGGCTTCAGTAGAGAGGTGCTTGACTTTAATTAAAGGTCAATATGTATTCTACACAGCTTTCAAGAACTAAAGATAGGGCATGTTTACCCTGTAATCATGGTTAAAAATGCATTTCATATCACCATGTGATATGTACGCTATGAATAATACAATATAATACAATATACACTCACTGAGCACTTTATTATGTACATCTGTACACCAGATTGTTAATGAAAAATATTGGCAGCAAGTAAATGCATAAAAGCGTGCAGACATGGTCAAGAGGTTCAGCTGTTTTTCAGACCAAATGTCAGAATGGGGAATCTGTGATCATGACTTTGAGCATGAAATAATTCAGGAGCTGCTGATTTCCTGGGATTTTCATGCACAAAACATCCAGCGAGCAGCAGTTCCGTGGACAAAAACTTGTCAGGTCAGAGGAGAAGAGCCAAACCAAACCAGTCCGTCTGGCACCAATAATCATTCTGTATTCAAAGTCACTGAGCTCACCATTTTTCCCCATTCTCATGATTGATGTGAACAGTAACTGAAGCTCCTGACCTGTGTCTGAATGGTTTTATCCATTGCACCCCTGCCACACGATTGGCTGATTAGATAATCGCATGAATATGTTGGTGTACAGTTCCAAATAAAATGTACAAGGGTTGTATTATACATAATCTAGTGAACCAGGCTTAGTTTAATTTGAGTTTTCCCACATAGTGAACTCATCCCATAGACATAATGTCCACCAATAATAACACACAAATTGAACTTATGAAATGTGACATTTATTCTTTTTAACCTCATTTGTTTCTGAGATACTTAGGAGAGAAAAAATAGGTCTGATTGAATGTTCTAATGCTAGAATTAATGTATTCAAACATTCTATCCTGGGAACACAATATCAAATTAAGCCTAATGAACACTGCTAGTGTACACTTGTTTTCTACCGTTGAGATGGTTGAGAAGGTTCTATTTATATTTACGTATATATGCACAGAATCATTTATATCTGCCATCCTTATAGCAGCACTCTTTAAGCATACAGATCAGATGAGGACCATGATAAGTGAATAAAGCCAAAACAGTTGAGTCCATTGATGTGGCTCGCTATTCCTACAGAACATGTCATACAGCATTAGACAAGCGTGGGTGGATTTTTTTCTTCATGGTGATTATGCTGGGCATATCCTATTTACCTGACAGAGAGACATGTTCTTGACCGATTCCAAATGGTGGTGTGACATGAACACCAGCCTGCAAACCTTGCACTCATCCTTTAAGCATGGTTAATTCTGTGGTGGCCACCTGTTTATTAAACCCCTCTAGTCTGCATTAAAGGGCTTTACTAGTCAGGGGTGTTACACTAGGCAGAGTGATTCTGAATGTGCCTAGTATTCCCTATGATCCATTTTCACCATGTCTTGGAAATAGTAGTCAGAGCTGGAACTCAGATTGGGCAAAGAGAAAATCTTCCCTATTATGTGTTGGGTATTTATTATTACAAAAAATATTTACTTTCCATCAAGTCCTTCCTTTTTGGAAAATATAATCTTGTTTTCTCAAACAACCAATAACTACTACCCAACTTTGCTCAGCTTCCTGTGTAAAATTGCCTATTCTCAGAGGAATTTCCCCTTATGGATGGTTTATACGGCTCCCATGTGCACACAGTAAACTGTGTCTTGCCAACTGTTTTGTAGTAACATAAACATCTCTTTGTGTAAATGCCTTTAAAAGAGTATTCCACACAGTTCCTTCCTTTTGTCTGTGATGGGGCTTCAGTTTTCAAGTCATGGTTACTCCCCAGATAGGCTTCAAAGACCCCATTCATGTCTGCATCAACTGCTCTGTGCCTCTTTCTTTCTTTTTGTTTGTTACTTATTTTCAAATGCGTCCTCTCATGATAATTTTACACTGGCCAGTCATCCACTTCCATAGGTTGACATACTCTTATGTTGTTTCTCAGTAGTCTGTTCAACAACATTCTCCATGAGAACATGCTACTGCACGTGCTGTACCCTGTCTGCAGAAACTCAGCCGAGTGACAACAACGTCATGTTTTGTAATATACTTTCGTGATGTACACATTTCAGCATTGAATGGGAAATGGAGAAGACACTTTTTAGTTCTTGCTTTTATTGATGGAAGCAGAAACATAGCAGGTCTGGTTTGGGTCCATTCACTGGGTGCAAAAGAGTGTTACAATTTACATATTATGAGCTATGCACGATGCACATGCACAATGCAGTGAGAGAAACAAATAAGTGATAGCAGGGTGATTTTTACTTTCCCTTTCCCTTTCTTTACCATCATGTCAGGTTTACAACTGACTTTTTCTATTGGCAAAAGCAAAGGTTTGTTTCATCAAACCTTGAATGCACATTTGGCACTTAGTTCTCCATAGAAGGCCATTCATGTTATACATAAAATATAGAATTTCAATCTACTTAAATAGTTGAGAAAATAATACACATAAAAAACAGGACAGATGTTAGTCAAACAGATATTAAAGAATTTTACTCAAGGTAATACCTTTTGCACAAACGCCACCATTTGTGCTATAATGACCAGGTAAAACATATACATGGCTGTCAGTACATGACATGTTCTTCTTTCAACAGATGTTTCCACCTCCCCTGGAAGGTTAGCTCTGGCGTCAGATCTGTTTATAATTATTTTCTGCTTCTAAAGGTTTCTAATTGATGTAATATAAAGCTTTGGTCATGGTGTCAAAAAGAAATGATGATATGAAAACATGTTCTATATGACTTTACTGAAAGATGCTCATAGTTTTTATATACAATGTAATATGAAATGGAATAACCTAACCTGCGGAACACTAATGGAGTGAAATCTACTTTAGACTGATACTTTTGTCAAGCAAGGCAAAGGTAAAAGTACTCTGATAAAAATATCATTACGTAAATTGATTATAAAATGTTTTATAAAATCTTGTTGGGAAACACCTTTAAGATGGGCTTAGGGGGTCAGGATTAATCTCTTTTAAAAAAATGGCCCTTCATGCTAAACTCTTGAAATTTTAATTCAGGAGTCCATTTATTAATAAAACACAGGTTTACTGTTTCTAAAGCGGACATATTTTGATTTGATTAAGTGCAACTCCAGGGGTGCATTCAGTGGGAAAGTGTACATTTAAATGATGAAAGACCCCATTGTAGGATCTTATAGTCATGTGTGGATTTATGTCTGCGATGATTTGTCCATTATGGTATCTCCACCAAAAGTATTCGGGCATTAAAGAAATGTTGGCTATGTAAGCTGTTTATTGTTCCTACGTAAGTGTATAGCATTCTATTGCTTTGTGCTGTAGAAAAACAGATATAGATATAATCCATTGTCAGATAAGATCAAATAGGCCCTCGTCCTTATCTTTGTTGTACTCTTAGCACTTGAAACTGTACTTTCCTCTACGGTCTTTCAGCCCACCCATAACCAGTCCACCCATAATATGGGTATGCACTTTCTTGTACATTGCTCTGGATAAGAGCGTCTGCCAAATGCCAGTAATGTAATGTACTGTAATGTCTCTCTAATGTACTGACTGGATAGCGCATGTTTATAGTGCTTGTAAATGGGGCAAAAAGAGAATTGAGATCTATTTTCTAGCTTCAAAGATGGCAGATGCATGCCCAGAATTTAGAATATAAAAACTGATTCACAAAAGCAAAAAGGTCATAATATTCTCTTACTTTTACAGATATTTTGGATCAGAGTATATGTGATACATAGATGAGACTGCTATGCTATATTTCATGTTAGATTAGATCAAATATAAACATACATATAAAAGATTTTAGAAAAAATATACTATGACTTCACTGCCAATACAGAAAAAAGGGAATATACAGTATGGCAATTAAATCTATTTTAACCTCATGTAAGAACCAGGGGGGAAAAAGTACTTTTTGTTACATGATACAAGTTTCTTGGATGGCATAATGCAGTGAAAATATTTTTAAGACATTTATTTTATTTTAATTGAATGTCCCTTATGTTAAGAGAAATACTGTATAGAGCTCAGTGAAGCTTACATTTAATGTCCTCAGTTGAGGCAGGGTCTGGTTCAACAGCCAACACTTTGATCCTGTCCCCCGTGTCAATTCCCAATTGAAATGAAATTGTGATAGGTCATTTCAGAAAAAAAATGTGCTCTAAAATGAAGTACTGTAAGGTATTCTTTTCATATGCATTTGAGTTGGTCCCGCCCATTGCAGGGAATTCCCACATTGATCTCTGTTAGTTGGGTTTCTACAATATGTTGGTCAATCTAAGGAATATTTTCTGTCATTGACTGAAGACACATTTATCAATAAGTAATCAAGTAATTTGATAATATTTCATAAGGATCTAAGCAATAATAAAAAAAAATGCAGCACAATCGATTGGGAATAAACAAATTCAATTAAATAGATTACAGTGAAATTACATAAAATGTAATTTTGTCTGACACTCCCAATATGATAAATGAACTCAGCTATAGGTTGGTTATCATTCACAGCATGGACAATTAGAACTATACACTCTTGGAATGCTAAAGCACTTGGCTGTGAGTTGCAGTTGGTCCACTGTGACTTTACTATTCACCTCAGCAGGCCCAGTCACAAATCTGCTTGGAGCATCAGTTCTTGGGAGGTATTAGGGTAGATTGGCAAGAATGAGTTTGTTCCGTACACTAATCTATGTGCTTTTGACCCACGAGACATGCAAACACGTTTTGCAAGTCAAATCCTGTGAGCGGATATGTGTGTGTGCACCTGTAAACACAACCCGACACAGCTGGTGCGGTATTCTGGCTGAATTATGCTCCCTTTCCCTCCAGTTCCTGTTCAATTGTAAGGCACCTTGTACTTTACAGGTACAATAGGTGCTTCTGTCCTCAAAAATGATACTTTTTTGCTATCATTGAACAGAGTATAAATGTAGATGTGGATATAATGTCGTTGATATACTGTTATTGTACCTCACTTCTCTGTGTTCAAATTTAAGTTTATGCTGAGCCACCCAGATCTTCCTTTTCAGGGCGAAGGACAGAAGAAATCATAATGTTTCACATTTAAATAAATATAAAATTCAAATATCTTTTTTTCAAATACAAAGCATATCCATATTTTTTTTCCCATGAATGCACCTGAGAGCATAAAGCAATGGAGTCTCAACACACAGGAAAACAATGACTGACATAATGTATGCAGGAATATAAATGCACAGTGAACACTCTCCACCTCACCAGCTCCCCCAGAAGCTCACCCCATGTATGCCGTCTGGAGCACAGCCTCTCTGAAGCGGGAGTGCACTGTGCCTTTGGGGAGGCTTGGCAGAGGTTTTATCCCAGCACGGAGCACCCCTTAGGAGTCAAAAAAGCGATCTTCACATATCTCCAGCGCCCACTTGGTGGCACCGCCCAAGACCTCCACGTTGGTGTCGATCCACGGTATGATGTTGCCCGGCATGTAAGATGAACAGTTAGCCATGTTCATGATATCCACAGGCCGTAACACGCGGTCCCACACGTTGAACTGGCTCAGCTCTCCCACAAAGGCCTGCGTGGCATCAAACCGCCCGCCTACGGTGTCCTGCCAGGGCCAAAAGGGACAGGCAATATTAAAACATCTTTTGTCAATTATTGCCAGTATGCTTCATTCATTTCCGTTTAGTTAGTCATATGGCAGATATAATGTAATATGACTCAGAACTTTGCAGATCTTGACTTTATCCCACCAAATCAGGAAGACAAAGAGACCGCTCTGTCTGTGAATGTTCTGATGATGTGTTGCTTATTTCCAGCCTCAGCTGAAACAAAAATATGACTGTGGTGCAGCTAGTTGTGCTACGTTACACAGTTTTCAATTGTGGTGTTGGAACAGTGTGGCAGTTCAGCTGTGACACACACAAACACACACACACACGCAGTCTTTAACTCAGGGACACTAAGCACAGTAGGAAGGGTGTAGGTCTCCAAACTGTACCTGTTCCTGCCCCAGGATAATGACCCCTCCAGGCTTAATGGGATGCCAAGGGGCCAGATTCTCCCCGGACCCCAGCTTCTCCCCATCCTGATAGGCCTCCCACAGCCCGTCTCTGGTGGTCCAGGTGATGCAGATGTGGTGCCAGCGGCCATCGCTGATGGACAGGGGCAGCTGGGCCACCTGCACAGAGCAGAGCGGGCATGAGGCACAGATGCGGGAGGTGGAAGGACATCAAAGATATCCACAAAGATAAATATGAAACCCACAAGATAAATAAGCTCCCAAAGTGAAAATGAAGATGAAATACAGCATAACATTTTCAATAAAAACCAAAAGTCCTCCAGTGAATATCGGCACTACTGCAACCTATAGATCATTTTCACAGCGTGTATCCACACCAACTGTAATTTCAAGATCGTCTCATGGAATTATATGCACACTTCCACAGGCATAATTCTACTTCACTCTGGTCTAGTATTTGCAACAGAATATCAGCAGTTATTACAGTATGAGAGTAGTTTGACAAGAATACTAATATTAATGTTATGATCATGATGAACATACTGTATTCATCATGAAGCTGTGCAGTCCATAATATTTGGACATGACACAATTTTTGTTGATGGCTCTGTACTCCGGAACAATGGATTTTAAATGAAACAATGAATATGAGGATAAAGTACAGTTAGCTTTCATTTGTGGGCATGTAAATCCATGTTCGGTGAATCATGTAGGAATTGCAGCCCTTTTAAACATAGTAGTCCCTCCATTTTGAGTGACAATTGGCTGCTCAGCTGTTTCTTTGCCAGCTGTGTGTTAATGCATCATTAGTTTGTGAACAAGAAAACAAAAGGTCTGGAGTGGATTCTAGGTGTGGAATTTGCATTTGGAGTCTGATGTTCCAAGACTTGAAACATACCCTATGCAAGTTGGCAAACACAGTCACTTACAAAGCAAAGTCAATATCACACCTCATCGTGTTTGTTGTTGTTGTCTCTGAACATGAGGACCAAAGAAGTGTCAATGCCAGTAAAGCAGGCCTTTACGGAGTGGAGAAATCAGAACAAATTAATCAGAAACATAGGCAAAAAATTGAGTGTGTCACAAAATGTTTTGTGCATTGGTAAGAAGCAGGAACACACTGGTGAGCTCAGCAATAGCCAACAGGTAGACCAGTGTAGTGTATGACCAAATAATACTTTGAATTTAAAAGAAATCAATTTTCGAACAAATCAAGACAAGAACACTCTCCAGGACATAGGCATAGAAGTGTTAAAGACTAAAATAAAGCGAAGACTACACAAAACTAACCTCAGTGGTTTCACTGCAGGACGCAAACCACTGGTAAGCCCCAATAGCAAAACAGCCCAGAAAAAACACTACATTTGAAAAACTGCACAGTTCTTGAAGTCTTATGGACAGATGGACAATGATGGAACATGGTGGTGGTAGTCTTATGGCTTGAGCATGCATGGCTGTCTCATTGTTATTGATGATGTGGCTGCTGATGGCAGCATCAGGATGAATTATGAAGTGATTCAACCAAAAGCCTCAAAACTCATTGGACAGCACTTCACCTTGCAGCAGGTCAATGACCCAAAACATACTCCCAAAGCAACCATGGGGGTTTTTAAGGCCAAAAAGTGGTACAACCTTGACTGACCAAGTCAATCATCTGAATCAACTAAACATGTGTTTCACATGCTGAAAACAAACCAGAAAGCAAGAAACATCATCAGGGAAGATACCCAGTGTCTGCTGAGGTATATGAGTCCCAGACATCAGGCAGTCACTGGATGCAAAGTAGTAAACATGAAAACTTTATATGAGATTATATTCATTTGTCCAATTACTTTTGGTCCTCATTTCAAATCTAATGTGATGGAGTACACAGCCAAAAAAAACTAAAAACTAAAACTAAATACTACTGGGCTGCACTGTATATAGGGAGAGAGCAGTGTGTGAAAAAAGGACATACACTCAGAGAGCACTTTATTAGGTCCTTATTAGCCTATGTTTTATTTATTGGTCTTCTGCTGCCGTAGCCTATCCACTTTGCATTACTGTCACCTTCCTGTCAACTTTGACAGGTCTGGCCCTTCTCCTCTGATCTCTCTCATTAACAACACATGCTCACTGCAGTTTTTGAGATACTCCAACCACCCTGTCTGCCACCAACAATCATTCCACGGTCAGAGTACCTTACATCACATTTCTTCCCCATTTTGTCGGAAAAACATCTGAACCTCTTTTGACTTGTTTGAATGCTTGTATGCATTTAGTTGCTTCCACATGATTGGCTGATTAAATATTAAACAAGCTGGTGTACAGGTCTACCTAATAAAGTGCTTGCTGGGTGTACATTGGTATGTAAATTGCCTCTGTTTTGCATGCAGACTTAATTTGATTTGGATGCAGCACATTCAACTCACTTCCCTATTAGATTCATAAAAATTTAGCATACACACACATTTCAAACTATCACAGCACAAAGAAAAGATACATTAGGAGCATGTAACTGAAATTTGCATAGCTAACATAATTTTGTCACTTCTTTTATGAGGCAGCAATCCAGGAAGCTGATGGCATTTATTGAACTAGTTCTGGCATGAGCACTGAAAATACTGCTAAGAAGCAGCTATGAAACAAAGCTCCACAGAGATGCAAGGTTGGCAGCTTGTTGTCAGACTTTTTTTTTCCAGCAGAGAATCAATAATATAATAAACCATATACCTTTCCCCTACCTGTTTTTATACCCAACGGCACTGTAGTGGACTGCAATCATTTCTAAAAATGTATAAATAACCCTGTCATTTACTGTAAGCACCAATGACTCTCAATACACCAATTAAACAGGACTGGAAAACATTCTGCCAGCGACAGAAAGTACTTTTCTGAACAACTTCCCACTTTTTTTTTCACCCCAATTTATAAACCAGTAACTAGTTGCATTAAATATGCAGACTACACTGTAAAACAACCAGAAGTCTGGAAAACTCAAGAACCCTGAGCGATGTAAACACATCGAAGAAGCTCTCATTTTAACATTGTGTGCGGTGACTAATAGAAGTACCAACATGTGAAATAAAGCAGAGGGTGAATGGGAAATGAAGGGTTGTCCTTCTCATTGAAAGACCACCCACCTTATCATTGATGAGGAGCTCAATGGGATTATTTCCCCATTCGATCAGCACAATCTCATTAGCTTGTCCTGGGACGCCGTAGGAAAATGGAGTGCCTATGCCAGGGCTAGCGCTGGACTTGATCCACATGCACACAGTGAAGGCGTACATCTCAGGCAGACTCTTCTTAATGCGCCCATACAGGTAGTTTGTGCGGAGAGGGAGGGAAACTTTGAATTCCTCAGGGGATTTGAATCCACTGTTTCCTGCAGTCAACAGTAAAAAAAACATGGGTATCACAGTCCCATAACCCCTCATGATGCCAAACTCGTCAACCTCATAGCTAATGCTTCAGAATCCTTCAACTCAGTCCCATTTAACAAATGTGACACTATTTCAAAACCCCAACTTAATAAATCACACACAGCAAAATGTCCAGTGTTAAAACAATTCTTACATTTTGAGTACATATGTTCCCTATAGTTCCTAAAAAATGAAATAATGAAATTGAGTGATGTTTAAAGTTCAGTTTATACGGTGTCTCTAAGACCGGAGGAGCGGACCTTTCTCCAGCTCGTTGATCCTCTCCAGCAGGGAGTTGAGGGTGCTCTCTGTGCGATGGCGGTGGGTAGCCGTCTCGTTGTACAGCTGGCTCTTCTCCTCCTCCAGCTCGGCCACTTTGCTCAGGAGCTGAGTCTCTAAGTCCCCCAGCCTGCGCTGGAGCATGTCTCGAAGCTCGCTGGGAAAAGACGTGCCCGACATATTGGCTCTCGTGTGCTGTTGCTATGGAAAAACCAATAAAGGGTTATTACATTCACCAAAAAGAAATAAAAACATGATGTATGACTTTGATCATTGTGCATCACAGTTCAGGATGTACTGCAGCACTGTCGTACATAACATTCTCCAGACAGAGGTTGTAGCCAAAGGTACAGTTTATACTTAACTGGATTACATTGAATTGCCATTATTACTCTAGTCCAGCTAAATATATTCATTTCAACATCTGACTAATTGAAACAAGAATTATATGCACTGTAGCATTTCAATGTTCTTACAAACAACCAAAAAAAACTGTACTCTCAAGCAAGGATTAACATGCTTAAGAAAAATGCTTTAACTAAAAATGAAACAACTATGCCCAAGAGAATGTCGGTATATTAGTCTAGTGTGATTCAAGTGTATGGACAATACAGTACTGCAGTACAGCATGAACTATATCAATTGAACCAAAAGAGCAGAGGTAAATGGCAGCCTTCTATTCGGCTGGGCTTTAGTACTGAACACGTTTCTCTTAAAATAAGCTTATCAGAGGCATCGTTCTTGTGATTCATTCTCAATCCTGTAGATTTCTCTAAAGTATATAAGAAGCATTATGAACTCAAGGCACTCTAACCCTACCTTACCTGGAGCACATCAGCAAAGCCCCCACTAATCCCTATTAACCTGGGAGTAACTCATCTACAATGACACCTCTCTTAATCACTGGACATCACACAGAGAACTGTGAACAACGCTATCTGAAAAGTAATACATTATTAATATCAGAAGCGTCAGTGTATCAGGCAACCAGCTTTTTTCAAGACTGGTCGGCTAACAAGACAAAAGAATTGGAAAACTGCAACTGGAAATGTATGAAACAATGTAGGATACTATAAAGAAGTTATTATAGCACATACCTCTCAAGAAAATAACCCTGAGTATACACAACACATATAATAATTGTAAATATTATCAAAACAAAAGTAAATAAAGTCAGATTTAAATACATGCGAAGACTTTAAGATGTAGACACACTCATATGTATGGGTAAGAACAATTATTCTGGCCTTTAGTGGACATATGTAAAATAGATGGGATATGACAAAATGTCTTCTGATGAAATACCAGAAATTTGTTCTAATCATATAAGGCGTCTTTATCATGAAAATAGTATAAGACCATTTGCATTATGTTCTAATACCAAGTGTCTCGTACCATAACACACAATATTACACTGAGCACACAACCTCAAGTTAAAAAGGCAAAACAGTGGCATTTTGAAGAGAAAATCCATTGTATTGAATTGTAATGCTCTTTCATGTATAGACATTTCATAAATACCCTTCAGACATTATGTGGCTACATACTTCCAGATGTCTGGTTCTTGTTTTGTCTATATTCAACAATGCAGCGTAATACTTCAGTCAGCTGGGGGTGAAGGAAATCCGTAGGTGTCCTATTTATAGGGGTAATCCGCTAAATCCCAGACACCACAAAATGAATACAAAAATAGACACGCGCACACACACACACACACACACACACACACTTTCTCTCTCTCTCTCTCTCTCTCTCTCTCTCTCTCTCTCTCTCTCTCTCTCGCATGCTCTCTCTTTCTCTTGCTCTCTGTGCTATTAATTAGGTGGACATAAGGTATGTTGCTTTAATGTACACGCACAAATAAATAAAGAAATACATTTGCCGTATTTACATTTCACGTATTTGTCCCTCGCATGGAACAGGTAGCCTATAGGGCAGAATGGTTTGATAGGGTAATATGCACGTGCTGAACAATTAAGGTGACTATTAAGGTGCTATTGCTTGTCACTGTTGTGCATAAAATTATACCTCTCGCCAGTGGTACATAATTCATTTGTCCATGTTTTGCTTATTAATAGTGCTTATTAGTACCCAAAAAGAGCACTGTTGTGCCTTTCAGGATACATTTGGCAAATTTCTTCCCTAAAGAACTAAAATGTACCACCTCCTTACCTCTATTTCTATGAGAACTGTAATATAATGTAATATAATGTATGGTTAGGGTCAAGCATGATGCTGAGCCCATGTAAAAATATCCCCCTTTGAATCTTACCTCCAAGTTTTCCAGTCGATTCTTGAGACTCTGCATGGTCTTTCCAAGGTGGTCAATAGTGTCACTCGGGTCTCGAGGGAGATCTCCCATAGTGTTCTTGTTGTCTTTTCTCCAGGATCCTTGACCTCTGTATTTCCCTCCCGGCTGCATGTCTGACTCGCAGCTTGAGAGTTTGGAAGTCAACTCCTTTATTGTACCGAGTTGGTTGACAATAGTCTCCTTTTGTTGTAGGATGGTCTCTCGCAGTTGCATGACTGTGTTCTTTAATTCTTCTTCATCCGCGACCGTGCTCTGAATGTGTACGGGAGGTAGTGCACAACTTGGGTTGCTACCTGCAGGTACTGCGGTACAGATATAGCGGGTCTCTTTTGCACCCTGACCGTGCACAATCCTTCCATTACGCAACGCGTAAAAGCATAAAAGTGCTGCTAAGAAGGCGAACATACTGTACCGACTACAATGATGAATAATACACTAAACAGAATATAGCAAAATATTTGAGGCTGTCCTGAGATTCAGGCGTACTGCTCTTGTACAACTCCTATGTAAATTCAGAACATTCAGAAAGGTTTGAATGATATTTCGTCTTTAAGTGAAAACATCTAATATGCTGCTAGTTTGCCACGGACAGTGCACACAATAACACATTAAAATGACCTTTGCTTTATGTGATATTGCGATAGAACGAGAAGTCCGCGTTTACTAATCGTCATACAACGTAAGTTGTAAACCATTAAGATAATTATTTTAAGTTGGCTCTGGCCGAATGCGGATTCATGTTGAAAAAGAAAGTCGCCGGGTGTTTTTCTTCAGACCATAAAAAGTTTTCCTCACATAAAATATTACTGTCGAAATTCCAAGAGAATAATTTCACAGCAGAAAATTGGATAAAGACGCGGCAAAGTGGCAGCATACCCAGTTGCAGCTGCCGCTCCAGGATGTTACTGTACTTTCTTCGTGGTTCTGAAAAGACAGCGACAATGGATTAATGTGCACGCGTTTTCATTGGCTGTGGCTTCTAGCACGTCACCAGTTCCTTATGTCACTCAGGCACAATGGTTTTAGGAAAAAATAGCGCATTTATCTGGAGCGAGTTAACTTCAGAGAAGGGTGCAGGAAATTTGCTTTCAGATGAGTTACATACTTTCAGATGCGGCATTATGAGAATAAATTAATACTATGCTTTAATTATGTGCGCCAAACTTGTACCATTATGATGGCAAAATAAATATTTTCACAGGCTGGCGGTTATGTTAAGCCTATATGTTCTTCTCTTAATTCAAAGGATTCAAATAATATAACTCTGTTATAATATTGTCATTTATATCGACCGTATGTTTTGCCGTTTTAGGCAATTTATATCCCGTTCATTATTTAAGTATTTATATAACCACCTTTTCATCATTTCGGTTTCACATTATAACTTGCTATTCTGTACCAATGCCAAATTGTCTTGAATTCCACTTTCGATACCAAAATCCATAAAATAAAAAGAAATACTCAGACACCATTGCCTTTTACACCATTGCCTTTTAGCTTAATGTTCGAAAATGGCTATTGCATTTAAAATATCATCAAATATTAATTAAATCGGGGGTCTTTGTTTGGCTAATGGCTAGAGTTACTATTTTCACTAGAGCATATGACCCAAGGGAATTACAACTACTGTTACAGTCAATATCCTCATAGACACTGGATTAGCACGGTCACCTGACTAATCATGCAGTTTGTGGTTAATTGTGTTCCTAATATTTTTCCTAACAGTGTAAAAGCGAGGAAAATAAACACAGATGGAATATCAAAATAAGTCTTAAGAGTATCTAAGTGCACCAGCACCCAGCGGCATACAGACCAATTCAATATATTCTGCACAGTTTGATGTTTTATTCAAAAAACAACTACACAGAAAAAACAAGAGAAGAATCAGACAGAAGGCTACATGAAAGCTTTGAGTGGTGGATAGATGTCATTCACAATTTAACCAATTTGTGTAATGCAAACATTCCCAGAAATAGTTTAACCCCAAATTATGTGCATTTCTAAAAAAAGTATGTTAGCACTGCTGGGACAATCCCCTCTGAATAACAGACAGGGAGATGTATGTGCTGATGCACAAGCAGAAAATCAGCTGACAGCATGTCTGTGGTCACAGAGGCACCAACACGATATTTTCTCATTATAGTAATAGTTTTATAAGGGAAATTGATTACGTCAGATCTGAAAATTGTCCTCACTGACAGCGGTTACCTTGCTGCCGTAA
Source organism: Conger conger (assembly GCF_963514075.1). NCBI lineage: Eukaryota > Metazoa > Chordata > Actinopteri > Anguilliformes > Congridae > Conger > Conger conger. The sequence continues at coordinate 62,606,285 of NC_083761.1, read as the reverse complement.
GTCCCTTTTCAATTGCAGAGGGATTTCAAGAAATGTCTGTCGGACTATGATGTGGGTCTCACACCTCATTTCCATCTTTGTGGATAATGAAAGTTTCATGTTTGAAAGCAATCCATGAAGCCCTTAAAGATGTAATACCAAATACTGTCTGCATTGTGCCACTGGGGAGTGGCATTTAGCCAAGCAAGTTGACAAGCAGTTGATGTGCAAGGGTGTATACAACTGATATATAAATCTGTGTATTTGGTAGATATGTGAATGCAGGTTAAACAAGAACAAAGTATTGTTAAAATCTTATTATTCTAATATGAGAATTGGATATAGGCCCTGTACTAAACAGAATTTGATCGTTTGGTCAATTCATTTGCGCTCTTACTCAATTGATACTCGGGAAAATTACAATTACAAAGAAAAATCCTGCCAACACTCTTTTCACAACAACATCATAATATTTCAGTTTGTTTTCATAAATCTGCTCTAGTGTGTCAAGGTCTGCCTTCAGAGGAGGTAGAGCAGCTCAGCTGGCTCTGTTGTTTTTAGAGTTCTACGGCATGCGCGAGCGCGGAAAAACAATGTCTCTCCTCCGGCGAGCGTACGTCCGGCTCTCGACGAGCGGAACCAGGAGGACTGCTGTTGTCCTGGGAGACCTGCGAGAGGAGGACAGCTCCATCTGCCTGGCGTGGAGCAGGGCTAACGGGGTCAGCGCTGGAGGAATAGGCACTCTGTTACTGTGACAGACGCTGCAGGGGGCACGGCGCAGGCTGCCGTCACGCAGCCAAAGGTCTGGCCGGCGTAAAGGACACTCGGCGCATGTGAATAGGAAGCAGAGCTGGAACTGTCATTGTAACTGAGAGTTTCTGACACAATGCTCATCCTCAGGTTCTGTGTTTTTGGGTTAACCCTTCAATTGGGTTATGGTCAGTTATGACCCGTTTTCGAGTTAAGGTATGTCAGAAATAGCATATAGTTTGTTTGAATGAATATACTCAATACTAATTAAATCAAAATGCAAATCAGTGTTTAATTGGCTTTTGAAAGTCTGTAAAATTCTGTTGCATCTGTGTTGCGGGTCAAAATAATATAAAAGAAACACAGAAAATAATATTGGTTCTTAATAGCATGGCATGCAGCATTAACAAGTAATGAGTAGTTCTGTTCATCAGTTCTGGCCCAAACAAGATTCTACTTGTAGTACTGAGGACTTTGAAACTGAGGAGGCAGTGTTTGAGATGAAGAATGATGAGGAGGGGGGCCCAGTGAGACAAGTTCAAACTATGAAGTCTTCCTATCAAAAAATGGCATCTCTTATGAAAGGCAAGGCAGAGCACAAACTGAACATTCTGAGAATGACCACAGAGCTCACCAGATGCGTGGTGTCACATGTCCAAGATGTAATATATTATGAGCTTTTCACTCAAAATTGTGCTTGAGGCAAAAAACATGGAAAGATGATGAGTGTTTGGAGTTAGTTGAAAGGAGCTAGATGAAACCTGCATGCTTACATGGGGCTGTTGCTTCTTGCTGGAGAGTACAAATCCACTATTGAGGCTAATACTAGCTAATGGGATGCAGAGTCAGACCAGGCTATTTTGCATGCTACACTGCAAATATTACATGTCATCTCAACAGCTTTGATTTAGCAGTCATGAAACAAGACCTGCTAGCTGTGAGAAAGAAAAGCTTGCTCCCATTCGAGATGTTCGGAGCAAATGAGTGGAACGCTATGAAAAGTAGTCTGTTATAGACATTTTCACCTCTTGTCTTCATCATTCAAAATATTGTTTCTTCACAGCTCTTAGAATTCATCTTTCATCAACTGCAGTTCCTTCCTTGGCTGACCTGTACGGTGAGTCCAACAGTGGTTTCTTTCTTTTTCCAATCTGCTGTACTTGATATATCCAGTTTTTGTCTGTGCTATCCTTCTTAATTAATTCTTCTGTCCTCTCAGCTTGCAGTTTAATTGTTTTTCTGCCATAGTTATTTCATGTGTGGATATTGCCTCTGACTCCAATCTCCACACATGAAAAAAAATGCTAAAACCACGACTAGACTCATTGCTCTTTTATGTGTGAAGAATCAATACAAAAGGAAAAAATGGTTAACCTGTCAGTCATCTGTTAACTTTTGCATAGCTGAAAATGGATGGACTTAACACAAAAACAGATGTTTTTTTCAATGCTAATTGAAATATCCATTCTATTGTATATCCATGTAAATACCATGAAATAAGAACTGATTGTCTTTACAGAAACAAAGCTGGTTTGTTTCATAGTGATCATTTGAATCCAAGTGGAGGGTTAGAGAGTATAGACTTACAGAGCACTTTATTAGGAACACTATACTAATACTGGGTAGGGCCTCCCTTTGTTCTCAAGCCTCAATTCTTTGTGGCATGAATTCCACAAGTTGTTGAAAACATTAATTTGAGATTCTGCTCCATGTTCACATGTTTGCAAACCACAATTTCAAATTTTTCAGCTGCACATTCATGCTGCAAATCTTCTGTTCTACCATCTCAAAGCTGTTCTATTGGATTCAGATCCGGTGACTAGGAGGGCCACAGAAGAACATTAAACTCATTGTCATGTTCATGAAAATAGTCTGAGATTACTTTTGCTTTGTGACAAGGTGCATTATCATGCTGGAAGTAGCCATCAGAAGATGGGTACATTGTGGCCTTGGAGGGATGCACATGGTCAAAGTTAGTTAAGTAATGAATTTGCAAAGTGTACCAAGAGAACATTCTCCACACCATTACACCATCACCACCATATCAGGGGTCAGAACAGGACCCAGTCGCAGGACCACCAGGTTCAGTTCAAAGTCTTTATCGAAACTTTGGCAGGTTAAACAGGCAGAGGTCTATAGCCAGCAAATCAGCAGGGGTAAGGCAGTTTGTGGTTAATAATCAAGACAATGGGTCAACAGGTACAATATGGATAATCCAAAATGTAGTCGTGGTCACAGGCAAAGGGTCGATAACAGGCAGGCTAAGCAGACAGAAACAGAATCCAAAATCAAAAGCCGATATACAAAAACAGGTCGATAAACTACGGGTCAAAACTATACAGACGGAATAAACAAAATTGTTGGGAGTGAAACAGGTCATAACAGAAATCTATCAGAAAATGATGGAGAGTATGGATAATGCACATAACAATCTGGCAGGGAACTGAACAAATAAATAACACAGGTAATGAGAGGGAATGGGAATCAGGAGTAGGAATCAATCAGGAAGTGAAAACAGGTGAAACGAATGAATGAAGTGAAAGGAACTGACAGGGTGGCTACAGTGTGAACAAAACAGTTAACAAAAACCACGCAAATGCTAACAACTTAGAAAAAACCTAGACAATGAAAAACACATAACCTAACACACCAGCCTGGACTGTTGACACAAAGCAGGTTTGGTCCAGGTTTGCTTAGTGAATCTCATCCACTTTGAGTGTTCTGTATATAACAGGTCACGTATTTCTAATCATAGTTTGACAAAAGAAAGAAATCTACTTTCAAAAGCTGTTATCAAGCTTTGTTCTATTTTTTCTGCAACTAAAATCTCATAATAAGTGATTAATGGTGCATTTACTGCCATCATTGAATAGGACTGTGTACCCCTTCTTAGGATCCTTTTACGCTCTTACCCAGAAAGCACTCTCATGCAACAAAAACAAAATTGCTTTTCAATCCATCATGGAATACTCCATTCAAATGAAGACCATCAAGAAAAATTTGCCTAAATTCTCTGTGGAATGCATAGATTGCATGGCGGAATAGCATTTCCAGCGGGAATAGCAAAAGTAATTAAAAATCTGAAACACAAAGACAAGATGAGAATAAAGCTGGACAATAACAGCATTTTGCTAACTGTCAAGTTTTAAATGTCTTGTGGGGGTGCTGTGCAGCCATATAATCATGACTCAGTCTCTGCAGAATCCTTTACTCACAGGTCAAAATATCATCACAGATACTCGCAGTTTTCTTCTTGCACAGAACCACTTGCTTCCAGCTTACTCCTCTCTGCCACTGCATGTCCTCCAGAATCTCTCACCTGTGGAAACACTGCTATCCTGGCTGTTCACTGTGGCTTCCTCATGGGGCTGCAGTCACTAACCTGATGCCCGATTGAACTTTCTGGCCAGTAGGATCTCATCACTGCGAGAGCTCACCACACCCCACTCCCAGTTCCTGCACATAGTCAGATCACACGGTAGGATCAGCTCTCGCTGGGTTCTGCAGAGTCATTGTGGGTTAGTAATCTGGGTCTTGATTTAGTACTCTGGCTTCTGCAGCATCATATTTGGTTTGTAGTCTGTGCCTTGTGTTGGTAGTCTGGGTTCTGCAGGATTATGTATGTAAATTATGTTTGTAGTATGTCGTGTGTAGAGCAAGCTCAGGTGATTTACCAGATTTTAACAGTTTTTTTTCTTCTGCAGACAGAGCATAGGTATTGTTGGTTGGATGAGCCTTCCTGTGTCTTAGCAGTAAAATACATGGTCAGGCTTTGTACTGCTGTGAAATGAGACCACAGCTGCTTCTCCTGTGTATGGTTCAATGACGAATGTCATTAAATTGAATTTATACATAAAAAAATACCATCCATTCTTCCATTCTTCCATTTGTTTGTCAGGATTAATATTTATTCATTGATCAGATGGAATCCCCTTTTAGTATTATAGTGCTCTTCATTTTGTGAATTGTATTTTACATTATTACACAATATTCTTCACACTGGTCATAGCTTTTAAACTTTTTAACTCGTGCATTGTTACAGCAGCATTCTTGTGAGTGATTCTCATGAGGTACTACTGCCTCACCATACAGTACTGTATATGCAGTCCATATAATTCACTTCTCACACCCATAATAGCTCAACCCTGTGTCAACATGTACAGAGACATACCCAAGGCACCGACTGGCACAGAGCCCCAGAGGAGGCTGTTGAGGTCATGAATAGAATTCAATTTGCTCAGAAGCTTCTTGTGGTAACAGTGCAGAGTCATGATGACGAGGGAGAGAGCCACACAAAAGGAGTGTGTGATCATCTTGACCCTTACCTGGGCAGTAAGGGTGGAAAACCATCAACACCTCTACAGATTTGTGATGCGGTGTCACAGACAGTGTCATGTCAAACTGGCAAAGCTGCAACTGGTCGTCCTATGTTTGAACAGAATGACTAGCTAGTGACGGAATACCCCTGCATCTGCTGTCTAATACCCCTCTGGATTACCATATACTGGACATAACACTGATGGAGTGACTATTAAGCACATGCATGGAAAGAGGAAGTCGGTTGGTTAGGTAGTCACCACTGGAAACACCTGGAAAAATGATCTGAAAATGAATGAAAGGCAGTAATTAAAGCATTTCTGCATCCAATAGGTCACAGGCTATAAGCTAGATACAACAGCAGTCTGGTGGGCCACCATTTAACTGATTGGCACCAGGGATTTTGAAAATAGCAAGAAAAAATAAAAAATCAGGAAAGGAAAAATCTCTATGGCAGGGTTATGATTGCAGAACATCTATGCACACATTAAATTGAGAGCAGTTATACAATTAACTTGCACAAAATGTTAAATAAAATGTATTTCATTTAAGACTAGTCTCTAGAGTGCGCAAAGAATCGTGGAAAAAAAACAAAAATAATCCAGTGCGACTAAAATACATGAAAATCCCAGGAGATAAGCAGTTTCTGAGATACTCAAACCACCCTGTCTGACACCAACAATCATTCCATGGTTTCCTGATTCTGATGGTATATATATATAGCAGTCATTTCATTAAGTTCCAATGAACATTATTTTTATCAGTAGATGGTATTTCTATACATAAAATTACAGTGGCTTCAGAAAGTATTCAGTCCCCTTCACTTTTTGCACAATTTATTGTGTTGTAGATTTAATATTAAATGGATAAAATTGCCATTTGTGCCCATCAATCTACACTCAATAACCCATAAGGACAGAGTGAAAACATGTCTTTAGGAATATTTCAAATATATATATACAGTGGATAGAAAATGAATACACCCCCTGAACATTTTTTCAGATTTACTTGACATATAGCCTGTAATTAAAGTGCAATTAATCTATGTGTTTTTTTCTACAAATCTACATACAGTACTTAACCTTTTCAAAGTAATAAACCAATTAAAAAATTGTTTTAACATTAATTAAAAATTAAGAATTGCAATAAATTGGTTTGATTAGTATCCACCCCCTTTACTGAATCATCCCATAAACTATCTCAGGAAATGGCAAATTGCCTTCAAGACCAAACAATAGCTAATTGCCCCACACCTGTGTGAAATCACAGCAATTAACTTGATGACATGAATAAAAACAGCTGTTTTCCCTTAGTATGCAAGAGCAGTCTCACTGAAAGGCAGAAGCATGGGCTCTAAAGATCTCACAAAAGAAGTCTGTGACAAAGTTGTGGAAAGGTACACATCAGGTGAGGGATATAAGAAGATTTCTAAGGCTTGGAAGATACCTTGGAGCACTGTTAAGACCATAATTAAGAAATGGAAAGTGCATGGCACCACTCACAGTCTGCCAAAATCAGGGCGTCTGTCTAAACTGGATGACCGGGAGAGAAAACAACTGGTCAGAGAGGCTACCAAGAATCCAATGGCAACATTGAAAGAGCTCCAGGAGCTTTTGGCCAACAGAGGGAAACTTGTGCATCATACAACTATATCAAAGATATTGCACACATCTGGCCTGTATGGAAGGGTGGCAAGAAAAAAGCCATTTCTCAAAAAGGTCCACCAGGAGGCCATCAGCGCAAACCTCTCCTAGCTTGAACAGTTCTGCAAAGAGGAGTGGGGAAAGATCTCCAAGGTGCGCCAACCTTGTGCAGAGCTGCCAAAAAAAACTGGTAGCTGTAATTGCTGCCAAAGGCGCTTCCACCAAGTATTGGTTTCAGTTTTGTCCATTAAATGCACTCTTTTTTTCAAATTGAAATAATTTTACTGCATTCATATGGTATGTTGTGTTCTTTGGGTCAGGGAAAAACAAGTCCCATTTTAATCCATTAAATTTACTTTCCGTGACACAATAAGAAATAAAAATATTGAAGGGGTGTATTCATTTTCTATCCACTATATATGTATATATATATATATAAACTATAATTAGTCTGCCTGAGTATATTTGGAACTACATGACTGAACATGAGTGGGCTTGATAATGATAGTAATAGTAACAGCATTAGCAATTGCTAGCAGAGCCAGCCTGACTCAAAAAGCGACATAAGCAGCCATTATTTTCAATATAGAAAATATCGCACAAAAAGGAGGCTTTCATAAGCTACTAAGAGCATTGAAAAAAGAAAGCTATTCAATAATCCACTCCGGTCTTCAAAAAATCAGCTAATGAGACTGGCATGGAGTTACAATGAGAACAAGACCCATTTCCTTTCTGGGAAACGTATCCTGAGAGCTGTGCCGTTATCTAAAAAGCACTACGTATGTCATGCACTCTCTTAGGGCACTCTCTTAGGGACCGTGTTCGACTTTGTGCTCACCAACCAAAGACAAACATCGATGGGAGAGAGAACAAAAGTTCATTTGCGATATTGGCATAAGCCCTGGCTCTCCCCATAGAAATGCCATTATGACAAAAGTACTAAAACAGCCACACTGAAAAAAATGTTCTGGTAAAAACATATTCTTTCTGAGGATAACAGGCTACATTTCTGAGAGTATTGTTCAGACTTGTAACTATAGGTAACCATAGAGTATATGCAATATACTGAGAGAATTGTACAATGAGAATTGTACATTGCCCTTATCAATAAATATGTACATAAATTAAACTCCTTCCTGCCCCAAATTTGCTTTCCTCAATGTGTTCGATAAAGCAGAAAGCTGTTTACAATGCTGTGCGAGAGAACACAGATTCATTTATAGAGTAGTATGGTGAGAGTACAGAAATATAGAAATTAATTAATCTTGTTAATTAGACTCTTAGGGTTTTCTCACAAGAAGCAAAACAGATTTTAAACAGCTGAATACAGTTATAAGACCATTTCATACACAATATCTCTTCCTGCAGAAGCACCAATATGAGGTTATCATATATGGTTACATTTAGAGACTATTCAGAAATGTCATAAACATCAATTTTGATGAAATTACCTGAACAGGATAACAGAATGTTGTTTGATTCAATAATTTCTCCAAGAGAGACATAGCAGGACCGAAACATGACATTTGAGGGGAGAACATCCGCACAGAGAGGCCCGGGCCGACAGGGATTCGAACCCAGGACCTCCTTGCTGTGAGGCGGCAGTGCTACCCACTGCACCATCCGTGCCGCCAGGCTTGGTCATAATTGACTAAATATAGTCACCTGTGTAATTGGTTGGCTGTACCAATGAGAGCTATAAGTCTGTTTCTGGTGAATATATCCTGAGAGTTGTGGTGTAATATTAAAAGCATGCCATGTGTCATACACACTCGTATGCCTCACATTGTACTTTGCTTGCCAGACAAAGATAAATCTGAATTGAGATCAAATATCCATTTATGTTTGGTTATATTTGGTTTTGCTCACAAAAAAAGACAGCCTTATGAATGTAAACATCATGAACTATTTAAGGGTAAACTGATGCCTCCATGCCATTGTATAACAAACACAATAACACAATTGCATATTTGAAATTTTATTTGCAGTCGGTGGGGTTTAAGGGAGCTCTTTCCCTAAGCTCTTTCTGGTTGTCTTTCTGTTTTAGTGCTACACCAGAGAAACAGCCACTGATCACACGTCATTTGCAACAGGCTGAAGTAGAAGAGGGATTTAGGAACTTCAGCCTACTTAGACTACTTGGAAAGGAAAACTTCTCTCATAATTACATTTGAAAGTACTGTAGATTGTGAAAAATACAAGGCGACAAGGTGGATTAGAGGAAATTAATTGCTAAAGACTATGTTAATTAATAGAGATACACAGTTCAGCCTTTGGCTATCATCATATTCGTTCATTATATGTTTCAGACAATGACTGTATATTTATAGGGCATTGTATATCCAATGTGATTGCTTTTTATTGTGAGCGCTGAATAAAAATGCTTAGGTCTGCAATTTTTATAGTCACATGACTTTAATGAACCCGACTTTCTACCAAAAATGGAACTATTATCTACAGTCTGAAAGAAACGTATCCCTCAGACTCCTCATTAGCTAGCTGTACTCTACATGTTACTATTTTTTGGTTCAGTGCTCTGGGAATGAGGCGAATTATAATGAGCAAGGAAGACCTGACGATGGAGAAGAAAGGGTCTTTTCAACGAAGCACACAAGCAGATTTGACGTTTAAATGTGATTTTCTTGTATTTCAAAGAGAAAGGCAAATGAGAAATGATCTGTGATATCCTTTCAAAGACTGCTTCTCCATTTTCTCACTAAATTAACTGAAAGTACAGAGCTACATCTTTGTCTCTGTGCTACACTGCACAGATGTACTTGGTTCTGTACTACACATAATCCAAGTATATAACCATCCATTGCTCTCCCAAAGCTCTCTCCAGTAAGTCAGTACCTCCAATTCAATGTCAACATGGCTTTGATCATATTGAATTGTCGTTGAGGGCTGGTAAATTTACAGAAAATACGGCTAGCTTGGTTTTTTTAAAATGTGTGGATTACTGACATTCACAATTCTATGCCCCTCAGTAAATATTCCTCATTTTAATTATTCCTTTATGTCTCACAACCATACAGGCTAGCCCTGGCTCTGTCTATGAGCTTTACAGGGGGGTGGGGTAGAAGAGAGAAGGTAACTGTAACTTGGACAAGTTCTTGATTGTAAAGGTCAGGCCATAACTTTTATCTGTAAAGTTTCTTCCCTGTTTTCCATAATCCTGGGTCAGTGTTAACTGAGAAGGTGACACATTGCTTGGCATTAAAAAACCATGACTGACTTTTTAAGACTTTACAGCTATCTTGACTAGATCTGCATATCTCTCTGTTTTCGGGGAAGAGATGTTTCACATAGCCCTTTTACAATAGATTTGTTTTCGAGTTCTGATAGAATCAACCTCAAACAAATCACACGGAGGTATCAAAACAAATCAAACATAGCATATATATGGAAAAATGTAATTGCCACCTACATTGATTTGATTTAGTTGGCAGGCCCTGGTACTGACAGAAGCTGGGCTCTTCTCTCCATCCTTTCATTGCTCTTCCCTCTTTCACCCAGCTGCTCAGGGTACTCAGCCTGATTTGTCTTTTTATTGTCAGCCCCTACTTCAGTGTGTGGCCAGAAGCCACCTTGGTGGAGTGGTTTTGTGTTTGGGAAACTGATTTTAAAACGTTATATGCCACATATCTTGGGATTGAAATGCTAATGCAACCTTTCCCTGCTGCCAAAGGTGGAGTGTCTCTCATGTGGGCAGATATAGATGTATGCCATGGCCCTTAAATTCTCTCTGCTACCTCACATCCATCAGATAAACAACAACCCTGCATATCTGAAAGCAGGGGGGGAATATAGAGGCGCTCTCTGTCCATGCTACAAAGCACATCAGCGATATCACTTCTTAAATGTCTAGGGTTTTCTAATGAGACATGATTTTTGTTTGTGGAGAAAAGGGGGGGAATGTGTGTGCACTTCCAAAACCAATTTCCTGTTCCATTGTCATGGAGATGGAACAGGGAGTGAACTTTATGTCCCGGAGGATCACTGGTAGTGCGGAGTAACACATTCTTATCAATGGGCTTCAGACTCCATGAAAAGGGCACTCTCTTCTCTATGTATTCATCTTCTAGAAATGTGATATGAGCCCATCCATTGTGTCTATTTAAACTCAAAAACAGCTCAGGATGGCCCGTTTGAACACATGGTGGACACATACATAGCCAACGGTTCAATAGGATGTGCTGAACTCCAATACTGCTGTTATTTTAAGCATTATTTTATATACGTCACGTCAGGCTTAAGGTGCTCATGTTTCATTTGCAAAAAGCTTTATGTAGCTAAGCTCATAGCATGCTCAGAGGGCACCCCAAGAGAAAAAGACACGGATATAATGCTGAATGAATTTACTCTACTATATATTGAAATCTTCCTAATTTGTGTAACATTGCATATAAATATGTTCACGCTTTTGTTTTGTTATGGTTATGGTTTTCTTCTTATAGCACCCAGAATAACCATGCTGAGCTATTTGAATTGAGGCCCTGCATTGCAACTAGTTCAATAAAATGGGGGATGCAGCTTGTCATGCATTTTCATATAACCCTCTTTGCTGACTGACTCTACCACATTATTTTTGAGAAGTGTACTAAATTCATATTTAAGCTGAATCAAAATTGTGTTTTTGTCATGAACAAACAATTGAAAGATGGACAAAACATTTTGTCAACAACAACATGAGTCAATATATCTTGTAGTGCCTAGGATGTCTGAAAATACATTCTTTTCAGTCACAAGACTTTATAACAATGTGCTAATCTATATCTTTGACTCAGTATCATCAAAAATGAAAGCATATCTTTTATTTTTTAACTGTGGTATTTCTTTTGTCATTATATACATTTAAAATTATGTTTGTTTTGTTTTAAAATTAAAACAACAATAAGTTATTTAGCTGATGCTAAATGGGGGGGGTCAAGGGCCTTTCTCAAGGGCCTAACAGCTGTGTGGATCTAATTGTGGCTACACCGGGGCTTGAACCGCCAACCTTCTGGGTTTCAATCAATCACCTTAACCACTAGGCTACAGGCTGCCCCTAAATTATATTACCATCTTTTTTATAGAAAAAAGGTCAATATTTTAACTCTCAGCCAGTCAGGATTTGCTTGGATTTGCTGACAGTCATAGGGTACATCAGTGACCAGTGCATGAGAACATTATATTTTATGTCTATATTTTTACTGTGGAGAAGGTGTGAATTGTGATCTATGTGAGGAATGACCCAGGATGTGATCCACAGCTGCATCACCACTGTTGCTGTGTCTCCTGAAAAGAGACCCACTACACTGTTCTTGGCATAGCTCTCCCCAAATCCCTCTCATAATATCATTAACGTACTTGAACATAGCCTTCTGCGAATGCACTTCCACTCCAACGAAGGACTAAAAGCCGTCACACACCTGTCTGAATGCAGACTGAATCCCCCCTCACAACCCTCACACAAATATTTCTGCACCCTTTGAGCAAGGGCTGACATATACCCTTTATTATTTATTTAGAAAGATTTTAGTTATAGATGGTAGTGCCAATCTTCTTATATTGTACTGTTCCTCTTGCCTGTGAAACAGCTTTCTGCCAAGTATTTGTAACTAGGTCAGCAATTGCATTACCGAAAGCCTAATACCATGCTTTAAAATCCATGCTCGGCAGTAAGCTTGAATTTAGTTTATTTATTTTTTGGGAATTATGAGTCTCCTTAAATGCTCTGAGAGCTGAGTTTCTTCCTAGTGGTTTATTTTTGCTTCTTTTGGCTTTTGTGGCAGTTTTATACGTTTTGCAGAAAAAAACTTTAAATTGATGCTATTCATATATTTTCATATTGTTTATATTTAAACAACATGATGAAAATATTTAATGGACTATTTTATGTTAGCTGTGACTACGGGTCCATTCAAACACAAACACATTTTATTATTATTACAGTTTTATTACTAGAGCTCCAAGCTGAAGTCATAATTACACTTGTTTTCTAAGAAATCACAATCATAAACATTTGTATATCACTATCACTACTACGCTTTTACTTTATAGTGAATAATAATTCAGAACAAACATTACAAACGTTAAATAATTTCTAGAGTTACTGAATAGACTAAGAATAGACTTTAATTCTGATAAACTCAGAATTTTATTTTATTTATGTTATTGAATAAGAATAAAAATATTTATTCTCAGAAACATACAGTACAGCCCGTAAGTATGTGGACAATGACACAATTTCTGTTATTTTGGCTCTGTACTCATCCAATCACATTGGATTTGAAATAAAATAATGAATTAATTGTGTGATGTGATCTTTAATGACCACTCACTGTCTGGCTCTTTCAACCTGCCACCTAATCATCCCCTGATTCAACTGGCTAAAAATGTGTTCTCTCCCTCTTCACCGCAGCTGATATGTTGTGAGCATTCTGGTGCAGAATGGCTGCAGTTGCATCACCCAGGTGGGTGCTACACATTGAGGTGAGTTTCCCCCTAATCACTGTAAAGCACTTTAGATATGATAAAAGCACTATATAAATATAACTATCTATCTACCCAGGATTGCTGGAAATTGGCAAATACTTTTTCTCAAGAACCTTATTTTTTTTCAGATATATTTTGTGCAGAGGCTTGATCAAAATAGGGATTGGTCTGCACTAGAGTACATAAATGCATAATGGCATACATCAGAGATTTTGTATGTAAATATTTAAAGATTTAAATTCTTCAAAATGTGTTTGGTCAACAAGTTACTCATATGGATATACATTTTAGAGAATCAAAATCTAGAAATCCCCACAGATTGTTAGTAGAGTAACAGTAGCTTTTCTTAATGATTTAGTGAGGGCGATGCCCCTGAAACAGACTTTGGCACCAGTCATATTTGATGTCTTGGCAATGCATTTTATTTACGTTTTTTAGCATTTTATTAATTGGCTACATTTAAATTCAAACCAACATACACAAGCAATGTAAAAAATCTCAACATCCATTGTAATCTTTTCCAATCCAGTAACTGCAACATATTCTATTTTCAGTCTCTTAACTCAGAGACCTAAGCATAATTAAACTACACATATACATCTACATCTTTACAAGTAGCAAAACTATATAAATATGATACGCAATATTGGTACTCGCAATACAGTATATACTCCTGAAATCCTTTCTTGACGCTGGTTGGCCCACTCCTCTGGAAAACTACAAGGATCAATTTTCAATGGAACTCTCCAATTAGCTCTACGATATTGTCAGTCAATGTTACACACCAAAGCAGTGATTAGCTTTTCAGGGGTGCAGTAAATTTATGGTAAACCCATCTGTATAAAGGACTAGCTGTCTTTATAAGAAAAAACCCAATAGTGTGACCATGGGCTCTGTCATAATCTTAGCGTTTAAATGCATTTTACAGATCAAAAATGCAATACGATATGTTTATTTTCTTAACATTTGATTAGGAAGAATGCTTTATTACCCACCAGCCAGCCAGTGGGTCTAACCTCATTATGGCGGGTATATTACATTACACTGTGCCATTAATGAACCCAGCCATTAACAGAAGATTACAGGAGATAGAACTATCAAATCTTGAAAATGTAAGCATATTACATTTTCTTTTCCTGCTCATGCCCGTGGTGTTTACTATTTTAATCTGATGTGAGGAGCTTCTGGATAATATCGTTTTATTAGTGATTACATCAATCCTATCACTGCCAAAATGACCTCTCGTAGTACATCTTAAAGTGATGCTCACTATTAGATTGACTGGAATTAAGAAATTATTGCATTTTAGAATGGGGCCTTAAATGGAATTGAAAACCCCACCCCCCATAAAACTCATAGACAGAGGCAGGGCTAGCCTGTATGGTTGTGAGACATAGAGGAATAATTTAAAATGAGGAATATTCAGTTGCTTTTGGTCTCCATAATTTGAGTTTAATCAGATCAACCATACAACTACTGCAACTTGTACAATTTGTACTTTTGTATAAAAATTTGAAAATTGAATATGGTTTAGGTTACGAGTCTTTGAGACAAATGTATTTCTTTCAAGGAGACAAATGTTGGACTTAACTATTTAATCAGACCAATAATTTGTCATTCAGACATTAATAAAACTATGCGCTATACAGCTTCAAACTGCAGATGCTCCTGTAGGGAAACACATTTACTGTGGTCTGATAAAGAGCCTCCTATCATTTGTTTATAGAGCTGTTCAGAAAATCAATCCGAAGTAACTGGAACAAAAACCAGCATGCCCCCCGGCCCTCCAGACACTGAATTATGCATGCCTGCATTAGGTCTTCCCAATGACATGACAGAGTTCTGCATGCTATCCAACATGTTAGCTCTCCTGTAGTGCTGTGTGGCCAGTAGGAAAATAATCACAAGCACAAAGGGTAGTACATTGGAGAAGCTATGGTGTACCCCAGGTCCAGATATGAGGACCTGGGGTACACCATAGTGAAATGTAGTTCAACTGGGGATAGTTAAGGATAAAATGTAAATGTTATTTACAAGCTAATTTTAATAAACTGCGAGTGATACAGTCCATCCAATAAATACCATATGCTGGGACTGCCCATACATTTCCAGTTTTGTGATACGGTACTTTGGTGATTTCTTCATGAGCAGGTGAAATAATAAATAAACAGAAAAAGGAGGACTCCAGCACCCACCCCTTATAAAATGAAAAATACATTGTGCATATCACGATGGAGCTGGCGGGTTTTCTATCAACAGACATTTCATCCATTCTTGCAACCACTTCTGAGAATGGGCAAATACAAAGTTGAAAAGATTCAAACAAAACAGTCTGGCCCAGCCTGCTGCTTGGTAATTGATTTGCTGGGATTCTGCTGTCATTCAAAGCTGGAGATCTCAAGCCCTGGCCCCAGGGCCTTTTCTCAGTGGTGGAGTAATCAGAAACCTAGCACTTTCAGAAACCAAGGTCGAGATATTGAATTCCTTTTAATAAATAGTTGTTTTCTAAAGAAATAGCTCTATTGGATAGGTCTTATGCACTGAATGAAACCCCATCCTCTTTTCTAAAATATTCTCTTTCATTTTCCGAGTTCAATTATGTTCTCTATGAACTCTTAGACACGTGCCCATGCATTATAAAGTGATCATTATGAGTAGCCTTCTCTAGAGCCATCTCCAGAGCAGCTCATACAGCTATGTTACGCCTCCAGGCGACCTGATTATTTTTCAAATAATTACATTTAATCTTATTTTCAGTTGGTACAATTTCCTATGGACAGCTGAGACCACTGCACTCAAGGAAAGTACTAGAATGAAATCAGCCCTGCCACTCATGGTTATCTGAACCAAGGTTTATGGCAATGTATTTATTTGACATTTTTAAACCAAAACATGGGTGAAACCAGCTAGTTACATTCATTCCACATGATAGAGAATTTTGTTTTGTTCGAAGCTGAAACGGGGTTATAGGGAAATTCAGCTGCAAAACAGAAGATAGTTGTAATCACAGCTTGACATGAAAACACTTCTGAACTCAGAATTAAACTGAAAACACATTTAGATGATAAACATATATATACCATATAACATATACATGTATAGCATAATGTACAGGACAACTTCAGATTCAACATAATTTACTGAAAATTAACTATTTCTGGATTTCTTACAGAACCTGTACCATCTACCCTAAACTTGCAAGCAGTACTTGCCTGAAAAGATACTTTGCACAGACCCCCATCTAGTGGTACAATAAACTACTGCAAAATGCTTGCTCAGAATACACTTCCTATGGGACAATTTGTTCACAGATTGACATCTATGACAAATGATTTTTTTAATTATTTTGGGAATTTAATCATTAGTTTTCCTAGTATGCAAATAGGCTATATCAATATTGTCATGGACTTTCAAACCATCCATGGTATTTTCAGATTTCTTGGCTCTATATTTTTTGTCTAGCCATTTCATTCAGTCTAACAGTCAAATTTTTAAAAGCAGAAGCAATAATAAGATAAAGGATTTTGATAAATATATAAAAAAAAAAAATTCAGATTTTGCTGATGATTTTCCACTATGATTGCAGTTTCCTTGATCACACCCTAATTATCCTGAAAATAAGAGAAAAGAAGAAGAAGAAGAAGAAGAAGAAGAAGAAGAAGAAGAAGAAGAAGAAGAAGAAGAAGAAGAAGAAAGCAAAGCCAGTGAAGCGCTATTATGTTCCCATGTGATGACTACACTTAATCCAGGAGCAGTAGATTACAATCCTACTTTGGTTTTTCTTGTTGTTGTTGTAAAGTTCCTGCACAAAATGATGGATATATAGGCCTATGTGAAAGCGCTAGCGCTGGAAACATCACTATCTTAATCCCTTAAATACCATCATCCCAATCGAAAGCAATCCCGCTTTTTACAGATTTTTCCATTCATTTAAGATTTATCCTGTATTTTAAAGCATGCATTTTAAGGGCTTGCACACCTATTATTGAATATGTTGACTAAGGCTCTCAAAGAGTTATATTAAAATCTCTTATAGCCTACAGTAGAAACAATAATAAAATGTGGAATGATTATTTTTGCTTTGGGTTTTGTTTTGTGATGCTTGCAGGTTTGAACTTACACTAGGTATAATAATTTGTGTGTGTGTGTGTGTGTGTGTGTGTGTGTGTTTGTATGTTTTTTTAAATAGAATATTAGGGAAAGAGCACAATCAGAGTATGATACGAATACATTACATTACAACCATTCCAAATCAAATTGCATTACTGCAGACTCTAGGACAAAAAGCAGCCTACGCTATCTTTTTACTTTGAGTGAATGTCTTGTGCATGTGCAGAAGTTCCTGGGAACCATTTCATTGCTGTCAAACTCATACAGTAAGCAACCGGGTTGTGGCAACCACTGTTAAATAATACAGAAACATTCACAATTGTATTAGGTAAACGATGCTTCTAGAATGTATTGCTGTTGTAACTGAAAAAATATCTGAGATAATTGCATGGATTTTAATTTTTTATGTAGGCTAGAATCACGAAATAAGGCGAAGCATAAAGACCATCGTTTTCGATGGTCTTACAACTGCCTTTGAAATATCATGTCTATCCGCTATGTAATATAGTAATGAAAAAAAAATAAGAAAAAAAAATAGGAGAACTTGAAATAAATAAAACACGTATTTTTGCTAATATATTTTTATTTGAGAAAAGTTTAAACTTAATTTTCCGTCGCTAAATACATTTCGAAAGATTATAGCGTCTTAATACAAAGAACAATAGTTGCCCGGTACTCCATTCCATTGGGCGGAAGTTATAGGGAAACTCTTTCCTGTCTGTGTCTGGTCGGTAAGTTCGAATGTGGTCGCTACTTTCTTCCCAGTTAATGCTGTAAATACGTTTTATTGTCTGTCCTATTCTGATATTTATTATTATTTAACTCATCCTAGTTCAGAAAATGTAGGGCCAAATTTGTTGTGGTCTGCGATGACATACTCCGTTAGTTAAATAGCTATCCGGCTATGTAACGTTAGCTAGGTAGCTAGCAAGGGGAGAGGAGGGGCAAAAGAAAGCGGGGTCTTTCTTAAAGGATGAAGCTAGCTAGCTAGCCGCTGTTGACGTAGCTAACAAACTTAGCAGCTAGTTTGCTACATACCCGGCTGATTAGCAACTTAGCTATCTGTATTGGTACGTTGCCAAATCATAGAAGGACCCGTAACTCGCGAACCTTGCGATCATTTTCAAGCACGATAGAGGTTTGGTGTTGCGATTTACTTGGCGCCATGCGCACTTGCTTAGCGCGCTAGCCAGCTTGCTGGAGTGACGTAAACTGACTTTAAAATTAGCTGGTACTGAATGCCTGAAACTAGCTCATAGCTAGGTTGCAAGCACGCAAGACAAGCTGATGCGGATGTATGTTACTGTGATACATCACTTAAATTACACAAATGAGGCGTCTTGTCAATGCTTTACTGTAGTAGTTATACCTAATAACAATGAATGCAAGAAAGTGTGAATAATTGGCTTTGTACCTAGCTAGTTTCTTGTTTGCAATGTTGCTGTAAATACTTGCAACATCTCACTAAATCTGTGATTGTAGCTGCTGCATTACGTCGTGGATCTTGTTGTTTTATCCGACTAATATGGTTTTGCTTTGTTTGTCGTTGCTGAGTTTGCATGTTATTAAACTTGGTTCACGTCACAATGACATCGTATTATTGACCCTGTAATGAGTATGGGGCTGCTTGAACCTTTTAAAGCGTATGAAAGTAAGACAAATACGTTTTTTTTTTTTTTTAGTTAATTTGCTCTAGTCAGAACGTTATTTATAAGCTCATTCTGAAAGTTTTTTCCTGAGAACAAGTGGCTGGTTCACTAGCTTGCAAGCTGAATAAAGTAAAGTTAGACGTACAGAAAATAAGGTGGCGATTGCCTTTTATCAGTTTTCTCAAGAAGCAACTTATTAGCATTGACATGTGAAACATGTCGAATGTTAACATTGACATTTAATTACGTCTGTGTCAACACTATGTAAAGCAATCTCCTGAGTTTTATTTTCCATTTCTGTTCTGCGCAGGGCGGACATGAATTCTCTGTAAGATCGTCGCAGGTTCCGTCTGCCGCACTCCAGCGCAACCATGTCTCTACCAGCTGGAACCATGGCCTTTGTGCCTACACCGAGTCCTACTGTGGTGGACCAGACAACTCTGATGAAGAAGTACCTTCAGTTTGTGGCAGCGCTCACAGACAATAACACACGTGAGTTAACAGAACCGTGGCTTTCATTATTGAAATTGGCTTTCGCAAAGATGCCGATATGTATATTTGCAGGAAAATGGTTATGAACAGAAGCTAAATGATGAGAGCGATTTGCTTTAGCCCCAGATAAAAGGTGTATGAATGTTGTGTGAGTGTGAGTGAATCTGAAGATTGAGTATAATGTACCTATAAATCTGGGCAGTGAAAGTAAAACTGATAAGATCTGAGTGCTTCTTCTGAGATTAACAGGTTCGCTTTGCATCGCAAGAGCACCTGCTAATCGCTTTCACTCCTCTTGCCCTACAGCTGATGAGACCAAACTGAAGATGATGCAGGAGGTCAGCGAGAACTTTGAGGTGAGCACGACATTTCTCATGACGCGTTCATGACTTTTTTTTTTAAGAGTGCCCATATATACGCGTCATCGTGTTTCTTTCTGTTTAGAACGTGACATCCTCGCCCCAGTACTCCACCTTCCTGGAGCACATCATCCCTCGCTTCCTCACCTTCCTGCAGGACGGAGAGGTGCAGTTCCTCCAGGAGAAGCCCACTCAGGTGCCTGAACCCCCAACAGTAGGGCCTCGGCTTTATTTACAGTCTACTGAACATGCGTTCGTTTGGCAGTTGTCTCTCGCACGCGTCGATAATGCAGTAATAACGGTTGTTTTTAGCGTGAACTTGTCCTTATTGCAGCAACTGAGGAAGTTGGTCCTGGAGATCATCCACCGCATCCCCACCAATGAACACCTGCGTCCTCACATCAAGAACATCCTTTCCGTCATGTTCCGCTTCTTGGAGGTACGCTTCTCTTCTCCGGCTGTTGCTGAGAGTATGTTGGGTCCCTGAAGTGGCCTGTTCG